>NC_052321.1:28969006-29569006 GCF_016432855.1 Salvelinus namaycush
ACAGTACAGGATGCAGAGAGAAAGAAGAGAGGGAAAGAGAGACGGAAGGAAAAAGAGGGGGTGGAAGAGAGTGGTAGAGGTTATGAGTGGAGGAACAGAGCCACAGCATTGGAGGCATTAAAGAGATTGAGGGAGAGAAGAGGGAGGACGTTGCTTGTATAACACCTTTCCATTGTCTATCACTGCATTGGACTGTGCAGTCTTACCCCTGCAAAAGCCGAAGAGCAACCCCATATACCTTGAGTCAGTGTAAAACAACGACATAAACATTCCTAGGAGAGGATGGAGAGGGGGATGGGAGGATGAGCAGAGGAGGAGAGGAGGGTAGACGACGATGTGTTTAAAAGGAAAGCCTCATCACCAGTAACCCTTCAGTGATGTCATTTCCAGCCAATCACAGGAGCTCCCTTTCCTCTCTCTGCAGATGCAGTGCATGCATCAGTCTCATCGTCCGCATAGATCACATAACTAGACACAACAAACAATAAGAGGACAATGTCACGAGGAAAGCAAGGACTTACATCACTAAAATGTAATAATCATAAATAACAGACGATGCAGCAACAGTCATGTTTGCACGAGGTGGGGTGGGGACGCACATGGTTTTACAGTATATCTATAGGTGTTGTGAGGGGGAGGGGGGACACACATGGTTTTATAGTATATCTATAGGTGTTGTGAGGGGGAGGGGGGACACACATGGTTTTACAGTATATCTATAGGTGTTGTGAGGGGGAGGGGGGACACACATGGTTTTACAGTATATCTATAGGTGTTGTGAGGGGGAGGGGGGACACACATGGTTTTATAGTATATCTATAGGTGTTGTGAGGGGGAGGGGGACACACATGGTTTTACAGTACGTATATCTATAGGTGTTATGAGGAGGAGGGGGGACACACATGGTTTTACAGTACGTATATCTATAGGTGTTATGAGGAGGAGGGGGGACACAAATGGTTTTACAGTATATCTATAGGTGTTGTGAGGGGGAGGGGGGACACACATGGTTTTACAGTATATCTATAGGTGTTGTGAGGGGGAGGGGGGACACACATGGTTTTATAGTATATCTATAGGTGTTGTGAGGGGGAGGGGGACACACATGGTTTTACAGTACGTATATCTATAGGTGTTATGAGGAGGAGGGGGGACACACATGGTTTTACAGTACGTATATCTATAGGTGTTATGAGGGGGAGGGGGACACACATGGTTTTACAGTACGTATATCTATAGGTGTTGTGAGGAGGAGGGGGGACACAAATGGTTTTACAGTATATCTATAGGTGTTGTGAGGGGGAGGGGGGACGCACATGGTTTTACAGTACGTATATCTATAGGTGTTATGAGGAGGAGGGGGGACACAAATGGTTTTACAGTATATCTATAGGTGTTATGAGGAGGAGGGGGGACACACATGGTTTTACAGTACGTATATCTATAGGTGTTGTGAGGGGGAGGGGGGACACACATGGTTTTACAGTACGTATATCTATAGGTGTTATGAGGAGGAGGGGGGACACAAATGGTTTTACAGTATATCTATAGGTGTTGTGAGGGGGAGGGGGACACACATGGTTTTACAGTATATCTATAGGTGTTGTGAGGGGGAGGGGGGACACACATGGTTTTACAGTATATCTATAGGTGTTATGAGGAGGAGGGGGGACACACATGGTTTTACAGTACGTATATCTATAGGTGTTATGAGGGGGAGGGGGACACAAATGGTTTTACAGTATATCTATAGGTGTTATGAGGAGGAGGGGGGACACAAATGGTTTTACAGTATATCTATAGGTGTTGTGAGGGGGAGGGGGGACACACATGGTGTGTGACATTGGTTTAGTATGGTGGGACATAGACTCTTGTGACAGACTTAATAATAAAAATGTTAAATTCTGTGTGTGTGTGTGTGTGTGTGTGTGTGTGTGTGTGTGTGTGTGTGTGTGTGTGTGTGTGTGTGTGTGTGTGTGTGTGTGTGTGTGTGTGCAGGCTTGCAGATCTGCAGCAAATCTCTAGGTGCTGTTTGGGGAGTTGGGGTGGGGGCTTGCAGATCTGCAGCAAATCTCTAGGTGCTGTTTGGGGAGTTGGGGTGGGGGGCTTGTAGGTCTGCAGCAAAACTCTAGGTGCTGTTTGGGGAGTTGGGGTGGTGGGCTTGTAGGTCTGCATTGAGCCTCTGTGCAGTCGGATGAGCTCACTGCGTCAGTCCTGTGCTGTTGACCACTCACCCATACCAAACAGCACCATCCATTATTCATTAGACTCTGTCGTCATTCCTCTCTCTTGCTCAGTATACAGCCTCTGTAGTGATATTGGAATTCAGGGTTTCAATCAATCAATCAAATTACCATTTGAAAGACCTTAGGGCAGGAAGGAGTTGAAGAGAATGGAACACAATGAGACCAGGCAGAATGTATGCCAATGTTTATGCCATTGCCAGTAATCCCCAGCATTTATTTTATGTCCATCAGATACAGTAAGAATGACATCATGCTGTATTCCAAAGGGGCAACACACATCCTGAATCCACTTACCCTCCTCAAATCAAACCCAGAGGATGATGTCATAATAACAAGACTCAATTTTGTGATGGCGTCATGAGTCACCCTGCTAAGCGAGACTGCTGGACCAAAGTTACCCTAACAATAAATCAGATGAAATCAGTTTCTTATTTAATTTAGTCTAATATGCCTGCAGGCCCATATAATGATGTCATCTTGAAGAATACATGTCGTCATTGGACTTGGACACCACAGATCTTCTTCAATGAAAACAAAGTTTTATTAAGGTTAGGTCTTTGTTATGATGTGAGAAAGGAAACGTGAAGGTAAGTAAATGTATCAAATAGGAACCCCAAAGGGTGTATCAAGTCACAGCTAATGATAAGCAGCAGGTAGCCTAGCGGCTAAGAGCATTGGGCCAGTAACCGAAAGGTCGCTGGTTTGAATCCTCAAGCCGACTAGGTGAAAAATCTGTCGACGAGCCCTGGAGCAAGACACTTAACCCTAATTGCTCCAGTAAGTCGCTCTGGATAAGAGCGTCTACTAAAATGTCAGATATGATATTGCATGAAAAAGATGTCAGCCATGATTTGCACAGACAAAAGATCATGACATTTGACCTTATTCACTACCTCCCAAAGAGTTCACTTGCATGAAAATGTGATTTCTCAATTGTAGTTATAACATACTTCTCATACTTGTGTTCAACTTTGACACATTATTCTGCTTTTTACTGTAGATATGTAATTACTAGTAGGCGTTTTGACACTTTCCCACTGAGCTGTGAATTCCTCTCCCGCTCAAGAGATCCTATTTGTTCCCTGTGTGTCTGGCGACATTTCTAGCCCACGGGCTGAGAGGAGGGGCGTGGAGGGTGTGTGAATGTTCTTGTAAATGCCATCGCGGAAGTGAGTCACCATCACTGGAAGAACACCGACACAGGAGGCGTCTGGCTGCTGCCATTGTTTGTGTTGCCGCGACAACACTTTCATCTCATCAGAGACACGGTTTGTGTTTATGTGAATCTGTGTGGTAAGACCCACTCATCTTGAGCAAATGGAGGGAAACGTTGGCCATTAAGACTGAGATCTGTGATAAAATACTCCCCTGTATCTGTTGGCTTTCTGTGCTGCTGCAAACACGACTCAGCAGGCGTGACTCATGCATTTGCATTACACATATAGCAGGAATATACAATAAGCAGCCAAAGCAGCAACTATCAGAGCAGATGAAATCTGCATCTACCGTAAAGATCTGTAAACATTGAATGGTTAGGGCCGAATGAAGGGTAAGTGATTTGGGACAAGAGGACTCAGCGATGCAAAGCATTGAAGAGAAAGCTCACCCATTTTTACATATGGCCTTATTTTCACTATTTCTGTGCTTGTAGTTGATCCCCCCCAAACTGTTTTAGGATATTTTGTTTTAAGAGAAAATTGGTTACGACATTTTGCTGAGTGATCACTTGCCATTGACTACTATGCATTATGAAAATGTGTGTAAAGCATGTTATAAAACAACTCATAATGCATCAGAACCTCATTCTGCATAATGTCCCAGCACATCCGTGTTTGAATGATGTCATTTAAAACAACTAAAATATGCAAATATGGGACAGTGGAACATACAAAAATACATCTAAATAAATGTAGTGCAGAAACAAAATCCACAATGACATTCTGATGTAATAACATACGGTTTGGAGTGTTTCAGCATTTTATATAACATGTCTAGACACATTTTCATAATGCATTGTAGTCTATGGCAAGTGATGACTCTGAAAAGAGACAAAATATGGAGATTTTTTATTTATTTTTACATTTGGGATATCACCTTCAAGCACAGAAAGAGTCAAAATAAGGCCACGTAAAAATTTGTGAATTTCCTCTAACAAATGTGTTTTAATCTGTAAACTCATATGCGGTCATTCGGTAGGCAAATGATGCCATACCCATCTGCAGCAAGGTAAAATAAACTGTATTTTCAGTCTTCACAGAATACCATTCTGCTGTATTTGTGAATGCCAGTTTGATTCTTAGGCCAGATGGTGAGAAGGCGTAGAATCCAGAATATTCCGGCTATCCACCCCCTCACCCCATAGTTTCATTCACATATGGCAGTGTGCATCTCACGAAGCCACACACGACTAGGCTGAACACATTCATAACCAATTTATTTAGCTTTAAAAATGATCGAGACAAACAACACTACAGGACTTTAACATGAGCACATTTGCACTAAAAAAGAAAACATTGTGATACAAAAATATACACTTCCAGGACTATGTGACTATTAAAGAGCATTCCCCAGATAGGAAGAATGAAGCTTCATAGAATGAACTTACAAACAATATGCAATAAAACAACTTAGGATAAAAATAATAGGATACAAGTACATTATTCCATCAGCCATTATCTCAATAACCCTCCCTTATAAACTAAATGAGTCTCGAGCTTCTGACAAAGAAATAGGAAACAAGTGGTTCACTTTTTCCAACACTTATGCAAAAATATTGTCCTTAACTTGATAAGTTGCAGTTAGTAAGATCAAACAAAAAACCTACATAACACTTGCATTCACAAGGAAAAATACTAATTTTCAAGTCAGAGTTGAACTGCAACACTGCATCAGTCCAATGAAGTTCAGCACTTGTGAAGAGGGGACCAGTTGGCATGCAGGTAGGGATAGAAGTCCCAGTAGCCAACACACCTAGGTGTATCTCCATAATCTAAAGTGGCATCCTTACAGGGTCCTCCAGACATCATTGAGACTTCCTATTTCGTACCTGCACCACTTCTTTCCTCTCCTTCAGGAAGTTCCCGAAGGCTGTGCCCTCCTTGCTCTCCTCAGTCACTGAAAGGGATGATATGTTAAGTCAACAAGGGAACTTATATTGACAGTATTTTTGTGTGTTTGATCATATTTTTGTAACAAATCTTTGCTTTCCACGCAAGAATCATTCACGAATCATGATTAGGCTTGTTGTTAGGAATACAAGGTGATTTGATGTTATGGGTTAAATCAATGATAGGACCTTGAGGCCACTAAAAAGGTTTCTCCCCTTACCGTTGTGATCTATGTCATCCGTGTCGCTGTCCTCCCCCTCCTCTTCCTCATCCTCATCAGGGTTACCACGGTTGAAGATGAGATCACTTCGGCCCGCCACATCAGCTTCCTCTGGAGGACAGGAAGTGACATTTCATTATTTATTTCACAGAAAACCAATCTCATGTACCTGATCCAAGCATATAATACACAAAATGGGATCTTACACTCACACAATCAAGCACGTAATGCATTGGGGGTCACTCTCTCTCTCACACACGGACACACACACACACCTGTCCGTGAGGTCGTCTCCATGGCAACAGCTCCCATGTCCTTCTGTAAATGCTCCATCTGCTCCTGCTGCTTCCTGCTCTGAGCATCGGCCTGGAGGACATACCAGGACCGTCAGAGAATGATAGATGTCCCGTGCACACACACTGGCAAACATACAGTAGTTCTCAGTATTGTGCACAGACGTAGCATTGGTATTTAAACACTCACCAGTTCTTTATGAAGTCTTTCATATTCAGGACGATAATCCCTGAACACAAAACAATTAATTTTCACACAAATATTACACAGTGGTACACAGTGGTGTGCGTGTTTGCAGAGCAGCCCCCTCACTCACGTCTCGTACTCCTTTGCAGCCTCTGCCACCTGAACAAAGAAATCGTCCAATCCGCTGCCTGTGACTGCAGACACACCCACAACCTGCACATGAAACACAGACGTGACCAATCAGAGGGAACACGCGATAAACCCTCTCCAAAATGCACAGAAACACTTCCCCATAGGTTGATGTAAAAGTCCAACACAAAACTCATAGAATATTGTCTCACATACACACACACGCAGATCACACACAAATAATACTACATACAGTTCACAGAAGTGTGCACTGAAGAAGCATAATGTATTGAAAGAGACACATACCCGTAAGTTGGTGTAAAACTCGTCCAGCACAAGGCTCATGGAGCGCGTCAGGTTGCTGACGTAGGACGTCTCCTGGTTCAGAGCGTCCTGGAACACCTCAAAGTCCTGCATCCACTCCACCGCAAAGCTGTGGTCGATTATGTCTGTCTGAAACCACACAACACAGACATGTACCAAAATCTGTGGTTTGTTATCTCTGTATTATTATCCTCCCCCAAAAACATATTTCCTTTGAGCATGTCAACACCTACGACTACACACCTAGTTTTTTCCCCTCATTCAGTAATTCACTGTTACCAAGTTAAAGTGGTTTGATGAAAGTGTTCCAATCATTTCCTACCTTGTTCATGATGACAATGAAGGGCAGCTTTGTCTTGTACAGGATGCTGGGGGGTAGGGGGGACACAGTCACAAAGTGAACAAGCAAAAGCCCCACACTAGTTCTTTATTGCCTATATGTAAAATATTAAATTTGTTCGAACCAATTTGTGGTTTTATTTGACCATCGGAAAGTAGCTAGTGCTCCCTACAGTGTCAGACCTGCAGGCGTAGAGCATGTTGGACATGAAGGTGACTGGGTTGACACTGCGAGACGTGTCCATCACGTAGACCACCACACAGGGGAAGGAAGAGGCCTGGAAACACATTCACAGACACACCAAACAGATCACAATTATGTTGCATCTAGTCATATCTTTAGGCCTAAATGTTATAACACATTACTACTACACACCAGAGTTTCAGTGATGATGGTTCCAGATGCTGACCAGGTGAACACTTCTATCTGTCCAGGAGTGTCAATCAACACATATCTGTAGACATAGGTCAAAGGTTAGGGCAGGTAGGTACACACCAGAAGAGGGGATGGCAAAACAACAGTACAATGCTGTACTAACTATGCTTCTTCTATGCTTACCAGGAGTACATCTACTAACTTTCAGATTTAAAAAAAATACTTACTGGTGATTGTACTGTTTCTTCTCAATGAATTTCATGACCTGAGAAGGCAAAATGGGAGATTTTGATTCATAATATTCAAATTGTGCAAGCAATAATAGTGACATCTATTGGACAGTCTAGGTGTCAAATACACGTCCTGTTATAACAGAAAAAGAGTTGGGCCTACCTGATCAAACCTCGTAGCAAAGAGATTCAACGAGGTGACAATTCCTCCATTAGGACCTAGGCCATATTGCTTCATTACTTCTTTGTAATTCACTGTGTCACGAATATCTACAAGGGGACAATAAGCAGCTTTCAGTTACTTATTAGCCATGCTAGCTAGCTAATACAATAATAGTGTCGTGGGATATCAACATATTTACAATTCTTGAATTCTATCAATAGAATACCAAGGGGAAAAAAACATACCTTTCTGAACATTCAACAAATTAATGATTGGCAAGAAGTATTACAGTATCAACATGACACATGCCAGACACATGCATGGTTATGCATGGTGGTCTGAATGATTTCTTACCGATGTTGGCTGGGAAAGGAACTTCGTGCACCGCAGGGTCTAGGTTGATTACATATGGAGGAGACTTCTTGGTGTGAAGATGAGCATTGAGTCGCTGAGAAGGAATATCAACAACGTCAGCTCTAGCTAGGTAACGTTAGCATAGGTAGCTAAGTTAAAACCCAGATGTCCGTGACTTAGCTAATATATACCGTTTCCAAACTGCTTGACTAAATAGCAAAGAAGAAAAAGACAAAATTCCAGAAAACAATTGTGCTTAGTTTGGTTGAGCTAGCATAGCTATGTCTCATACACCGTACTGGTAACGTTAGCTAGCTAACTTACCTAGCTACTGTAGTGCTAACAGTTAGTTAGCCAACATTAGCTCGTTTTAGCTTACCTGCACAAAAGTTGTTTTTCCAGACCCTGCCATGCCAAGCACTATGAGACAAACGGGTTTCTTCTGCGAAGCATTTCCCGAAGTAGTCTCTTTTGCTGAGTCACTATTGTCGCCTCCTCCATCGTCGCATTCACTCCTTTCTCCTTCTTGACAAGTGCTCCCAGACGCAGTAGCCATGCTTGTTGTTGGTAGAGACGGTTGCTGTGAAGTAGTCGAGTCTGTCGCAAAGGGCCAGCCTGTCTTTCTTATTTCCACCACTAAGTGATGCTATTACCCGCTCTTTTTGTTTCCGTTTTTCTCCTTCAGCGTAAAAAAAGGAAAATGGTATTCAATGGCGTAAAGTACTTAAGTAAAAATACTTTAAAGTACTGCTTAATTAGTTTTTTGGGGTATCTGTACTTTACTTTACTATTTATATTTGACAACTTTTACTTCACTACATTCCTAAGGAAAATAATGTACTTTTTACTCTATACATTTCCACGGACACCCAAAAGTATTCGTTACATTTTGAATGCTTAGCAGGACAGGAAAATGGTTTAATTCACACACTTATCAAGACAACATCCCTGGTCACCCCTACTGCCTCTGATCTGGCGGACTCTCTAAACACATGCTTCGTTTGTAAATAAATGTGTTGGAGTGTGCCCCTGGCTAGCCATACATTTTTTTTTAAACATGAAAATGGTGGCATCTGGTTTGCTTAATATAAGGAATGTGAAATTATTTATACATTTACTTTTGATACTTAAGTATATTTTAGCAATTCCATTTACTTTTGATACTTAAGTATATTTAAAACCAAATACTTTTACTCATGTAGGATGTTACTGGGTGACTTTCACTTTAATAATTTCTATTAAGGTATCTTTACTTTTACTCAAGTACGAAGACAATTGGGTACTTTTTCCACCACTGTTACTATGGTACATCTGGGGATATAATTTGAATATTGAAACGATGTTGCAAATGTCAGAGACATTTTATATTAATAAACAAAGTTTATTCAAATCTCTGCAGTTGAAAACTAAATGTTAGTCTAAAAGAAATGTAAGATAATGTCTAGATGCTTTTTATAGTGGAGATCAAGTTTATAAAGTTGTCACACCCTGATCTGTTTCACCTGTTCCTGTGATTGTCTCCACCCCCTCCAGGTGTCACTTATTTTCCCCAGTGTATTTATCCCTGCGTTTCCTGTCTCTCTGTGCCAGTTCGTCTTGTATGTTATGTCAAGTCAACCAGGTGGTTTTCCCGTACTCCTTTTGCTATTCTTTTTTCTAGTCCTCCTGGTTTTGACCCCTGCCTGTTTCTGGACTCTGTACCTGCCTGCCTGATCATTCTGCCTGCCTTGACCATGAGCCTTTCTGCCACTGTACCTCCTGGACTTCGATCTGGTTTTGACCTTTTTACCTATCCACGACCATTCTCTTGCCTACCCCGTTGGATTATTAAACATTGTAAGACTCCAACCATCTGCCTCCTGTGTCAGCATCTGGGTCTCGCCTTGTGCATTGATAAAAGTGCCTGGATGGGCTGATGAGACAGTGAATTGCGCAATCAGATGGAACAGAGTAAATGGGCATTTTAAATTCATAGATTTAGCCGGTGGTAACTTGTTGGATAGACACTGGCTGGAATGCGATTTTTATCAACATTCAGGATTAGACCCACCCATTGTATAACGGCTGGCAACATTGTTATCCCTTGCTGGCTAGCTAGCCAACTACGGCTAATTTACAGTCGCATCAAAAAGTACAGCCAGAATAACAGCAAAGTAAAGCTGTTTTCTCGTGACATTTATTTGGATACAGCCATAACAATGAGCTAATGAGGTGTGATTTTGCCTGGCATAGAAAATGTTCTCACTCGTCAGGACACTTGTTCAGAGGAGCTAGCCAACAACACAGCTAACACAATCACTTCAAACTGGAGCTGAAAAACTGCAAACTAAATGCACTTTGTTTCGTTTGACCTTTTTTCAATTTACATTAATTTTTATATATCCATAAAAATTATGCCAGCTGATTCATGACTTCGACTGCTGAGAAAAGCTGCCGGTCTGTCTGTCTCGTCCAGACTCCCGACACGTTCATTACTATAGGACAGCTGGAGGTCAAATTTGAATATTGAAACAATGTTGCAAATGTTGGAGAGACAGACAGTAAGGTTTATACAAATCTCCGCTGTCGAAAACTAAATGTTGTTCTAAAAGAAATGTGAGATAACGTCTAGATGTTTTTATAGTGTAGATCAAGTTCATAAATTGCATGGCTGGGCTGCTGAGACAGTGGATTTCGCAGTCAGATGGAACAGAGTAAATAGGAATTTTAACGTCATAGAGTTAGCAGGTGGTAGCTAGTGGCGTAGACACCGGCTGGAATGTGCTTTTAACCAATCAGCATTAAGGATTAGACCCACCCGTCGTATAATACTGTACATGTTAGAATCACAGTTGGCAGCAAATATAGCTGTGAATCTTTCTGGGTAAGTCTCTAAGAGATTTGCACACCTGGATTTGACAATATTTTCGCTTTAATCTTTAAAACATTATTCAAGCTCTGTCAAGTTGGTTGTTGATCATTGTTAAACAGCCATAGATTTTCAAGCCGATTTAAGTCAAAACTGTAATTAGGCCACTCAGGAACATTCAATGTCATCTTGGTAAGCAACAGTGTATATTTGACCTTGTGTTTAAGTTAATTGTCCTGCTGAAAGGTGAATTTGTCTCCCAGTGTCTGTTGGAAAGCGGACTGAACCAAGTTTTCCTCTAGGATTTTGCCTGTGCATAGCTCTATTCCGTTTGTTTTCATCCTAAAAAAAAATATCCCCAGTCCTTGCCAATGACAAGCATAGGCCTACCCATAACATGATGCAGCCACCACCATGCTTGAAAATTTGAAGAGTGATACTCAGTGATGTATTGGATTTGCCCAAATATAACGCCTTGTATTCAGGTCAAAATGTTTAGTTTTTTGCAGTATTACTATAATGCTTCATTGCAAACAGGATGCATGTTTTGGAATATTTTTATTCTGTACAGACTTCCTTCTCTTCACTCTGTCATTCATGTTAGTATTACAGAGTAACTACAATGTTGTTGATCCATCCTCAGTTATCTCCTATCACAGCCATTAAAATCACCATTGGCCTCGTGGTGAAATCCCTGAGCGGTTTCCTTCCTCTCCGGCAACTGAGTTAGGAAGGGTGCCTGTATATTTGTAGTGACTGGGTGTGTTGATACACCATCCAAAGTGTAATAAATATCTGCACCATGCTCAAAGGGCTATTCATTGTCTGCTTTTTTACCCATCTACCAATAGATGTCCTTCTTTGCAAACCATTGGAAAACCTCCCTGGTCTTTGTGGTTGAATCTGTGCTTGAAATTCACTGCTCG
The DNA here is from genome assembly GCF_016432855.1 of Salvelinus namaycush. Classification (NCBI taxonomy): domain Eukaryota; kingdom Metazoa; phylum Chordata; class Actinopteri; order Salmoniformes; family Salmonidae; genus Salvelinus; species Salvelinus namaycush. Next base: position 28,980,749 of record NC_052321.1, read on the forward strand.
ACTGAGGAACCTTACAGATAATTGTATGTGTGTAGTAATTTAAAAATCATGTTAAACACTATTATTGAACACAGAGTGAGTCCATAAAACTTATTACGAGACTTGTTATGCAAGTTTTGACTCCTGAACTTATTTAGGCTTGCCATAACAGAGGGGTTGAATACTTATTGACATTTCAGCTTTTCATTTTTAATTAAGCTGTAAAAATGTCTAAACATAATTCCACTTTGACATTATGGATTTTTGTGTGCATATCAGTGACACAAAAACGAAATGTATTCCATTTTTAATTCAGACTGTAACACAACAAAATGTGGAATAAGTCAAGGGGTATGAATAGTTTCTGAAGGCCCTGTATATGTAAATATATTTATGTCTATTACTTATCCATATGTGGTAGTACGTATTTTCCATACAGTACCGTTCAAAAGTTTGGGGTCACTTAGAAATGTTCTTGTTTTTGAAAGAAAAGCAATTTTTTGGGTCCATTAAAATAACATAAAATTGATCAGAAATACAGTGTAGACATTGTTAATGTTGTAAATGACTATTGTAGCTGGAAACGGCTGATTTTTTAATGGAATATCTACATAAGACTACAGAGGCCCATTACCAGCAGCCATCACTCCTGTGTTCCAATGGCACGTTGTGTTAGCTAATCCAATTTGATCATTTTAAAAGGCTAATCGATCATTAGAAAACCCTTTGGCAATTATGTCAGCACAGCTGAAAACTGTTGTCCTGATTAAAGAAGCAATAAAACTGGCCTTCTTTAGACTAGTTGAGTATCTAGAACATTAGCATGTCACGTTCTGACCTTAGTTCCTTTGTTTTGTCTTTTGTTTTAGTATGGTCAGGGCGTGAGTTGGGTGGGTTGTCTATGTTAGTTTTTCTATGATTTTCTATTTCTGTGTTTGGCCTGATATGGTTCTCAATCAGAGGCAGCTGTCAATCGTTGTCCCTGATTGGGAACCATATTTAGGTAGCCTGTTTTCTGTTGGGTTTTGTGGGTGGTTATTTTCAGTCTTTGTGTGTCTGCACCAGACAGAACTGTTTTCGGTTGTTTCTTTGTTGTTTTGTTATTCAGTGTTCAGTTTTTGATTATTATTAAACATCATGAACACTTACCACGCTGCACCTTGGTCCTCACCTTCTTCCACAGACGACAGCCGTTACATAGCATTTGTGGGTTCGATTGCAGGCTCAAAATGGCCAGAAACAAAGAACTTTCTTCTGTAACTCTTCAGTATATTCTTGTTCTGAGAAATGAAGGCTATTTCATGTGAGAAATTGCCAAGAAACTGAAAATCGCTGTGTACTACTCCAACGCTGTGTACTACTCCCTTCACAGAACAGCACAAACTGGCACTAACTTGAATAGAAAGAGGAGTGGGAGGCCCCGGTGCACAACTGAGCAAGAGGACAAGTACATTAGTGTGTCTAGTTTGAGAAACAGGTCACACGTCCCCCACGTCCTCCTCACACGTCCTCAACTGGCAGCTTCATTAAATAGTACCCGCAAAACACCAGTCTCAACGTCAACAGTGGAGAGGCGACTCCGGGATGCTGGCCTTCTAGAAAGAGTTTCAAAGAAAAAGCCATATCTCAGACTGGCCAATAAAAATAAAATATTAAGATTGGCAAAATAACACAGACACTGGACAGAGGAACTGCGGCGCCGACAGAGATGGCCGCCTCGCTTCGCGTTCCTAGGAAACTATGCAGTATTTGTTTTTTTATGTGTTATTTCTTACATTGTTACCCCAGGAAATCTTAAGTTCTATTACATACAGTCGGGAGGAAATATTGGATATAAGAGCAACGTCAACTCACCAACATTACGACCAGGAATACGACTTTCCCGAAGCGGATCCTCTGGTTGGTCCACCACCCAGGACAATGTTTTGGATCCCAGCCGGTTACCCAAAACAACGCCACTGCAGAAGGGGCAGACGGAGCGGTCTTCTGGTCAGGCTCCTTAGACGGGCACATCGCGCACTGCTCCCGAGCATACTACTCGACAATGTCCAGTCTCTTGACAACAAGGTAGACAAAATCCGAGCAAGGGTTGCTTTCCAGAGAGACATCAGAGATTGTAACGTTCTTTGTTTCACGGAAACATGGCTCACTCGGGATATGTCATCAGAGTCGGTACAGCCACCTGGTTTCTTCACGCATCACGCCGACAGAAACAAATATCTATCTGGTAAGAAGAAGGGCGGGGGTGTATGCCTTATGATTAACGAGACGTGGTGTGATCATAACAACATACAGGAACTCAAGTCCTTTTGTTCACCTGACCTAGAATTCCTTACAATCAAATGCCGACCACATTTTCTACCAAGAGAATTCTATTCAATCATAATCACAGTCGTGTATATCCCCCCAAGCAGAATTTTATATCCCCTTAATTTTACTCTATGTAAACTGGAAACCACATATCCTGAGGCTGCATTTATTGTAGCTGGGGATTTTAACAAGGCTAATCTGAAAACAAGGCTCGCAAAATTTTATCAGCATATCGAATGCGCGACCCTGGCTGGCAAAAACCTGGATCATTGTTATTCTAACTTCCGCGACGCATACAAAGCCCTTCCCCGCCCTCCTTTCAGAAAATCTGACCACGACTCCATTTTGTTGCTCCCAGCCTATAGACAGAAACTAAAACAGGAAGCGCCCGTGCTCAGGTCTGTTTAATGCTGGTCCGACCAATCGGATTCCACGCTTCAAGATTGCTTCGATCACGTGGACTTGGATATGTTCCGCATAGCGTCGGACAATAACATTGATGAATACGCTGATTCGGTGAGCGAGTTTATTAGCAAGTGCATCTGTGATGTTGTACCCACAGTGTCTATTAAAACCTTCCCCAAACAGAAACCGTGGATTGATGGCAGCATTTGCGCAAAACTGAAAGCGCGAACCACTGCTTTTAATCAGGGCAAGGTGACCGGAAACATTGTCACGACTTCCACCGAAGGTGGCTCCTCTCCCTGTTCGGGCGGCGCTCGGCGCTCGTCGTCACCGGTTTACTAGCTGCCACCGATTCCTTTTTCTTTTCTGTTAGTTTTGTCTTGATTGTTTTCACCTGTTACTTATTTGTTGTTAATTATTGGCCTATTTAAACTTCCAGGGCCCGCTGTCACGTTCGTCATAAAGATCGGACCAAGGTGCAGTGTGGTATGCGTACATTCTTCTTTTAAAGAAAGAACACTAAACAAACTAACAAAACAACAAAACGAACGAAACGTGAAGCTATATGAATAGTGCAGACAGGCAACTAAACATAGAATAAGAACCCACGAACACAAAAGGGAAAATTGCTACCTAAATATGATCCCCAATCAGAGACAACGATAAACAGCTGCCTCTGATTGAGAACCATATCAGGCCACCATAGACATACAAATACCTAGACCTACAAAACCCTAGACCTACAAAACCCCTAGACATACAAAAACCCTAGACAATACAAAAACTAGCATACCCACCCTCGTCACACCCTGACCTAACCAAAATATAAAGAAAACAGAGATATCTAAGGTCAGAGCGTGACAGTACCCCCCCCCCCCCCCCCCCCCCCCAAAGGTGCGGACTCCCGGCCGCAAACCTGAACCTATAGGGGAGGGTCCGGGTGGGCATCTACCCTTGGTGGCGGCTCCGGTTCTGGACGCAGCTCCCCCTTCTTACGCTGATCCCTCCGCCTTTGTAGAATCGGACCGTGGATCATCGCCGGAGGCCCCGGACTGGGGACCGTCGCTGGAAACCCCGGGCTGGGGACCGTCGCTGGAAACCCCAGGCTGGGGACCGTCGCCGGAGACCTCGGGCTAGGGATCGTCGCCGGAGGCTCTGGACTGCGGATCGTCGCCGGAGGCCCCGGACTGCGGACCGTCGGTGGAGATTCCGGACAGTGGACCGTCGTTGGAGGTTCCGGACTGTGGCCCGTCGTTGGAGGTTCCGGACTGTGGCCCGTCTTTGGAGGTTCCGGACTGTGGCCCGTCGTTGGAGGTTCCGGACTGTGAAACGTCGCCGGAGGTTCCGGACTGTGAAACGTCGCCGGAAGCTCTGGACTGGGAACGTCGCCGGAGGCTCCGGACTGGGAACATCGCCGGGGGCTCCGGACTGGGAACTGTCGCCGGAGGCTCTGGACTGGGAACTGTCGCCGGAAGCTCTGGACTGGGTACTGTCGCCGGAAGCTCTGGACTGGGAACTGTCGCCGGAAGCTCTGGACTGTGGAGGCGCACTGGAAGCCTGATGCGTGGTGCCTGAACTGGTGGTACCGGGCTGGGGACACGCACCTCAGGGCAAGTGCGAGGAGCAGGAAGCACCACCCTTCCTGACTGGATGCTCACTCCAGCCCGGCAAGTGCGGGAAGCTAGCACAGGACGCACTGGGCTATGAATGCGCACTGGAGACCTGATGCGTGGGACCGGTACAGGTGACACCGGGCTGATGACACGCACCTCAGCACGCCCGCTCTACAGCGCTCTCAATGCTAGCACCTCTCTCCGGAATCTTGCGTCGAACTCCTCATCCGACTCCCTGACTGGCTCTGGTTCGCTCCTCGGCTTCGCCGACTGCTCCATGTGCCCCCCCCTGTGGCCTACCTCGTTGGTATAACTCCTCGTAATATCGCCGTTCCGCTTTCGCTGCCTCTATTTCCTCCTTCGGAAGGCGATACTCCCCAGCCTGCGTCCAGGGTCCTGCTCCATCCAAAATCTCCTCCCAGGTCCATTCCTCCTGAACACCTGCTTGGTCTATTTATGGTGGGTTCTTCTGTCACGTTCGTCATAAAGATCGGACCAAGGTGCAGTGTGGTATGCGTACATTCTTCTTTTATTAAAGAAAGAACACTGAACAAACTAACAAAACAACAAAACGAACGAAACGTAAAGCTATATGAATAGTGCAGACAGGCAACTAAACATAGAATAAGAACCCACGAACACAAAAGGGAAAATGGCTACCTAAATATGATCCCCAATCAGAGACAACGATAAACAGCTGCCTCTGATTGAGAACCATATCAGGCCACCATAGACATACAAATACCTAGCATACCCACCCTAGTCACACCCTGACCTAACCAAAATATAAAGAAAGCAGAGATATCTAAGGTCAGAGCGTGACACCCGCCTGCTTTTGTGTGGGCTTATTCTCACTGTCAGTGGTGAGATTGTTGCGCTTACGTATTTTGCTGTCTGTTATTTTCCCTGGTTTTGGGGACATACCTGTTTATTGGTATTTTTGCCTGTTTGTTGGCTAGACCCAGCTTAATAAACGTATGCATTGGAAGCATTGCTCTCTGCGCCTGATACCACACCCACCACTCCTAGCTATCCGTGACAGAAGCCCGCACCCGAAGCCATGGAGTCAGCAGGAGCAGCTGCGCCCCCTCTCCCATCCATGGAAGAGCGTGTCCTCCATCACACAGCCATCCTACACCAAAACGGGACGGCGATGGATCAGATGATGGAGAGAATGGACAGATGGGAGAGGAGCGGCCTCCCTACGTCGTCTCCAGCTCCTCCTCAGCCTGCGCTACCAACTTCTCCGGTGGCGTCCGGACCCAGCGCTCTTCGGCTCGCGCCCCCGAGGGAGTACAATGGAATGGCGGCTGGGTGCAAGGGATTCTTGCTCCAGCTAGGGCTTTACCTGTCAGCACTGTCAGCACTCATTTGTATAGCTTCACGTGTCATTTTGTTATTTTTGTTTGTTTGTTCAGTGTTCATTCTTATTATAATAAAGAATGTACGCATACCACGCTGCGCCTTGGTCCGATTCATACGACGGACGTGACAATATAGCTGTACCATGATATTTGCATTGCTACTAAGTAAACCTCCAATTGGTCCCTACTATTCCACCCGCTAAAAGCCCTCCTCATCCCGAGTTGGGTTGTCATCCCAATGCCCGGCAGAGCACCCTCGACCCCCCATATCCCATAGCCCTGAACCGACTGGGATCCATCCTTTGAAAAGAGCATACAGTGCCATTTACCGGATTGAAGTAGATCAACTGCCAAATGCATTTCCATCGCCCTCACCTCGATTTGTATTATATATAGCTGTGGATTATCCTCTATTGTCCCTAACATCTTTTACTCCTTCACAACAGTTGTGGGATACACACATACACCCACACAACCATAAGCTCACATTCTCAACAATTGCACCATCCCAGAGCCCAACTCAAGATAGGTCTTGATTTACAAATGCACTTACAGTTGCAGCTGCATGAGAAGGCCTGCAAGACCGTGCAAAAAATGGGCAGAAATTGAGAGACTTTATTAAACATGGTCACATCCTAGATGATGGAAGTCAAATGTACACCTTTTCCCTGAAACACCCACAATACGGTCACCCGTATTGACCATATTCCCAAGCATCTCCATGCAGTCAGACTTTGATTTTGTGCCACCAGGGTCACAATAATATACCCCCTCTCTGAATGTCCGAGTGTGACCCCCTCCCCATGGGTTACTGCAGCTGGTGTTGCCAGCACTGCCACTGCCTGGGTGGGGGTACCCCACCGGAATCCCCACCGGCTAGGTACAAGGTCGTCAAGGTTCTCATTAGCAGCTTTGAGAATTTCCTTGTATAGTATGCTCTCCCTATAGGGGGCTTTGGCTTTGCAGGACCAATCCTGCCAAGCAGGCTCAGAATCTTGAGGGGGCAGTGCTACTCTTGGTCTCTGAGCTCATTTTGGCTGCATACAGACCGCTTACAGCAGGCACATAAAACAGTTAGGGACTTCTCCTTAGTATCTGGGTCATTCAGGTGGGTGTCTAGGGTATAGGGTCATGGACCGTACCATTAAAATAGGATCATAAATAAATAATTAGATATAATTTATTTTAAAAAATTTTGTTCCCCATGATAGGACAATAAATACATTTAATGTATAATTTATTTTAAAACTGTTCCACCATGATAGGACAATAAATAAATAAGACGTTATAAAAGTATATCCATCATCTGAACAACATTGAAAGCCCTCTCATACCCCGGTTCACAGCAATTCATTGGTTCTGGGATATGCAACCATTTCATTACTCACTCACTCAACTTTCCAAACATAAGAAATAAAATAAAAAATAAACACACACCACACCATCCACACATACTGTGCCTTCTGTTTACTTAGTTTTTATCTTCACTATGTTGAATATGTGCTTGTGTGTTCAATTAGTTATATGTGAAGATATATAGAAAAACTATATTTTTTATTGTATTGTTACAATCCATAACCGGGCTAGAATTGTGTTTATTTTCCTCATCTATGAGAACTTTGTAATTTTTTAAATAACCATGGAGTAGTCTTTGTGTCTCTGAACATCTGGTTATCAATATATAGTTTATCAACGACGAGAGCTACTCGTTTCGCTTTTAATCTATTTTCTTTGAAAATTGGATACAGAACTTTACGCCGTTCTGCAATTTCCTTCGGAAACTGATCATTCATGCCAATTTTGGTCCCAGCAAGTCTTTTACCCAGGCTTTTAACCATTATTTTATCTTTAAATGAAGCAAATTTGGCAACAATTGGGCGTTCATACCTTTGGCCTCTGTCCGAAGCGGTGTACATGTTCAAGTTGGATTTTGTTGATAGCTTCGCGTGGGATCTGAAGCGCTGTAAGGAGGAACTCTCTAACTTCAGATTCAGGAACTTCCTCTTCTTTCTCCTGGATGCCTGTAAGTACCAGATTCTCTCTCATGGATCTAGTTTGTATGTCCAGTAAGGCTTCCCTCAGAACGGTGTTCTCCTTTTTAATTTCATTCACTTCGGTTTCAATCTTATTGACTGTCCCTTTTAGCTTGTGTGTTTCCTTCTCCAATGTCGTAGCTTTTTCATCACTCATCTCGAGGCTTACCTTCAACTCTTTTATATCCTTACTAACTAATTCAAGTATACCCAGTTTGTAATTTATTGATTTTAACAGATCGGTTTCGACCTTTACCATTCCCGCTGGTGAAAATATTAAATCGTCTGTGTCTGTAGAAGAGTCACGTTTTCGTTTTGAAATCGGTTCCCCTGTCTTACTCTCGGTCATGTTTGGGTGTTGCTTGTTTTCGTCATATTTGTCGATAAATGTCTCTAGTCTTAAAATTTGTTTTGTGTTATTATCCAGATTGAAGGCCCACCACTACCAAATTATGTAGTGGTAATACACTGCTCAAAAAAATAAAGGGAACACTTAAACAACACAATGTAACTCCAAGTCAATCACACTTCTGTGAAATCAAACTGTCCACTTAGGAAGCAACACTGATTGACAATAAATTTCACATGCTGTTGTGCAAATGGAATAGACAAAAGGTGGAAATTATAGGCAATTAGCAAGACACCCCCAAAAAAGGAGTGATTCTGCAGGTGGTGACCACCGACCACTTCTCAGTTCCTATGCTTCCTGGCTGATGTTTTGGTCACTTTTGAATGCTGGCGGTGCTCTCACTCTAGTGGTAGCATGAGACGGAGTCTACAACCCACACAAGTGGCTCAGGTAGTGCAGTTCATCCAGGATGGCACATCAATGCGAGCTGTGGCAAAAAGGTTTGCTGTGTCTGTCAGCGTAGTGTCCAGAGCATGGAGGCGCTACCAGGAGACAGGCCAGTACATCAGGAGATGTGGAGGAGGCCGTAGGAGGGCAACAACCCAGCAGCAGGACCGCTACCTCCGCCTTTGTGCAAGGAGGTGCACTGCCAGAGCCCTGCAAAATGACCTCCAGCAGGCCACAAATGTGCATGTGTCAGCATATGGTCTCACAAGGGGTCTGAGGATCTCATCTCGGTACCTATTGGCAGTCAGGCTACCTCTGGCGAGCACATGGAGGGCTGTGCGGCCCCACAAAGAAATGCCACCCCACACCATGACTGACCCATCGCCAAACCGGTCATGCTGGAGGATGTTGCAGGCAGCAGAACGTTCTCCACGGCGTCTCCAGACTCTGTCACGTCTGTCACATGTGCTCATGTGCTCAGTGTGAACCTGCTTTCATCTGTGAAGAGCACAGGGCGCCAGTGGCGAATTTGCCAATCTTGGTGTTCTCTGGCAAATGCCAAACGTCCTGCACGGTGTTGGGCTGTAAGCACAACCCCCACCTGTGGACGTCGGGCCCTCATACCACCCTCATGGAGTCTGTTTCTGACCGTTTGAGCAGACACATGCACATTTGTGGCCTGCTGGAGGTCATTTTGCAGGGCGCTGGCAGTGCACCTCCTTGCACAAAGGCGGAGGTAGCGGTCCTGCTGCTGGGTTGTTGCCCTCCTACGGCCTCCTCCACGTCTCCTGATGTACTGGCCTGTCTCCTGGTAGCGCCTCCATGCTCTGGACACTACGCTGACAGACACAGCAAACCTTTTTGCCACAGCTCGCATTGATGTGCCATCCTGGATGAACTGCACTACCTGAGCCACTTGTGTGGGTTGTAGACTCCGTCTCATGCTACCACTACTGTGAGAGCACCGCCAGCATTCAAAAGTGACCAAAACATCAGCCAGGAAGCATAGGAACTGAGAAGTGGTCTGTGATCACCACCTGCAGAATCACTCCTTTTTTGGGGGTGTCTTACTAATTGCCTATAATTTCCACCTTTTGTCTATTCCATTTGCACAACAGCATGTGAAATTTATTGTCAATCAGTGTTGCTTCCTAAGTGGACAGTTTGATTTCACAGAAGTGTGATTGACTTGGAGTTACATTGTGTTGTTTAAGTGTTCCCTTTATTTTTTTGAGCAGTGTATTTAGTCTAACTTGCCGATATTGAATATTACGTTTTATCTTGAGGTGCTCTACATAACTTCGTTCAGTCCGCCATTACCTTTACGTCCGCCATTACCTGTGACTCTCTGTGAATCATTCTGAACCTTTTTTGAAGTCACGAGGTCAAATGACCAAGGAGCTATTGAAATTCTAAATTTTGAAAAATTAATGTAAAATCATGTTAGATGAAAATCGACAAAAAAAGTGTGTGCAATGTGTGTCTATGCCATCGGGTTAGCTGCAACCAGTTTTGACAGTTTTAGGAGTAATGGTTAAAGAGCTATTGAAATTTGAAAAATTTGATTTGTCACTATGTTGACATTCCCTAACTGCTGTTGGTGGACTTAAGGAAAACTACAGGCGAATATCCGTTGAATATCCAACCTGAAACTGTCTTTACCTCGGTGAAACACATTGACACAGATTTCCACGAAGTTCCCACTTCGGAATTCCCACTTCAAGACCCAAATATACTTTGAATAAAACGACAACTTATTGACTTAAATTGTTGTGCAACATCATGGGTAAACTCTGGGCATATTCTTTCAGCTGAAAAAAGGGGATTTTCGCTTTTGTGTTACTTTAACGATGCTCCTACGAAGATTCTAACGATGAACTTACCCTTCAAGATGCTTTTGAGCTGTGCCAATTGATTATACACTACCAGGGCCGACGTTATGAGCTGGCCTTAGGGGGCCTGGCCCACCCTACCGTAGCTCCTTTCCACTGTCCAAATAAAATATTGAAATATTGATCATTTATTTGACCGAGACGAGCGCCTACAGAAAGATGCACCAATCTCAGATAAAGCATCCGAGCGAGCGAAACAGCATCCCTCTATCTGCATATGTGTAGACCATGCATCTGATTCTGTCTGGACAAAAGGAGCATGGCATGTCAAGCTTTTTCTGTCCACAAAGCATCAGATACATGGGCTACATATAGTAAAACAGAGCGGCGCTGTTTCGCACGCTAGTTTCAGCAGAGATGAAGAGGCGAAGCGAGAGGGCTCACTCTAGCCAAAATATGTCCTTAATAAGCCCAATGCGTTTCGATTGGCATTATATGCATACCTAAGCTTGTCGCCTGCATTCCTGCCTTTGGTTCCCCTACATACATTGCAGCCTGCCTCAGCCTCAACACTGAGCACCACATCACTGTCTGGCTCAGTAGTCTACTCTTTGTAAAGCAAAGTTATTATGAGAACTTAGTCGCATATTTTTTTTGCTCTTGCTGAGGTAGGCTCCGTTTAACGTTATCTTGTTACTTCATTCATCCTTCTTGCTGGCTAAGTAATGTTAGCTCTTCAACATTACTGCAATAGAAGTCTCTGCTGGCAGCTAGCCACGGTACCTGACTGACATATCTATAAGGCACTATTTACCAATTGTGCAATCAATTTCTCCGAGCAGGGGTGGATTGGCCATCTGGCAGTTCTGGCAAATCCCAGATGGGCTGGACCGGTACCATTCTTTGTTGTGTGGGCTAATAAAAAATAGAAAAGGTGACATGGCTGGTTTTCTGATAGGCTAAGCTGAGGTCACACAAACTCATTCAAAGTCCAATGCGGCATCAGAGAAATGCTCCGACTCCGTCATCAGTTAGATCATGGGTCACACATACGTACACTGACACCCCAACACACGCACGCACGCACGCACGCACGCACGCACGCACGCACGCACGCACGCACGCACGCACACACACACACACACACACAAACACACACACACACACACACACAGTCAGACACACACACACTACATACTGTACATGTGTACTCTCCACAAAAAATAATATGGTAAAAGAAAACTTTTGTCAGAATGGTTATAAACCTTTTTCAAACTATATTGTGTTTTGTTGTGTAACTGAAAGTGTTGGATTTTTCCATAAATAACAATAAAGCAACGCTTTACCCTGATTTCAGAACGTTAAGTGATTTTGTACACCACTCTCTGTCCGCTAGACAAAAAACAGTAACAGGCAAGTCAGAGTAAAGTGTTGCATTAAAGTGATCCTAAATCCAATGGTCTTTAATGAAACTCAGTTCTGCTGGCCAGGAAATCATTTTAGTAGCAAACCCATATATTCAATGTTGTACATGGTAATTGCTAAATAATTACATAATAAGTAATTGTTAAAGGAATTTCATTCCTATATGTTCAATTAAAACAATCTGCCCATTCATAAGAATTTGTAAGATACTTATTTGCATAAAATGGACAGAAACCAGTCTCAAAATCAATCAATCAATAGTGTTTATTCTCGAGAGTACTGATCATAGTACAATTTACATCAGGTTATATAATAATAATGACATCATAGGTTTTAAAATGTCCTTCCTCCTCTCGGATACAATGGCAATACAGTTCACAGCCTCCTTGCATTGTCTGCCACCTGTTAAACAATCTACAACCAGCCCAAGGTCTCTCCCCTCCCTGGGTAGAGATAGAAATTTCCTGTAAGGAACACATCATTCCAGCCTGTCTGATGATAACTCCATTCTTTCTAACAAGGAACAGACATTCCTTGTTCCAATTCTTGATTAAAATTACACACATTATATTCAGCATTATGATTATAATAAGATTCATACATCCATACAGTAACATAGTAGTATTCTGTTTAGTTATAATTCTAAGTGAAATGTATACATCATTTAGTCATTATTCATAAAAATCCCATAACAGTAATTGAATAGGATCTCTGTGGTAATCATATTTCAAATGTAAGCAATTACACTCCGGTGATGTCATCTATAAAATAGCCTCCAACACTCTACTCAACAAACTGGATGCAGTGCCATCCGTTTTGTCACCAAAGCCCCATACACTACCCACAATTGCAACCTGTACGCTCTCGTTGGTTGGCCCTTGCTTCATACTCGTCGCCAAACCCACTGGCAACAGGTTATCTACAAGTCTCTGCTAGGTAAAGCCCCGCCTTATCTCAGCTCACTAGTCACCATAGCAGCACCCACTCGTAGCATGCGCTCCAGCAGGTATATTTCACTGGTCACCCCCAAAGCCAATTCCTCCTTTGGTCATCTTTCATTCCAGTTCTCTGCTGCCAATGACTGGAACGAACTGCAAAAATCTCTGAAGCTGGAAACACTTATCTCCCTCACTAGCTTTAAGCACCAGCTGTCAGAGCAGCTCACAGATTACTGCACCTGTACGTAGCCCATCTATATTTTAGCCCAAACAACTACCGCTTCCCCTACTGTATTTATTTATTTATTTTGCTCCTTTACACCCCATTATTTCTATTTCTACTTTGCACATTCTTCCACTGCAAATCTACCATTCCAGTGTTTTACTTGCTATATTGTATTTACCTCGCCACTATGGCCTTTTTTTGCCTTTACCTCCCTTATCTCACCTCATTTGCTCACATTGTATAAAGACTTATTTTTTCTACTGTATTATTGACTGTATGTTTTGTTTATTCCATGTGTAACTCTGTGTTGTTGTATGTGTCAAATTGCTATGCTTTATCTTGGCCAGGTCGCAGTTGCAAATGAGAACTTGTTCTCAACTAACCTACCTGGTTAAATAAAGGTGAAATAAAAAAATAAAAAATAAAAAAACTCCTCTCTGTATTTACAGTATTTGGACAGTGAAGCTAAAACTTTTAATTTGGCTCTATACTCCATCATTTTGGATTTGAGATCAAATGTTTCATATGAGGTGACAATACAGAATGTCATGTTTTATTTGAGGGTATTTTCATACTTATCTGTTTTACCATTTAGAAATGAATTCATCTTTGACATTGCAGACTGTAGGTTCTATCAATTTAATTGTTTATAATTTCTAATCCCACCTTATTTTAATTAAATGTTTTACTTTCTCTAAACTTTTTGCCCTACCATCCCTACCCTAATTGGAGTAAACTAACAGACAACAGTACTTCTATTGCTACTTACAGCTACTTTGCTCACATCTATGGTACCTGTAGTTAAATAATTTTAACTATATTCCTAATTTCCTCTTTCTTCAAGTGCTGGATTTCCACAAACAGCAGCCAATCCACCATTCATTCTGATCTTAACTCCAACCCTCAGATGTCCACAGATTAACCCATCTTTCCCAATATAATGCCATCTTGCTATTTCGTTTTACAATACATCCCTCCATTTTACTATGATGTCTTACGAGGATACTTTACCCGAGAGCATAATGATATTTACCAATGACTGTTCAGGGTTTTTCAGATCCCCTAAAAATACAGTTTGCAGGTCCATCTGAACCCTGATATTATGACATGACATAAACATTCCTGGACCTGACTCCAAAAGCGAGTCGCAGTACCAGAAAATATGTTCTATTGAATGTGTTTCCTAATGGCAGAGTTTGCACAAAGCTCACTGTCCAATGCCCCATATATTGAAAATTATTTTTGTAGCAAGTATTTTATATAATTGTTTAAATTGAAACGAATGGATTGATGTGTCAATTGTTGTTTTATATGTCAGTTCATAGACCCAATGCCAAGGTATTGGGACATCCAAAAACCTGTTCCCAACTGACTTGAATTTTATATGGTATTGCTGTCAAACCTTTCGACAAGTGAAACTGATGTATTTTCCGATTTATACTAATCATTTTAAGCTATTTATTATTTTTAATGGTTTGCATACAGACTAATTCTTTAATTTCTTCTTTAAGTAATTGTCTCTTCCAATTTTGTGGCAGAGCCGCGATGAGATAATTATTATAATTGTTATAATTATTATAATTGTTATAATTTTGTATTGAGCAAACACCTCCATACACTGTTGTTAGTTACTTGTATGACATAATTTTACCATTCTTGTTAACAATGTCCTTCATAAAATACTATACCCTTGTACATTTCTTCTCTATCAGTATATTTGAATTTAGCCATATTATTTACTGTAATATTAAATCTGGCTGTTCTGGAAACCACTTTATGTATCTAGTCCCCCCATTTGAAGGTGTCATAAGTGTCACGTTCTGACCATAGTTCTTTTGTGTTTTCTTTGTTTTAGTGTTGGTCAGGACGTGAGCTGAGTGGGCATTCTATGTTGTGTGTCTAGTTTTCACGTTTCTATGTTTGGCCTGATATGGTTCTCAATCAGAGGCAGGTGTTAGTCATTGTCTCTGATTGGGAACCATATTTAGGTAGCCTGTTTTGTGTTGGGGTTTGTGGGTGGTTGTCTTCTGTCTTTGTGTCTATGCACCAGATAGGACTGTTTCGGTTTTTCACATTTGTTGTTTTTGTATTTTGTAGTGTTCATGTTTTTTGTCGTTATTAAACATGATGAACACTAACCACGCTGCGTCTTGGTCCGATCCCTGCTACACCTCCTCCTCAGACGAAGAGGAGGAAATCTGCCGTTACAGAACCACCCACCAAAACCGGACCAAGCAGCGTGGTAAGGGACAGCAGCAGCAGCGGCCAAGTACACAGGACTCCTGGACATGGGAGGAAATTCTGGACGGTAAGGGACCCTGGGTTCAAGCTGGAGAATATCGCCACCCTCGAAGAGCTGGAGGTAGCTAAAGCCGAGAGGCGGTGGTATGAGGAGGCAGCACGGAAGCGTGGCTGGAAGAGAGAGGCAGCCCCAAAAATGTATTGGGGGGGGCACACGGGGAGTGTGGCGAAGTCAGGTAGGAGACCTGCGCCAACTTCCCGTGCTTCCCTGCTCCAGAGGGCTCAGGACCTCAGCCTGGGGTGAAGGTTCACCTTGCAACAGGACAGCAACCCTAAGCACACATCCAAGACAATGCAGGAGTGGCTTTGGGACAAGTCTCTGAATGTCCTTGAGTGGCCCAACAAGAGCCCGGACTTGAGACCGACTGAACGTCTCTGGAGAGACCTGAAAATAGCTGTGCAGCGACGCTCCCAATCCAACCTGACAGAGATTAATTTGATCTACAGAGAAGAATGGGAGAAGCTCCCCAAATACAGGTGTGCCAAGCTTGTAGCGTCAACTAAGTACTGAGTAAAGGGTCTGAATACTTATCTATATGTATCTAACTTTCCGAAGGCCCTGTATATACGAAAGGGTAGTGTATTTTGTATCAAATGATGTTGACACCCAAGAATCCTGTTCATGAATGCTGGTTAATGCTGATTAAGAGACACAGTACAGGGAAATTACATGGGGTTAAGACACATGGGATCGTAAAACATTAGGGAGTGCAGTTGTGCAGAAGTGATAGTGAGTCCATTTATAGCCAGGAGTAAGGTGGATGGATTACAGGTTAGCACAGCCAGGGTGGATGAAGAATGGATGGAGTATGGTGGCTTGATCAAAGGGGAAGCAGCCGGTCAGGTGGGCAGGTCTGTGGGTGGACAGGATCCGGGCCAGGATGGGTGGCCTCACGGGCCCCCAAGAGGGGGAAAGGGAGGGAAGCAGGGAGTTAGAAAAGAAGACAAAAGCATAAAGGATCCAGACATAAACATATTTGGAAAGTAAATAAAATATACTAAATGTAACAAAGGTTAAAAAGGTGTGTTTTCTGCATATTCTTCAAAATTTAGACTGAATCTGCTGCCCAGACAGAGGGATGGTGCGCTCTAGGAGAAGGCCTGCCCCTAGTTTTCTGATATATGTGGAATAATGAGAAGGCCGGCTTCCTGTGATCTGAGGGATCTGATGGCTTAGTATTGTATTAATATGTCCTTAAGGTAGGTGGTAGCGTGTCTATTTAAGGCTTTATACTTATGTTAAGAGTTAGACTGTAGGCTGTACCGAACTGGGGAGCCAGTGCAGTTAGGCAAGAATTGGGGTGATATATTCAGATTTGTTGGTTCCTGTTAGGACTCTGGCAGCAACATTCTGTATGACATGTTTTTATTTAATTTTATTTGTGGCGGTACAGCCTGATAAAAAGGTGTTACAGTAATCTAGACGGTGTCACGAATACTACCGAAGGTGACTCCCCTTCCCGTTCGGGTGGCGCTCGGCGGTCGTCGTCGCTGGTCTACTAGCTGCCACCGATCCCTTTTTCCTTTTCGTTTATGTCTGTCTAATTGTTTTCACCTGTTTCTTGTTGGGGTTTTGGGAGGTGTACTATTTAGGTTAGTTTCGCCCGCTAGTGTTTGTGCGGGCTTATTGTGTGTTCATGTTACGTCAGGAGTGGATTATTTGATTGTGGGTTTTTCGCTGTCCAGTTTATTTTAAACAGTTGGTCTGTGGGTTGTGTTTGCGCCTGTGTTTTGGCGTCACCCCTTTTGTACCTGTTCCTGTTTTCACTGTGGACATTAAAGCGTTTTGTTCCCGTAAACTTCTGCTCTCCTGGCGTTACAGAAGCCCGCACCCACTGATGGAGTCAGCAGGAGCAGCGACCACCCCTCTCCCCACGATGGAGGAGAGAGTCCTGCATCATACGTCCATCCTACATCGCATTGGTTCGGCAATGGATCAGATGATGGAGAGGATGGACCGTTGGGAGAGGAGTGGTCTCCCTACTACCCCACCTACCCTCCCACCAGCAACTTTACCATCTCCTCCAGCGGGAGCCGGTGCCAGCGTCCTGCGCATCACGCCTCCGAGGGAGTACGATGGAGCAGCAGCCGGGTGCCAGGGATTTCTACTCCAACTTGATCTCTACCTGGCCACCATTCGGCCTGCTCCCTCGGACGAGGAGAGCGTGAGTGTCCTCGTTTCCTGCCTGTCGGGTAGGGCCCTGGAGTGGGCCAACGCCGTATGGAATGGACCCGACTCAGCGAGGGGTCACTACCTGGAGTTCACCCGCCGTTTCCGGGCTGTGTTTGATCATCCCCCGGATGGCCGAGAGGCGGGTGAGAGGTTGTTCCATCTCCGGCAGGGGACGAGGAGCGCGCAGGATTTTGCGCTGGATTTCCGTACTTTGGCTGCTGGAGCAGGGTGGAACGACAGGGCCCTGATAGACCACTACAGGTGTAGCCTAAGGGAGGATGTCCGCAGAGAGCTGGCTTGTCGGGACGCTACGCTCAGCTTGGATGAGCTGATCGACATGTCAATCCGGCTAGACCATCTGCTGGCTGCTCGCGGACGTTCTGAGAGGGTCCTGTCAGTTCCACCTCCTGCCCCCCCCCCGCTCCCATTCCTATGGAGCTAGGAGGGGCTGCGTCTAGGGAGACCGGAGGAGGAGGCTCCTCCTGTACCCATTGTGGCCGGAGAGGGCACACTTCCGGTCGGTGCTGGAGGAGTCCATCTGGGAGTCGAGAGGGCAGGCAGAACACTCCTCGGTCACCTCAGGTGAGTCAGCACCACACTCTCCCAGAGCTTCCTGTTGGTCACATGTTTTTGTTAATCTATTTTCTAAGGTTTTTCCCATCTCTCCAGCATAAGGCGCTAGTCGATTCAGGCGCAGCGGGGAATTTTATTGATCGCGGACTCGCCCAGAGGTTGAGGATTCCGCTCGTCAAGGTAGACCCCCCTTTCCCCGTGCACTCCTTAGATAGTCGACAATTAGGGTCAGGGCTGGTCAGGGAGGCCACGATACCTCTGAATATGATGACGCAGGGAAATCATAAGGAGCGGATTAGTCTGTTCCTTATTGATTCACCTGCGTTTCCGGTGGTGTTAGGGATTCCCTGGCTGGCTATTCACAATCCTACGATTTCGTGGAGACAGGGAGCTCTCCAGGGGTGGTCTGATGAGTGTTCAGGCAGGTGTTTAGGAGTTTCCATCGGTGCGACAACGGTGGAGAGTCCAGACCAGGTTTCCACCGTGCGCATTCCCGCTGAGTATGCCGATTTGGCTATCGCCTTTAGTAAGAGGAAGGTGACCCTATTACCTCCCCATCGACAGGGGGATTGCGTGATAAACCTCCAGGTAAACGCTGCACTCCCCAGGAGTCACGTGTATCCGTTGTCCCAGGAGGAGACGTTGGCTATGGAGACATACATCACGGAGGCTCTGGGACAGGGGTACATTCGGCCCTCCATGTCACCCGCCTCCTCGAGTTTCTTTTTTGTGAAGAAAAAGGAGGGTGGTTTGCGTCTGTGTATTGATTATTGAGGTCTAAATTCCATCACTGTGGGTTTTAGTTACCCACTACCTCTCATCGCTACGGCGGTGGAATCATTTCACGGGGCGCGATTCTTCACAAAATTGGACCTCAGGAGCGCATATAATCTGGTGCGTATTCGGGAGGGAGATGAGTGGAAAACCGCGTTTAGTACCACATCTGGCCATTATGAGTACCTCGTCATGCCGTACGGGTTGAAGAATGCTCCAGCCATCTTTCAATCCTTCGTTGATGAGATTCTCAGAGACCTGCACGGACAGGGTGTAGTGGTGTATATTGACGACATCTTGATCTACTCCGCTACACGCGCCGAGCATGTGTCTCTGGTGCGCAAGGTTCTTGGGCGACTGCTGGAGCATGACCTGTACGTGAAGGCAGAGAAATGTAGGTTTTCCAAACGAGCCGTTTCCTTCCTGGGTTATCGCATTTCCACCTCGGGGATGGTAATGGAGGATGACCGCGTAAAAGCCGTGCGTAATTGGCCGACTCCGACCACGGTAAAGGAGGTGCAGCGGTTCTTAGGGTTTGCCAATTACTACCGGAGGTTTATCCGGGGTTTTGGTCAGGTGGCGGCCCCTATTACCTCACTGCTGAAGGGGGGCCCGGTGCGCTTGCAGTGGTCCGCAGAGGCGGAGAGAGCTTTCTGTCGTTTGAAGGCGCTGTTCACCGACGCGCCAGTGTTGGCGCATCCTGACCCCTCTTTGGCGTTCATAGTTGAGGTGGACGCATCCGAGGCTGGGGTTGGGGCTGTGCTCTCCCAGCGCTCGGGTACGCCACCGAAGCTCCGCCCCTGTGCCTTTTTTTCTAAGAAGCTCGGGCCAGCGGAGCGGAATTATGATGTGGGGGATAGGGAGTTGTTGGCCATGGTCAAGGCTCTGAAGGTGTGGAGACACTGGCTTGAGGGGGCTAAGCACCCTTTTCTCATCTGGACCGACCACCAGAATCTGGAGTATATCCGATCAGCTACGAGACTGAATCCTCGTCAGGCAAGGTGGGCCATGTACTTTACCCGATTTCGTTTTACGATTTCGTATCGACCAGGTTCCCTTAATACTAAGGCCGACGCGCTGTCCCGACTATACGACACTGATGACCGGTCCATCGATCCTACTCCCATCATTCCGGCGGCTAAGCTGGTAGCACCGGTAGTATGGGAGGTGGACACGGACATCGAGCGGGCACTCAGGGCGGAACCTGCACCTCCACAGTGCCCGGAGGGTCGTAGGTATGTGCCGCTCGCTGTTCGTGATCAATTGATTCGATGGGCTCATAGTCTACCCTCGTCAGGTCACCCGGGTATTTCAAGGACAGTGCGAAGTCTTAGAGGGAAGTACTGGTGGCCTACCTTGGTGAGAGACGTGCGATTCTATGTCTCCTCCTGTTCGGTGTGCGCCCAGAGTAAGGCTCCTAGACATTTGCCACGAGGGAAATTACAACCCCTCCCCGTTCCACAACGGCCGTGGTCCCATCTATCGGTGGATTTTCTTACTGATCTTCCCTTGTCTCAGGGGAACACCACGATCCTGGTCGTTGTGGATCGGTTCTCTAAGTCCTGCCGTCTTATCCCGTTGCCCGGTCTCCCTACGGCCCTGCAGACTGCGGAGGCACTATTTACCCATGTCTTCCGGCACTACGGGGTGCCCGAGGATATCGTTTCTGATCGGGGTCCCCAGTTCACGTCCAGAATATGGAAGGCGTTTATGGAGCATCTGGGGGTCTCGGTCAGCCTGACCTCGGGGTATCACCCGGAGAGTAATGGGCAGGTGGAGAGAGTGAACCAGGAGGTGGGTAGGTTTCTGCGGTCGTATTGCCAGGACCGGCCAGGGGAGTGGTTAAGATACATCCCCTGGGCAGAGATTGCCCAGAACTCACTAAGCCACTCCTCTACCAACATGTCACCATTTGAGTGTGTGTTGGGGTACCAGCCGGTTCTGGCACCATGGCATCAGAGCCAGACCGAGGCTCCTGCGGTGGAGGAGTGGGTGCAGCGCTCTAAGGAGACCTGGAGAGCCGTCCAGGAGTCTTTGCGTCAGGCGAGTGGACGGCAGAAGAAGAGCGCTGACCGTCACCGCAGTGAGGCCCCCGTGTTTGCACCGGGGGACAGGGTCTGGCTCTCGACCTGAAACCTGCCCCTCCGCCTGCCCTGCCGGAAGCTGGGTCCGCAGTGTGTAGGGCCATTTAAAGTCCTGAGGAGAATAAACGAGGTGTGTTATCGATTGTTACTTCCTTCGTATTATCGTATTAACCCCTCGTTTCATGTGTCTCTCCTCAGGCCGGTGGTAGCTGGTCCCATGCAGGAAGGTGAGGTTCCGGAGGTCCCTCCGCCCCCTCTGGACATAGAGGGGTCCCCGGCGTACACGATAAGGTCCATACTGGACTCCAGATGCCGGGTGAGGGGCCTGCAGTACCTCGTGGACTGGGAGGGGTACGGGCCGGAGGAGAGGTGCTGGGTCCCGGTGGGGGATATATTGGATCCAAGTCTACTAAGGGAATTCCATCACCTCCATCCGGATCGCCCTGCACCTCGCCCCCGGGGTCGTCCCCGAGGCCGGTGTCGGCGCGCTGCGGGGGCCGCGTGTCAGGAGGGGGGTACTGTCACGAATACTACCGAAGGTGACTCCCCTTCCCGTTCGGGTGGCGCTCGGCGATCGTCGTCGCCGGTCTACTAGCTGCCACCGATCCCTTTTTCCTTTTTGTTTATGTCTGTCTAATTGTTTTCACCTGTTTCTTGTTGGGGTTTTGGGAGGTGTACTATTTAGGTTAGTTTCGCCCGCTAGTGTTTGTGCGGGCTTATTGTGTGTTCATGTTACGTCAGGAGTGGATTATTTGATTGTGGGTTTTTCGCTGTCCAGTTTATTTTAAACAGTTGGTCTTTGGGTTGTGTTTGCGCCTGTGTTTTGGCGTCACCCCTTTTGTACCTGTTCCTGTTTTCACTGTGGACATTAAAGCGTTTTGTTCCCGTAAACTTCTGCTCTCTCTGCGCCTGACTCTACACCCATCATTCTCCTGGCGTTACAGATGGTATGTAATGAAGGCATCAGTAAATGAACGTTTCTATTCATGTTAAGAGTCTTACTGTCTGTGTTATGTATTGTGTTACGTAAAAAAATATACTTGCTTTGTTGTATGATATAATATTATGTAAAAGTAAAATAGTTCAAAAAGAAAAAGTCACATTATTACATTCACCTTGTTTATTACAGTATGAGAACTGAATTAAAGCATTGAAGACGTGAGTGTAATAGGAGTTCAACTCTTCTCCTTGTTTTCTATTTTATTGATAACACTGACTGTTTACCAAGTGGCATACCTTTTGCTGTCGGGTCGTTTTATATGATTTTAATCACTTTCTGACAGCACCCCTTTTGATTTGAACGAAACCTTCCATACATGTTTGCCCAACGTAGAAGTGGTCAGAAAGTGACTTTTTGGACCTGAATTCTATTCAGGAGATAGAGGTGCTCAAAGTTTTGCATTCCCATACTGCCATGAGAATTCCGTGTCTTCATCACTGACAAATATGAACTATTGAGTTTTATATCATTTGAAGCTTGCAAACAGGTTTGCCAAACTGTTTACAATTTATTGAGAAATTATCTATTATCGAAAACGTACAGTTCATTATCTGTATGTTGTACCTTAGACATTATTCTGCATCATCTGAATTGTTTGTGTTGTGCCTGCCATGGGTTGAGACACAGCATACTCTTGAATGCAGGGTGGATATTAGAATAGACATTCCAATTAAAGTTGGCATTCGACGGTGGGTGGACCGGCGGCCATCTTACTGGTAGTAATTGGAAGTTAAAGTTTCAATTCAATTTAAATGTCTATTGTGTACGAGCTAAATTGCAGGGTCTGAAGGGATAGGTCCATTCTATGAATTATATTTCTATGGTTGAAATGACACCCCCTCTGTATTCAAGAGTATGCTGTGTCAATTGATGATGGGCACAACACAAATTATTCAGATTATGAAAAATAGGTTCTAAGATACAACATTTGTGAAAATGAAACAAATCTGAGTTGAACCATTTTTCGATATTTATTTTCAATAAATCATACAACAGTTTGACAACCCTGCTTGTAAGCTTTCAAATTATATCAAAATAAACTGTTATCTTTTTTCAGTGATGAAAACATGGACGTCTCATGTGGGTTATGTGAAATGGGTCAACTTTGGTCACCTCTATATCCTGAATGTTTTGCCATTCAGGTCCAAAAAGTCACTTTCTGACCACTTCCACAATGGGCAAGCAAGCATGTATGAAAGGTTTCGTTCAAATCAAAAGGGGTGTGGTCAGAAAGGGATTGAAATATTATGGAACGACCCTGTGTTCAAACTAGGTGACATTTTAACCTCTGGGCAGTAGGTGGTACAGTGAGCTGCATATTAGCACCACAGACAGTTTTGTACACCACAATAAAAGTACAGCAACGCTTCCTATTGGACTCTAGTAGGGAGACTGTACTGAACTATGGTTTTATAGACACACAATATATATTTATTTTTCTCCTAAAATATTATCTATTTGGAAAAGATTGAAAGATTTCACAATATGTTTTTTGGTGACTGTTATGGAATTAAAATAACTGTGTCTCCTTAATTTGTGATCAGTGGTAAAAATACTTTGAAGTATTATATACTTAAGTAGTTTTTGGGGGTATCTGTACTTTATATTTTTGACATATTTTACTTTTACTCCACTACATTGAAAATAAAATACTCCCATACATTTTCCCTGACACCTAAAAGTACTGGTAATGCTTTGAATGCTTAGCAGGACAGGAAAATGATCTAATTCACACACCTATCAAGAGAACATGTTTGCCATCCTTACTGCTTCTGATCTGGTGGACTCACTAAACCCAAATGCTTCTTCTGAACATGATATCTGAATGTTTCAGTGTAACCATGGCAACCCATTAATAAAAAAATGTTATGGTGTTGTCTTATTTGCTTAAAGAATTTGAAATTATTTTTATATTTTACTTTTGATGCTTAAGTACACTACATGACCAAAAGTATGTGGACACCTGCTTGAACATCTCATTCCAGAATCATGGGCATTAATGTGGAGTTGGTCCCACCTTTGCTGCTATAACAGCCTCCACTCTTCCACTAGATGTTGGAACATTGCTGCGGGAACTTGCTTCCATTTAGCCACAAGATCTTTAGTGAGGTCAGGCACTGATGTTGGGCGATAAGTCCTGGCTCACAGTCGGTGTTCCAATTCATCCCAAAGGTATTTGATGGGGTTGAGGTCAGGGCTCTGTGCAGACCAGTCAAGTTCTTCCACACCGATCTCAACAAACCATTTCTGTATGGACCTCGCTTTGTGCACAGGGGCATTGTCATGCTGAAACAGGAAAGGGCATTCCCCAAACTGTTGCCACAAAGTTGGAAGCACAGAATAATCTAGAATGACATTGTATGCTGTAGCGTTAAGATTTCCCTTCAATGGAACTAAGGGGTGTAGTCCGAACCATGAAAAACAGCCCCAGACCATTATTCCTCCTCTACCAAACTTTACACTTGGCACTATGCATTCGGGCAGATAGCGTTCTCCTGGCATCCTCCAAACACAGATTTGTCCATCGGACTGCCAGATGGTGAAGCGTGATTCATCACTCCAGAGAACGTGTTTCCAATTCTCCGGAGTCCAATGGTGGCGAGCTTTACACCAGTCCAGCCGACGCTTGGCATTGTGCATGGTGATCTTAGGCTTGTGTGCCCATTTCATGAAGCTCCCTACGAACAGACCAGGCAGATCTAGCAGGTAAGACATTTGACAAACTGACTTGTAAGGAAAGGTGGCATCCTATGACGGTGCCACGTTGAAAGTAATTCTACTGCCAATGTTTGTCTATGGAGATTGCATGGCTGTGTGTTGATTTTATACACCTGTCAGCAACGGGTATGGCTGAAATAGCCAAATCCAGTAATTTGAAGGGGTGTCCACATACTTTTATATATAGTGTATATTTAAATAAACCAGATACTTTTAGACTTTTACTCAAGTGGTATTTTACTGGGTGTTTTTCACTTTGACATGAGTAATTTTCTATTAAAGTATGACAATTGGGTACTTTCCACCACTACTTGTGATGGTTGATGACACACCTACATTTTGGGTAAATGTGTGACCAATTCCCATAGGCAACAACTGCAGCTATTGGTTCTAGACAGTGGATGGTGTGCAATTTAAAATACTTAATTTGAGTTTCATATTTTTTTCTCTAATTACGTATTCTTGATTTAAACTCAGTTTTCTGGGGTCGTGCATTGGCTGTTCTTTGTTTGGTTTGAGGTCTGATACCAGATTTGATAGGCTATCCACGCTGTCACTCAAGCGCGCTATTCAAGCGGTTACAGGTTGTATGATGCTGTGTGTGAAATAAATAATGTGCGGCAGAGGCAGCAGGCGTTTGAGCCATGGAGGTGTACAGAACTTGTCGTCGCCGGAAGCATCTGTAACTTTTCTCTTCATGGCCGCGGCAACAATGTTTCTTTTTTGATTACTCTTCTTTTTCGATGTTCTTCCAGTCAGTTTACATGGGCAATGTAGCTTGAACATGTGAACGCGTTTACTTTGTTCTGCTCTTATGGAAGTTTTAGATTAATTTAGTCTAAAACTGGAGTCTGAACGCTATAATTACCCCCCAAAAATTGAATCCCTGTGACCTGCACTGGGTTTTTTACTTTTTTGATATAAAAGGCACTTTTTTGCGTCTTCGGAGTCTATATCGACGTGAAGATTTGTTATCGCTAGATCCCAAACAACGTGCGGTTTATGTTCGATGCCTCACGGCATTGTTCTGTCTCGACCGGGCATGTAAGGTCCCTCGAGCTGAGGAATGAGTGGCCGCGAGCAATCGGGCGGTGAACACTATTTTCGGATTTAAGAACTGGGTGGAATTATCTGAAGTTTCTGAACATGGATATTACAGTGTCAGAGTTGATGGGAAACTTCATGGATACGCCGCTGGTGGTGTGGGTAAGTGAATGTTCACTGAGCAAGTGCTATGGCGGATAATAATTTAACTCGGTGTCCTGCTAACCTGCTCTTGGCCACTTTCATTTTTAAATATCCTTGCCCATCTCCTACTCCTAATGACATATTTTAAAAAAATAACGTTTTTTTCTTTCAAACATACAGTAGCAGACTGGTAGACCTGTTCGTTTACATTATTTATTTACTGTTTAGCGTTAATCTTTGCTGTAAAGCCAGGATGTCTGACATTTTCCCAACAAGCCAACACCTTTTATTGTGTTTTATTCCTATGGTCTATGGGTTTTATTGGCATGACCTACTATTATTCCCTAAAACTTGGAACCCGACCTTTCATGAAACTGAGCAAGAGCCACGCCAGCTGTTCACACAACCTCTAGCCTGCATTTTGTATCTAGTCCATGAGTGCCAATATTGGTCTATCACAGAGCCATGCCTGTTAGGTCATTGTACTTTGTCTCCATTTTTATCATCACACAAGTCAAGGGAATCATAATGGTGTTGGTTGAACTTGGTGTCACTAGAGTAGAAAGATGAGGACTGGTTCAGAAAACTGTAGCCTGATGGTATAACTTTTGACAACTCCCCTCTGTGTATGTTTAAATGTAATGCATGGCTACATGGATATATGGCATGACAATGGTAGAAGAGTTGGCTACAGCACATAGCCTGGTGACACTGTGTATGAAGGCCTATGGCTAAAGCACATACAGTATGGCATGAGGCAATGGCTACAACATTGCACAGTATGTCACCATTCTATGGATACAGTACACACCATGGTACCAGGCTATGCCTTAAGCACATACAGTATGGCACCAGGCTATGGTGGGGGGGCTGATCCCCCTCATCCTGCCCTGATGTCCTGTTTGGCCAGTCGGCTGGGCCTCAGCCGCTGGCTGCTTGTTCCGCTCTAACAACTCTCTACCCTCCGGTCTTTGTTTCGCTCACTGGGCTTCGTCCTCTCTGCTAGCCCTGACTCACCTCTAGGAGGACCTCCTGGTTCCTAGATCTAGAGCCTAAATATCTTGACATGCTCACAAAGTCGTAGACATTTATTAATTGAGAGTATAAAACTTGCATTGACATCTGTCAGAGCAGGAAACGTCTGTGTATTCTTGGAAACCGAAAGCACTAACACCCAGGTGTGGCCAATCTCTTCATAGGTGAGCTGAGCTCTTTAGAGTAATCCAATCCTGTCTGCCCTTTTCTCCTCCCTTTTCTCCCTCTCCCCCTCTCTCTTCAGGTGAAGACCTTTGGACCCCTGGGCTCTGGCTCAGAGGACAAGCTCTCCATGTTCATGGATCTGGTGGATGGTGTCTTCCTGCACAAGATCATGACACACATGTGAGTGGACATAAACGTGTGTGTGTGTGAGTGCATGTTAATCTGGCAGCTGTTTTGTGGCCTCAATCTATCTCCTTTCGTAACCACATCCTGGCATGGTTTCCCCTACTGGTATCCAACTGTGTTCTGACATCCTCCCCATGCCTTCATGGCTCACTGACTGGACTCACTCACTCTTTCAGCTCCTTTTCTGCCCCTCATGAGTCAATGTGATCCTAAAGTCTCTCTCGCTCCTTCCCTTTCACTCGCTTTTTCTCGCGCTCTCGCCTGCTTTTCATGAGTCAATGTGATCCTAAGGCTGCGGTTATATCTGCACAATGTGGCTGTCTGTTTGGTTAGCACTGGGAGGCCTCTCAGAGCTCTTGAGCTCAGATGCATTCAGTCTGTCTACTGAAAACAGTGAACACAGCCATTATCTCACTGCTGGAAATAATGTATGTGAAAATATTAAAGAAGTGTATATATAATTTTTTCCATAATGATTGTGATAGTTGTCTCTGACACAGAAAGGGTTGCTCGTCTCACAAAATGACTGCCCAGATATCATCTGACAAATCTGACATGGCTCAGGCTAGGTCTTTCTCTAAACTGTCTCAAGTTTCTGAACCATTTCCTGTGCTCTGTCACTTCAAAGGAAAGTGATGTGCCCTGAATGGCAGGCAACCCAGTCGCAGTCAATGACTTAGTTTAAGAAACTCCCTCTAATGCTGTGACTTGTTTCTGAAATCAGCTACAATTTTCTCTCATCTCTTGCTCTCCTTCAATTATACTCTTCTCTCCTCTCTCCCTCACTCTCTAACTGTGCCTAGCGTCTGTCTCTTTGTGTTGCCCCCAGCTGTGCTAACCATACAGTCCCCTCCCGCTCCCTCCTCCCGCCCCTCCCTCTCCCCCACCCCCCCCCCCCCCCCCCCCCCTAAGTCCTGTCCTTTAACCTACTTTCCCCTGACTAGCTGCTCCTGCTTCCCCTGGCCTATCTGTCTTAATGAGGGGCTTTAAATACTGTATGCTCCTCAAACAAAGACAATATTATTATGCACAGGACAAGGGGACAGAAAACAACCCCCGCCAGGACAATGAGTGGTGTAATTCTGCTATGCATGATTTAGCCATGTAAATAAGTCCATATGACATCACTGGTATGTCTAGTAATTATCATACACAATATATAAAAAAGTATGTAGACACCTCTGAAGCGCGTAAGAAATCTTCTGTCCTCGGTTGCAACGTCACCACAAGAACTGTTCGTTGGGAGCTTCATGAAATAGGTTTCCATGGTTGAGCAGCCGCACTCAAACCTAAGATCACCATGCGCAATGTCAAGCGTTGGC
This sequence comes from Salvelinus namaycush, assembly GCF_016432855.1. Lineage (NCBI taxonomy): Eukaryota > Metazoa > Chordata > Actinopteri > Salmoniformes > Salmonidae > Salvelinus > Salvelinus namaycush. Next base: position 29,009,189 of record NC_052321.1, read on the forward strand.
TGGAGAGGTGTAAAGCTCGCCACCATTGGACTCTGTAGCAGTGGAAACACGTTCTCTGGAGTGATGAATCCCGCTTTACCATCTGGCAGTCCGACAGAAGAATCTGGGTTTTGTGGATGCCAGGAGAACGCTACCTGCCCGACTGCATAGTGCCAAATGTAAAGTTAGGTAGAGGAGGAATAATGGTCTGGGGCTGTTTTTCATGGTACGGACCAGGCCCCTTAGTTCCATTGAAGAGATCTTAACGCTACAGCATACAATGTCATTCTAGATTATTCTGTGCTTCCAACTTTGTGGCAACAGTTTGGAGAATGCCCTTTCCTGTTTCAGCATGACAATGCCCCCATGCACAACGCAAGGTCCATACAGAAATGGTTTGTTGCGATCGGTGTGGAAGAACTTGACTGGCATGCACTGAGCCCTGACCTCAACCCCATCAAACACCTTTGGGTTGAATTGGAACGCAGACTGCGAGCCAGGTCTAATTGTCCAACATCAGTGCCCAACCTCACTAATACCTTGTGGCTAAATGGAAGCAGGTCCCCGCAGCAATGTTCTAACATCTCATGGAAAGCCTTCCCAGAAGAGTGGAGGCTGTTATAGCTGCAGAGGTGGGACCAACTCCATATTAATGCCCATGATTTTTGGAATGAGATGTTCGAGCAGTTGTCCACATACTTTTGGTCATGTAATGACACAATGACACGGCATACATGTAGACTGGTGTCATTGTTTTGGCCTGCTTTCATACAGCATAGTTTGAAGGTTATTAACTTTGTTTTTCTTGTTGAGAAAATACACAGGTGTATTTGGATCTTTTTGGTTACAATCATATAGCCTAGGTCCTCTATGGTTGACTTCTGGCACCCTTAGATAGGCACACATGTGCACACACAAGTGTCTGAGCTGTTTACGTTAAACCTCTACCACAGATGAGTGGATGGCTGGAATCTTCCAGGCCATAAGTGCCAGCAGCAGAAGTCTTCTAAGTATTTCTCTCTCTCTCTGTGTGTGTCTCTCTTTGAGGGTACACACTGTGGTTAGAGACCCCCCTCTGGTTGTTCCAGATACACTTTATTATTTTCATGGAAATGTTTCTCCAATACTCAAGCCTGGGCCTGCTCTGGGCATGTATTCTAGTAGTTCTGATATAGGATCAGGCTTTATCTTTTAGATGCAGTGCATTTGGAAAGTATTCATACTCCTTGACTTTTTCCACATTTTGTTCCGTTACAGCCTTATTCTAAAATGGATTAAATATCAAATGTTCCTCATCAATCTACACACAATACCCCATAATGACAACGTCGAGGTACAGATCTGGGGAAGGGTACCAAAAAAATGTCTGCAGCATTGAAGGTCCCCAAGGACACAGTGGCCTTCATCATTCTTAAATGGAAGACGTTTGGAACCACCTAGACTCTTCCTAGAGCTGGCCGCCCAGCCAAACTGAGCAATTGTGGGAGAAGGGCCTTGGTCAGGGAGGTGACCAAGAACCCGATGGTCACTCTGACAGAGCTCCAGAGTTCCTCTGTTGGGATGGGAGAACCTTCCAGAAGGACAACCATCTCTGCAGCACTCCACCAATCAGGCCTTTATGGTAGAGTGGCCAGACGGAAGCCACTCCTTTGTAAAAGGCACATGACAGCCCGCTTGGAGTTTGCCAAAAGGCACCTAAAGGACTCTCAGACCATGAGAAACAAGATTCTCTAGTCTGAATAAACCAAGATTGAGCTCTTTGGCCTGAATGCCAAGCGTCACATCTGGAGGAAACCTGGCACCATCCCTAAGTTGAAGCGTGGTGGCATCATCATGCTGTGGGGATGTTTTTCAGTGGGAGGGACTGGGAGACTAGTCGGGATCAAAGGAAAGATGAACGGAGCAAAGTACAGAGAGAGGTACTTGATGAAAACCTGGTCCAGAGCGTTCAGGAGTGGTCCAGCCAGAGCTTGGACTTGAACCCTATCAAACATTTCTTTAGAGATCTGACATTAGATGTGCAGCGACTCTCCCCATCCAACCTGACAGAGCTTGAGAGGATCTACATAGAAGAATGGGAGAAATGCCCCAAATACAGGTGTGCCAAGCTTGTGGCGTCATACCCAAGAAGACTTCAGGCTGTAATCGCTGCCAAAGGTGCTTCAGCAAAGTACTGAGTGAAGTGTCTGAACATTTCTTTTTTTTATATACATTTGCTAACAATTCTAAATGTTTTTTGCATTGTCATTATGGAGTATTATGTCTAGATTGAGGGGGAATAAAAAATATATATATAAAATATTTTTTTATTTTAGAATAAGGCTGTAATGTAACAAAATGTGGATAAAGTCAAGGGGTCTGAATACTTTCCGAATGCACTGTAATAATTTATACGATTATATGGACAGGGCGAGCGGTGAACCTAGATCAGCCCTCTAACTCTAAAAGGCTTTTTGGATACAGGGCTCACTCTGCTTTCTCAGCCAGCCAGTGAGAACTGGGAATGGCCATGTCGGAAAGCTATACATTTAGAACTAAAGGCAGCTAGTACACAAGTTTACCTTAATAAAAAAACTATTCCTTGTTTTTAAACTAAAGCCCTTTCAGAGACCTACTGGAATACTGGCCCAAGCTTGGCAACATTTGCATGGTGTGCCCACAAAACATATGTAAATGAGGTTAGCACAAACAACACTTATCCAGACCTTGCCCTCAAAACAGCCAAGCCTAGCCAGGAAAATGGGCTCTGTGGTAAATGGAACCTTATAGGTCTCTGGTCAAAAGTAGTGCACAGAAAGTATTCACACCCTTTGCCTTTTTCCACATTTTGTCTGACAGTCTGCATTTAAAATTGATTAAATTGAGATTTTGTGTTACTGGCCTACACACAATACCCCATAATATCAAAGTTGAAGTATGTTTTTAGATTTTTTTTATTTTTATAAATGAATGAAAATGTGAAATGTCTGTGTGCAATAATAGTGTTTAACATGATACAATTATCTGTAAGGTCCCTCAGTCGAGCTGTGAGTTTCAAACGCAGATTTAACCAATAAAATAAAGCAGACATTGAATATCCCTTTGAGCATGGTGAAGTTATTAATTACACTTTGGATGGTGTATCAATACACCCAGTCACTACAAAGATACAAGGGTCCTTCCTAACTCAGTTGCTGGAGAGGAAGGAAACCGCTCAGGGATTTTACCATGAGGCCAATGGTGACTTTAAACCAGTTAGAGTTTAGTTGCTGTACTGGGAGCAAACTGAGGATGGATCAACAACTTTGTAGTTACTCCAAAATACTAACTAAATGACCAAGTGAACAGAAATTAGCCTGTACAGCATAAAAACAATTGTCTACTTTCCAACAGACCCTGGAGTCATTCACCTTTCAGCAGGACAATAACCAAAAACACAAGGCGATGTCTACACTGGAGTTGCTTACGACATTAAATGTTCCTGAACATGTATTTACTCGGGTGTGAATACTGATGTAAATTATATATTTGTATATTTCATTTTCAATACATTTTGTTACACTTCTGAAAACGTGTTTTTACTTTGTTATTATGGGGTATTGTGTGTAGATGGGTGAGGGGGGGGATCTATTTTGAATTCAGGCTGTAACACAACAAAATGTGGAATAAGTCAAAGGGTATGGATACTTTCTGAAGGCAAATAGGGTGTCATTTCAGACGCAAACCCGGTCTCAATGCAAACACTCTGGACTCATGTCAGACTATAACTAGTCCAATGTCCACTGACTGTTTACCGAACAAGTACACTAGTTCTGTGACCACCATATTTAAATGTAGTCCTGTTGATCAACTCTATGTATTTCAAGGGTGTTTTCACATTTCTGGTTGGCTTTGTAGATTGAACCCTCTCCTCTGGAGACCTGTGTGTGTGCTTCCAGCTTGTGTAAGGGGACAATGCTGTTCCTGAAAGCCATGTGCATCCATAATAATACATCTGTCAACCAAACAATTGGGTATTCTTGGCCTACTTGTTTCGAGGAAAGAATATCACGTCTGTGTGTTCTGAATAAGCACCATATTATATATGCCGTTCCGCTCTAAAGTGTAGGCTAATCCCCAACAGTAATCTATTTTCCTTTTTTTCTGTGTGTGTGGATATTTGGTTAAAGCAACTCATTCACTAGAGTTGGTCTACAGTACATACAAATGTAGCCTGAAATAGGAATTTATAGGATTATGTACATAATAGTTGTACGTCTCGCATGCCAGACTAAACGCTTCCTAACCGAAACAGTTCCTTAGAGTTCATGCATATATTATGTCAACATTTTGTGTTTTGGACTTCGGTAAGGGTTTTTTCGGCTGTCTTGGATTCATTCTTAGATTAATTCTGACTATTTTGAGAAATGGGCTACAGCGTCTCAAAATGGACAAACAGTACTATTGCTCCTTTTTTCCCTAATTTTTCAAGTGATGGTCTTGTAAGGGAGTATGCAAGCACACTCCTTCGGTTCGGCTAGCAGAGATTGGCTAGGCGCCAGCCGAACTGAAGCATGCTGACGCCTTAAGCAGCTGTTCAAAGAAAATATAGTCAATATAATACTCGGTAAAGGCTGCTGTTTTTTCTATTTTTGTAGTTCATGTACTTTACTACAAAAATATTTTTTCATGTGATGTCTTTTCTTATCCAGAGACCCCAGCCCCACAAATCAGAGAGTGAATAAGAATGTGAATAATGATGTGAACCTACGAATCCAGAACCTCAACATTGTGATAAGGCACATCAAGAACTACTACCAGGTGAGCTCAGTTCTGTCTATCCACTTCCTGCTCACTCATCTCACGTGCCTTTTTTAAAATTTCCTAACCACTTTGAATGCTGCTCACCATATCAAATTATAGCTACTTACTAATGCACACCTCATACTCATTTACACCTCCTTCACGTGTAGAGCCAGGAGATGTGTAGTCTCTGATCTTGGTGATCAGACAGCAGCTGGTGTGTGAGAGCATCCTGGGGATTAGACATGGCTTCTTGGGTGTGGTGGTTATCCCTAGAGGGATGTTTCTCTCATTGTTTTGTCTGCTGTCCTTACACTGACATCTCAATTATCAAACAATTACTAATACATGATGTCCTCTGTTTTAATTAGTTAAATGTTCTGGTGATAATCCTGTTGCAATATTTTTGGAAGGTAGAGGTAGGTCAGTCATGAATGACAATTAGCCTATATCAGAAACCAACAGTAGTCTTATCTTTTCTAGGTTACTGTAGGTTTCATCTCACAACCTGTAATTATAGTAATCTGGGAAAATGAATGCTTCCCCTCACACTATCTTTAGATGGAGTAGGCTAGTAGTGTTTTATTATGAATCATGATCGCTCGTCCTCCCGTGGAAAGCTTTAGAAGAAACTATGCCGACCTTGTTATTCCACTGTAATTGAGTTGGTGAAATCCACTACACACACGGTGAGACAGTGGAGAGCGACCCAACTGTTCTGGCTGACCTCTCTCAACACATTCCTTCTCTGTTTCCTCGGTTTCCCAACTACAGACGTCACACACTCCATTCAAATGCCGCCCTTGGCTGTAACACACCCACAGTCCATTCAAACACTTTCCGACCCTGCCGCTGGCTGCCCCGCCAGGTCCAAAGTTTCAAATCTGTGCCCGCTTTGTATGTTTATGGTGTTACCTGCTTCAGTTGTTCACACCGAACTAAGCAGTGTTGTGTTATCACCCCAAATACTGTATGGAGGTTAGCCTCGTCTCCCTCTTTCAGTTTTACTTTCACACTCTGAATGTAAGAGGCTATTCCCATTGAAGAGCGTTCAATTCACATTAGCAATGGGAATGTCACGAGGTGAGAGACAGTCCGGGACGTTCTTGTTTCGCAGTTAAAATGTACCGTAAATGTCACAGTAGCCACTAGCCAGTAGGCTAGCTAAGCATGCAAACTATTCACCTAGCTAACGTTATGCAAGCAACCTTTCATGCATCTACCGTATTCAACTCTTGATTAATGTGATAAAAACATATTACACTCTTCAATAATGCAACAATTCACAAGCATGTGCCAACATTTCAATGGATTATTTTCTCATCATGCACATTTAATTTAGCTGCAAGACAAATAGCCAATGGCACAGCTGCTAGCTAGCTAACGTTAGCTAACATCAAGTAGGCCAAACTTCAGCATAGCAAAAATGTACGTTTACATCTCTAATATGAATATAAAAGTACAGTAACTGTATCGGTGTGATTCATATTATACAGAGCTAGGTAGCAAGATTAACAAAATGTCTACATTCTCCTCACACATAGCTGCGCTGTGTTATGCATGATAGTTTATCTATGTTTCCATACTCAATGTTACAGGGTAGCTTATACAAAACGCTGCCGTAGTAAGAAAAATCCAACCTGCTCTTGGCTATACTTTCTTTGTTCTCGATTTGGGGAAAAAGGTTATATAAATGTATGTGTTCAGTTGCAAGTGGTGCAACAAATTTGAGGTGGCGTTCAAGATGTGAGAAATTCGCAAGTTTTAAAGTAAGTCAATTTGAAAAGAGCCTCATTCTCTAATTCTTCTGTTTGAAAGTAGATTTTGTGAGCTTAGTGGTTGGTTATAGTTGATAAAGCAATAGGAAACCTAGATGGTGCCACTGCAGTGTTTTTAATTAGTTGTGTGACTGAAGAAACTCAGTAGCCCTTGTGACGTGCACATGCACTGGCAGGGAGGCCCCTTTCATTAGGTAGATAGGCTAGGTCTGAGCCTAGGACACACACAATGCCGGGAGACAATGCCAGTATCGCATTATTCATTAGTACCGTGGCAAGGAAACACAACACGAAGCGGATTTAACTTCTTTAGGAAAACTACCTTAATTTTGGAAACATTTTTTCATCCAGAGTCTTATTTTCCAAGCGAAAGCACACACTATTTGACATGCAGCAGGTTTTTAAATAACCAAAGAGTTTGGTCTGCTTCGTGTTTTAATTTTTACACACACACACGAGGCTAATGAGTAACAGAGCTGTGTGTTCAGATCAGGGACTCGCCTTCAATGTGAGTAGACTCACCAAGCCACATGGAAACTCAAAGGTTTCCCGTGTAAAGTTTTGCCATTTTCAGTTAACTTTTTCGCTTTGTATTGAACGTTTAGAGTCAGATCCACGTGGTTGAGAGTCAACACTATAGGGCTTGATGGAGTAGGGTTCATATCTCTCTCCCCTGGTCTCTACAGAGGTTTCTGTCTGATCTAATAAATGATCGCCAGTGGAGGGGTGGAGAGATGTCTTCCCAGGTCCTGCTCCAACCCTGCTGTGGGAGTCTAGAGGCGGGGGGGGGGGGGGGTTCACCACCCCTCCCTTCCCTCCTGACCAAGAATCAAGAACAGATGTGTTGTCTTTGCCTGGCCTGCCCTGTGGTCATCTGCCTCCCCTGTAGCCTACATATGTATAGTAGGGAGAAATGTGGGGGAGGTGGCTGGTGGTGTTTGATACTGTAAAGCCCCTCCAGGCGCCAGCTCCCTGAAGGCCTGTTTTAAGATTTCCGGGCCGTGCTAACAAACGGTTAGCTTTGGTAATGCATTAGGCCTCTCACTTTAGATTAGCCTCGTCTGTTGTTTTGTTTTCTAACTAAGTCACTCCAGGCCATGTCCTGGTTCACTAACCCCTCGGCACTCTGACCGCTAATGTCTAATTTCCCCTCAATCAGGCAGTTCTTGTTTAACACAGATATCACTGGTTCGTGTGTATGTATGTATGTGTGTGCTCGCAATGAATCTACTCTCCATTTGTTTCAGACGACTGATCGTATTAGTCCCAGTTGGGTTCTGTCCTTTACTCTTTAGCTAACTGCTGTCACACAGAGTTAACTCACTTTGTCAAGCTGGATGGTTGTGTTCTGTTCCTGCCCCCAGCCCAGCAGTGTTGCTGGTCGGTTGTCTTCTGATGCGTTATTATAGTTTGGTTGATTTGCTATGCAGTATGCTGATTACCATATATTAATGTAGATCGATCAGTGTCGTTGACATTTAACCTCAGGTTCCCATCAACCATTGCACAGATCTGTTTTGTACTTTACCATGATTCAATATTGACCCTGACGTTTGATCTAGATTAATCCATGGCAATCCGCATAGCAAACCAACCAAACACCCTTTAGCTACCATTGAATGATCATGCAGCTCTCTGGTTGTAGGTCTCTCCCTCCTTCCCTACCAACCGCTCACCCCCTCAGGGTGTGCATGTTAGTACAGTAAGGGCTGGACGATGTGATATGATCACACAATTGACCATTGAAAAGAAGTTATGATCACACAAACATGCCCAGAAGGCCTGGCTAGATAAGATATGGTGAGCGTTGCAGACTAGCCTGTTGTATGTGTGAGCCACCATCTAAGAAAAACACTATGTAGGGAATAGTGTGCCATTTGGGTTGCAGTCAAAGAAGTTGTAGTTAGATGAATCCTCAGCAGGATGTTGCTGTAGGAGGGTAGTATAGAGCACCCCACAGCTTTGGAACCACTAATCTAAGGCACCAATCGTCTCTGTGTGTGTGTGTATTCGTCACACAGGAAATTCATTTGATATTGAGTTAAACTGAAAACAGTTTCAAAGCTTTGCCAAACACAGCTCAAAACTGACAAGCTTATAGAAAGCATGGCCTAGAAGGCAGTGTTACAGTCCGCCACACCAACCCCCAACTATACAGTACAACCTGGCAACTGGACCAAAAAGTATTATTTCCTTACCTTTCATCTGGACCCTATGCTGTTATAAAATATTTGAGTCTTGTACCTTTAAGGATTGATAATACGTTTAAAACACCAGTTTACAAGTGAAAAGACCAGCCATTTTGTGTGTGTGTTTGTAGAATGAATGTGTGAGACTATTTCTGCGTGTCACAAGGGATGGGGTACTCCTGGTGGCATCCAAACCAGGATTAACAATAACTGCCAGATCTAATACTGGTTTAATACATATACCAGCTTAGCCTGGATTTCAGTCTAAACCTAAAGCATGTCTCACATTTGCTTGCTTAAGCCACCCAGACTGTTCTGGCAGTGCCCCAATTTCATCCAGGGATGGGAGACGGATGTGAAGATATTATGATGACTCTCATCCCATTGAGCCCCATACACAGTACTACACACTGTAGGTCAGAGACAGCAGGCAGGGCCCCTATTCACTCACAGGGATCATCTCTGTGTCTGCATCCCCCGACTCCCCCCTTATATACTCTCCCCAAATTAGATTAGCTCCCAAATAACAATCTCTGTGCGCTGCACCATAAAGCGTCCTACCAAAACCTGGACAATGGGGACACGGGGGGGGAGGGGTGACATTTTTTGGTTCCCTCCTCCTCACCCCGGCTATTGTCTGGAGAGTCAGGGCACTCCACCCCACCTCACTGTAACATGACTCCTTCATTCTCAGATGTGTTACAGGAGAACTGTGTTGTCAGTCAGGACACAGCTCTCAGATCCTGCTGTATTATGCCTCAAGTACCTTCTATCCATCACCTGTGCTTTGTGTAGTTTGGTATGTGTGGTGCTCCTATAACCCTGCAAATGGACCTATATATGGCACAGGCATACATCTTTTGAATGCAGCCTAGTCTAGCTTGCAAAGTCATTAAGCAGATGGTTTTTGGCTTGGGTCTGTCTGTCTAGATTGGGCAGTGTGGAGTCTATTGCACTGCATTGCCGCTGGGGTTGAGGCATGGGGTACTCTGATTTGGCCTCCCGGCTCTCCTCTCTTCTATTTTCCCAGAGGTGTCCAGTTTCTTCACTGTTCACTGTTAGCAATGGAATTCAGCTGTAAAGCTCTAGAGACTAGCACAAGAGCCACAGGCATTCCCATTCTCCTTTCTTTTGTTCTCTCATCTCTCCTTTCGTCCTATTCCTTTTCCTACCTAGCACACTTGTTTCCGACGTAGCACACTCTTGCTCGCTCTCACTCTCCCTGTCCAAGTCTTTTCCTGTCTTTTGTTGTTACCTCTGAAGCCTGGATGTGTGTGGCTCCCCACCCCCCAGTGCAGGAAACCCCCTCCTGAGACCGCTGCCATGGGAAACAAAAACAAGGCCTCTGACTTATTTAATTTTGAGCTCTTGACATTCTCTCACTGATGCCTGTGCCCTAGATGAGGAGCACCATTCCCAGTCCTAGTGTTTTGGCCATTCTGACCTTTGGCTGGCGTGTCGTTTACCTGTATGTGGTGGTTGCCCTGTGGTTCAGTGGCTTATCAGCAGAGGAAAGGCTGACCTTTGTTTACGCTGACCCTCAACACGGAGGCCCCTCAGGGGTGTGTGCTTAGTCCCCTCCTGTACTCCCTGTTTACCCACGACTGCGTGGCCACGCACGACTCCAACACCAACTTTGCTGATGACACGACGATGGTGGGCCTGATCACCAACTAGACCTGGCAGTGTGGTGCCAGGACAACATCTCCCTCAATGTGGGCAAGCCAAATGAGCTTATCGCGGGCTACAGGAAACTGGGGGCCAAACACGCTCCCATTCGCATCAACAGGGCTGTAGTGGAGCGGGCCGAGAGCTTCACTTTCCTCGGTGTCCACATCGCTAAGGATCTATAATTGTCCAAACACACCAAGACAGTCATGAAGAGAGCACAACAGTGCCCCCCCCCCCCCCCCCCCCGAAGGCTGAAAAGATTTGGCATGGGCTCTCAGATCCTCAAAGTTCTACAGCTGCACCATTGAGAGCATCTTTACTGGCTGCATCACCGCTTGGTTTGGCAACTGCTCGGCGTCTGACCGCAAGGCGCTACAGAGGGTAGTGCGTAGAGGTCAACCGATTACTCGGAATGGCCGATTTTTAATTAGGGCCGATTTCAAGTTTTCATAACAATCGGTAATCGCCGTTTTGGGACACCGATTATGGCCGATTACATTGCACTCCACGAGGAGACTGTGTGGCAGGCTGACTACCTGTTGTGCGAGTGCAGCAAGGAGCCAAGGTAAGGTGCTAGCTAGCATTAAACTTATCTTATAAAAAACAATCAATCTTAACATTGTCACTAGTTAACTACACATGGTTGATGATATTACTAGTTTATCCTCTTTGGGATAGGGGGCAGTATTTTCACGTCCGGATGAAAAGTGTGCCCAAAGTAAACTGCCTGCTACTCAGGCCCAGAAGCTAGGATATGCATATAATTGGTAGATTTGGATAGAAAACACTAAAGTTTCTAAAACTGTTAAAATTATGTCTGAGTATAACAGAAATTATTTGGCATGCGAAACCCAGAGGGCAAACCATCCAGGGGGAAAAAAAATTGAGGTGACTGTTTTCTATGGGAATCTAGATTTGAGGTACCTGGTTGCAGTTCCTATGGCTTCCACTAGATATCAACAGTCTTTAGAAATTGGTTGATGTTTTTCCTTTGAGAAATGAAGAAGTACGGCTGTTCAGAATGAGTGTCAAGCCAAGTGTACTCTTTTGTTTGGTGCGTGCTCCAGGTCACGTGCTCCACGTTGATTTTATCCACTATTGAACACAGTATATTCCGTCTTCAATTTGATAGATTATTTATGTTTTAGGATACCTAAGGATGGATTAGGAAAGTTGTTTGGAACAAATGTACAGGTAACTTATTAGATAATTTGTAGTCATGTTGGGCGAGTTGGAACCGGTGTTTTTCTGAATCAAACGTGCCAAATAAATTGACATTTTGGAGATATTAAAAGGAGTTTATCTAACAAAAGGACCATTTGTGATGTTTCTGGGACATATTGGAGTGCCAACAGAAGATCTTCAAAGGTAAGGCATGAATTATATCATTATTTCTGACTTTGTTGTCGCACCTGCTTGGTTGAAATATGATTTTCATGTGTTTGTATGGTGGGGTGCTGTCCTCAGATAATCGCATGGTTTGCTTTTGCCGTAAAGCCTTTTTGAAATCTGACACTGTGGCTGGATTAACAAGAAGTTAAGCTTTAATTTGGTATATTGCACCTGTGATTTTATGAAAGTTAAATAGTTCTAATTTATTTTGAATTTCGCGCTCTGCAATTTCACCGGGTGTCGTCGACACGTTCTGCTAGCGAAACGTCTAGCCGTAACAGGTTATCGTGCTTGTCCTGCGTTGCATAAAATCCATGCGGTGTCTGTTAATTTATCATTGAATCACAGCCTACTTTGCCAAACAGGTGATTTAACAAGCGCATTTGCGAAAAAAGCATTCGTTGCACCAATGTGTACCTAACCATAAACATCAATGCCTTTCTTAAAATCGATACACAAGTATATATTTTTAAACCTACATATTTAGTTAATATTGCCTGCTAACATGAATTTCTTTTAACTAGGGAAATTGTGTCACTTCTCTTGCGTTCTGTGCAAGCAGAGTCAGGGTATATGCAGCAGTTTGGGCCGCCTGGCTCGTTACGAACTGTGTGAAGACCATTTCTTCCTAACAAAGACCATAATTAATTTGCCAGAATTTTACATTATGAAATAACATTGAAGGTTGTGCAATGTAACAGCAATATTTAGACTTATGGATGCCACCTGTTAGATAAAATATGAAACGGTTCCGTATTTCACTGAAAGAATAAACTTTTTGTTTTCGAAATGATAGTTTCCAGATTTGACCCTATTAATGACCTTAGGCTCGTATTTCAGTGTGTTATTATATTATAATGAAGTCTATGATTTGATAGAACAGTCTGACTGAGCGGTGGTAGGCAGCAGTAGGCTCGTAAGCATTCATTGAAACAGCACTTTTGTGCATTTGCCAGCAGCTCTTCGCTGTGCTTCAAGCATTGCGCTGCTTATGACTTCAAGCCTATCAACTCCCGAGATTAGGCTGGCAAATAGTATAGAGAGGAATAGTCCTATAATAACTACAACCTAAAACTTCTTACCTGGGAATATTGAAGACTCATGTTTAAAGGAACCACCAGCTTTCATATGTTCTCATGTTCTGAGCAAGGAACTTAAACGTTAGCTTTTTTACATGGCACATATTGCACTTTTACTTTCTTCTCCAACTTTGTTTTTGCATTATTTAAACCAAATTGAACATGTTTCATTATTTATTTGAGATTAAATTTATTTTATTCATGTATTATTTTAAGTTAAAATAAGTGTTCATTCAGTATTGTTGTAATTGTCATTATTACAAATATATATAAAATCGGCCGAGTAATCGGTATCGGCTTTTTTTGGTCCTCCAATAATCGGTATCGGCGTTGAAAAATCATAATCGGTCGACCTCTAGTAGTGCGTATGGCCCAGTGCATCACGGGAGTCGAATTCCCTGCCGTCCAGGACCTCTATACCAGGCAGTGTCAGATGAAGGCCCCAAAAGTTGTCAACGCTTCCAGCCACCCATGTCATAGACTATCTCTCCAGTACCGCACGGCAAACAGTACCGCAGCGCTAAGTCTCGAAGACCAAAAGGCTCGTGAACAGCTTCTACTCCCAAGCCATAAGACTGCTAAATAGTTTACCCGGACTATCTGCATTGACCCTTTTTTTGCACTAACTCTTTTTGACTCTATGCACACACATTGGACTCTACTCACACATACTTACATTTGACATTTCAACACAAACTCTCACACAACACATGCACACATTCGCCACACACACATCCACACTCATCACATACGCTGCTGCTACTGTCGTTTTATCTATCCTGTTGCCTAGTCACTTTACCTCTACCTATATGTACATAAGGTATCTACCTCAATATCCTCGTACCCCTGCACATCCACTCTGTACTGGTACCCCATGTATATAGCCAAGCTGTCATTGCTAATTTCTCCTATTAGTTTAGATTTTTATATTCTACATTGTTTGGAAGGGCTCGTAAGTAAGCATTTCACTTTTAGTCTACACCTGTTGTTTATGAAGCATGTGACAATTTGATTTGAATGACCAGGACCTGTTAAATATGGTTTCCTCATTTTCCTGGATAGACTCGTACATGGCGAATACTAAAGAAATTGCTCCACTTAGGTTGTGGGGGGGAAGAGGTTCCATACACCAGATTCCATAAACTCCAGCCCACATGCTGACATTGGTGTAGCAGCTTGATTACCTGTATGTGGTTGGATTGATGGTTTCCTGGAAAGACTCTGACATACTCTGAACAAAAATATAAACAGTACATGTAAAGTGATCCGCTGTTTGATGAGCTGAAAAAAAATATCCCAGAAATGTTTCATACTCACAAAAAGCTTATTTCTCATATGTTGTGTGCAAATTTCTTTACATTCCTGTTAGTGAGCATTTGTCCTTTGCTAAGATATGCCACACCTGTCAGGTGGATGGATTATCAAGAAACTGAGTAAACCTTGTGCTGGGGACTATTAACACAATGCCACATGTCTGAAGTGTTGAGGCAGTGTGCAATTGGCATGCTGACTGCAGGAATGTCCACCAGAGCTGTTGCTGGGGAATTGAATGTTAATTTCTCTACCATAAGCTGCCTCCAATGTTGTTTTAGAAAATGTGGCAGTACGTCCAACCGGCCTCACATAAGACAAATGGTGGTCACACCAGATACTGACTGGTTTTCTGATCCACGCCCCTACTTAAAAAAAAAAAAAAAAAAAAAGAAATATCTGTGACCAACAGATGCATATCTGTATTCCCAGTCATGTGAAATCCATAGATTAGGGCATAATGAATCCATTTCAATTGCCTGAATACCTTATATGAACTGTAACTATGTAAAATCTTTGAAATTGTAGCATGATATGTTTATTTTTACATTTACGTTTAGGTCATTTAGCAGATGCTCTTATCCTGAGTGATTTACAAGAGGAATTAGGGTTAAGTGCCTTGCTCAAGGGCTTGGGGATTCAATCCAGCGACCTTTTCGGTTACTGGCCAACGCTCTTAACCGCTAGGCTACCTGCCGCCCATAGAGACCACTGACTCATAGCCTACATAGAGACCACTGAAGCGTTCCACTCCACTTATCTTCTGGTGATATGACATTCTGCACCACTAGATTCCATAATCTCTCGACTGTGGTGGCTTGTTGGTTCTAAAGACAGCTTTGTCACTGTGTGAATGAGGTTCTTAGTAGTCTACATGAACTCAGCAAAAAAAGAAACGTCCCTTTTTCCAGACTCTGTCTTTCAAAGATAATTCATAAAAATCCAAATAACTTCACAGATATTAATTGTAAAGGGTTTAAATACTGTTTCCCATGCTTGTTCAATGAACCATAAACAATTAATGAACATGCACCTGTGGAACGGTTGTTAAGACACTAACAGATTGCAGACGGCAGACAATTAAGGTCACAGTTATGAAAACTTAGGACACTAAAGAGGCCTTTCTACTGACTCTAGAAAAACGGCAAAAGAAGATGCTCATCTGCGTGAACGTGTCTTAGGCATGCTGCAAGGAGGCATGGGGACTGCAGATGTGGCCTGGGCAATAAATTGCAATGTCCGTACTGTGAAACGCCTAAGACAGCGCTACAGGACGGACAGCTGATCGTCCTCGCAGTGGCAGACCACGTGTAACAACACCTGCACAGGATCGGTACATCCGAACATCACACCTGCGGGACAGGTACAGGATGGCGGCAACAACAACTGCCCGAGTTAAACCAGGAACGCACAATCCCTCCATCAGTGCTCAGACTGTCCGCAATAGGCTGAGGGAGGCTGGACTGAGGGCTTGTAGGACTGTTGTAAGGTAGATCCTCACCAGACATCATCCGCAACAACGTCGCCTATGGGCACAAACCCACTGTCGCTGGACCAGACAGGACTGGCAAGGAGTGCTCTTCACTGACGAGTCGCGGTTTTGTCTCACCAGGAGTGATGGTCGGATTTGTGTTTATCGTCGAAGGAATGAGCGTTACACCGTGGTCTGTACTCTGGAGCAGGATCGATTTGGAGAAGGAGGGTCCGTCATGGTCTGGGGAGGTGTGTCACAGCATCAGACTGAGCTTGTTGTCATTGCAGGCAATCTCAACGCTGTGCGTTACAGGGAAGACATCCTCCTCCCTCATGTTGTACTCTTCCTGCAGGCTCATCCTGACATGACCCTCCAGCATGACAATGCCACCAGCCATACTGCTCGTTCTGTGCGTGATTTCCTGCAAGACAGGAATGCCAGTATTCTGCCATGGCCAGTGAAGAGCCCGGATCTCAATCCCAATGAACACGTCTGGGACCTGTTGGCTCGGAGGGTGAGGGCTAGGGCCATTCCCCCCAGAAGTATCTGGGAATTAACCCCCCTTTGTTCAGGGACACATTATTCCACTTCTAAGTCTGTTTGGTTTGTCTCAGTTGTTGAATCTTATGTCCATACAAATCTTTACACGTTAAGTTTCCTAAAAATAAATGCAGTTGACATTGAGAGGATGTTTCTTTTTTTTGTTGCTGAGTTTATTTACCCAAGACCCCCAGAGCACTGGGCCGTGTGCAACAGTGTGTCTCTAAAACACTAATCCGATTTATTCGTGATGACCTCAGTAAGGCAGGCCCAAGAGCGGTCTGAGATGTGACGTACCCTCTCTAATCTAGATAGTTATGAAGCCCCTGGCTGATCTGAAATGTATGAAGAACCCCAGATCTGACTAATGTGGCGATTCCTCTCTAGTCTAGATCCAGCCAGTCCACATCCTGATTGGCTGAGTTATTTCAGGCCACAGGCAGCCAGTGTGTGTGGGTGGGTTTACTGTTTTTGGTATTGATCTCAGATTGCTTAAGGCGGCAGCATGCTTCCGTTCAGCTAGCGGCTAGCCAAACCGAACGCGTGTGCTCACACACTCCCTTGAAAGACCTTAGCTTGAAAACATTTGAGACGCTGTAGCCAGTGCTTTGAGACATACTTCCTCAAAGTAGTCTCAATTTATCTGAACTTGAGTTCTGTCATTAATTTTGATGTTTTTGTCGGAGATCTTAGTCGCGCAATCTTTCATCCAAGATGTTTGATGCAGTATTTCTCCAAAGAATGTGCATGAAAACGAGTCGAAGAATCCCTACTGTTGATCACCGCCGAAGGGGTGTGAACTCTGGCTACTGACTTCGGCTTGCCTTAGGGGGCACAATTTATTTTCTTAACAGCTGAAGAAACCCTTACCGAAATCCAAAATGTCACAAAATGACTTCATAATATATGCACGAACTGTTTCGTCTGGAAAGCATGTGGGCGATGTCTGTCTGCATTTAATTGCCATATGGGCGATTTCTGCCCTGACTGTGTTCGTTAACTGTATTTTGATATGCATCTGTTTTACTTTAAAACAACATTTGCTGCCAACCTGTCCTCTGTGGCACTGGGCCCAAACATTAGAGCAACATAATCAGGGCCATACACCCCATGGAGGGGTGACTTGGCTTCCTCTGTTCATAGCTTCAGGGGTCTGCTGCCACTGGACTATAGAAGCAACGATGCAGGCACTGACTGGTTTCCAGCAGCCAGGTTGCCCTAGGCTGTAGAGACGGGTGTACTGTACTCTGTAAAGGCACTAGACTAACATCAGCTCCAGCCCTGCTTGTACCCCATAGGGGCATGGTCATCAAGTCACCCTATCCCGGTCAACCCATCCCTTATCACACCGACCCCCCCCCCCCCCCAGACCTCTACACTCTCCACTCAGGGACATGATCATGTCAACCCACTCTGGCCCTCAGACCGTCACAGCACACTCAGCAGAGGAGAATGGAACAGCTGGGGAGGGTTCCACAAGACTGCGTCCCCTCAATGGATGGGGGGGGGGGGGGGGTAGGGGAGTTTAGAGGTGTCATTGTACTCAGTCAATAAAGGAGAGGAGAAGTGGGGGGCGGGGTTATCATGGTGGCAGGAATGCCTCTTTCCAGCCTGCTGTTGCATTCACACTGAATGAGGAGTTAGTAGGCCTTGTGGTGGGTGTATCGGCTCTGAGAGGGACACAGTGGGATTTATCAAGTGTGGGGTCTCGGACATTGCTTCAGTCTTATTCTTTGTCTTTCTTTTCGACTGGGGTGTCCTTGTCCCAGGTCTTTTGGCAAGAAGCCTTAATGAGGTCTGGGCTATGAAATATGGCAGACAGCCCAAAATAATATTTTTATGTTTATGAATGATTTCTGATTAATTTGTTACAGAGAAAAGTCTTTGAAATGTGAACAGTGGCGAACCTCCCAGTCAGCCTAGTGTTTGTTGCTGTCATGTGTCTGAGAGGCTGGGAAGACTAGGTACCCTATTTACTCACTCGGTCAAGTTTGAGCATTTGTTTAATCCAGTGTTGAATAAGTTCTATACTAGCTCTGTTCCTTCTTATTTTAGCCCCTTTGTCTTTTCAACGAATCTCTCTGTTTTCTTAACAGTATATTTGTATCTGCACGGACAGTTATTCCCCATCTCTCAGCCTGTATGGTTTTATAAAGTGTATGTGATACTCTGTGGTTAGTGACTTAACTGTAGACTAGACGCCCAGGTGAGAAATAATTCAGCAACCTGTGACTAGAATTCTGAAGCTCTGATTGCAGCCACTGAAGCTCGGCTGATGCAATCAGTGCAGAGAGAAGCTTTCTGTATTATTTCAGAAGCATTCACAGAATGATATAGATGTTAAAATGTATAGATATGAGTGCTTACAGATGTGTAGTCAGTGCTGTGAGAGGAAGGCTGTCTTCCCCACAGGGAATATGGTGCAGGGGGTCAATTAGCAAGGGAGACGGGCCGCGTATATTGAGGGAATTTAATTGACAAGTTGTTTCTCTCTCACGTGCACACACACACACACACACACACACACACACACACACAGGGGAGTGTGCTTAGCTGTGTTATTGATCATAGCCTGGGTCAGCGGTCAGACCAAGGGGGGCATAGGGTGTGCACTTTTTAAATGGGTTGATGGTACATGATGAAATTCTCACTCACCAGGCTGTTCTATTCAACAATGACTATTGATCCACTCTGGGATTTTTACTGCACATCCACTCAACCAAAATTGAGATTAAAAAAAGATTGACATATCATTCTTTATTTGGTATGGAAATGGTATACACCTTACTGCACTTTTTTATACACTATTACATACCCTTTAAAAGTACATCTGAATTATATTGAAGGACCTGTGCCTTTTTCTTTTTTGCATTTTTCATTCACTGTAATGTGACCAAAAACAACCCAGGTAGCCAGTGTGTACCCTGTGATGGAGACAGGTCCTAATCTGTTTCCAGTGCAGCCTGGTAATATCTTCAGTTATTTTGCTGTTTGTTTAGGTAGGTAGGTAGGTAGGTAGGTAGGGTGGCAGGTAGCAGCAGTTGGGTGCAGGGTGTTGGTTTGGCACACTGCCAGACTGTTCCTAGTTGTGACACCCTCGAGGGTCTCCAGCTAGCTAATTGTGTCCCCAGGCTATTGCGGAGCTCTGGTGCACAAGACTACCAGTTAGCTGCTAGCATACACCTAAAAGAAAAGTCCCTTTTTCAGGACCCTGTCTCAAAGATAATTAGTAAAAATCAAAATAACTTCACAGATCTTCACTGTAAATGGTTTAAATACTGTTTCCCATGCTTGTTCAATGAACCATAAACAATTAATGAATATGCACCTGTGGAACGGTCGTTAAAACACTAACAGATTAGACGGTAGGCAATTTAAGGTCACAGTTATGAAAAATTAGGACACTAAACAGGCCTTTTCTACTGACTCTGGAAAAACGCCAAAAGAAAGATGCCCAGGGTCCATGCTCATCTGCGTGAATGTGCCTTAGGCATGCTGCAAGGAGGCATGAGGACTGCTGATGTGGCCTGGGCAATACATTGCAATGTCCGTACTGTGAGACGCCTAAGACAGCGCTACCGGGAGACAAGGCGGACAGCTGATCGTCCTCGCAGTGGCAGACCACGTGTAATAACACCTGCACAGGATCGGTACATCCGAACATCACATCTGCGGGACAGGTACAGGATGGCAACAACAACTGCCCGAGTTACACCAGGAAGGCACAATCCCTCCATCAGTGCTCAGACTGTCCGCAATAGGCTGAGGGAGGCTGGACTGAGTGCTTGTAGGCCATGTTGTAAGGCAGGTCCTTACCAGACATCACCGGCAACAACGTTGCCTATGGGCACAAACCCACCTTATGCTGGACCAGACAGGACTGGCAAAAAGTGCTCTTCACTGACGAGTCGTGGTTTTGTCTCACCAGGGGTGATGGTCAGAGTCGCGATTATCGTCAAAGGAATGAGCGTTACACCGATGCCTGTACTCTGGAGCGGGATCGATTTGGAGATGGAGGGGCTGTCATGGTCTGGGGTGGTGTGTCACATCATCAGACTGCCTGCAATGACAACAAGCTCATTCTCAACGCTGTGTGTTACAGGGAAGACATCCTCCTCCCTCATGTGGTACCCTTCCTGCAGGCTCATCCTGACATGACCTTCCAGCATGGCAATGCCACCAGCCATACTGCTCGTTCTGTGCGTGATTTCCCGCAAGACAGTAATGTCAGTGTTCTGCCATGGCCAGCGACGAGCCCGGATCTCAATCCCATTGAGCACGTCTGGGACCTGTTGGATCGGAGGGTGAGGGCTAGGGCGAGATACTGTTACTTTTGACCCCCCCCTTTTGTTCAGGGACACATTATTCCATTTCTGTTAGTCACATGTCTGTGGAACTTGTTCAGTTTGTCTCAGTTGTTGAATCTTATGTTCATACAAATAGTTACAAATGTTAAGTTTGCTGAAAATAAATGCAGTTGACAGTGAGAGGATGTTTATTTTTTTGCTGAGTTTATAATGTGCTTGTGGGGCCTCATCCTTACTGTAGGGCTTCCCTAACGCAGCAGCACTGTTTATAGACTATAGTGTTGTCTTCTCCTCAGGAAAACTGTTTTGGGTGTGGTCTCTCTTCCTCTTATAATAACCTGGTCATGGAGCTCTGTCTATACAGCCCATTGTTTACAGTGTACAACTAAAATACAATACATTGGAATAGGAGGGAAGGGAATTCCTTTATTTTAAGTGCAATACCTAAATGTCTCTGTCTCTGCTTTCTCCCAGTTACACAGTACACACATTGGTATGTACAGTTGAAGTCAGAAGTTTACATACACTTAGGTTGGAGTCATTAAAACTGGTTTTTCAACCACTCCACAAGTTTCTTGTTAACAAACTATAGTTTTGGCAAGTCGGTTAGGACATCTACTTTGTGCAAGACACATGTATTTTTCCCAACAATTGTTTACAGACAGATTATTTCACTTATAATTCACTATCACAATTTCAGTGGGTCAGAAGTTTACATACACTAAGTTGACTGCCTTTAAACAGCTTGGAAAATTCCAGAAAATGATGTCAAGCTTTAGAAGCTTCTGATAGGCTAATTTACATAATTTGAGTTAATTGGAGGTGTACCTGTGGATGTATTTCAAGGCCTACCTTCAAACTCAGTGCCTCTTTGCTTGTCAACATGGGAAAAAGAAATCAGCTAAGACCTCAGAAAAATGTTGTATCCCTCCACAAGTCTGGTTCATCCTTGGGAGCAATTTCCAAACGCCTGAAGGTACCACGTTCATCTGTACAAACCAGTAGAACGCAAGTATAAACACCATGGTACCACTTAGCCGTCATACCGCTCAGGAAGGAGACGCGTTCTGTCTCCTAGAGACGAATGAACTTTGGTGTGAAAAGTGCAAATCAATCCCAGAACAGCAAAGGACC
This sequence comes from Salvelinus namaycush, assembly GCF_016432855.1. Taxonomy (NCBI): domain Eukaryota; kingdom Metazoa; phylum Chordata; class Actinopteri; order Salmoniformes; family Salmonidae; genus Salvelinus; species Salvelinus namaycush. The sequence goes on from NC_052321.1 coordinate 29,030,804, forward strand.
TTGTGAAGATGCTGGAGGAAACGGGTACAAAAGTATCTATATTCACAGTAAAACAAGTCCTATATTGACATAACCTGAAAGACCGCTCAGCAAGGAGGAAGCCACTGCTCCAAAACCGCCATAAAAAAAAAAAAAGCCAGACTATGGTTTGCAACTGCACATGGGGACAAAGATCGTACTTTTTGGAGAAATGTCCTCTGGTCTGATGAAACAAAAATAGAACTGTTTGGCCATAATGACCATCATTATGTTTGGAGGAAAAAGGGGAGGCTTGCAAGCCGACGAACAACATCCCAACCGTGAAGCACATCGGTGGCAGCATCATGTGGTGGGGGTGCTTTGCTGCAGGAGGGGTGGTGCACTTCACAAAATAGATGGCATCATGAGGTAGGAAAATTATGTGGATATATTGAAGCAACATCTCAAGACATCAGTCAGGAAGTTAAAGCTTGGTCGCAAATGGGTCTTCCAAATGGACAATGACCCCAAGCATACTTCCAAAGTTGTGGCAAAATGGCTTAAGGACAACAAAGTAAAGGTATTGGAGTGGCCATCACAAAGCCCTGACCTTAATCCCATAGAAAATGTGTGGGCAGAACTGAAAAGCATGTGTGAGCAAGGAGGCCTACAAACATGACTGTTACACCAGCTCTGTCAGGAGGAATGGGCCAAAATTCACCCAACTTAGTGGGAAGCTTGTGGAAGGCTACCCAAAACATTTGGCCCAAGTTAAATAATTTAAAGGCAATGCTACCAAATACTAATTGAGTGCATGTACACTTCTGACCCACTGGGAATGTGACGAAAGAACTAAAAGCTGAAATAAATAATTCTCTCTACTACTTTTCTGACAATTCACATTCTTAAAATGATGTGTTGATCCTAAGACAGGGTATGTTTACTAGGATTAAATGTCAGGAATTGTGAAGAACTGAGTTTAAATGTATTTGGCTAAGGTGTATGTAAACTTACGACTTCAACTGTATGTGGTGCTTTTGAAGCAGTCCTGGCGGAGTGGATGGAAGCAGGAGTCCTGCTGTTCCCATGGGCTGTCTGTGATTGTAAGAGAGAGGCTCTGTGATTGGAAGAGAGAGGCTCTGTGATTGGAAGAGAGAGGCTCTGTGATTGGAAGAGAGAGGCTCTGTGATTGGAAGAGAGAGGCTCTGTGATTGGAAGAGAGAGGCTCTGTGATTGGAAGAGAGAGGCTCTGTGATTGGAAGAGAGAGGCTCTGTGATTGGAAGAGAGATGCCTGGGGGAACATTCTCTGACTGTTACTGTGTCGAGCCCAGCACTGGTCGGAGCTACCTAGCCTGTCTCTGCTGTCTCCTTGATCTTGGTTGGTTGGGGAGGAGGAGAGGAGGCTGAAGCTTTTGCTTTTGTCTCAACCTTTCACTTGTGCTTGCTTTCACTTGCTGACTCGTCTCACTCCTAATGACGTACATGTAGAATTTGAAACACTTGGTCTACAGCTTCTCCATCAGCTTAATGTTAATAGCCTATCGGTCTCCAAATAACCATCATGTATTTATAAAGCCCTTCTTACATCAGCAGATATCTCAAAGTGCTGTACAGAAACTCAGCCTAAAACCCCAAACAGCAAGCAATGCAGGTGTAGAAGCACCATCAAGCCAAAGGTCCAGAAAAACAAACAAAAACACGTGGCCTATGGATGTCCTAGATTGCACAGCTCTGTATTGTTCTGCATAGCAACAGAGGAAGAGGAAATAAGGCCCAGGCAAAATTTATTAGATTTTTTTCAAAATTTCTGGCCAGTGATCTTTCTTTGACCCTCTGGTCCCAACACATCTTCAAAGCCATTCCTCCCAATGATGGTTCCATAATGTTACTGAGCTGTAGATGATGATCATGAAGTCATTTTCTTTCTCCTCCCCACTTCCCTGTTTAAACAAAGGTAGATTTTACAGTTGAGGAGATGGCTGTTGTCAAGGGACACGTCTACCTATTGCACAATACACACCTGCGCACACGAAGGGATGAGGTCAGCCAAAAACTATTTTTGTTTTTGTACTGAAGGAGTTACCATTGTTGGGTGGGTAATGGAGAGAGGGTAGGAGAGGAGAGATTTGACTCCAGTACCTGAACATGACCTCACCTGTTCCTGCAGGCTGAAATCGATCTGCACTAATCAATAATGTAAACCAGACTTCTTAGTGTGTCCCAGCCTGTTTTCCACTAACATGGCTGATAAACCAGTATTGTGTTTAGTTGGGCCTACCATAGCATCTCCATCACCCTTTTAAACGGTAAACTGAAAATATATATTTTTTTCTGATTGGACAAGTCCAGGTAGTCCCTCCCTCACTGTTTGTCATTTCAATTATAATTTTTATTTTATTTGTGGCTAATGATTATGACCCAGTACTGGAAAAACAAGGCAAATATCTCCATCAATAAGGTCTAGTTAGAGCCTTGAAGGCACCATCTGCATGGCTGTTGTCATGTTTAATTTACACTGGTTTGGTTTCTCTTATGCTGATTGAGATGATTTGGACTAGCTGACAGCAGGAGTTGACCAGGCAAAGAGATTATGCTTTCTAAATGACACCCTATTCTCTTTATAGTGCGCTACATTTCACCAGAGCCTAGTCAAAAGTAGTGCACTATAAAGGGAATATGGTGCCATTTGGGTTGTAGACAGAGATAGCTAGGGAACTCTATTTAGCTATGCATCATAGCCAACACCTGCAGCTACTGTTAGTGTCCTCACTGGCCCGTCCTCCAGGGGGTAAACCGATAGGCAGCCGGTCTCAGAGCTGCCGTTCTCCCTCAAATTCCTCTCGATGATCACCTGCCTGCTGAAACAACATGATGGCTTGAGCCTGTAACACCCTGTAACACCTCTACAAAGCCCCAGTGCTAGCCATATTATACAAATCTTGTAATGGGAAATTGTTTAATGATGTTGCTTCCCTAAATTGATCTATTTAAGTATTAATAGGTGTTTTCTAAAAAGGCCTGGGGGTGTGATGGATAGAACATAAGCCTGTGTTTGAATATTGATGAGGTGTAACAGAATAACAGACATATGGGGCCCTCTAGTCAGACAGTCTTATGTTTATGGCCATAAGAGGCTCCAGTCCAGATGCACCATGCTTATTTAATAATGTTGCACCCAAACCCAAGCATCTGTTAATAACAGAGAAGTAGTAAGATGTTGATTAAATAAGGCAGAGTTCCCACAGTTACAAAACATGCTAGAGTGATCCCTATCCACAAGAATGGCAGAACAACCAACAAGGTTAACTATAGATGTGTCTATTTTGAGTGTGCTGTCTAAAGTAATTTATGAACAGAGGAATAGATCAAGACTAATATTCTTGGTCTGGTTTTAGAAAGTCCCACTCCACTGACACATCTATTGTTTTTAACATACTTTATTAGGGGAGGAGAGAGAGAGAGCGTGAGTAAGGGGGTCAGAACAGCAGGTCCGGGACAAGATGGCATGACCTGTGAACAGGTTAGTGTTCCATAGCCGCAGGCAAAACACCAGAAACTGGATCAGCAGCACGAGAAGGTAGCACGACTGATGAACAGGTTAGGGTTCCATAGCTGCAGGCAAAACCGCGGAAACTGGATCAGCAGCATAACCAGATGGACTGGGGACATGAACAGCCAGGAGTCATCAGGTCATGTTGTCTTGAGGCATGGTCCTAGGGCTCAGGTCCACCGGGAGGGGAGAGAAAGAAAGTGTGAGATGGGAGAATTAGAGTAGAGTACCTAAGATTACACAGGACATCAGATAAGACATGAGAATTGCACCAGATATGACAGACTGACTCTAGCCCCCCGGCATATAGACTATTGCAGCATAGATACTGGAGACGGGAGATCGGGGAACACTGTGGCCCTGTCCGGGACAGGGCCAACCAGGCAAGATATAAACCCAACCACTGCCAAATCACTTTCTCCACACCACTAAAGGGATATCAACAGACCACTAACTTACTACCCTGAGACAAGGCTGAGTATAGCCCACGTAGATCTCCCCCACTACATGAGCCCGAGGACAGGAAGGGCAAGCCAATGACTGAGCCCCCGTAATAGGGTCAGAGGCAGAGAATCCCAGTGGAGAGAGGGGAGCCGGCCCGGCAGAGACAGCAAAGGTGGTTCGTCACTCCAGTGCCTTGCCATTCACCTGCACACCCCTGGGCCAGACTACACTCAATTATAGGACCTACTGAGAGATGTCTTCAGTAAAGACTTAAAGGTTGAGACTGAGTCTGCGTCTCACGTGGATCGGCAGACCATTCCATAAAAATGTACCTCTATAGTCAAAATATCTGCCTCCAGCTGTTTGCTTAGAAATTTTAGGAATAATAACGAGGCCTGTGTGTTGTGACCGTAACGTACGTGTAGCTATGTACTGCAGAACCAAATTGGTGAGAGGGGTAGGAGCAAGTCCATAATTTGTACGTTAATTTGTAGAACTAGCGTCACTGTTTTGTTTTACTTTTAAACATTTGCTGCCATCCACTTCCTTATGTCTGGAACACAGGCTTCCAGGGTAGGCAATTTTGGGGCTTCACCATGTTTGATCGAAATGTACTGCTTGTGTGTCATCCGCATAGCAGTGAATGTTGACATTGTGTTTCCGAATGACATTACCAAGCGGTAAGATAGAGAACAGTAGTGGTCTTAGAATGGAACCTTGAGGAGCACCGAATCTTTCCATTGATTTGTCAGAGGACACGCCATCCACAGAGACTAACTGATATATTTCTGACAGATCAGATCTGAACTTGTCCGTGTAAACCAAATGTGGTTTCCAATCCCTCCAAAAGAATGTTGGGCTCGATTGGTGTCGAATGCAGGACTAAGGTCTAGGAGCATGAAGATACACACGTTAACAATATGAAATCAGCCTGCTCTCGTAATTGATTTTGTATACAGATGACTCTGCTCTACTGGTGTCCCATAAGAACAAAGCCTCAGTGGAAAAGATCCTTAGTGCAGAGTTATCCAATATCAGTAAATTCCTTTCAGAAAACCTTTCTCTGCATATTGGAAAAAACAGAATCCAGAGTAAAGCTTGAAGGTCCCCTGGTTTTAGTGTCCACGTGGGCAACTCAGTGGTTACACAAAAAACCTTGGTCAGCTACCTTGGGTGTGAATTGGTTGGGTACTTGACTGGTGACACTATGGCCGTGAAGGTTTTGACAAAGATAAACCACAAAATTGTATTCCAATCTCGGACCTCAAAATATCTTGATAGTGACAGCCTAATGACACTGACAGGTGCGCTAGTTCAGTATCACTTTTATGCGTGCACATCATGGTTCACCAGCATCCCTAAACAGCTAAAAAATAAGCTACAGACCAGCCAAAACAAGCTGGTGGAAACTGTGCTTAACTCCCTCGTACTCATCGAAGGTCGAGCATTTTAAACAGCTAGTCTGGCTATCTGTAGAGAAAAGGGTAGTGTATCTTGTAAGATCACCTTTTTTATATACTGTCACGGTTGAGTGGAACAAACTACCACAGCAACTCAAAGCCATGCCGAGCATAACTTCATTTTAAAATAATGTAAAAATCTGGCTAATCAAGGAATAGAACAATTGTTTCATGTCTGGATCTATGTCATGTATCTCTATGTTTATGTATTTGCACCATGGAATTTATGGACTACCAGGGGAACTAAGGACAAGCAACACCTGGTGACATTTTCACTGAGCTGCTGCTAGTGTAAGATGAGGAGCCTAGCAGGCAGTTAGACTCGGCTCTGTTCTGCTGTTTCTTTACCGATCTTGTGCTCTGGCTTTCTAGGTCAGTGCATTTGAAACAGAAGTGGGGGGTGTTTTTTGTGTTAGAGGTTTCTCAGGATGACGTGGGTAACAAATGGAATGCCCAACGGTTTTCACCTGACAATAGAGCTGTAGCTAGGCTGGGGCCTCTGCCAAGGGTCTGCTGCAATAGAAGGGAGGGAGAGTGAAAGTGGTCATTACCCCACACCACTACCACCCAGCCCCTCTATACAGAAGGCCCCTCCCTTGTAGTGGCGGCAGGCCCTTTGATTCTCCCCCAGGCCTGTCTAATCTAATGCCTCCAGAGTCCAGTGAAACCTGTATGGGAAAGGAGGGAAAGAAAAGGAGTAAAGATGTCATAGTAACTTCTTTGCTAATGCTCTCTTGCAATCGCTCTCTTTTTCTCTCGCACTCTCTCAGAATGAGGCTAACCTGACCCTAATCTTTCAGTTTTCCCTTTTTACATATCCTGCAGTATTACCTGAAGACAGTTAAATTCTCCAACAAGAGTCACGTTGTTCACTTTACTACAATGAGTTGTTTGAAGCACGTGCCTGGGGTTTACAGCTATAACCATTACAGGTGACCTACCAGTGTCAAGTTGTGTGGGTGTAATGTTTTCTATGTAGGTGTGTGTTTGAACGAGGAGCTAAGGTCATTTGGACATGTTGGGTCTGGTTTACTGTGTCTGTGTGATGTGTTATAGCTTGTTACCAAGGTGTCCATTGTTCCTCTGGTCCATTCTCTCACACAGACAGACATTGAGCATTCCATTTGTTACCCATGTGAGTGACACGAGAGCACAAACAGTACGTACATGCATGCACGTGTTGTATGTATGTGATTGTGTTCCTTCCTGATTCCCAACAAAAAATGTTTTGTGTGTAATTACAACCCTGCCCATATTCTCTCTCACTAGGAGATTGTTACAGCTGGGCACTGCATTGGTTACTGTATGAACTCCCCTCCTCCCCAAACGTGTTCTCTACAAACTGAAAATGGTCCTTTCCATCAATATTTCCTGTCTGTGTTTAATACGTTTCCCTTTCCCACCTTGCTGTGGGTCTCTGTTCAAGCTCTGTTAGCGACTTCACCATTCAAATTCATGCCAGTGGAAGCTTCCTGTTCTGTTCTAGCTGGAGTCTGTGGCTTTATTAGTTAGCCTAGTTAACCCCTGTACTGCGTTACAAGTCGACACAGTACTTCTGCTGCAATGGTTTCCTTCCTCTGGTCCTGCTCTTACTTAACCCGGTATGTTCTCCTCTGTGTTTTCAGGACAGTCTCCAGCAGCTCATCCTGATGACCCTGCCTAATGTGCTGACCATCGCGAAGGACCCCCTCTCAGGTACTGTGGTGCTCATTCTCTTGTTCACAAACTCACAACAAGCCTTGGGTAGCTACGCCTCTAAATTCAGTTGGCTAGCTGGCTAGTGCAATATTTAAGTTAGGGGTCCCCATCTCTTGTTCACACTCACAATAAGTGCTTACAACTGCCTTTACGTATTCCCTTGTAATCTCGGTCCAGATACTGTTCTGAATGAGGGCCTGTTGGGGTGGAAAGGATGCACATGTTGTGGCCTTTTACTGGAGTCAGTCAGGAAGTGGGAAAGGCAGGAAAAGTCCTTTGGAGCCCTTCTATCTATAGGAGGCTAATCAGGCCATGGAGAGTGCTGAGTGTGTGGGCTCTCCGGCCTGGTGTCGACAACCTCGCCAGCATAGACCTGATATGGCTAGATGTGGCTATGGAGACCGTCAGACCTTATATAGTGGGTGTGAAAGGTCAGAGAGGGCTGCTGTCCGCAAGATACAGGTATAGCTGGGGATAGTTCACCTAAGGCTACTATGGTATATTGAGCCTTGATGGGACCATCTAGTCTGATTAGTAACAACTAAACTTTTATGAGAAGGAAGAGTTGTTTTTGTTTCCTCATCTAATTTTAATCTCTGAACCCAGAACCGTATATTGTGTACACTACTCTGTCATGAGTTTAAATCTAGCTAGTGTGGTTTATTCCGCCTCTGTCCCATATGACTTTTTTGAAACTCCACCTAGCTAGATGACTCCATAAAGCTAATACCCCGTAGTTTACACATACTCTATGTAGTTCATGTATGTACTTGCCGTGCGGTACAGTATGCATGAATGAATAAAAGGAACACCAGACCAGTTATTTCTATGGCTTTTGTAACTGCTGGCGTGAGAGTAGAGTATCTCCAGGATAATGACGTCATGTTTGAAGTGTTCAGCTTCACCGCCAGACAATGTTGTTCCTTCTCCTCCCGGTGGCTAGGCCTTTCATGGGTTGGGCCACTACCATGCCGCTCACACGCTTGTTTTGCATGTTGGTTCCTGCAACTGTCTGTCAGACACACAAATAACTTATCAGGACCCATGTGGCTTATTTTTTTATTTTCCTGCCAGGAGCCAAGTTATCTAGATCTAGGCCTCTTGATTGGTTCCGTATGAAAACGTGTTTAGCAATCAAGGACAATAGTGGTCTAACATTGAATGGTGGAGTTGTTGGGAGGCTTTAGCTGTAAGCCAGCCTTGGTATGTGAACTGAATCTCAATATTGGTTAATGGGGTATGTGTTAATATTATTGTGTGTGGATTGACGCGTAATGTTTGTATTGAATGGCCTTACGAAGTTAGCTTTTCCATGACTTCCTATGTTAAGTGTAGATTAGAAACAGTGAAAAGCTCCTCTCAGGGTTACAGCACTGCCTGCCCTGTGTACCTCTTTTGTCTTTTTAGTTGGTCTCAATGGAATAAGGGCAGAGCTGGGTCGCAGACAGGGTCTCCCTGGCAACCGTGTTGCCCTTTCCCCAGAGTGTTGATCAAGTTTTTTTTAAGTCCCTTCCAGGCCCAAGGGGATGGACACACACACACACACACACACACAGCTGATCCCAGACAAACCCTGCACAAAACGACATGGTAAATACTTTTTTACAATCATGTCTTTCAAAAATTAAGGGCTTGCTACGTCCACAAAAACACCCAAACGTAATCCTGAGCTGTGTCAGATTTTAATGATTGACCCACTAACTGATGGCTCCTAACCATCAGTGATGGGAGAGATCTTCCAGCCCACTGGTGTAAGAACTGGGGGGATGGGAGAGGTCCACAAAACTGTCATTTGGGATTTGCTGCCTGCCTGGCAGGTTGACGTTTATTGGGATGACGCTTGTCATTTCCTTTATGATTGATGAGGATCTTCATATTGCAAATGGACGGTCCCTTACTGGACGTCTGCGAGTGTTTTATTAAAATAGGCCGAAGGCCTCAGGTCGTCCCCCTGGACGCGGTGTTCCGGGAAGTAAAAAAGAAAATAAGTTTCCTGGGCAATTGGTTTCCGCAATATCAAATTGTAATTAAAAAATAATAATTCTGCTCTTCCGGAATATTCCACCAGCTGGCTGTATATGGCAAATGGACATTTCATCACCAAATGGACATGGCCGTTTCTCATAAACAGAAAAGACTTCAAACGAAACTCGGTGAGCACAGGGGTGGCCAAATGTACTTTTAGCCCAGAAACAAGATGGCATCGAGGCCACAACGCTCTTTGAGTTAATGCACATTTTGTGGGATTAAAGGTTGAAAACAGTAATACAGTGTTAATTTGACCGCTTCACGTCAAAGTACATAAACCTACGATGTAAGGAAAAATACAGTTGAAGTCGGAAGTTGACATGCACCGTAGCCAAATATATTTAAACTCCGTTTTTCACAATCCTGACATTTAATCATTGTAAAAATTCCCTGTCTTAGGTCAGTTAGGATCACCACTTTATTTTAAGAATGTGAAATGTCAGAATAATAGTGGTGTGATTTATTTCAGCTTTTATTTCTTTCATCACATTCCCAGTGGGTCAGAAAACAATTAGAATCAATTAGTATTTGGTAGCATTGCCTTTAAATTGTTTAACTTGGGTCAATTGTTTTGGGTAGCCTTCCACAAGCTTCCCACAAGAAGTTGGGTGAATTTTGGCCCATTCCTCCTGCCAGAGCTGGTGTAACTGAGTCATGTTTGTAGGCCTCCTTGCTCGCACATGCTTTTTCAGTTCTGCCCACACATTTTCTATAGGATTAAGGTCAGGGCTTTGTGATGGCCACTCCAATACCTTGACTTTGTTGTCCTTAAGCCACTTTGCCACAACTTTGGAAGTATTCTTGGGGTCATTGTCCATTTGGAAGAACCATTTGCGACCAAGCTTTAACTTCCTGACTGATGTCTTGAGATGTTGCTTCAATATATCCACATAATTTTCCTACCTCATGATGCCATTTATTTTGTGAAGTGCACCAGTCTCTCCTGCAGCAAAGCACCCCCACAGCATCATGCTGCCACCCCAGTGCTTCACGGTTGGGATGGTGTTCATCGGCTTGCAAGCCTCCCTCTTTTTCCTCCAAACATAACGATGGTCATTATGGACAAACAGTCAGAGGACATTTCTCCATGTGCAGTTGAAAACCGTAGTCTGTCTTTTTTTATGGTGGTTTTGGAGCAGTGGCTTCTTCCTTGCTGAGCGGCCTTTCAGGTTATGTCGATATAGGACTGGTTTTACTGTGGATATAGATACTTTTGTACCTGTTTCCTCCAGCATCTTCACAAAGTTCTTTGCTGTTGTTCTAGGATTGATTTGCACTTTTTCGCACCAAGTACGTTCATCTCTAGGAAACAGAACGCGTCTCCTTCCTGAGTGGTATGACGGCTAAGTGGTCCCATGGTGTTTATACTTGCGTACTATTGTTTGTACAGATTAACGTGGTACCTTCAAGCTTTTGGAAATTGCTCCCAAGGATGAACCAGACTTGTGGAGGTCTCCAATTTATATATTTTTTCTGAGGTCTTGGCTGATTTCTTTTGATTTTCCCATGATGTCAAGCAAAGAGGCACTGAGTTTGAAGGTAGGCCTTGAAATACATCCACAGGTACACCTCCAATTGACTCAAATGATGTGAAATTAGCCTATCAGAAGCTTCTAAAGCCATGACATAATTTTCTGGAAGCTTCCAAGCTGTTTAAAGGCACAGTCAACTTAGTGTATCTAAACTTCTGACCCACTGGATTTGTGATACAGATTATTTCACTTATAATTCACTGTATGTAAACAATTGTTGGAAAAATTACTCATGTCTTGCACAAAGTAGATGTCCTAACCGACTTGCCAAAACTACAGTTTGTTAACAATAAATTTGTGGAGTGGTTGAAAAACTAGTTTTAATGACTCCAACCTAAGTGTATGTAAACTTCTGACTTCAACTGTGTAACCATCCATTTATCTATCGTAGTTTACGAGAATTCGTACAAAGTCAATTTCATGATGCTTAAATAAATTTTGTTTTTAAGTTGAGGCGTGTTCAGGCGATACCATTAAGGCGGATTTTGGGGGTCCACGTGATTTTTCTGTTCTCTCTCACACACACAGTCAATATGGAGTGACACAGTGTGGGGCTTACAGACACACAGAGCCTGCAATAGTTACCTGCGTTCGAACCATCAAAGAACCGTCAGACCTAGAACTCTGAAACTTTAGAGCTTAAGTCGGTAGTGCACGGTGAGTTATGTGTCTCTAGAAGGTTCTCAGGCTGAGAAACAGCCTCGTCCATTTGCAATGTCTTCAATTCATTTAACGTCGCAAAAATGACGACATTTAGAGAAGTACAAGAATCACAAGACTAGGTACATTGACATTGTTCAATGTCAGAACTGGACCCGCAGCTCCAATTTAAAAATAAAATAATAATGGTTTTAACAGAAGGCGCTATGAATTGTGGGCCGGCTTTGAAATATGCGATAGTTGGCTTCTAAAAGAGTTGGACAAAGTAAGTTTGTCAGTATGTATAAGTTTGGTGTCAGTATGATATCTTATTGACTGATGGCTGACTTGATGAAAGTATAATATATTGGCATTGTGCGTTTTACATTGCGAATGGACAGTGTACATTTCCATAGTATTTAATGAGGGATTTCCCATCACCAAATAGACAGGCTGAAATCAACACCAACGAGTGATGGAGAGGAACCACTATCACTGCTCGGCCATCCCGAGTTCAACAAGCCAGTCAATTGGGCATTTCTGCAGTATATTAGAGCATGTCCAATTCGTGATGCTAAATGCCCATTGTAATACATTGCAAATGGACAGTGTACAATTGTACATTTCCAATATATTTAATGAGGGATTTACCTTCACCAAATGGACAGCCTGAAATCAACACCAACAAGCGATTGGACCGTGTCCAATTACACACATGCTATATTGTCAGTGTGAACATGCTCTTCTGCAAGTTGACAATGTCCATTGCCAATGTATATCCATAAGTACTTCCCATTACGAAATGGACATGCTGAATCAACACAAATGAGAAATTCTGACTTCCTGTGATCAAATAGATCTTCTAGGTTGATTCAGGGCTTAACATAGTGATGTATATCATTTGGTCAGTATATAGGCCATCTCGACATTATATATGCCATTTGGACATGGTTCACTGACTTTTGGGCTCTGGCTAACTTCCTATGATCATATATGGCAAATGGACAAAACAAAGGCCTTTTGGGCAAACTGAATATAATAAGAAAAATGTAGTCTGGTTACGACATATATATAATTGACAAGAAAAATACATTTTGAAAAATGGTACAAAACATACTTGATATGAGGGTTTACAATTTTGAAAAAAATTAGATTTAGAAAATTTCACCTTTGAGACCTGACTTTGACCATTTCCCATATGAAATCCTACAAAGGAGCGCGCTCACCCCTCAGGGATTTTTGGATAGTGAGACCTGGCATTTGCCATGTTCCGCTTGCAGTATGTTTTTGATGAACTGCCGTCCATTTGAGTGGTGTTTGCGATTTGTGTATATGGTTCGCCCAATGCCAATAAGTAGCCATTCATTTTTGTCCATTTCATGGGGGTCTTCCCTTACCACTAGATAGGCCAGCTGAAAAGCCAATTGGCTATACAGTGCCTTCAGAAAGTATTCACACCCCTTAACTTTTGCAAATGTTGTCTTACAGCCTGAATTAAAAATGTATTAAATTGAGCTTTTGTGCCACACAATACCCCATAATGTCAAAGGGAATTATGTTAAAAAATGTATTAAATGAGAGCTGAAATATCTTGACTCTAACAATTAAACCCCTTTGTTATGGCAAGCCTAAATACGTTTAGGAGTAAAAATATGCTTAAGTCAAGTTGCATGGACTCGGTGTGCAATAATAGTGTTTTAACAATTTTTTAATGACTACCTCATCTGTACCACACACATACTTTTATCTGTAAGGTCGCTCAGTCGAGCAGTGAATTTCAAACACAGATTCAACCACAAAGACCTGGGAGGTTTTCTAATTGAATGTTCCCATGTCTAGTTAGTCTTGACTTAAATTAGCTTTAAAATCAATGGCAAGACTTGAAAATGGCTGTTTAGCAATGATCAACCACCAACTTGACAGTGCTTGAAGAATTTTGAAAAGAATGTGCAAATATTGTACAATCCAGGTGTGCAAAGCTCTAAGAGACTTACCCAGAAAGACTCACAGCTGTAATTGACGCAAAATGTGATTCTAACATGTATTGACTCGGGTGTGAATACTTATGTCGATTTGATATTTCTCTTTCATTTTCAATAAATTTGCAAACATTTCTCTAAACCGTTTAGTCGAGGTAATATGTACATGAAGGTAGAGTTAGTGACTATGTTAACAGAGAGTAGCAGTAGCGTAAAAGTAGGTTCTGGGTAGCCCTTTGATTAACTGTTCAGGAGTCTTATGGCTTGGGAGTAGAAGCAGTTAAGAAGCCTTTTGAACCTAGACTTGTTGCTCCGGTACCGGTTGCCGTGTGGTAGCAGAGAGAACAGTCTATGACACGGGTGGCTGGAGTCTTTGACAATTTTTAGGGCCTTCCTCTGACACCGCCTGGTATAGAGGTCCTGTATGGCAGGAAGCTTAGCCACAGTGATGTACTGGGCCATATGCACTCACCCTCTAGAGCCTTGCGGTCGGAGTCCGAGCAGTTGCCATACCAGGCAGTGATTAAACCTGTCAGGATGCTCTCAATGGTGCAGCTCTAAAACCTTTTGAGGATCTGAGGACCCATGCCAAGTCTCCTGAGGAGGAATAGGCTTTGTCTTTCCGCTTCAGGACTTTCTTAGTGTGTTTGGACCATGATAGTTGGTTGGTGATGTGGACGCCAAGGAACTTTAAGCTCTCAATCTGCTCCGCTACAGCCCCGTCGATGAGAATGGGGGCGTGCTCGGTCCTCCTTTTCCTGTAGTCCACAATCATCTCCTTTGTCTTTGAGGGAGAGGTTGTTATCTTGGCACCACACGGCCAGGTCTCCGACCTCCTCCCTATAGGCTGTCTCATCGTTGTCGGTGACCAGGCCTACCACTGTTGTCATCGGCAGACTTGATGATGGTGTTGGAGTCGTGCCTGGCAATGCAGTCATGAGTGAACAGGGAGTACAGGGGTACGCACCCCTGAGGGGCCCTTGTTTTGAGGATCAGCGTGGCAGATGTGGTGTTGCCTAGCCATACCACCTGGGGGTGGCCCGTCAGGAAGTCCAGGATCCAGTAGCATAGGGAAGTGTTTAGTCCCAGGGTCCTTAGCTTCATGACGAGCTTTGAGGGCACAATGGTGTTGAACGCTGAGCTGTAGTCAATTAATAGCATTCTTGCATAGGTGTTCCTTTTGTCCAGGTGGGAAAGGGCAGTATTGAGTGCAATAGATTGCATCATCTGTGGATCTGTTGGGGTGGAATGCAAATTGCAGTGGGAATAGGGTTTCTGGGATAATGGTGATGTGACCCATGACCTGCCTTTCAAAGCATTTCATGGCCACAGACGTGAGTGCTATGGGTCGGTAGTCATTTAGGCAGGTTACCTTAGTGTTCTTGGGCACAGGGACTATGGTGGTCTGCTTGAAACATGTTGGTATTACAGACTTCGTCAGGGACAGGTTGAAAATGTCAGTGAAGACATTTGCCAGTTGGTCAGCGCATGCTCGGAGCACACGTCCTGGTAATCCATCTGGTTGGGGTATGTACGTACGGTGACGTCATCTTTGCACTTATTGATGAAGCCAGTGACTGATGGCTTTGAGGAGTACACCACATCAGAAGAATCCCAGAACATTTTCCTGTCTCTGCTAGCAAAACAGTCCTGTAGCTTAGCATCTGTTCATCTGACCACTTTCTTATTGACTGAGTCACTGGTGCTTCCTGCTTTAGTTTTTGCTTGTAAGCAGGAATCGGGAGGATATAATTATGGTCAGATTTGCCAAATGGAGGTTGAGGGAGAGTATGTGTCTGTGTGTGGAGTAAAGGTTGAGTTGATTTATTTGTTATTTTTTCCCCCTCTGGTTGCACATGTAAAGTGCTGGTAGAAATTCGGTAACTTATTTACATTTCCCGACATTAAAATCACCGGCCACTAGGAGCGCCGCCTCCTGGATGATAGTTTTCTTGCTTATGGACTTATACAGCTTATTGAGTGCTGTCTTAGTGCCAGCATCGGTTTGTGGTAGTAAATAGACAGCTACGAAGAATATAGATGAACATGCTCTTGGTAAATAGTGTGGTCTACAGCTTATCATGAGATACAAAACATTGAGACTTCCTTAGATTTCATGCACCAGCTGTTTACAAATATGCATAGACCGCCAACCCTTGTCTTACCAGAGGCCGCTGTTCTATCTTGCCGAAAAAGCTTAAAACCTCACAGCTGTATGTTTTTCATGTTGTCGTTCAGCCACGAATTGGTGATACATAAGATGTTAGTTTTTAATGTCCTGTTGGCAGGATATACGTGATCGTAGTTCGTCGATTTTATTTTCCATTGATTGTACGTTGGCTAATAGGGCGTTGTACGTTGAGGCGGCAGGTAGCCTAGTGGTTAGAGCGTTGGACTAGAAACCGAAAGGTTGCAAGATCGAATCCCAGAGCTGACATGGTAAAAATCTGTAATTCTGCCCCTGAACAAGGTCGTCACTGAAAATAAGAATTTGTTCTTAACGGACTTGCCTAGTTAAATGAAGGTAATTGTTTTTATAAAAATGGGACCTATGGTAAAGGGAGATTACCCGCATGCCGTCGGATCCTTACAAGGCACCCAGACCTTCGCCTTCGATGTCTCTTTCTCCTGTAAATGACTGGGATGAGGGGCCTATTCCTCCAGTACGGGCCGAGTAATCGCTGTCCTGATATCTAGAAGCTCTTTTCGGTCATAAGATATCATGGCAGAAACATTGTACAAAATTTGTTACAAATAACGTGAAAAAACACACAATTGGTTAGGGGATCGTAGAACGCCAGCCATCTCCTCCGGCTCCATCGTAGTGTTAAATTGGATAAAAATTAGACTGGTGTGCCACTAAGGTTAGGGGAAAGGTTAGATTTTAAAATGATATTTTATGACTTTATGGCTGTGTCATAGTGACTGCCCTGCAGAGCTGTGGGATTTAAACCAAAATCGAAATCTGAGCTCAAACTCAATTGGCTATAAGGAAAGGGTGTTTTAATAAGTTATGTCTTCATCTTTCATCTTCAACAGGCAAGGGCATGGAGGAGGTGAAGAGAATGCTGCTGTTGATCCTAGGCTGTGCTGTACAGGTAACAGCCTTTTCTAACATATTCGACAGATCTTTCTTGCAAAATTGATTTGATCTCAATGATAATCTGAATGAATATAGTTAAAATTATATAACATTAACAAACCCTTTTAATTGAGCCAACCAGGTAGGCCTACTTTAGAATTAGATACCCATTTGAAGACTGAGTCGGTGTGGAAGCAGTCAGTTTACAGTATAATAAAAGGATATGACTATCTGCTTTGGCAAACATTATACATATTGTGTGTGTGTACAGTACCAGTCAAAGGTTTGGACACAACTACTCATTCAAGGGTTTTTATTTATTTTTACTATTTTCTACATTGTAGAATAAGAGTGAAGACATCGAAACTACACATATGGAATCATTGTAGTAACCAAAAAAGTGTTAAACAAATCAAAATATATTTTAGATTTTTCAAAGTAGACACCCTTTGCCATGATGACAGCTTAGCACACTCTTGGTATTCTTTCAACCAGCTTCATGAGGAATGCTTTTCTAATGGTCTTGAAGGAATTCCTACATATGCTCAGCACTTGTTGGCTGATTTTTCATTCACTCTGCAGTCTAACTCATCCCAAACCATCTCATTTGGGTTGAGGTCGGGGGTTTGTGCCAGGTCTTCTGATGCAGCACTAATCACTCTCATTTTTGGTCAAATTGCCCTTACATAACCTGGAGATGTGTTTTGGGTCATTGTCCTGTTGAAAAATAAATTATAGTCCCACTAATCGCAAACCAGATGGGATGGCGTATATCTGCAGAATGCTGTGGTAGCCATGCTGGTTAAGTGTGCCTTGAATTCTAAATAAATCAGTGTCACCAGCAAAGAACCCCCACACCATCAAACCACCTCCTCCATGCTTCAGACCAATGGACATATTTCCACCGGTCTAATGTCCATTGCTCGTGTTTCTTGGCCCAAGCAAGTCTCTTCTTCTTATTGGTGTCCTTTTTAGTGGTTTCTTTGCAGCAATTCGACCATGAAGGCCTGAATCACGCAGTCTCATCTGAACAGTTGATGTTGAATTGTGTCTGTTACTTGAACTCTGAAGCATTTATTTGGGCTACAATTTCTGAGGCTGGTAACTCTAATGAACTTATCCTTTGTAGCAGAGCAAACTCTGGGTCTTCCTTTCCTGTGGAGGTCCTCATGAGAGCCAGTTTCATCATAGTGCTTGATGGTTTTTGCGACTGCACTTGAAGAAACATTCAAAGTTCTTGAAATGTTCCGGATTGACTTACCTTCATGTCTTAAAGTAATGATGGACTGTTTCTCTTTGCTTTTTTGAGCTGTTCTTGCCATAATATGGACTTGCTCTTTTACGAAATAGTGCTATCTTCTGTATACTACCCCTACCTTGTCACAACACAACTCCTTGTCTCAAACGCATTAAGAAAGAAAATCCACAAATTAACTTTTAACACTGCACACCTGTTAATTGAAATGCATTCCAGGTAACTACCTCATGAAGCTGGTTGAGAGAATGCCAAGAGTGTGCAAAGGGTGGCTACTTTGAAGAATCTCACATTTAAAATATATTTTGATTTGCTGAACACTTCTTTGGTACTACATGATTCCATATGTGTTATTTCATAGTTTTGATCTCTTCACTATTATTCTACAATGTAGAAAATAGTAAAAAATAAATAAACCCTGGAATGAGCAGGTGTCCAAACTTTTGACTGGTACTGAATGTGTATAAATGTATACGTTTGTCACATATACCGGATGCTGTTTTACAGGGTCAGCCATAGTAGTATGGTGCCCCATCAGGCAAATTAGGGTTAAGTGCCTATTTTTTTTTCACGTTGTCGACACAGGTATTTGAACCAGCTACATTTCGGTTGGCCCAGCACTGCTAGTCTACCTGGCGCCCAACCTTGCACCTGATCACACCAGGAAGTAAAGCTGTATTGGCATAACTTTACATGTTTGAACACATCCCTGTATTAACTGAAACTGATAACAGTAAACTTTAGTGCAACAGCAACGGCCTGTTATCTTATCAGCATTTTATGAATCAATTCAAAATGTCCCTCAAACGTTTTGAGATTAATTTCTCTTTTGAAATCAACATGTCCAGTGTAGCACCAATATCACAGAGCATGTAAGAGGCTCAGAGAGAGAGAAAGGGTTAAATAGTGCAGGGCCCACCCACCTGTACCTATACCAGAGGCTGTACTGTTCCATTCCCTTGGCTCTATCTCTAGCTTCAGCTCTGTACACTACTGTTTTCATTCCCTCCAATCCCCTGGCCTCTCCCCCTCTTTTTTTCTCTCTTTGTTACACTGCCCTGTTTTTTCCTGTTCCTGGGGAAAAAGCAGGATAGAGATGAAGTGTTGAATAGTTGACTTTTCCTCAGTTATTTTTCTGATACCTAAAAAGAAATGTCAACGTCATGCATAGATGTAATACATTTTCTAAGTTGATGCTTCATTTATACCTCTTAATTGTTTTCTCCCCATTGAATGGTAATGACTCAAGTCTGTGCTGCCTTAAGTCCTCCACATTACCCTTAACCGTATTTCTATAAGATTCAGAACATTCTTTTCATATGGTTTATTCGGTTTTATGACCATTCAAACACCCAGTCCTTTGTGTTCAATAGAGAATGTGAAAACCAAGTCTTAATCATAATGTCTTTCTGATTAGTTTATAGTCGCGACCTATAGGTATCTCTAATAGAAATGCCTGCCGTTGTTACTTCCTCTGCAGTGTGAGAGGAAAGAAGAGATCATTGAGAAAATCAAACTGCTCGACATCGAGAAGCAGGCAGCCATCGTCTCCCACATTCAAGAGGTGAGTAGTGCAGGTGTTCACGTCAAAGCAGGCACACATGTTCATGCTCATCAGCCTTTTTTTTGTAGTGATTTTTTTTTTTTCTTCTCACTATCTTCAGGTACGCATCTGGCTAAATTTGGCACATTTACAGAAACCTTGATTGATGTGCACTGTCCCTGTCAAATAAATCTAATGATGTAAAGACATATTCAGGTTTTACTCCTAGGCCTACACTTTAACAGTATGTCATTTCCATTGACATTTAGCCAATCATGTTCATGCGTGTCTGTCAATTTGTTCATTGAGAATCTTTTATCACATGTACTTTGCATCTTCACATAGACACATTCAAGTCTTATTCCCAGGCCTACAGTAATATATTCCTTTTGACAATATTATTTTTTGCTTCACAGACCCAGAAATACAAGGGAGGGGGCACTGTTATTACACATGTATTGGGTTTCAATGTAGAACTTATGGCATTCCTGTTGACATTGTTATATTGTCTGTCTACCCCTTCAGGTGACCCATAACCAGGAGAATGTGTTGGACATGCAGTGGCTGGAGCTGCCAGACATGCCCCCTGAGGAGCTCGACCCCCTGTCCCGTAACATGGCCCTGCACCTCCGCAAACTCATAGATGAACGAGATGAATGTGCAGAGGTTGGTATCAAAGACGGAACAAGTCTGAAACACATCCAAATCAACTGTATTACCCACAATAAGACTTGATTTGTGCACTTTCTATACACAGTCAATAGACTGACAGAATTCTTCTCCACCATCCTCCAGGTGATTGTGGAGCTGACCCAGGAGAAGGACTACCTCCAGTCCCAGCAGCCCTCCAATCACATGGGTTACCCCTGTCCTGAGAGGACTGTGTCGGGCCTGGACGGACCCGTCTCACTGCTGGCCAAAGAGGACCGCCAGCACCTGGCTGTGGAGCTGGCCGACACTAAAGCCAAACTGAGACGCTCACGGCAGGAACTGTGAGTCAGAATAGGGGAGAGGTTAGAGTCGGGGATAACATTTTAGCGTTTAGTACATTTTATTAAGACAAATAATTCCCTAAGATGTTAACTTCAGAAACACTGCAAGCCCTCTATCAGAAAATATATTGACTCTAAATAAACTAAACTTAACATGATTACAAAAATGTATATATGTCTGAATAAATTGATTTGCCAACCTAATATGTGCTGTCTCTCTCCCAGGGAGGAGAAGACTGAGCATCTGATGGATACCAAACATGAGGTGGAGAGGCTGGACCTGGAGATGCAGAAACTCAAGCAAGAGGTGTGAATTTTCTCTTTCATTTTGGCTTCCCCCCCCTTTTTTCTCTCTCCCTGTTTCTCACTCACTTATGTAAACACACTGAAACCCAACTTTCCCTTATTTTCCAAGTCAGGATAAAGTTTCCTCCAAATCTTGACCACAAATGACATGTTAGAAAAGCTTTGAAATTTCATCTTCAGAAGTTTCACAGTAGTGAACATTTTAGCTGATGTCATATTCTCAAAGCCATTACCATTTTTGGATATTCACATGAGACCAGGAAATTCTGAAATGGAAAGATTTGTTATTTAGCCGTAACCTCCAGTACATCTAGTTTGTTGTACAATTCATGTGCCTTTACTTTGCAGCAACCAAACAGGCAGTATACAATTTCTGCAATTATAACCTCCAGACCAGATCCATAGTGTGCTTTTATGCCCTGTGCAGAACATGCAGGTGCTGGCGGAGGCACGGTCGGTGCGTGCCTACAGGGATGAGGTGGATGCTCTGAGGGAGAAGGCAGCCAAGGTGGACAGACTGGACACAGAGCTGTCACGCTGCAAGGAGAGGCTACACGACGTCCACTTCTACAAGACACGAGTCGAGGTGAGACACACTGAGCATTGAATTTCATTGATTTAAAGTCACCAACATCAATTTTATGAAAGCTAGAATAAAATACAATACTGTACATTAACAACACATGTAAAAGGAAAATACCTTTGTTTGCTCCACTGTTCATGCACCTTTGTTTGAAAGTGAGTTAGTGACAGCATTTATTTTTCTCATTATCAACACACATCCGCATGTATAGCCTATCTCATCTGTCAAGACGGATTAATATTGGTTGTGCATATTAAGACCCATAATCCTTAGCAGCACGTCTTTCATGTCTCTGGGTCAAATCAGTTCCACTTCATTGACTAGAACCCCTGCTGTCTCTGTCACAGGGGAACAATGGCACCTCCTGATCAGCAGAATTGAGTTTGTCCAGGAAGGGAGCTCCACAGCTGTTAGTGGCAGGCCTTTGAATCACTATATTTCCTATTGTCTCCATCTCTGCCTCATTTATATTTCACACTGTCTCCTTACTGAGAATAAAAAATATATATATATTCGCTACATTTCAGTCCGACTGAACGGAATTACAAATCACCTTGCTTCCCCAAATAACTACTCATTATGTGATCAAGATTAGAAAACATGCACAGCGTCTCAGGCCAATCCCCTTCAACACGCTGTATATATCCCTGTGTTTTAGGGCTGTCCCCCGACAAAAATAAAAATCTTCATTGACCAATCAATTGGTCGAAAATTGTAAACATGTATTTTCCATATATAGACACACCCTATGTGTTTTTAATAAAATCAACTATATCTACTGAACTTGTCTGACGCTTTAAGCATGCTGTTTGATTAAATCATTAAGACACATAAATGACTTGAGAGAGCCAGAGATAAAGATGGCCTAACTGGAAGAAGAAAAAAAACCTGTTCCTGACTCTCTTCCTCCCACTGCTTAATTCTGCCATTAAGCTCCTAAAGTTGCTGGTAATAGGGTACGTTAGCGGTCGGCAACCTTT
This sequence comes from Salvelinus namaycush, assembly GCF_016432855.1. NCBI lineage: Eukaryota > Metazoa > Chordata > Actinopteri > Salmoniformes > Salmonidae > Salvelinus > Salvelinus namaycush. The sequence continues at coordinate 29,052,834 of NC_052321.1, forward strand.
TCAATTTGGAGTACCAATTTACTCTTACCATTTCTACCGATCTGCTTGCCAGTTATGATTTTCATATGCACATTGTTGTGTAACGGTTTAATTTAATTTCTAATAGTTTCAAAATCATTGTCATGTGGTTAATCTAAATGATATCTAAATTAAAATTATTCAAATCTAAAAGCAGGTAGAAAATATCCTGATAAAAATGTATATAAATCCTATAAATCACATTGACTATCATGGCCTGTCTGCAATGAACTTGTATCAACTATCGACTGTGTCCGGCCCGAAGCTCGCGTCCAACATTGTATCAAATATTCTGGGCCCTCAGTTTCCTGTGCAGGTGATCTCAGGACTGACAGCTGTAGGCTATTTGTGCAAGGAATAAGAAGTAATTGGGTGTTTTATGTTTGCACTGGACCTGAGCATTACATTTTTCCCGTTCATGCCGAGTGGTTATCGATAGGGAGAGAGTTGGAAAATGTTTCAAATACTTTGAAGAGCTATTGTCATTCTCAATGGATAATAAAAATACTTTGTTTACTTGCTGTTTGAGGTGAAGCTTTGAAAAGCTCCACAAGCTCATTAGTGGTGGTGAGTTAAGACAATCAGAAATAGTATCAGATCCCAAATGGGCACATTTATAGCCCTACATTTGTGTGCAGGCCAAGTAGCCTATGCCTAATTCTATGCGTAATCAGGTCCGCGTCCTTACTCAACGTTGACAGGAGGGCTCCAAACAAAAGACAATTAATAAATTGGCAAAACTCGTAAATGGAATGAAATCAACCAAAACTTGTTTCTCACAAGTGTAGCATGCGTTGTGAGCGCTGCAAACATGTCCGTGGTGATATAAGTAATGGGGAATTAATAGACACTAACAATCAAAGGGCAAACAATTCACACAATGAAGTTATGAAACCATGGATTTGCAGGAGAGAGCGCATTCTGGAGAGATACTGTAAGTGCCTTTTGCATCTTAGCCACACACCCCTTTTTCTTGGACCGTGGCATCTCCGCGACCTCAATGGATTAGTCCACTGAGATGGCCGTGAATCAGACAGGTGTCTTGTGTGCCATTTAGGAAAAAACCTTTAAAAAATGTAGTTATTTAAAAAATCTTGGTCAACCAACAGTTTATCGACCAGTCAACTAAATGGGGTCAACCCTACTTTGTTTCCATCTGACAGTTTGTCTGTGTTTCTTCTGTGTGTGTGTTTCCAGGAGCTGAGAGAGGACAACGTGACTCTGATTGATACCAAAGCCATGCTGGAAGAGCAGCTGGGGGCAGCCAGGGGGCGCTGTGACAAACTACATGAGTTGGAGAAGGAGAACCTGCAGCTGCGCTCCAAACTGCATGACATGGAGATGGTAATAAAAGCAGTAGGGATTGGTCCATCTGTCTGTTTGCCTGTACATCTGTGTGTGCTATATGTCGGTGTATGTTATGTCATTGCAGTGTTTGTGTATACAGTGCCTCCGGAAAGTATTCAGACCCCTTCACTTTTTCCACATTTTATGTTACAGCCTTATTCTAAAATGTATTTAATAAAAAAAATCCCCTCATCAATCTACACATAATGCCCAAGAATGACAAAGCAAAAACAGGTTTTTAGAAATTTCTGCAAATATATTTGGAGCTTCTCCCATTTTTCTCTGCAGATCCTCTCAAGCTCTGTCAGGTTGGATGGGGAGCGTCGCTGCACAGCTGTTTTCAGGTCTCTCCAGAGATATTAGATTGAGTTCAAGTCCAGGCTCAGGCTGGGCCACTCAAGGATATTCAGAGACTTGTCCCAAGCCACTCCTGCATTGTCTTGGCTGTGTGCTTAGGTTCATTGTCCTGCTGGAAGGTGAACCTTCGCCCTAGTCTGAGAACCTGCTCCAGAGCACTCAGGATTTCATCAAGGATCTCTCTGTACTTTGCTCTGTTAATCTTTCCCTCGATCCTGACTAGTCTCCCAGTCCCTGCCGCTGAAAAACATCCCCACAGCACGATGCTGCCATCACCATGCTTCACCGTAGGGATGGTGCCAGGTTTCCTCCAGACATGACGCTTGGCATTCAGACCAAAGAGATCATTCTTGGTTTCATCAGACGAGAGAATCTTGTTTCTCATTGGCTGAAGTGTCCTTTAGGTGCCTTTTGGAAAATTCCAAGCGGGCTGTCATGTGCATTTTATTGAGGAGAGGCTTTCGTTTGGCCGCTTTACAATAAAGGCCTGATTGGTGGAGTGCTTCAGAGACAGTTGTCCGTCTGGAAGGTTCTTCCATCTCCACAGAGGACCTCTGGAGCTCTCTGAGTGACCATCGGGTTGTTGGTCACCTCCCTGACCAAGGCCCTTCTCCCCCGATTGCTCAGTTTGGCTGGACGGCCAGCTCTAGGAAGAGTCTTGGTGGTTCCAAACTTCTTCCATTTTTAAGAATGATGGAGGCCCATATATTCTTGGGGACATTCAATGCTGCAGACATTTTTTTGGTACCCTTCCCCAGATCTGTGCCTCGACACAATCCTGCCTCGGAGCTCTACAAACATTCCTTTGACCTCATTGCTTGGTTTTTGCTCTGACATGCAATGTCAACTGTGGGACCTTATATAGACTGGTGTGTGCCTTTCCAAATCATTCCCAATCAATTGAATTCACCACAGGTAGACTACAATCAAGTTGTGGAAACATCTCAAGGACGATCAATGGAAACAGGATGCACATGAGCTACATGTTGAGTCTCATAGCAAATAAATGTGATACAATTTCTAAACCTGTTTTCGCTTTGTTATTATGGGGTATTGTGTGTAGATTGGCGAGGAGAACAAATTAATTTAATCCATTTTAGAATAAGGCTGTAACGTAACAAAATGTTGGAAAAATCAAGGGGTCTGAATACTTTCCGAATGCACTGTTAACTGTATATATGTTGGTGTGTGTGTCTGACACCCTGCTGTCCCTCTCAGGACCGGGACACAGATAAGAAGCGCCTGGAGGAGTTGATAGAGGAGAACATGCTGCTGGAGATCTCTCAGAAACAGAGCATGAACGAGTCTACCCACCTTGGCTGGGAGCTGGAGCAGCTTGCTAAGAACAACGACAACAGCGACAGTAAAGGCGCACACACATATTCTCTCTCTCACACACACACTAAACATGTGTAGGTTTTTCTCCAGCTACATCACTTTGAGTTGTGGTACTGTTCAGTTCATAGGTTATTTTTCTGGGGCCACCCAGTAACATGTATGCACGCATGTAGTCATTGTAGGGTCTGCTAAATGGCACATATATTATTCTGCTGACAGCCAACATGTATAAATCATCTTCCATTAGTGCCTGATGGAGATTTTGGTTGAAAAATCAAAGATTCTCAGTGAATCCTGCCAGAGCTTGTGGCGCAACCTAAAATAAAAATTCAGTTCAACACTATGCTGTTAATACTTGAACTAGAGAATTGAATTGTATCATATTTTCAGTTTTTTTATTGGAGAGGGTGAACATCACTGTAGATTTGCACGACAGGTCTTTGCATTGGTGTGTGTGTGAGGGGTTATATTTTGGCCTCTGTGTTGAAGTTAATATTTCACTCTGTATTGTCAGAAAGGTAATATAGTAACTCAGCAGCTGCCTCAGCTGTTTCCCTCAGCCTCACATTTATCACAGTGCCTGGTCCTCTAACTGTCAACACATACAGATGTGCTCAAATTTGTTGGTACCCATCCACAAAAAACGAAGAATGCACAATTTTCTCTGAAATAACTTGAAACTGACAAAAGCAATTGGCATCCACCATTGTTTATTCCATATTTAATAGAAATCCGTCTTTGCTTTAGATTTTTTATTCAACATAATATTGTAAATAAGAAAACAAATGAATATGGCATGGACAAAAATGATGGGACCCTTAACCTAATATTTTGTTGCACAACCTTTAGAGCCAATCACTGCAATCAAATGTTTTCTGTAGTTCTCAATGAGACTTCTGCACCTGTTAACAGGTAGCTTGGCCAACTCTTCCTGAGCAAACTGCTCCAGCTGTCTCAGGTTTGATGGGTGCCTTCTCCAGACTGCAAGTTTCATCTCTTTCCATAGATGTTCGATAGGATTCAGATCAGGACTTATAGAAGGCCACTTCAGAATTGTCCTATGTTTTGTTCTTATCCATTCTTGGGTGCTTTTAGCTGTGTGCTTTGGGTCATTATCCTGTTGGATGACCCATGACCTGCGACTGAGACAGAGCTTTCTGACACTGGGCAGAACATTTTAGCTCCAGAATGCCTTGATAGTCTTGAGATTTCATTGTGCCCTGCACAGATTCAAGGCACCCTGTGCCAGGCATAACAAAGCAGTGCCAAAACAGAACCCAGCCTCCATGTTTCACTGTAGGTTTGGTGTTCTTTTCTTAAAAAGCTTCATTTTTTCCTCTGTGAACATAGAGCTGATGTGACTTGCCAAAAAGCTCCAGTTTTGACTCATCTGTCCGAAGGACATTCTCCCAGAAGGATTGTGGCAAATTCCTTTCTGGCTTTTATGTTTTTCTTTCAAAAGTGGAGTCCTCCTGGGACTTCTTCCATGGAGCCTGCTTTCGCTCAGAAAGCGACAGATGGTGTGATCAGAAACTGACGTGCCTTCACCTTGGATTTCAGCTTGTATCTCTTTGGCAGTTATCATTGGTTCTTTTTCTACCATTCGCACTCTCCTTCTGTTTAATCTGGGGTCGATGTTCCTCTTGCGGCCGCGCCCAGGGAGGTTGGCTACAGTTCCATGGACCTTAAACTTCTTAATAATATTTGCAACTGTTGTCACAGCAACATCAAGCTGCTTGGAGATGGTCTTGTAGCCTTTACCATTACCATGCTTATCTATTATTTTCTTTCTGATCTCCTTAGACAAATCTCTCCTTTGCTTTCTCTGGTCCATGTTCAGTGTGGTGTATACAATGATACCAAACAGCTCAGTGACTACTTTACTCTATTCAAATAGGCTGAATGACTGATTACAAGATTGGATACGTGTGATACTAATTAAAGAAGCAAATTAGGTTGAAACATCACTATAATCCAATTATTTATTATCTTTTCTAAGGGGTACCAACAAATGTGTCCAGGCCATTTTAGAATATCTTTGTAGAATAAGCAATAATTAATCTTTTCACAGCTTCTTTGCTTTATTCTATGACATACCAAAGGCATGCAAGTATACATGATAAAATAGCATTTAATTTCATCACTTTTTTTCCAGGAGGAAATAAGCATTATTCAATGAGCTGTAAGGGTACCAACAAATTTGAGCACGACTATGTATTATGTAAATCTACACACAATACTTATGATATAGAAATCTACAGTGTGCTATAAATGTGGCTGACTCGAACATTCCACACCGATTCAGTCAAAATGAAAAATATCCATTATGCAAGCAGCCAAAGCTGCTCTCTCAATCACTTCCACCCACTATTCTAAATAAATAAAGACACACTTATGATCCCAATCTCATACTGTACAGTACACAAATGCATTGGATTAATCAAGCCCCCCCCCCCCCCTGTGCAGCGCGCAAGTCATTTGTGTTTGAGCTGAACGAGTCTGCGTCGAGCCGTCTTCTGAAGCTGGAGAAAGAGAACCAGGGTCTGCAGACCACCATCCAGGAGCTCAGAGAGGCTTCCCTAAGTCTAGAGGAGGGCCAGCTACATACCTTGGAGCTGGAGAGTGAGAACCAGGGCCTCTGCAAGAAGGTACTGTACAGACACACACTGATTGCGTATAGACACACATATACTAGAGACAGACTGACAGACTTGCGTACATGCACGCTCAGCCACTCTGATGCACGTACGCACAGGGATGGGGGTCACACACCTTGAATACAGAAAATAAGCATGCAGAAGGTACTGTATGCGGGTCCCACATACTTTTATAGATTGACAGTCTGTGTGTTGTGGGATACTATATGCTGGTCCCACATGTCCTATAAAGTTGGTCTGCAGTATGCATTGCAGTATGTTTTGTGGTGCAGTTAAAGCATGCGGGTGGGCGCAGAGCAGCATGTACCGGATTAATGCAATATTTCTCTAGTATTTGGCATTGGCCCAGCACCGGTGTGTGTGTTTTTAATGTACAGTGCATTCGGGAAGTATTCAGACCCCTTGACTTTTTCCATATTTTGTCACGTTAGACTTCTAAAATGGATTCAATTGTTTTTCCTCCCTCATCAATCTACACACAATACCCCACATAATAACGAAGCGAAAAACAGGTTTTTAGAAATGTATAAAAAAAATTAACACTATCACATTTACACAAGTATTCAGATCCTTCTACTCAGAACTTTGTTGAAGCTTATTTGGTAGATATTACAGCCTCGCGTCTTCTTGGGTATGACGCTACAAGCTTGGAACACCTGTATTTGGGGAGTTTCTCCCATTCTTCTCTGCAGATCCTCTCAATCTCTGTCAGGTTGGATGGGGATTGTTGCTGAACAGCTATTTTCAGGTCTGTCCAGAGATGTTTGATCGGGTTCAAGTCCAGGCTCTGGCTGGGCCACTCGAGGACATTGAGACTTGTCCCAAAGCCACTCCTGCGTTGTCTTGCCTGTGTGCTTAGGGTCATTGTCCTGTTGGAAGGTGAACCTTCGTCACAGTCTGAGGTCCTGAGCACTCTGGAGCATGTTTTCATCAAGGATTTCTCTGTACTTTTCTCTGTTCATCTTTCCCTCGATCCTGACTGGTCTCCCAGTCCCTGCCGCTGGAAAACATCCCCAAAACATGCTGCTACCACCACCATGCTTCACCATAGGGATGGTGCCAGGTTTCCTCCAGACGTGTGACACTTGGCATTCAGGCCAAAGAGTTCAATCTTGGTTTCATCAGACCAGAGAATCTTGTTTATCATGGTCTGAGAGTCCTGTAGGTGCTATTTGGCGAACTCCAAGCGGGCTGTCATGTGCCTTTTACTACCATTAAGGCCTGATTGGTGGAGTGCTGAAGAGATGGAAGAACCTTCCAGAAGGACAATCATCTCCACGGACAACTCTGGAGCTCTGTTAGTGACCATTGGGTTCTTGGTCACGTCTCAGACCAAGGCCCTTCTCCGACGATAGCTCATTTTGGCCGAGCGGCCGGCTCTAGTAAGAGTCTTGGTGGTTCCAAACTTCTTTTATTTAAGAATGGAGGACACTGTGTTCTTGGGGATCTTCAATGCTGTAGATTGATTTTGGTACCCTTCCCCAGATCTGTGCCTTGAAACAATCCTGTCTCATATCTCTACGGACAATTTCTTTGACCTCATTGCTTGGTTTCTGCTCTGACATTCAATGTTAACTGTCGGACCTTATATAGACAAGTGTGTGCCTTTCCAAATCATGTCCAATCAATTGAATTTACCAGAGGTGGACTCCAATCATGTTGTAGAAATATCTCAAGGATGATCAATGGAAACAGGATGCACCTGAGCTCAATTTCGAGTCTCATAGCAAAGGGTCTGAACACCTTATTTATTTCTGTTTTTTATTTTTTTATACATTTGCAAAAATATCTGGAAAGCTGTTTTTGCTTTGACATTATAGGTTGTTCTGTGTAGATTGAATATTTATTTATTTAATCAATTTTAGAATAAGGCTGCAATGTAACATGTGGAAAGAGTTAAGGGGTCTGAATACTTTCCGAATACACTGTCTCACACACGTCTGACATTATGCTTCCATATTTATTACCTCTTTGCTCTGGCTTGATGAATTTGTTCATTTAGTGTTTGTGCTTTCTATCATGATTGTCATTCATTTTGTGTCTGCTGTTTCCTCCATTCCTTCCCTAGCTGGAGCATCTGCAGACCCTGCTGGACCAGGAGAAGCAGACCACCCAGGACATGGAGGGTCTCGGGGAAGATCTGCTCAAAGACAAGCAGAAACTGGATAAGGCTCTGGAGACACTGCAGGCAGACAAGGACAGACAGGTACACACTACTTCTAACCTTACACATGCTAAATGCACCACTGATTGTGTGTGTCATCGATGTTCCCTCTTATGTCACTGTTGTCCCACCTGACTGTCTTTGTGTGTTCTTCAGATCTCTGAGCTGGAGCAGGAGAAGGAGCACCTGAGCCAGGCGGTGAGCTCCCTGCGTCAGCGCGCCCAAGCCGACAGTGAGGCTCGGGTCAGGGAGGTGGAGACGGAGAACCGCGTCCTCCACCAGAACATCACGGACACCGGGTCCAAGCTGGCCCGGCTAGAGGCCCAGGGCAAGCAGTCGACTAAGGAGCTGGAGACACTGAGGGAGAGGGGGGAGCGCTGTGAGGAGCTGGAGAGGGAGACTGCACATCTGGAGAGGAGCAAGGAGCAGCTTCAGAGGGAGGTGAGGGAGGTCATTCTTGCGCTCACACTTGTTTTGCCATATCTGCAGAGGTCTTTGAATGTTTTACTTGCAGGTATTGTGGATCGCAATCAGTGTATTCAACTTAGGTAAAACAACCATATCACAATGATTTCAACATGACTAAACTGTAAATGTAAACATAGGTGGCGTCTCTGATGATCACGTGTGACCGGGCCGAGGCCCTGGAGAGAGACAACGCCAGCCTGGAGCAGGACAACCGGAGGCTCAAGAAGCAGGCGGACACGGCCCAGAACATCAGCCTGCGCCTGACCACTCTGGAGAAGGACCACAGCCTCCTGGACCAGGAGAACCTGGAGCTCCGCCGCACTGTGGAATCTCTCCGGCCGGCCGCCGTGCGCCTGCCCCAGCTCCAGCAGGAGAATGGGGAGCTAGAGCGGGAGAGGGAGGAGCTGGCCCGGTCTGTGGAGGAGCTGAGGTCCCAGGGGAAGAGGGCGGAGAGGCTGGAGATGAGCGTCAGCAGCCTGGGTCAGGAGAACCAGAGGCTCCAGCAGAGCCTGGACAATAGCTGCACCAAGATCCAGGGGCTGGAAAGGGAGCTAAGGCAGGCTGAGGCTGAGACAGGGGGGTTAAGAAGGGAGCTGGAGGAGGTGTGCCTGGTGGGGAAACGCCTGGAGGAAGTGGAGAAGGAGAAGAGGGGGCTGGAGCAAGAACTGGGCCAGTCAGAGAAGGTATGTCTGTGTGTTATGTGTAAACTGTAGTTGCTGTGTCTTAAGTACTCCTGATTTCAATTCAATTAAATTGCAGGAGAGGAAGCAGCTGGAGAAGGAGGCACGGAGGCTGTGGCAGCAGCTGGAGGTGAAGGAGGGGGTGCTGGAGGAGAGTGCTCTGAGGCTGGCCTCCCTGGAGAAGGAGGGCATCACCAAGGAGAAAGAGCTGGAAAGGTTAAAGGAGGTGACTGGGAAAGTCAAAGAGCTGGAGAGGGAGAACAAGGAGCTGCAGAAACAGGCCACGATTGACAAGAGGACCCTGGCCACACTCCGAGAGGTATGTATGGGGAAGGTCTGAGGATAATATAGGCTACAGTAGATTGTAGAGAAGTACGTGTACTATGCAGTATATACAGTGCCTTCGGAAAGTATTCAGACCCCTTGACTTTTTCCACATTCTGTTATGTTACAGCCTTATTCTAAAATTGATCAAATAATTTTTTCCCAGCAATCTGAAAATACCCCATAATGACAAAGCAAAAACAGGTTTTAGAAACCTTTGCAAATGTATTAAAAATAAGAAACATATACTGTTTCCATTGATCATCCTTGATGTTTCTACAACTTGATTGAAGTCCACCTGTGGTGAATTCAATTGATTATACATGATTTGGAAAGTCACACACCTGTCTATGTAAGGTCCCACAGTTGACAGTGCATGTCAGAGCAAAAACAAAGATATGAGGTCGAAGGAATTGTCCGTAGCGCTCCGAGACAGGATTGTGTCGAGGCACAGATCTGGGAAGGGTACCAAAACATTTCTGCAGACATTGAATGTCCCCAAGAACACAGTGGCCTCCATTCTTAAATGGAAGAAGCTTGGAACCACCTAGACTCTTGCTAGAGCTGGCCAAACGGTGCAATCGTGGGAGAAGGGCCTTGGTCAGGGAGGTGACCAAGAACCTGATGGTCACTCTGACAGAGCTCCAGAGTGCCTCTGTGGAGATAGGAGAACCTTCCAGAAGAACAACCATCTCTGTAGCACTCCACCAATCAGGCCTTTATGGTAGAGTGGCTAGACTGAAGCCACTCCTCAATAGGCATATAACAGCCCGCTTGGAGTTTGCCAAAAGGCACCTAAAGACCCTCAGACCATGAGAAACAAGATTCTCTGGTCTGATGACTTCAAGATTGAACTTTTTCACCTGAATGCCAAGCGTCACGTCTGGAGGAAACCTGGCACCATCCCTACGGTGAAGCATGGTGGTGGCATTATCATGCTGTGGGGAGCGTTCAGGACCTGACTGGGGCAAAGGTTCACCTTCCAACAGTACAACGACCCTAAAAACACAGCCAAGACCATGCAGGAGTGGCTTTGGGACATATCTCTGAATGTCCTTGAATGGCCCAGCCAGAGCCCCGATTTGAACCTGTTCTAACATCTCTGGAGAGACCTGAAAATAGCTGTGCAGCAACGCTCCCCATCCAACGTGACAGAGCTTGAGGATCTGCAGAGAAGAATGTGAAACTCCCCACATACAAGTGTGCCAAGCTTGTAGCGTCATACCCAAGAAGACTCGAGGCTGTAATCGCTGCCTAAGGTGCTTCAACAAAGTACAGAGTAAAGGGTCTGAATACTTATGTAAATGTAATATTTCAGTTTTTTTATTTTGTAAATTAGCAAAAATGTCTAAACCAGTTTTTGCTTTGTCATTATGGGGTACTGTGTGTAAATTGATGATGGAAAAAAACAATATAAAGTCAAAGGGTATACTGTATACTGAACACAAATCTAAACGCAACATGTAAAGTTTTGGTCCCATGTTTCATGAGCTGAAATAACAGATCCCAGAAATGGTCAATCTGCACAAAATGCTTATTTCTCTCAAATCTTGTTCACAAATTTGTTTACATCCCTGTTAGTGATAATTGTTCCTTTGTCAAGATAATCCATCCACCTGACAGGTGTGGCAAATCAAGAAGCTGATTAAACAGCATAATCATTAGAGGTGCACCTACTCAGGGCAATGAAAGGCCACTCTAAAATGTGCAGTTTTCACACAACACATTGCCACAGATGTCTGAAGTGATGAGGGAGCGTAAAATTGGCATGCTGACTGCAAGAATGTCCACCAAAGGTGTTTGAGGATAATTCAATGTTAATTTCTCTACTATAAGCCGCATCCAATGTCGTTTTAGAAAATGTGACAGTACGTCCAACCGGCCTCTCATGAGGCAAATGGTGGTCACACCAGATACTGACTGGTTTTCTGATCCACGCCCCTACCTTTTTTTGTAAGGTATCTGTGACCAACAGATGCATATCTGTATTCCAAGCCATGTGAAATCCATAGATTAGGGCATAATGAATTAATTTCAATTGACTGAATTCCTTATATGAACTGTAACTCTGTAAAATCTTTGAAATTGTTAAATGTTGTGTTTTATATTTTTGTTCAGTGTAGATGTACCATACAGCACATGGAGTTCAAGTAGAAAAAGAAATGCAGGGTGCCGATGAATGGATAAATATTTAGTTTTTTATATATAAATTATGGATCACACCATGAGAGATTAATATTCTGTGCATATTCTGCTTATGTCAATGCGCCTCTAAAACTGCAGTAAGGGTTACAGTAGCCTGTCCGTATACTGAATGTGCAGTGTGTTTCAAGTCTGTCTCTAGATCTGCATTTCTGCTACAACTGCCTCTCTAAAACTGTTTGGTGGACAGCTCAGTAGAATCAGTGCTATATTGTGTGTGTTCTGTCTAGGACCTGGTGAATGAAAAGCTAAAGGTGCAGCAGCAATGGAACGAGTTGGAGACACTGAGCCACGAGCTGGAGAAGATCGGCCTGAACAGGGAGAAACTACTGCAGGAGGAGCACAGCTGTGAAGACAAGTAAGAGGCTTTACGCTATGTATACCAGCATGCATCACACTAACTACATCTACACTGTACCAGTATGCCATCACCCTACCGGTGTCTCAGACTCAATACCCTACCCTCATAATACTGCAGGCATTTTTTTGTATAAAAAAAGGGAGTGTACTAATATTTTGTAACAGGTATTTATAGCATTTGTGTGTGTGTGTGTGTGTGCTGAAGTGCTTGTGAAAATGTGTGCCCAATGTCCACTTTGGATGAGGTACAGGGGACATGTTGGTTTTGAGTTGTAAAGGGGCTTTTCATGTTTAGCAAGTTATTTGCTTTAATGGATTCTGCCCTACCTCCTGTGCCAGGTATAGTGGGTGAGTCCTGGTTTCTGTTCAAACCTGCGTTTAATCACTTTCTCTGCAGATTTAATGTGCCATCTTTTATTTAGGCTCTTATTTTATTGTTTGGTGCAGTTGGTGGCATGAACACGTGTTCCACTCAAAAGTGTATGTGTTTGAGCGATCTCCAGCAGCAGGTGTGCAGTGTTCTGTTACAACCAATTTCATAAGACTATATGGGAAAATTACAGGGGAAAGATTATTTCCTTTCCTCTGTCTTGCAGCAGTTTTAATTTTCTCTGGAATTTTCCCTGGAGAGTGGAGGCGTTCTAGAATCTAGTCCTGCTGGGTGAGGTAATGTACAGTGACCGGGAGCACCATACCTGGGTTCAAATAGTATTGGTTTTCCTTCAACTATTTTGAGCATTTGAGCCTGCCTGCCTGGGGTGCCAGATGGGTGAGGTTTTGGGACAATTACATTGGTTCAATTGTAGCAGCTAAAGTATTTGAAAGAAAAAAAGAAATACTATTTGAACCCCAGGTCCGGTGAGGCAAGCAGCAGGACAGCGCTGTGAGAATAGCTGAACTGTACACTCCTGAACTCCAGCCTTTCTGAAGGGAAAATATATGAAATAAGACACTTTGGAAAAACTTGTATTGCCTGAAAGGAGGGCCTCTTCTTGAGGGGTTTTCTTCAGTCTCTGAGGATGTGTTAAGAGGCACCTCTCAAGGTAAGAGTTAGAGACCCAGCTGGTTGTCACCCAGGGGGATTGGATTAAAAGCAAAGACATTCCTTCTCCAGCTATTTGTGCTCAATGAAACCCAAGCTGCCACTATTCAGTTAACGTCAAATAAATTCACCACCCTGAGTTACATTTCTACAGCACTTAGTAATCTCGTGTGCTCTGCACGCTTATGAAATATATTTATTTTTATTTAACTATTAGGTTCAACTGCTTGTGGCTAGGGTTTTTCATATTTTTCCTTCATAGTTGTCTTAGTGGAAAGCTAATACAGTGACTCCTTAGTACAGATGAAATTCATATGGTTGTAAAACTTTTCAGATTACCTCAGCAAGCAAACCTCTGTCTCAAACTTGATATCCCATAGTATTACTCTAGTCTCTCCTAAGTGAAGGCTTGATATCTGCCACACATGCGGTCTCCCTCTTGGTATTAGAAATAAGGTACAATAAATGGTACATTCAACCTCAAAAACATAGATAAGTAAATGCACATCGTTCTGCAGGAATTTCCATTATGTTTGATCATCATCGGACTTAAATAAAAGCCCCACGTTGCTGATAAATTTGCATCACAATTAATGAATTTGTCTGGGACTTTCTATTGGCCTTCATGACATTTAGACATATTGTTTGCCTGTCTCTTTGCCCCCTCAGTAAGTTCAAGATCTTGGAGAGTAAGATCGAGTCAACGCTGAAGAAGACTCTGGAGATCCGTGAGGAGAAGATTCAGGGGCTGGAGTCCCGACTGGAGGAGTCTAGTAGTCTCAACCAGCAGCTACGCACTGAACTCAGCACCGTACGTACCTATACGCCTCTCTCATTCACTCACACACACAGACGTGTGTACACACTCAAACATGTATTTGGAGCACACACAGTCTACTAATCATACTCTTGCACGTACTCAATCTTTCTCACACAAACACTTTCACTCGTATTTCTACTCTCTTAAGTAACTTATTCACTTACAATCTTTTTACTCACACTGTTGTCCTCTTTTGTTGTGGTGATTAGGTGAAGAAGACTCTAGAGGCTCTGCGACAGAGGCAGGAGGAGGAGGCGGCCCACTCCCAGACCCAGAGCTCCACACTGCAGGCTGTAGGTCAGGGCCAGGGCAGGCCCGGCCAGAAGGAGAAGTGGGAGACGGAGACTAGAGAGGCCACCACGGAGCTCCTCAAACTCAAGGACCGCCTCATCGACATAGAGAAGAATGTGAGTGGGGATGGAATTTAAAAGGGTTGAATGTTTAGTTGACCATTGACAAGGACTTCTTCCTGTAGATCCCTCAACCCTTGCTGTGAATGCTTAGAACATGCGTAGCAAAACAGCTACTACAGTAACGGTCAAAACATACTGGCCAATGCAAGCATCAGGCAAATTGTTATACAAATGGTATATTGTGCATGTTTAATCATACCTGGATGCTTTTACCTTCAGAATGCAACCCTGCAGACAGAGAAGCACCTTCTGAAGGAGCAGCTGAGACAGCTGGACACCCAGAACAGTCAGCTGAATGCCCAGACTGTGGCCGTACAGAGGCAGGCTGCTTTACTGCAAGAGCACAACACGGCCCTGCACACACAGACAGCCAAGCTACAGGTACTACAATACATACTACAGGGGCTCTGCTCCACCATGTTCGCACAGCTACTGTGCTTCTCTCTCTCTCTCTGAGCTTGGTTGTGTGTCGGTCTGGCAGTTGTTTCTCACCCCCTTGTTTGCATTCCTAGTAGGGCTGTCCCTGACTAAAAAAGATCTTGGTCAACCGACAGTCTTCTGTTCTTTCGTCCAATCGATCGGTCCAAATGTTTAAACATGTATTTTTCCATATATAGACACACCCTATGTCCCCCCCGCTGCTGGCCTTTAATAGGCTACACCAGGGGTGGGACATTTTTTTTCATGTTGAGTGCCAATTTACTATTTATCTTACCATTTCTACCGATCCAGTTAGGATTTTCATATGCACATTTTTGTGGAACAGTGTTATTTAAATTATAGTATTTCAAAATCATTGTCATGTGGTTAATCTCAATTCTATTTGTATTGAAAATTATACAAATCTAAAAGTTACTTCTATAGAAGTAAGCAAATAGCCTACATAAAACCAACAAATAAAAACATTGCAGGTAGAAAATATCCTGATTTTAAAAGTAAATATCGTATACATCACATTAGCTACGCATGGCCTGTCTGCAAGGAACTTGAAACATTCAATCAACTGGGTCTGGTCCAAAGCTCACACTACTAACTTACAAAAAAGCTAGAAAGAATTTTCAAATACATTGAGAAACTTGTCATTCTCAGTGGATGTAAAAACAGACTTTGTGGAGGCTGTGGGGATGGCACCGTACATCAGTCTAAGACATGTGCTACTGAAATTGTATATGGTTATATTACATAAGAACAATGGTGCAACCCTAATAAAAATTATATTAATTTATAACAAATACGCTTTCTCCAAATTCAGCTGTTTTTAATCTTTGCTGTAAAGGCTTTACACTTTTTTTCATTATAACAGCCTCTCTGGTATTATCATTTATTTAGTGTTTACACTGTTCCAAATTGTCCGAAACATTATATTTAGAATAACAATAATGCTCCTTTTTCTTGATCTCCTTCTTATTGGTGTTGTTATTATTATTATGATCATAAGTAATGTCATTATCATTAGTAGGCTTAGTATAGCAGCCTTGTATAACCACCATTTGAGATTCAGGCATTTTTTTATTTTTTATTTTTTTATTTCACCTTTATTTAACCAGGTAGGCTAGTTGAGAACAAGTTCTCATTTGCAACTGCGACCTGGCCAAGATAAAGCATAGTAGTGTGAACAGACAACAACACAGAGTTACACATGGAGTAAACAATAAACAAGTCAATAACATGGTAGAAAAAAGAGAATCTATATACAATGTGTGCAAAAGGCATGAGGAGGTAGGCAATAAATCGAATAATTACAATTTAGCAGATTAACACTGGAGTGATAAATCATCAGATGATCATGTGCAAGTAGAGATACTGGTGTGCAAAAGAGCAGAAAAGTAACTAAATAAAAGCAGTATGGGGGGTGAGGTAGGTAAATTGGGTGGGCTATATACCGATGGACTATGTACAGCTGCAGCGATCGGTTAGCTGCTCGGATAGCAGATGTTTAAAGTTGTTGAGGGAGATAAAATGTGCATAAAAGCACATCCTTTTTAATTTGGCCTATATTTCAATACTTTTTTAGGCTACTGTATCAATCAATTGTTCATGTCATCACACAGCATATGAATCATTCATGATTTGAAATGCAATCAAGCATTTTAGTTTTTTTTAAATAAAATAATAAAGCAAGCCTTGAATAATTACCTTAAAACCTCTTATGGCTGAGATCCCGTTAACGGGATCGATTTGACAACAGCAAGTGAAAGTGCAGGGCGCCAAATTCAAACAACAGAAATGTCATAATTAAAATTCCTCAAACATACAAGTATTTCACACCGTTTTAAAGATAAACTTGTTAATCCCACCACAGTGTCCGATTTCAAAAAGGCTTTACGACGAAAGCACACCAAACGATTGTTAGGTCAGTACCTAGTCACAGAAAAACACAGCCATTTTTCCAGCCAAAGAGAGGAGTCACAAAAAGCAGAAATAGAGAAAATGAATCACTAACCTTTGATCTTCATCAGATGACACTCATAGGACTTCATGTTACACAATACATGTATGTTTTGTTCGATAAAGTTCATATTTATATCCAAAAATCTCAGTTTACATTGGTGCGTTATGTTCAGTAGTTCCAAAACATCTGGTGATTTTGCAGAGAGCCACATCAATTTACAGAAATACTCATAATAAACATTGATAAAAGATACAACTGTTATGCATGGAATTTTAGATCCACTTCTTAATGCTACCGCTGTGTCAGATTTCAAAAAACTTTACGGAAAAAGCACACCATGCAATAATCTGAGTACGGCGCTTAGACAACAAACCAAGCCATACAGATATCCGCCATGTTGTGGAGTCGACAAAGTCAGAAATAGCATTATAAATATTAACATACCTTTTGATGATCTTCATCAGAATGCACTCCCAGGAATCCCAGTTCCACAAATGTTTGATAAAGTCCATTTATGTCCAAATACCTCCTTTTTGTTTGTGCAATCCAAACCCACGACGCGCGGGCAAGTCCAGGCGAAAGTTCATATTACAGTTCGTAGAAACATGTCAAACGAAGTATAGAATCAATCTTTAGGATGTTTTTATCAGAAATCTTCAATAATGTTTCAACCGGAGAATTCCTTTGTCTGTAGAAATGCAATGGAACAAAGCTAACTCTCACGTGAACGCGCGTGATCAGCTCATGCCACTCTGGCAGACCTGACTCATTCAGCACTCATTCCCCCCTCCTTCAGAGTAGAAGCATCAAACAAGGTTCTAAAGACTCTTGACATCTAGTGGAAGCCTTAGGAAGTGCAATATGACCCCATAGACACTGAATATTGGATAGGCAAACCTACAAACCTCAAATTTCCCACTTCCTGGTTGGATTTTTTTCTCAGGTTTTTGCCTGCCATATGAGTTATGTTATACTCAGACATCATTCAAACAGTTTTAGAAACTTCAGAGTGTTTTCTATCCAAATCTACTAATAATATGCATATATTAGCAACTGGGCCTGAGTAGCAGGCAGTTTACTCTGGGCACCTTATTCATCCAAGCTACTCAATACTGCCCCCAGCGATAAGAAGTTATTAAACAATAAATATACCGGTGTAATTTTTGGTCTCACCTGTGGCGGCAGAAAAGCGAAGACCGACCATGTCTATAGGTCAGGCCCTATTCGGACAGTATTAGTTTTACTGGGGAGGTCGGGGAAATGTGGCGTTTTGTGCTCATGCACATAATTACATCTGTAATATTAGTCCTGTCCAAATGTCAGATGGCCATGTCAGTCATTTTTACATTGCAGGAGAGTAACAATTCCAGCCAGAATAACATACTGTTTTTTGGCAAACTCCAAGGTCCTCTGATAATATTAGTCCTGTGCAAAATTGACATCCCTGTATTTGGAGAGAAATGTCTGCGTTTGACAGGTGTTGCTCACTGTTTGCGCAAGAAAACAGTAACTGATTCGATAAATTGAACTAAGGGATCCGCATAAGCTATATATGAATGGCGTACATGTAGCCTATCAACTTTCACAGTGAATGCTTTTGTTTTGTGCATATGAATTGAGTATTACCAAATGCATCAGTAAAAAAAAATTGAGCCTATTTAATGCAACCCTTGCTGTTAATATATCGCAAAGCAGCAGCATACAACTGACCTTTGTAAATGATAAGATAACTTTTTCATCCATAGCCTTTAAATGCTTTTCAAGTGTAATTGCACTGTTTACTCACATCTGAAGGCTGGGGGGCATTTTCGATGCACTGCGGATTGCTAAAATATCCTAATGATTTATGATCACACTTCCTCAATTGAAATATTATGGTGACACTATAGGAAATATGGTTTGGTATGGTTTAGAAACTTTGGAACCAAGCTTGAGTTATCAGTGTGGCCCTATCACCTGGACATGTTGAAATACTGTATCTTCACGCCTAGAATAAAAACCTTCCTTCATAACTGTGTAAATGTATATAAAATAAAATTACAGGGGGCAGTTCGGGGGGAAAAATTATCCCATCTGAATCGTCCTCTGGAATAATGGGCATTCTGGAGTAATAATTACATAACCAACTTTCTCCAGTAATACTTGTCCTGTGCGAACAGGTCTTTGGTCATGTGCATGCAATGCATACATGTGTCACGTAAAGAGAGCAAGGGTTGAGGGAATAGGAGGTTTTTCCAAAACAAATGATGGATTCCGGTAACAGAACTTTTCAGTCAGAAATGGCTGTAATTATGTTGCAGCTTTAGCAACACAGACCGCTCGATAAACACTTTGATGTTCTGTGGTAGACGATGCAGCAGGGAGGAGAGAGACAACGGGTGCTAGTCAGTCACTCGCTGTCTTTTTTTGTTAACACAGAGCAGCAAGTCTGAGTCGGTCACGGCACAATCAAATCAATTGCTCTAGTAATTTCTGTGTCCTAATTATTTAATCAAGCTGTATGCTTAAAGCATCAGACAAGCTAATATAGTTGAATTGATTAAAACACATAGGATGTGTCAATATATGGAAAATACATTAAAAATGTCTACTAATTGATTGGTTGAAGGAACAGACAACTCTTTTTTTTTTTGTCTGTCAGCCCTACACGTGTGCCATGGAAAAAAATATATGTATATTTGTGACCGCTCAACAACAACAAATCTCTGTTGACCAACAGCCTATCGACCAATCGACTAAATGGGGTCAGCCCTAATTCCTAGTTAGAGTAGCTGTGTCAGTTGTTGCCAATATATAGATGTTGTAAAATGAAAAAAATGTCTCCCTCTTTTAGGTGGAGAACTCCACCCTCAACTCCCAGAGTGCATCTCTCATGGCCCAGAATGCTGTGCTGCAGGGCCAGGTGGGGGCGTTGGAGAGTGAGTCAGAGGCGTGGCAGCGGCAGCGGGAGGAGGCGCGGGTGGGCAGGGAGAGTGTGCTGCAGGATCACGAGCGCCTGCTGAGTGTACATGAGAGACAGGCAGCGGAGTATGAGCAGCTCATTGCCCAACACGCCACCCTGAAGGGCAACCAGAGAGCTCTGGAGCAAGAGCACTGCACACTGGAGAACAAGTGGGTCACACACATGGGGCACACGCTCAGGGGTTACACAAACCACCCAGCATACACACACCAAGTGGTAATGCCCTAAGGCAGGGCTATTCGACTATATTGTTACTGGGGCCATATGTAAAAAAAAATAAAAAAAAAAAATATATATATATATAAAAAAAATGGTTCATTGCAGGGGTGCTGGATATTTTCCACATGCGATTATTCTTCAGAAGAACTGTATAAAAAAGCAATGCACAACCGCCAATAAATAACTTTTCTTAAAATGGAATGTTGCTTAAAGTAATTATGAAAGAAGTGGAGTACACTCAACTTGCGTGAGTCAAGGTGCAACCAAAAAATGTTAGCATCGTTGAAAAGGCGCAACGCTATTAACATCTTCTTAAAGATGCACTATGCAGAAATTAGAGCAACAATAAAATAACAATAAGGCTATTTCTATGTGAATTTGGTCGGGTTACCCAAAAAGTTACATATTGCAGCTTTAAAATAAATTGGGTATTTTTTTAAATCGTCTGAAAACTATGCATCTCAATAAATGACAATCAGCCAATGCCAAATTCCAGTCTGAAGGAGGTATGCTTTGAATTAATTTCCCTCAGTCATTAGGTGTGTTTTGTCACACACAATGAGTCCTTGTGAGTATCAGAGAGGGAAACAGGAGGCATGTACTTGTTCCTTGGTCTTAGCTTTCAGGAATGGGGTCATAATATTTTGTGGCTTAAACTGTTCAAACGCTAGAGCCAAATTCAAAAGAAGAAAAAATAATCAACATGCTGCTAGAATTCACACTTGACAACCACCATAGTACTTGTCATTTTGGCAGGGATTTTTCATGGACCTTTTATTCATGTTCAGAAATTATCAAAGGGTATGGAATAAATAAAGATCATATTCTCCAGTGGTCAACTACTATGGTCACACATACACTCACCAAGATGTTACACTGAGAAGGTGTAATAGAAAAAGGTCAGATTCGTTTAAAATAAATATATATAATTATTATTATTATTACAGAGTGGTCATGTTACTGTTGTCCATGTCATGTGTATTGACCTTGGCGAGTCTGCGTAAAATATCAATTGGTTACATGTCATCAAGAGAACTGTGTTAATATATTTCTCTGGGGTTAATTTTCCAATAACAGACTTCCTCATTTGATAAGCCACATATAAACAGCCATAGGCTAGTGAAAGTATGTCCTTCCAGACTGGCTTGGCACTGGGACATTGAGAGACCGCCCTAAGGAAGTGACCTAGAGGATGTGTTGCGTGCCCTTCCTGCCTCTCCCCTGCTCTCTCCTGACCACCCCATGCCACCGGGCTGGAACAGTACAGCAGTAACAGACTGGGTGTGGTTTCACTCTGAGACATCCTGGCTGGAGCTGGGAGAGACTGCTGACACCGCAATGGTTGGGTTGGGTTGGGTGGAGACAGGTAGCCTATCGCTAGGGAGGGGCAGGACAACAAAGTTAACATCAGGCCAGAACTGTGACTGTTCAATAACTCTGGGAGACTAATTTCGTTCAGTTGGTGTTCAGATAGGCTTATGTCAGTGGAGCTCTTCTAGTCTGCTGCTTTTATTGTTTAACAGTGGAACCTTATAACCTGTACTGCTTCAGGCAGGTCACTCCTGGGGGGAGGGCCTGAGGGAGACACGTGTCACAAGTACATTACTACTCTAACTATGGCGAATGTGTTCTCTGTTTGTTTTCTGTGGTTATATTTGGACTTGGTTATATTATGTACGTATATCTCATAGGGCTGAGCTGTATACCTTATTTTATGACATACCGGTATTGATGCAGGGACCGGTTTGGGTTTTTACTTTACCTTCTATACCAATATTTTAATGTTTGGTTTGTTAAATGCGATACGCCATCTGTAATGTTACCTTTTAGTTTACTTCGCTACTTGACTCATCCCTCTCCACTCTCTCTCCGTGCCCCTTTCCATACAGACCTAGCCACGCCCCCTATCACTCAAGGAGCGCATTTGATGTTCCTCAACCACGAGACACTTGCGTTGAGTCTGCATGGTCAATGCAGCACATGCAACAATGTTGATGACAACGATGCTGTTTTCACTTTGCTTCTTAATATAAATCCACCAGGGTTCTATAATGACACTATTAGTTTGTGTTTCTTACATCAGCAAATTGATAGTTAGTCTTTTCTTTGCAAGTTGCCCTAAATCTTGAGATGCTAATTGTTAGCCGCTAATGCTATAATAGCTAGCTAATATATGTACTGAGTAAGAGCAAACGTAGCTAGCTAATACAGCCTGATAATACCATTGATGGTGTAGACCTAAATCAGCATGTTGTTTGTGCAACAGTGTCTTCTAAATCAAAGAGGAATATGCAAAGCAAAAATATGTTAACTACATGAAGTAGCTAAGAGAACATGCAATGTAGCCAAAGCTTATAGGGTCCCCTAGGAAACACGTATCAACACTTTAGTTGTTACCCTGTCACAATAACTCTTTCCTGACATTTGTAATTCGTTGTCATCTCAAACACTGTATTGAAAGTGCCATCTATTCTAACTATTGAATTAGAATAGTCATTCTATTTCCATGATTCCAACAGTATTGTTCTAATTCGCAAGTCAAATCGCAATTGCAACATTTGGTTAAAAATAAGTCCTAGATTATTTATAGTGTGCATCCCTAAGGTGTAAAGTACTTAAGTAGTACCCAAAGGTCTTTCCTTAAGTCGTTTTTTGGTATCTGTACTTTACTATTTTTATTTGACAACTTTTACTTCACTACATTCCTAAAGACAATACTGTACTTTTTACTCCATACATTTTCCCTGACACCTAAAAGTACTCATTACATTTTGAATGCTTAGCAGGACAGGAAAATGGTCCAATTCACGCACTTGCCAAGAGAACATCTCTGGTTATCTATTGCCTCTGATCTGGAGGACTCACGAAACATAAATGCTTTGTTTGTAAATTATGTCTGAGTGTTGGAGTGTGCCCCTGGCTATCCGTAAATAAATTTAAAAATGGTGCCATCTGGTTTGCTTAATATAAGTAATTTAAAATTATTTTTTACTTCTATACTTATATTTATGCTTAAAATACCGTGATATAATATTTTGGACATTTCGCCCAGCCCTAATATCACATACACACATGATGAGAACCCACACATAATAAACGCTTGTATTCCCACTGTCCTGTACGAGAAAAATAGTCCTATTGGGAAGCTTACTATCACATCAGTTTAAATGGAGTAATGTGAGATGTGACATGGAGAGATTTTTAGTTAGCCAGCTCAGCCATCTACTTTTTCTCTCCTTTTATGAATAATGGAGCAGGGTCCCTTGGGGCCCGGGTTGAGGCCCAGGGATTAGAGGAGTTTGCCTGCTGTGCCGTCAAAGGACCTAATCAGCTGGAATATCAGATGGTCCATATATGCCTCAAGGCCTGGGTTGTGTTCATTAGGGTACACAGTAGAAAAACATTTAAAAAATGTTTTACAACACAACTAAAATGAGAGGTTGTAATTGGACAGGCTGAGGTAGTCCCTCCCTTTTCCAGTCAGTTTCTTTAATTTTTGGGATATGATGAAAGAATGAAGACGACCCTGATGGGATTGCTTTGATCTGTGATCTTAGCAGCTCTTTGAACACACCACCACATATATCATGGATGCTCAATACTTCATGACTTTTCCATCCAGCTCTTGTCGGACCCAGTATCGATATTGTTCTTTCGGTGGTAATAGGAATCTATATGGGATGGGATTGCCATGGCCTATTTTTTTTTTTTTTTTAGATGTAACACAATACAAAACATGTACAGTTAATTTGGCACCATACAGTGCCTTGCAAAGTATGCAGACCCCTTGGATTTTCCCCCACATTTTGTTACAAAGTGGGATTAAAATGTATTTAATTGTCATTTAACTGCCTCCTTATTTTCAAGCGTGGTGGCTTTTGACTTAAATCTGCTTGAAATACTATAGAAATTACCCACGATCCCCAACATCTTGAAGAATTTTGAAAAGAATAATGGCCAAATATTTCACAATCCAGGTGAGCAAAGCTCTAGAGACTTACCCAAGAAGACTCACTGCTGGAATTGCTGCCAAAGGTGTTTCTAACATGTATGGACTCAGGGAGCTGAATACTTATGCAATGACTATTTTATTTATGAAAATGTTCTTCCACTGTGACAATAGAGTATAGATTGATGACAAAAAAATCTATTTTAAATCAATTTTAATCCCACAATAAAATGTTAAGAAATCCAAGGAGTCGGAATACTTTGTGACCTCCGAGGAGAAATTGTCTTTTAACCCAGTCTTTGTTTCTGTTTTTCTGTGTCTGTCTCTGTGTGCAGGTACATAGTGCTCCTGAAGCAGAAAGATGCCATGGAGGCGCTGGAGTCCACCCTCCAGAAGGAGAGGGAGAGTCTAGGAGAGGAGATCCACAAAAACGCCCTGATCTTGGGGGAGAATCAGAGCCTGAGGGGGGAAGTGGACAGGTGAGCTCAGTCAGTACAGCAGCACCTGAATACAGCACCAACAACATACTCCAGTTTTTCAAAGCACCACATAGAGAACAGCCTGACCCTGGCACCCTCTGGTGGTTATATACTGTAATGGCTGTTTCTAACTATCTTTCTCCAGCTACACACACTTGGCCATGGTTTTTTAACACTACAGTTAGATAAAACTGGCTTTTGTTGCCAAGTGGGCAGAAAAAATAAGTATGGCTAAACTCAACTCTCAACAGAAATCTAACAAAATTAACTAACTACAGAACTGACTAGCTCACCCTAAAATGTGTATTTTGAAGATGAATTTGTTTTGCAAAGCACCAGGAACTCATGTCTCTCCATACGTTCTCTCCACACCCCCTGAAGGTTGACCCAGACACATACCCAGCTACGTGCGGAGTATGATGGGCTGCAGGTGCAGACCAAGGAGCTGAAGACTAGTCTGAATGGAGCTCAGCTGGAGGTGAACCGCTGGCAGGCCAGATACGACTCAATGAAGGAGCAGCACCAGGGCCTGGACATCTCCATGACCAAGCTGGACAACCACTGTGAGGTACAGAGATGACTGAAAGACCACACCGGGACCTCAATGAGCTACTGCACAGGGGACTGTCTATGGGTTTTCCATAGAGATAAAACGGCTCATCTCTATTCTGTGTTCTGTCCCAGTTGCTGACGCGTCTGAAGGGGAACCTGGAGGAGGAGAACCACCACCTGCTGAGTCAGATCCAGATGTTGAGCCAGCAGAACCAGACCCTGCTGGAGAGAACCATGGAGAGCAAGGAGCTCTACCACGAAGAGCAAAAACAGTACATGTGAGTAGGGAAGGGTGTGTGTGTGTGTGCACGTGCGGGTATATAGAGGGAGATATTTTCTACTGGAATTTGATTAGTTTAATGTCATAAATAAATAAATCAAATCCTGTGTTTCCAGTGACAAGTTGAACTCACTCCGGAGGCAGAAAGAGAAGCTGGAGGAGAAGATCATGGATCAGTACAAATTTTATGATCCAACCCCTAAAAAGTAAGTTTTGTTACAGTTTGACTTGCTAATCTAAGTCAATGGAATAGGATGACAAATGGATGCATTTAGCAAGGCCTAGGTCCCTGAGTTGTTCCTGGTCAGGTCACATGGTCTGTAAACCCTCCTGACCCTAGCTATGCCACTTGTGCAGAGTTCCCCAAGGAGGGAAAGAGAGCTTACTTTGTGGGCCCTAGAGCATACATAGACAGGAAAGAAATATGACGCAAGTGAAGATGACCTATGGCCTGAGGATAGATGGATGTCTGAGTGTAACTGTGATTTCCTGTCTGTCAGGAAGAACCACTGGGTCGGGGCCAAGGCCTTGGCCAAACTCATCAAGCCCAAGAACAGACAGGACAGCTCGAGGGAGAGGGTGCGGAGCGCCCCAGACATCCCCCTGCCTGAACCTCCCACCCTGGACTTCGCTGACATACCTCCCCCCCTGCCTCCCCCTCCTCTACCCCCCCGCCAGTCCCGCCTCAGCCTGGACTCTGTGGGGAACCACTCTCAGGAGGAGAACCACCACGGACAGGGGCACTCCCCTACCCTCACCCCCACCCACTCCAGCAGAGGTAAGACTGACACGGGGTGGGGGGTGGGTTGGGGAACTAAAGGAAAATGCAGTGTATTTTCGTCTACTCATCCAGGATTGTTCTTAACTGAATAAGGAAAGGTGTCAAGGCCATACAGTTCTACAAGTCCTCTTTACCACAAGAGGGAGCTCTAGCTACACACAATCTCACATTTCCTCCCCCTCCAACTCATCTTGCATGTTCTTCATTATCTACTAGTTCAATGGGGATCTATTGCATGCCTAAACATTTTAATACTTTAACTCTTCATCTTCTCTGTTGGACTATTTTGGACTCTGTTCATTCATATAATGCATGTAGTTAACTACTTTCTTTCATTCACTCATCTCTCTTTCTCCCCCTTCTCTTTGTCGTTGTGTGTATAACATAATCCCCTATCATTCAGCACCCCCAGCCCTGCCAGCAGTACTCCCCGTCAGAGCAGCCAAGCGGTTTGGTTTTCTGAGGAGTAAGAGCCAGGAGAAAATGAAGGTTCCCAAGACGCCTCTCTCACGGCATTCTCTCTCTAGACAACTTCGCTTCTGGTCCTCCTCTGACATCTCCACCTGTACCACCGAGCCCCTCTTGCCCATCATTGGACAGTTCTAATACCACCATCTTCGTTATCTTCATGTTCACTCACCCCCCTTTTTTAATCTGCAACATCTTAACTTTTTGGCCCTCTGTCATAATTTACTTACAGACAACTGATCTCTTAATGTACACATTCCTCCCATTACAACATACACTATCACACATACCAACACAAACTGAACTCTGAACTGAACTGTTTGAGGCCTCTAGCCTCATACCCTGCACACTCCACTCTGGACTCTGGCTAGACCCTGCAGTAAGTAGCCTTGTTTTGGATTAGAGCCCGCCTCTACTGCAGCCATCTCTTACTGCAGCCAGCAGCTTTGCCTCACTCTGTGTTAATGAGATCTGTGTGTCTGTCAACTGATGTTTAATCATGTAAAGTGGGCAACTGAAGAGCCATGACACCAGCCCAATAAAGGCAATTACTCTGTCTGCTGTGTCTCTTAGTCTGGCAGCTGGTATAAATCTCATGTTGCACATGGCTGGAGGGATGATGAGAGGAGAACTTGTTACAGGGGCAATCTGCAATATTTACTGCTGTTTAAAGGATTGTGCTTTTAATCCCAGTGCGAAAGAAATGCCACTTTGGGGAGTGATGTGTGCACATGCTGTCTGTGCTGCGTTGTTAGCCTGTGTCACGTTGCTGATAATATGAATGCCTCCAGCTAGCATCATACTCTCTGACTCTCCTTGTCAAACTCGCACCACAGTCTAACATCATCCTATCCTTTATTCCATATCCTTCCTTATCTGTCACTCTCTGCCATGCTTTTAAGCCACACTCTCTGTCCACCTCTTTTCCCTCCACACCATATCCCTTTGCTCAGCCATAATGACAATGGCTGTGCAAAAATACAGAATAGCTGTTCTATTGGATCTATTGATGTCTGAGACTACTAACACAGTGATGTTTGCATAAATGACCAATCCAATGCTGGACTGAGAGAGGGAGCAGGGAATGCAATAAGACTAAGGTATAGAACCAGATCCTCCCTGAGCCAGTAGCCTACCAGACTGACTGAGACACCACTGTCTTGTAGGCTACCCACACACACTCTCTTTCTCTCTCACTTTCTTCCTTTCTTGAGAGTTAAAAACCAGACAGGAAACTGCCAAAGCCTTCACTTCCTATAGAATAGTAGAACTGCCAGTGTTCTATTCTGTCTCAGCAGGCCAGGGTTCAGTCTGACTTACTATAAAGGGATTTAGCCTTTTATTCTTTTGTAAAAAAAAAAAAAAGACTGATCGGATAGAAACATTGGTAGGTCCAAAATGCATCTAAAAACCATTGGTTTGCGTACAGTATCTTGCCATTTGGAAAGTGGTCTGACTGAAGAAATGATAGTTGAGACTACTGTATATCATTGTGTACTGTAGCAAACTGAGTCAACTTGTGTCCTTTGAAAGCTTTTGCTGACACTTACGCTTCACTGCTCTAGCACACACTTGTCTACCTGCCCTAACTGTCCACTGTCCAGCAGTCTCCAGCTCACCTGCCTCTGCTGTGTCCAGAATGGGGTTGTTTGTTTGGACGGATGTGGTACCATCATAGATACTAACTGCTCTGTTATTGTTCCCCTAGCACTAAATGACAGTGGAGTGTCCCGAGGCAGGGAGCTGTACCGAATTCCAGGGGGTAGCAGTGAGAGTGTCAATGGCACAGAAGAGCTCTATGCCAGAAGGAGATGTGTGGCGCTAGGGGGCGCTGCTCACTCCACCCTCGCCAACCACACCTCCACTTCAGGCCTGACACCCAACTCAAGCTCCAGGCCTGGACGCAGACCCAAAGGTACGGTAGGCCCAATGCCCATTTACTGACTAGCTGCCATCTTCAATGTTAAGATGTCATGATGTAGTGTAGATCTGCAGTATGTTCTTTCTATGAAACTATAACTTTCTATGAAAGTCTCAAAGTCAGTAATTAAGTTTCCATTCACAGTTAAGTAAAGTCATTCCGTTAAATAGATCAAGACGGGTGTGATGGAAACACGATGTCTATACAATTTCATAAATGTTGACAGACAATTTGTTTGCTTGACATGGTGTGATGTTTTTGTCGGTAAAATGTATTATGCGGTGGAAAGTCCTTTATGCCCATGATATGGAGTCATGTGATGATATGCTATGTTGTACTACCACAACAATGTGGAAAAGCGTTGCGTTTTATAGGCAGATGAAATAAGTTATGATAAACTGATTGATGGTGATGAGCTTGATGCAAATTTACAATAAATATCAAGGGTATTATTTGAATGCTGGTGACATGATGATCGATGCTTGGCTGCAAATGATCAAATAAATTATATTGCTCTTATCCATATCTCATAACCTATCCTGTCCACTTTATTAGCCACCTGTTGTCTAGAGAGAATGCTCCAAAACCAGATTGTTTTTGTGACAAAACCATCGGTAGAGTTTAAAATGTGATGGAACCCCATTCAATCAATCAAATGTATTCATAAAGCCCTTTTTACATCAGCAGTTGTCACAAAGTGCTTATACAGAAACCCAGCCTAATACCCCAAAGAGTGAGCTATGCAGATGTGGAAGCATGGTGGCTAGGAAAAACTCATTAAAAAGGAATGAACCTAGGAAGAAACCTAGAGGAACTAGGCTCTGAGGGGTGGCCAGTCCTCTTCTGGCTGTGCCTGGTGGAGATTATAAGAGTACATGGCCATTAAGTCCAGATCGTTCTTCAAGATGTTCAAACGTTCATAGGTGACCAGCAGGGTCAAATAATAATCCGTGGTTATAGAGGTTGCAACAGGTCAGAAGTTAATGTCAGTTGGCTTTTCATAGCCAAGCATTCAGAGGTCGAGACAGCAAGTGGGGGAGAGAGGGTCGAAACAGCATTGAAATTCGGTACATGGGAACTTCAGCGACCAAAGTGATTTTTATGTGCACTGCGTTATCACACACAGCATTTTATCCACAAGAAATCAGTTTGATGGAAGCGTACCTCCAGTGAGAGAACATGCAGGTTTTAGAATATTTGCATGAAAATCTGTCGCCAATTGGATGGAAACCTATCTAGTGTTCCAGAATAACGCCAAACAGGTGACTTAAATCCCTAATCTCCCAGAGCGCAGTGCTGAATAATTGACACGTCACTTAGTGTACCAAGAGGTCAGTTATCAGTGTTTTGGAATAATTCTGCCATCCTCAGTCAATAATCACAGTCGGGGAACATTTGTTTACTTTCCTTGAAACCTTGTGGTCCAATCTCAGAACGTTGTCCCATCAACTGGAAAATAGATACACTTACAGGAAGGAGCCTTGTGGCTCAAGGCTACATCATCGTACAGAGCCAGTTGTTACATTATGTTATACAGTAGCAACATTTGAATTCAGTATGTAGAAGTGAAGTGGATTATCTATAGTTGATCTACTGTGTATAAACATGGGGTTTTCCTACAGCTTAGAAATATCCCCTTAATCATCCTTAAACACTACTGCCCTTTTAGTGTGCACAGTTTTAATTGTATAGGGGGACAGTACCAGCATGTGGGGGTACACGTCTGTTGGGACAAATGACTCGTAACACACATACCTTCATCTCTCTATCAATATGTGATGCCGTGGAGGAGTAACTCACTTCCCTCTGTGCTCTGCAGGTTTCATCCATGAGGACGACCCTCGGGTTCACTCCCTTGACGCCCTGTTTGGGAGCAGTATCCATGGAAACGCAGGTAAGACCAGGATGATCAATACAAGTTCAAACGGCTGCTGGACCCTTGGGCTCCCTTTCACTCTCTGTGTCCCTCTCTCTGTTTCATTCTTTCTTGCTCTCTCTCTTTCCCGCCTCCATCTCTTTCTCTGCAGGTTATCGACCAGGCTCTGCTGAGCTCAGCCGCAACACCTCCAGCAGCAATTCCCCTGTTAACTGCAAAGGTACAACCAACATTATGCCTATCTGCAAACCCTGCAAATTACTTCAATAGATGCCATTTTATATTTAACTAATTTCTAAACCAGATGTGTCATTTATATTGGGCATGTCTCAGGCTACTGTTTTAGCCTGCTTTCTAGTACTATCCCCCACTGTGGACTTAAGTCATTTTCAGCATTTAGTTGACTAAAAAGCAATACTGTATCTCTTATCCTGATTGTCTATCTTTACCTCTCTACCTCCCTCTGTCCATCTAGATTCCCTGGAGCGCCTGCAGGGCCGTTCTGCCAGCCTGTCCAGTGATGACGTAGTGGGCGTTAGTCACGACGTCTCCCTGTCTCTCCCCCGGAGCTCCACGGTTCCCTACGACACCCATACACACACCCCGACCAAGAGGAGTGCACCCCGGCCGGGCCGCCACCGAACCTCCTCCCCTGGCAGCGATATGGTCACCTTGGAAGAGTTCCTGGAGGAGAGCAACACCCTCTCACCACCGACTGTAAGAATAGAGGGATAATATGTCATAGGGAGATGGATGAATGGTTTGGGATGTGGATGTACTAGCTTAGTATGGTAAAACAGAGTGCATTCGGAAAGTATTCAGACCCCTTTACTTTTTCCACATATTGTTATGTTACAGCCTTATGTATTAAATCGTGTTTTTTTCTCTATATACACACAATACCCCATAATGACTAAGTAAAACTTATTATTTTTTATTTTTTTTATTTTAAATTTTATAAAACGCTACATGTTTGGCACACCTGTATTTGGGGAGGTTCTCCCATTCTTCTCTGCAGATCCTCTCAAGCACTGTCAGGTTGGATGGGGAGTGTTGCTGCACAGCTATTTTCAGGTCTTTCTTAGAGATGTTAGATTGGGTACAAGTCCGGGCTCTGGCTGGGCCACTCAAGGACATTGAGATTTGTCCCAAAGCCACTCCTGTGTTGTCTTGGCTGTGTTTTTAGGATCGTTGTCCTGTTGAAAGGTGAACCTTTGCCCCAGTCTGAGATCCTGAGCACTCTGTAGCAGGTTTTCATCAAGGATGTCTCTGTACTTTGCTCCATTCATCTTTCCCTCGATCCTGACTAGTCTCCCAGTCCCTGCTGCTGAAAAACATCCCTACAGCATGATGCTGTCACTACCATGCTTCATTGTAGGGATGGTGCCAGGTTTCCTCCAGACATGACGCTTGGTATTCAGGCTAAAGATTTCAATCAAACCAGAGAATCTTGTTTCTCATGGTCTGAGAGTCATTTAGGTGCCTTTTGGCAAACTCAAAGCGGGCTCTCATGTGCCTTTACGGAGGAGTGGCTTCCGTCTGGCCACTCTACTATAAAGGCCTGATTGGTGGAGTGCTGAAGAGATGGTTGTCCTTCTGGAAAGTTCTTCTATCTCCACAGAGGAACTCTGGAGCTCTGTCAGATTGACCATTGGGTTCTTGGTCACCTCCCTGACCAAGGCCCTTCTCCCCCAATTTCTCCGTTTGGCTGGACAGCCAGCTCTAGGGAGAGTCTTGGTGCTTCCAAACTTCTTCCATTTAAGAATGATGGAGGCCACTGTGTTCTTGGGAACCTTCAATGCTGCAGACATTTTTTGGTACCCTTCCCTAGATCTGTGCCTCGACACAATCCTGTCTCGGCGCTCTACGGACAATTCCTTCGACCTCATGGCTTGGTTTTTGCTCTGACATGCACTGTCAGCTGTGGAACATTATATAGACAGGTGTGCGCCTTTCCAAATCATGTCCAATCAATTGAATTTACCACAGGTGGACTCCAAGTTGTAGAAATCTCAAGGATGATCAATGGAAACAGGATGCACCTGAGCTCAGTTTCGAGTCTCATAGCAAAGGGTCTGAATACTTATTTACATAAGGTATTTCTGTTTTTTAAATAAGACATTTGCAAAGATAATCTAAATCCTGTATTTGCTTTGTCATTATGGGGTATTGTGTGTAGATTGATGAAAAAAATAGATATTTCATTGATTTTAGAATAAGGCTGTAATGTGGAAAAAGTCAAGGGGCCTGAATAATTTCTGAATGCACTGTACATCAACCACTGTAAGAACTTGCACATTCTATGACATAAAGTGATGTATGGTGGTTTGGCTTGGATGAAATTGTGGATATAGCTTCTAGTTTAATATGACACATCGAGTTAATTTTCACAGCTAGCTATAAGCATATAGTGTCATAGGGAAATGGATGAAAGGTTTGGGAAGGCGTTGTGGCTTCATATAGCCAAATCTGATAAAAAAAAATTTTTTTTACATTATGATACATTTAGTTAGATTTCTCAGCCAACCTAGACAGGCGCCCAAAAACAGTGTCTAAAATGTTAATGGTCTGAATTACGTTTATTTTACGTTGGCTAATGAAGAATACTGAACTGGTCTCTGTCTGTAAGTCCCCCAGTTTCAGATATAAGGTAAGGTTTCGTTCTGCATTGAGTGATGCTACATAAAGCACAGCTTCCCTCTCTCCAGCCGCTCTGCAGGAGAACTCCTCTCCACCAACAGCTCCCCTGACTGAGGCTCTGTATTGGTACCACCAGGCCAGGGTGATGGATGGGAGGCACTGTTAGTTTTTGATCATTCACCTCACTTGACAGGCTTTTGTAGATGAAATGTTAGGATCAAATTTATTTATATAGCCCTTCTTACATCAGCTGATATCTCAAAGTTCTGTATAGAAACCCAGCCTAAAACCTCAAACAGCAAGCAATGCAGGTGTAGAAGCACGGTGGCTAGGAAAAACTCCCTAGAAAGGCCAAAACCTAGGAAGAAACCTAGAGAGGAACCAGGCTATGAGGGGTGGCCAGTCCTCTTCTGGCTGTGCCGGGTGGAGATTATAACAGAACATGGCCAAGATGTTTAAATGTTCATAAATGACCAGCATGGTCAAATAATAATAATCACAGTAGGATGTGCACACCTACACACTCTCCATTCACCTCACTTTCTAACTCACACAGTAAATAAAATAGTCATCACTTAGTGGGCATACTGTGGCAACGGGGGGGTTCAACACCACACAATGTACATTTTTCTTTCTCGTTCTCTTTCACTATATCTCTTGTTTTCTTCCTACCTCTGTTTTAAAGAATGTAGAGATCAGTCTGATTCTCGCTTCCCTGACTAACCACCTAAATCAGTGTAAAATGGGTTAACACACCTAAAGTTTTTGCCTACAAACCTGACTAAATATGATTGAGAGGTGTTCATGCCTAACTAAACACACTCACATTTACCTGCATCCCAAAGTGCTGTATCAATCAACATCTGAGCAGTGGTGTTACCTCCCATAGTCCCTCTATTTTTAATGGTGCAGGTAGATGAGACCAATTCAATACTTCTCTTTGATTATAAAGGCATTTCCTCTTCCTCATTAGATTATTTCTCATGTCATTGGCTGTTAGCCCTGTGAGCAGCGGGCCGCTCTGATTGTCTTGCCATTTAATATCATTTATATAGTGCTGCAGTGAGATGTGTATGGTCCCTGGTGTTGTAAACACATTCCCTAATGATTCTACATCAGAGGCATAGGCAGACAGACCCATGGGCCATATTTCCAGGAATCTTTATACTGTTTAACAATAGACAATCTAAACAAGCACTTCACTGATTGGATCAGTCCTGAGTCCCATGTTGTGTCTGTACAGTAATCCAGGAAGTTGAACATGAACAATAATAGTTTTGGATGGATTCCCTCTGTGTGATAAGGGTTTGGTGTTGAAGTCTTTACTTCCTTGATTCATCTAAGTGCTGTGTGTCGGTCTCCCTCATCCCTCCCCTCAGGTGCAGACAGGCAGTCAGGAGGACCTGATGGAGGACTACTTCAGCAGAACAGGAGAGCGGGAGAGATCCACCTCCGGCCGGCCCCCTCTGAGAGATGGAGCCAAGACCCCCACCAGCTATGTCACGCCCACCGTGAAGAGAGACACAGACCCCCAACGGGCCGGCGACGTGCCAGGCAGGAACTCCAAACCAGGCCAGAGCGTCAGGCCTATCGTCCGGCTCCCTGAGGGATCCACCTCCACACCCCAGTCCCAGACCCTACCCAACCGGGCCAGTAATGGGTTAGGGACAGGGGGGTGGCCCTCACCCCTGGGACCCCCTGCTCCCCGTGGAGGTGGTCTGGGCAGCAGCAGTCTGTCTCGGACCTTCAGCCTGGCCTCTGCTGATCTGCTGCGCTCAAATGGTCCAGATAGCTACCGGACAGACAGGGAGGCAGGTGGCTCACCCAGCCAGAGTGGAGGTGGTGGAAGTATGGACGGGGTGGTCAGGAGGCCTGGGGCTGGAGCCATGGCCAGGGAGCGCCCCCAGTCTGCCAGGCTAGCAGGACCCTCGGACATAGACCCCCGCAGGCTGCCTCTGGCTCCACCCAAAGAGGAACCACTCAGCCTGACCCTTCCCCAGCACCACTCCTCCTCCCTATCCTTGCAGCCCGAGCGAAACGGAGGAAGAACAACACCAGGCTCCACCCCCAGGAACAACGAACCCAGCACCGGACAA
This sequence comes from Salvelinus namaycush, assembly GCF_016432855.1. Lineage (NCBI taxonomy): Eukaryota > Metazoa > Chordata > Actinopteri > Salmoniformes > Salmonidae > Salvelinus > Salvelinus namaycush. The sequence continues at coordinate 29,087,639 of NC_052321.1, forward strand.
CAGGGACGGCCCAACCCCCAGCAGAATCAGAAGAACCATTGTGGGGAGGTTGCCATGGTGACGCCAGTCAGGGCAGTGCCGGCTCTGAGACTGGAGGAGGAAGAGGTGCAGCGCAGGGAGGCGCGGCTACAGGCGGACTCCCCGTTACTGAAGAAACCGGAGTTGGGAGGAGGGGGGCTGAGCAGTGGCACAGAGGAGCCCCCCACGAGCACCCCTGCCTCCCCAGACCCCAATAACGACCCCCAGACTGTGTGGTATGAATATGGCTGTGTGTAGGAGCCGTTAGTGTAGTTACAGACCACAGCCTCAGTACTGTACAAACACTGTTCTTCCTGCTAAACCACAGGATGTCTGGTCTTGTCTGGCACTCCTAGGCTGGTCCTTACTGTACTGGATATATCCTTTATGATTCGGGCTGTTTGAAACTTCCTATCTGCAATCTTTAATGGTGAAACAGCCAACAACAAAGAAGTTACTGCAAACAACGAACACTGTTTTTCCATTCTGACATCATTACACGCACGACAGAAGAGCAAAATGTGTACTGCTTGTTTTTTTTACCATGCTGCGCAACGTCTTCTCAGCTCGGCATCAAAAACAATAACAGCGGTGGTGTGGCGGCCAGTGGCGTTGTTTCCCCATACTGAGGATTCTATCTTTAAAGCTTCATAAAGGAAATGCTGCCCCAAAGAGACCACCTCAATCAACACACCACAGGGGCCTGTACCCAGCTGGAAAAACAAATGGTTGATTTGATTTGCATGACCAAGGGACCGCCAGTACCGCAGTTACATTAGCATATGAATGTACATGAATGCTTTGAGGAAGACAAAAGGCACTAGGGAGCGACGAATGTATTTAAATATTTTTCTATTGGACACCACTGATTCCCCTAGGCTCTCTGTGCACTGTATACACAGCCTTGGCCTTGTCCAAGAAGTTATATTCTGAATCTGAAAAACAAACATTTTGGAAGGAGAAAAGAACCACTCCCAGAGTAATTGCATGGTAATTTCTGTCCTCCATCTTTAGGAGCTTAAGGACAGACAGTGTTTGATTGTCTCAACACAGCCTCAGTGACACATTACTGGAAAAAGGTCTGCTCCAACTTTGAACATACTGTTTTCTGTTGTGGCCTGTGGGTGACCAAACTATGGGCTTTGTGAAACTAGCTTGTGGGGAGCATGTAATTCATCCCATATCTGTCCTTGTGCACGCGAGGCAGGACGAGAAAGTAAAGGGAGAGAGCACCGCACTGACCAACTTCCGAAAAGAGAAAAGGCAGGGATTTTGTAGCAAGACAGGGGATACTTTTTAAATGAAAGGAGTGAAGGAGGATTGAGAAAGTGATGGAGATGGCGCGAAAGTGAGTTTTTTTTTAAAAATTTATATGGACAAGGAAGGTATTGGTGACATGATGATAACAGATGAAGATGAGCGTTAGAGATTGGTCAGGTTGAGAAATAAAACGGTGAAATATTTCATACTGTCCATGACTGACCACCGTGAAAGCCCCCAGAAACTAGTCTCTATACCAGAGCTCTCCAACCCTGTTCCCGGAGAGATATCCTCCTGTAGGTTTTCACTCCAACCCCAGTTGTAACTAACCTGATTCAGCTAATTATTAGAATCTGGTGCACTAGTTTGGGGTTGAAGTGAAAACGTGCAGGACGGTTGGAGAGCCCTGCTATATACAGTAGAACACTGTCAGTTTTGATGTTTTGTATATGCATATGATGAATATTATTTTCCAAATTCATTCCAAAAAGCACTATACAATGAAGTAGATAATGAGTCTGAACACTGGATACATTTTTACTACAGAAAACGAGTACATTGTCGACCAAGGGTTAAGGGTTTGTGTTTTTCATTTTGAGTTCTTGATAGTGTTGAATTTTAGTTTTTTAGATACTGTGTCTGCTACCCAGCTCTAAAATGGCAATAAGACTCAATGTATTTGTTCCCCTCGATGATAAAACTACAGTATGTCTGCATGTTTTTTTTTCTCTCACCTAAATGTGTTTGTTGTGAAGTGAACAGTGTGTGTTTCATTGTAAGGGTGGTGGTGTTTGAATTGTGCACAACCTCATTCATTCAAAAAGTATCGATGCGTTTTCTGTATTAGTAAAAAATCTGTGATACAATTCTAATTAGATCCCTGTATTAGGTGGATGACTAGTCTGCCTGTTACAGTGTAATATAATGCATCAGATGTCTATATAGAGCATGAAAATTGACCATATTTGGCACTTTTCTCTACTAACTCAAATTTCCCTTCCAGCTGTTCTCTTCAGATTTGATGAAAGGTTGGTATGGTTGGCATTCCCAAGAGAAATATCATCTGTTTTGTGTTGAATTCCACACGTGTGTGTGTGTGCACACACACACCTATGCACAATATGTGTGCCATCACCATGTGTACAGGTTTCTAAGGTCTTGTCTAACTGGTGCACAGTTCCTGTGTGTAATGTACAGTAGGTTAGAGATTTGATTTTGATAATCATGACCAAACACTATTAAAAAATGACTGGAGTTCTAAAAGACAGACCTACCAACGTGCACAGATACTGAAATGAAAATATTGCAAATGTTTTCATAGCTTAATGTAGATACATAGACCTTTTCTGTCCAAAAACAATGGAAACATTTTTAAATAAAGATTTGTAAAATGAAGTTTCTCCTGAGTGTCTTTGTAGGGCTACACTACATATACAAATGTATGTGGACACCCCTTAAAATTAGTGTATTCGACTATTTTAGCCACACCTGTTTCTGACAGGTGTATAAAATTGAGCACAGCCATGCAATCTCCATAGACAAACATTGGCAGTAGAATGGCCTTACTGAAGAGCTCAGTGACTTTCAACATGGCACTGTCATAGGATGCCACCTTTCCAACAAGTCAGTTAGTCAAATTTCTGTCCTGCTAGAGCTGCCCTGTCAACTGTAAGAGCTGTTCCTTTGAAGTGTAAAAGTCTAGGCGCAACAGCAGCTCCATCGCGAAGTGTTAGGTCGCACAAGCTCACAGAACGGGACCGGCGAGTGCTGAAGAATGTAAAAATCACCGGCCCTCGGTTGCAACACTCACTACAGAGTTCCAAACTGCCTTTGGAAGCAACGTTAGCACAATAACTGTTTGTCGGGAGCTTCATGAAATGGGTTTCCATGGCCAAGCAGCCGCACACAAGCCTAAGATCATCATGCACAATGCCAAGCATCGGCTGGAGTGGTGTAAAGCTCGCCGCCATTGGACTCTGGAGCAGTGGAAACGTGTTCTCTGGAGTGATGAATCACGCTTCACCATCTGGCAGTATGACAGACAAATCTGGGATTGGCGGATGCCAGTGGAACCCTACCTGCCTGAATGCATAGTGCCAACTGTAAAGTTAGGTGGAGAAGGAATAATGGTCTGGGGCTGTTTTTCATGGTTCGGCCTAGTCTTTTAGTTCTAGTGAAGGGAAATCTTAACTATACAGCGTACAATGACATTCTAGGCACTTCTGTGCTTCCAACTTTGTGGCAACAGTTTGGGGAAAGCCCTTTCCTGTTTCAGCATGACAATGCCCTGTGCATAAAGCGAGGTCAATACAGAAATGGCTTGTTGAGATTGGTGTGGAAGAACTTGACAGGCCTGCACAGAGCCCTGACCTCAACCCCATCAAACACCATTGGGATGAATTGGAATGTCGACTGCGAGCAAGGCCTAATCACCCAACATCAGTGCCCGACCTCATTAATGGTCTTGTGGCTAAATGGAAGCAAGTCCCCTCAGCCAATGTTAATTCATCCAGTGGAAAGCTCTTCCAAGAAGAGTGGAGGCTGTCATAGCAGCAAACGGGGAGACCAACTCCATAATAATGCCCATGCTTTTGGAAGGAGATGTTCGACGAGCAGGTGTCCACATACTTCTGGTCATGTAGTGTATTTCTGTTACTGTGTTACTATGGTTTGACCATTGTCAAGGTAATATGTCACCATCAGGTTAAGAGATGTCTGTCATGTCATTGTATTATGGGCAGTTACACGGTAATGGTCCCTTTTTCACTTTAAAATGTATGCCAAGCAAGAGCCATTTGATTGCAAAGTGTATCAAACCATACACTATATGCAGAAGTCTACTTTTAACAATTGTCACTGAAAATGTTACTAAAACACAGTTTACTTGAGTAACAGTGCAGATGCAAAGTTTCATAACAGAATGACAGTAAAACCCGGTAACAGGACAGCATGGGTCGTTGATCTGTACTCTACAGAAATGAATAATTATGAATGTCCCTCCCTTCATTATATTTAAATGTTTGGGTATTATTCTACACACTAGCTATTATAATGAGCTCGATCTCCAAACAAGACCAAATTTGGTTGGACCAAGCTAGACTAAATCTGTACCAATCATAGACGTCTATATTTCACAAGTTTGGACATCACAGTACATTACACTCGAGTTCAGTACAGTAGAGCACAGTAAAGAGTATAGTTCAGTTGAATATATTACATACAGTACACTACTCATGTGTGTTCTACTGAACTGTAATGCACTGAACTATACTCTACTGTGCTGTACTATGCTCTACTGCAACGTGGTTTGTGACTTATGAAGGCAAATCATTAATGCAAAATTAATTATAAACGTTATTAGTTTTCAGGGGCCTTTACATAAACATTGTGTTTTGATGCATTTCTAATACTTTTAAATACTTTTTCTAGTAGTTTTTTTTTTGGGACCCCTTTTCCATCGGTGTGCCCAGAAATCAAAGCCTTTTGCCAACCATTTCTCATCCTAAATATTAGGAATAAGCGAACTTATCTATGCCTTCATTTCACAAAAATATAGACTCTTCACTTTCATTTGACATCAAATTTGATATACTCATATAAACTTGGTGCTCTTTGGTACCTTTTACATGAAAATTACCTTATCCTTTAACCATACAGCCACTGCTGAATAAGAGCTAGACCCAACCGTGCAACTGACGCAAGTTTAAATATGACCAGAGGGTCGTTTCCAACATTAATCGCATGAATAGACACACAGGCTAGGGTTGTAGTGTACTGGAAAGGGGGAAGGAAATTACTCTGAATGATGATATAGTTCAAGAAGATATGCTGACAAAATAAGGCACTAGCGAAACCAGCATTGGGGTTTCTCAGAATCTGTTGGTCTGTGGCACTGAGCCCTATAAAGCCTTAACCACCGTGCCCTCCCGTCTCTACCGCCAGATGTGAACAGTGCCAATTTCGTGCTACAGCAGCCTTACTTTCGGATTGGTCAATAACCAAGCGCATGGTTCTTCAAAGCACTGAGAGAGTTACTACCGAGAAACCTAGCGACTCTCACCATCAAAGACCGCGAACAGCCTATTTCAAGGGGCGTGGATAAGGTAAAATCATATCTTTAGTATATCGCTAATTATTGGCGTTAGTAGCTTAATTAGACTACTGTATAGTGTAATATAGCCTGTTCATTGCGGCACTACCAATGTATTTCGAGTTTTTGAATAATGTATAGGCTAAGCCTTGGTGGATCTAATTGTTTTTTTTTTTAAGTATTGTTTGAAATGTACTATTATAGTTTCTCAGTGCGCTTATTTATCTTTGCAAATAATTCCTAAATAATGTGCTATTTGCAATTGTACAGTAGGCTTTCCAGTGTTTGGTGTCTGAGGGAAGTAGCCTAGATTGTGTATTATATAGCCTGCATTTGCATGTATCCTATTAAAACGCCTTCTAAATACAGTTCTACTATTGAACATCTTTACAGTAGCTTACTTAATGGGAAGCGCATGGTGCTGTGTTGTGTACCGTAGGATAGCCAGTGGACAAGAGTTCTGCATGGAGACCAATGCGATTAACAGGTGCAAGATTTTGGAAAGGATTTTGTATATTGTTGAGTGAGTAATATCAATAACAGTAATCTCTTTTCTAGCTTTAAAAATAATGAACATAGGCTGCTGTCCTCGTTGGGGACATTATTCTAAAGTATTTTTTATTCTGGGTGGTATTAGGCTATGTTTTAATATTTTATCATTGTCCAATATTGGAGTATGCATCAGATTCTGCTCAACTGGTGGTGGAATAAGTATTTTTTGGGAGTTCAGCACAAGAGTACTAAGTAGGTTAAGAAGTCAAACAGAGGAAAAGAAAATATGCCGATGCATATTGGAGCTTCTCAGTGGGCCAAACCATTCCCCCAGTTTCTCTTAGTGGGCCAAGCAATGCCCTCAGTTTCTCTTAGTGGGCCAAGCAATGCCCTCAGTTTCTCTTAGTGGGCCAAGCAATGCCCTCCGGTGACAAAAGTTGGGTACCACAGAGCTGCCAGTCTTCATCTCCTGTGGCATTGGTCTATGAATGAATAGCTTGGCTGGCATTGAGCTATGAACTGATTCAGACTTTGTCTCCTACACACACAATCCCCAAATGACTATTTAGAAAGGAAAGTAGAGACTGCTGAAATTAACCAGACATGAAGTGGATCTCAATACTCATTGGCAACTTACAGTAGTGATTTTGTAACAGACTTAAGAACGCACCGTAAAATCAATCCACAGCTAGCTTGAAATGTCACCGATGGAGCTATCCTATTAGTACATTTTGGATAACTCGAACAGTTGGTACGTTGTCAAGGAGGGTGGTAACTTGTGTTAGCGAATCAGAGGTCCTGGGTTCAAGCGTCGGTGTGCGCCGAATCAGGAGGAAGCAGTACTCTCTAAGTAAGCAATGCACGGTCATTTACAGTGGTGCTGTGACCTAGATCTACAGTTGCACTCAGCTCAACGCTGGGGTCACTGTTAAGGACGTTTGAGGGATGAATGTAGCACATGGGGATGTGTGAAACTTAATCTTCAGCCTGAAGTGTCCTCACCTGCTCCAGCGAATAGCTAGTGTTTCGTGAGACGCAGACTGGTAAGAAGCTTCAGGAGAGCGGTCACTTGTTCTAGCAAGGCAGAGGACCTGGGTTCGAGCTTCGGTGTTAGAAGAGTCAGGAGGAAGTGGTACTTCCTAAGCAAGCAGCGTGAAATCCTTTAAACTCTCAGTAAGATATTAGCTCAAGGTCTGATTGTGCTGTAATGTTTGTATTCTGCTGATTTATTGTTCAGTCTTTATTGGTCTGGTGCTGGTAGAGAAAGTTATGGTATGCACTTAGACTCCTCATTCTGACCATAATGTCAGCCACATCCTGCAGAAAGGACAGGGAATGTTGTTATTGATCTAAAATATTAATACTAGGAATCATCCTAATACAATATCAATCAGTAGCTAATGTCCTCGTAAACCAATTATGATTTGGTACTGTACTTTTGCCCAATGGGATCACACAACAAAGGACTAATGTGAGTGTACATTATGATTATAATGAGGATGTGGTGGTTATAATGACCAACTTGTTGCCTGGTACACCTGTTGCGCTCTCTGCTTCTCCTCCACAGCTCTGTAATTGCCCCTGATGGGATATATAAATCTGTATTTAATTGAACTGAATAGAACCAGAGAAGGATATAAGCCTGTGGAACAGGCATGGGCCATGTTCCAATATCCACACTAGCATAACACTTCAAATTAGAATGCATTACCAATACAGTACATTGCTTTTTTGAAGTGGTATGCTGGTGTGGGTATTGGAAGAACTGTTTTTGGTTCCATGTAGAACCATTTCCACAGATGGCTCTACATGGAACCCAAAATGGTTCTACCTGGAACCAAAAAGGGTTATCCTATGGGGACAGCCAAAGAACCCTTTTGAAAATATTTTTTCTAAGTGTATAGTCTTGCGTGTGACAATACAGAATGACCACATGTTGATGCTTTACTTGATTTCTCATGGTTTGTGTCTGAAATGGGACCCAATAGGACTCTGGTCAAAAGTATTGCACTATAGATGGAATAAGGTACTATATAGGAAATATGGTACATTATACAGGGAATGAGGTGCTATTTCAGACACGTACATAATTCCATGTCAGACGTGATTAGACTGAATTAGCCCAGATAGGACAGATTTGTTATTCCAGGCTTGTCTTTATTGGAAAGAGATGCTCATTACATGCTAAGGGTCCACTGGGAATTCCAGGACTTGTTGTGAGATGGACCTGCCTGTCAACAACATCATCAGCCTCAGCACCTCTAGGGGTTGGCTGTTCCTCGACTACAGAGATCTGCTGTATGAAATAGGGAGCACAGGTTAAACAAATATTTGTTGTGTTCAGCACAGTGTAGTTAAGCGTTTTTGCAACCAAATGTGTGTTCTAAATGGCTTCACGTTTCCTGCCTACTGAACACGCCCGTGGCTACACATCAGTTTGAGTGGGGGATGGTTTATGGCTTTGTGTTGATCCAAATCTCCATCTGCACATGGGCATATTTAGACAGGTTATATGAGGACAAAAGTTATCGCAGAGTAACTGATGGACATGTTCATTTTGGAATAATATCACAGTGTAGGAACGACCTGAGGCTAATGATGCGTTTAAATATTTCATCACTTCATTCTTGAAAAGTAATGTTGATTTGAGACAAACTCCTTGTTCTTCAGCAGCACATGTTACTACTCCAGGCATGAGTACAGTACATCTTGACCACAGGGGGAACTTTATAAAATGTTGGTCATGTGACATACACTATCTTGCTTGTCCTGTTTCCATGGTTACCGTGCTGTCCTCCCTCTGTGTTGACTATCTTGTATTTCTGATATACAGCCACAGTAGTTCCAATTTAGTTTGCCAAGGTTACATGCTTAGGGCTGTTGGCAGACTCACTAATCACCTGGAAGCAAGGCCTGGCCAATCAATACATGTAGTCCAGGCCAGCTAGTAGAGTGCAGACCTCACCGATCTCTGCCTGTGTGATAAAGCAGAGGATAATTTCACAAAGAACAGCAAAAGCTCTTGGGAAATCACACCAGCTAGTGTGTGTAATTCATCATGCCTGAACATTGCAATGCCCTGTATTTTAATGCTCACACACTGAATGTTATAGTGTTGTTACTAGTGTAATTAAACTGTTACTACACAGGCATAATATAAGTTTTCATTAGGTTTGTTATTCATGTGTTAATGTTTTACAAAAGAGCATATGGCTTCCCTGAGAAGCTGTGAAGTTTTGACTGGGTCTAAGTAATGTTGAGATCTTCTCTGTCTTGCAGGCCTTTTTGTGGAGGGCTAGTCTGAGATAAAGTTGGGCAAACTGTTCCCTGTACTCTCCTCCGTCCTCCTGAGGTCACTCACAGCAAGAAGAATCACTCTAATTGGAGGTCTGGAGTTATTAAGTAAAGCTTGCCAATAGTTGCATCTGTAACAGGATACTGGTATGCTACACTGCTCAAAAAAATAAAGGGAACACTTAAACAACACAATGTAACTCCAAGTCAATCACACTTCTGTGAAATCAAACTGTCCACTTAGGAAGCAACACTGATTGACAATAAATTTCACATGCTGTTGTGCAAATGGAATAGACAAAAGGTGGAAATTATAGGCAATTAGCAAGACACCCCCAATAAAGGAGTGGTTCTGCAGGTGGTGACCACAGACCACTTCTCAGTTCCTATGCTTCCTGGCTGATGTTTTGGTCACTTTTGAATGCTGGCGGTGCTTTCACTCTAGTGGTAGCATGAGACGGAGTCTACAACCCACACAAGTGGCTCAGGTAGTGCAGCTCATCCAGGATGGCACATCAATGCGAGCTGTGGCAAGAAGGTTTGCTGTGTCTGTCAGCGTAGTGTCCAGAGCATGGAGGCGCTACCAGGAGACAGGCCAGTACATCAGGAGACGTGGAGGAGGCCGTAGGAGGGCAACAACCCAGCAGCAGGACCGCTACCTCCACCTTTGTGCAAGGAGGAGCACTGCCAGAGCCCTGCAAAATGACCTCCAGCAGGCCACAAATGTGCATGTGTCTGCTCAAACGGTAGCAGCAACGTATGGTGTGTGTTAGGAGAGAGTCATGTGAATAGAGGCACTGCAGATAGTGCTGATGACTGAACTCACCACCAGTGATGAACTGGTCTGTCCGAACCACGCATGAACAAGGGAATCTATTCGGAGAGCCTGTTTCTGTCCTGCCCTTGACTTTGGTGCAGGTCATGTGATGTCCATAGTCTCTTCGTCGCAAATGTCCCTGATCTTGTCAAAAAGATAAGTTTGTCTAGCTGTGTCCAGTCCAGGTGGTGATTGTACAGGCAGACCATCTATGGGAGGAAGAATGTCAGCTTTGCTCAACAGCTGAAACCTGGTCCCGACTGAGTCCGAATGCTCGTTGGCGACAACACCAGGCTCCAGTGCATCGAAGCTGTAAAACAGGAAATAACAAAACAAATTGAAAATGCATTACAACCTTGCATGACATCAATTCACCTCCCAAGTTTAGATACGAAGAATAACCTCATGCAATGAAAATGATATTCACCTGAAGTGCTGGTACTGCTTGATCTGTGGCAGCAGCCTGAAGTACGGAGTCAGGTGTTGTTACCAGCCATAGCTTTCCACCAGCACCGTACCATCCTCCAGTCCAACCAGCTGTGGGATGTTGACCCCTGTCACAGTGCTGTTCTAAACAACACCAGCAATCTCAGGCAAAAGTGTTCACTCTGGTCTTTCTAAAAATGTAAAATATCTGAAACTGTAGCTAGACTCTTAACTGTATACATGGGGCTCCCAAGTGGCGCAACAGTCTAAGTCACTGCATCGCAGTGCTAGAGGCATCACTATAGACCCTGGTTCGATTTCATGCTGTATCATAACCGGCCATGATTGGGAGTCCCATAGGGTGGCGCACAATTGGCCCAGCGTCGTCTGGGTTAGGGTTTGTCTGGGGTAGGACGTCATTGTAAATAAGAATTTGTTCTTAACTAAAATTATTAAATAAAAATGAACGCTTCACGGCAGACTGCAACCCCTTTCATTAAATGAGTTTGATTTGTACAGCTTACTTGGCCCGTTGTGTCAAGTCACTCTGGTTCACACTGACCGTGTGCAATGGCATAAGAATCGTCCTCCTGAAAGTAGTCCATCACTGACCTTAGTCGATAGCGCCTGATAAATTCAGGGGATCAATGTTATTGGGAGAAGTAGCAACACATTTGCAGTTCTCCATGGCTAACGTTATATCTTTCGGGGAAAAAACTGCAGTAGAAAGGATTGCACATAACGAGCAGCTCATTTTATAGACAGAAGATGCTACACAGCAGACCAATCTGAAACTCATCTCTCAGGATGTCCAGCCCATTCATTATCTCAGCCAATCATGGCTAGCGGGAAGGTTCCTGACTTTTTTTTCTGTAGCTAAACCAACTAGGCTCGTAATTTAACTTTAACTTTATTCGTATTTACACATGACATACAACTTTGTTATTAAGGCACATGGTTAAATAAAGCATGAAAGTTCAAATGTTCCAGAAGGCATTTCTGCCCAAAAATGCATACAAAAAATATATAAAAAAGAAAAGTTCAAATGGCTCTCCTGTGAAGTCGTAACTTGCGACATACGCCTAGTTTCCTGAAACTAGTCACATTTTAGGATGTGAGTAGCTAATTAGATTGTCACAGTCTGCTGCTAAAGCCTTGTTCTTAGTCCATGCATTACTGTATTACTCTATCAAAGAACTCTCATTGTATCATTTTGATTTCAGGAAGTCAATGACAAAACATAAATCCTCGTGACATTTTGTTGTTTCTTCTTCCAGACACTACGGTGTCCCCATACCGGGACGGTTGTTGCTAACGTGACTATAATGACGTAAGTAACAGCAAACCTTCCAGGACATACACATATCTTTATATGGGCAAAAAGCTTACATTCTTCTTAATCTAACTGCACTGTCCAATTTACAGTAGCTATTATAGTGAAAAAAGACCATGCTATTGTTTGAGGGGAGTGCACAACAACAAAAAACTTTTACCATGGCAACTGGTTTGATATATTCACCTCAAGGTAAATAATATACTTACATTCAGTAATCTTGCTCTGATTTGTCATCCTGAGGGTCCCAGAGATAAAACGTAGCATAGTTTGATAAAATCAATTTTTATATTCAAATGTAGGAACAGGGTTCTACAGTTTAAACCCATGCCGGGTGTCCGCACCCACACTGCCAGGCCATCTAGATGTGTGAAAGTTAATGTATAAGCTAATGATCCATCATGTATGACACTCCTGGGAGTGTATAAACTTAAAATGTTGTATTACCATATCATTTTTGTATGTTGTCTGTAGTTATGCACTTGAAAATGTATCAATTGACCAGTTCGGCACATTTGGGCAGACTTGAAACAAAATACTGTGCAGTATTGCAGTGCTTCACTGGATCACTCTGAAACTTTGCACATGCACTGCTGCCATCGAATGGCCAAAATCTAAATTGCGCCTAAACCCCTATATTACATTATGGCCTTTCTCTTGCATTTCAAAGATGATGGAACAAAAACAATTATAGAAAATGCATGTTTTTTTTGTTTGTATTATCTTTTACCAGATCTAATGTGTTACATTCTCCTACATTAATTTCACATTTCCACAACCTTCAACGTGTTTCCTTTCAAATGGTATCAAGAATATGCATATCCTACCTTTCGGTCCTGAGCTACAGGCAGTTAGTCATTTTGGGTGAAAATTGAAAAAAAATGTCAGATTGTCACAGTCTGCTACTAAAGCCTTGTTCTTAGTCCGTGCATTATTATATTACTCTATCAAAGGACTCTCATTTTGATTTCAGGAAGTCAATGACAAAACAAAAATCCTTTCCTCGTGACATTTTGTTGTTTCTTCTTCTTCCAGAGCTGAGTGAGTGGAATGGCCGGGACTGTCGTTGTTTTGGGTCAAACTCACTGTGCTGGGCCCCACAGCCTGGTACTGTGTGGGTGCTAACAGAGAGGAACAAAGCATGTGGACCACGTCTGCCATGACAGTCAACATGTCTGAGGCTGAGCCAGACCACATTAACTGCACCATCAGCCATGAGATCCACCAGTACCTGTTCTCTGTGGCCTACATCCTGGTTCTTTTGATTGGCGTTCCCACCAACGCCTACTCCCTCTACCATGCCTGGCTTCAGCTGAGAGACAAGAACGAGCTGGGGATCTACCTTCTCAACCTGACCGTGTCAGACCTCCTCTACCTGGCCTCTCTGCCTCTCTGGCTGCAGTACATCTTCCAGGGAGATGACTGGAGACAAACTGAGTGGCTTTGCCAGCTGTGTGGCTTCCTGCTCTATGAAAACATTTATGTTAGTATCGGATTCTTATGTTGTATCTCTATAGACCGTTACCTAGCCGTAGTGTACCCATTCCGCTTCACAGCTTTTCGAAGTATGCGGGCAGCCACGTTGGCCAGCGCCTTCATCTGGCTGAAAGAGATTGCTGTGGGTGTTGTCTTTTTCAAACACAAGGAACTAAGCAGGGACAGCACCAACCAATCGGTGTGCTTTGAGCACTACCCCATGCAGCCGTGGGAGTACCCAATCAACTACTACCGTTTCGCCGTTGGCTTCCTGTTCCCACTAGGCATCCTGTCCGTGTCGTATCTCCGCGTCTTGCGGGCGGTCGGAAAAAGCGTAGGCACGCAAAGCACCCAGAAAACGCGCATCAAGAACCTGGTGACCAGCACCATTGTCATTTTCCTGGTGTGTTTCTCTCCATACCACGTGTTCCTGCTGGTGCGTACCATCTTGGAAAGAGACTGCCCCTTCATAATCAACATCTTCAACTACTACCACGTCTCCCTGCTGCTCACTAGCTTCAACTGCGTGGCCGACCCAGCGCTGTACTGTTTCGTCAGTGAGAGGGCCCAGCAGGGGATCCAACAAGCCCAGGAGGCCTGTACCCAGGCCCTCTGCTGCTGCTGCCACAGGGGACAGCACAGCCCCGTCACAGCCACAGGTACAGACTCCGAGGTGGCCACCTCCAACGAGAACAGAAAAGTCTCAGTCACACTGCTGACATCTAGTAGTAATATTAATAATACATGGGTTTTATGAAGCTCTTTTGAAGGACCTAAAGACACTTGAATAGTAGACTAGAAGCTAGGGTTGGATTTAGATGAGCGAGAAGGTCGGGGAAAAAATACATAGTGACAGGACATTGGACATGAGACATTGGGCAATGATATGATTATGGGCAGTCCCAAGAGCAGTAACATGTGAAGTTCATAGGAGCCCATCAAATTTGCTGTCAAATGAAAGCTAAGAGTCTATATTTTTGAGAAATTAACATATATACATTTTTCAACCATTTCCAATGCAAAAAATGTGGAATAAGCAAAGGCTTTGATTTCTGTTCAAACAGATAGAAAAGGGGTCTTATAAAACATCTACCAGAAAAAGTCTTAACGGTATTAGAAATACATCAAAACCCAGTAATGTTGAAGTAAAGACCCTTCCAAGTAATATCTATATATTTATATTTAGTTTTGCAGAAATTATTTGACGTCTGTAAGTTTAAGGAATATTGCCTAGTGTCTTGTCACTCTCTTACCAGAAACATTAAGATATTTTCTAATTTCTCTCCCTCATGAGGAGGGAGGATAATGAAAGTTCACATAAGTAACAATTAAAGGTAGACCTACCGATTTAGTGATTTTACTGATAACAATTTGGTTTATGATTTATTAAGTGATTTAAAACGTGTCATTTTGTTACCAAATTGGTAACAGAATGACTGCAACTGAATTGGCTGCAATGGGAGTTCATAGTAGTTACATACCAGGTGGGTCATCTGCTAATGTCCTCCCTTCTACTGGCATACTGTTATGTTCAGCTCATAACTGTTTTCTTTCTCTTTCCGTTGTGTGGCGGTCAAAGCAACAGTGTGAAAACAGTCTGGACAACCCCGCCCTCTCTCTCCCTGTCTCTCTTCTCTCTCTCTCTCTCTCCAGTTGAAGTCACTTCTCCTGGTTCTTATTGACACCTAGCCATGACTCTCATGAGCCCTCTCTATTTCCAATTACTGTAACCAGCCCTCTCACCCACTGAGCACCGACAGACACCGGACGTCCATGGACGTGGAAAAGTAGTTTACATTTTGTCAGTCCAAATCTAAACCAATCATAGATGTCTGTTTCTACTGTACTGACCTTTACTTTTCTGAACTCTCCTGTACTGACCTTTACTTTTCTGAACTCTACTGTACTGACCTTTACTTTTCTGAACTCTCCTGTACTGACCTTTACTTTTCTGAACTCTCCTGTACTGACCTTTACTTTTCTGAACTCTACTGTACTGACCTTTACTTTTCTGAACTCTCCTGTACTGACCTTTACTTTTCTGAACTCTCCTGTACTGACCTTTACTTTTCTGAACTCTCCTGTACTGACCTTTACTTTTCTGAACTCTACTGTACTGACCTTTACTTTTCTGAACTCTACTGTACTGACCTTTACTTTTCTGAACTCTACTGTACTGTATTTTGGTGCTGTACTTTGTTGTCCAAACATGTGAAACAATGACGTCTATTATTGGTACAGATTTGGTCCGAACCGGACCAACCAAATATGGTCTTGTTTGGGGCCGGAGCTCATTAGAATAATAGCCATTGTGTAGAATAATACATTACATTTGTTCTACCTTTGTGTACCTTTTCAGAATACATCACAATGAGGAGAAGGACATTCATAATTATGCACTTCTGTATAGTACAGATCAGGGTCTCGTGATGTGACCATCTGTTTCCGGGTGTTAATCCACTTCACTTACTGTAGTTCAATAACCAAAGTAGATTTTTTTTCAAACTCAAGTTGTCATATAGCTGACACCGATTCTTTCTGCAGACATCTTTGAATCTTAATTTGGAGTAAAACGTGGTCCAAAAAAACTGAGGGAGATTATATTGGCATTCTGTTACCAAACTTTACATCTGCACTGTTCTTCGAGTAAATGTTTTTGTAAAATATTCAGTGGAAATTGTTAAAAGTAGTCCTTGTGCATAGAGCTGTATGTTTTGTAGAACTTTGCAATCAATGGTTTTTGTCTGGCATACAGTCTGTGTCATTCTGTTACAGTGGCCTTGGACATATGACATCGTAAAAGTGTTATAATTAAGGTATAACATATGAATATGATGCTTTTTGTTTTTTAAATTAATGCTTTATACTTTCTTTAACATGTGCAGGACACTTGCACAGGTGATGCTGCCTTGTGTATAAGCCTGAGTTGAAAACTCTCTTGCATACCAAGTTCTTTCTGCAACATTGTCAGGTTTTTATCTTTCATCACGTTATGTAATATTCATTGTGTGTTTTTGGTTTTGGGAGTGACTCTGAATGCATACGACATATCAGCACAGATTCGACATATCAGCACAGATACGACATATCAACATAGCCTCTTGACCAAACGTATCTCTATTTCCTGTTTGTTTATTTTTAAGTACACTGAACAAAAATATATAAAGTGTTGGTTTCATGAGCTGAAATAAAATATCCCAGAAATGTTTCATACACACAATAGCTTATTTCTCTTAAATGTTGTGCACAAATTTGTTACATCCCTGTTAGTGAACATTTCTCCTTTGCCAAGATAATCCACCTGACAGGTGTGGCATATCAAGAAGCTGATTAAACAGCATGATCATTACACCTTGTGCTGGGGACGATAAAATGTCACTCTAAAATGTGCATTTTTGTCACACAACACAATGCCACAGATATCTCAAGTTTTGAGGGAGCGTGCAATTCGCATGCTGACTGCAGGAATGTCAACCAGAGCTGTCATTTTAGAGAATTTGGCAGTACTTCCAACCGGCCTCACAACTGCAGACCACGTGTAACCAAGCCAGTCCAGGATCTCCAGTACCGGCTTCTTCACCTGCGGTGTTGTCTGAGACCAGCCACTCGGACAGCTGAAGAAACTGTGGCTTTGCACAACTAAAGAATTTCTGCACAAACTGTCAGAAACCATCTCAGGGAAGCTCATTTGTGTGCTCTGCGTCCTCACTCGGGTATTGACCTGACTGCAGTTCGGCGTCGTAATCGACTTCACTAGCACGCTGGAGAAGTTTGCTCTTCACGGATGACTCCCAGTTTCAACTGTACCGGGCACATGGCAGACAGCGTTTATGGCGTTGTGTGAGCGGTTTGCTGATGTCAACATTGTTAACAGAGTGCCCCATGGTGGCGGTGGGGTTATGGTATGGGCAGGCATAAGCTACGAACAACGAACACAATTATATTTTATCAATGGCAATTTAAATGCACAGAGATACTGTGACGAGATCCTGAGGCCCATTGTCGTGCCATTCATTCATCATTCACCTCATGTTTCAGCATGGCAATGCACGGTCCCATGTCGCAAGGATTTATACACAATTCCTGGAGTTGTGAAAATGTCCCAGTCCTTCCATGGCCTGCATACTCACCACAAGTCACCGATTTGAGCATGTTTGGGATGCTCTGGGTCGACGTGTAGGACAGTTTTTTTTTTATCCACACCCCTACTTTTTTCTTTTTAAGGTATCTGTGACCAACACATGCGTATCTGTATTCCCAGTCATTTAAAATCGGAGATTAGGGCCAATTGAATTTATTTCAATTGACTGAATTCCTTATATATAATGTAACTCAGTAAAATGTTTGAAATTGTTGCATGTTTCGTTTATATTTATGTTCAATGTACACGTAGTTATTATCTTAATAGGTCCTCTGGGATTCTTGCTGCTTAATATATGTGAATTGCTCCCAGTTTCAGGGGTACGTAAGGATTCCTCAGCTCAGATTCATAACTGACTGTGTGTGGAGAGCATAGACATACTGTATATACATACATCATTGGTTGAGAGCCTTAAGGGAAGCATCAGCACCGGGTCAAGCTCAGTAGTACCCCAGAGGTCTTGACTTCTGTGTTTAGCATAAGTTGTTCAGTGTTCTCTACTGCACTCTTTCCCAGGGGTTTGCCCCTCTTAAGGATGTCTGAGTTGGAACTGCCCCATGATGCCCCCATCCCTTTTCCCGTTCCCATGTCTTCCCAGGCCATGTCCTGGCCACACAGCCAGAGTATTTCCAGGTTAAACGACCCACATGGGAACTAACGTAGCTGACCTTTCACACTCTCCACCGATTATTTTCTGCTGCATGTTTTCCCTCCTTACATTAGGAGTTTGGTTTTAAAGTACCACATCTCCCCAGAACAGAGAGAGAGAGCGAGAAATAGGCTTTTCAATTGTGAATTATGCAGTTGTAAATCACTGAAGGATGGACTGGTTGTTCTACAGTCAAACATTGAGAGTTCATAAATCAAAGTATTTCAAAGCAGAATAAGAACCCAGGGGTCAATAAATTCACACAGAAGGAGCCAGGGTGACTCTTTTATATAACATTTCACAGGGGCTCTAATGGGATCAAATGTAATTTGTTTAAATGTATGTTTAACCACATCATGAAAATATGAACATAAATCTGTAGAGCAAGTACTGTAACCAATTCATTGGTTTAATGTTATTTTCTCTTGCTGTTTGAGAGATTTGCTTTGTGAACATGCAGTCATGCCTGATGTTAGCAGTGATACACTGTACTCAGTGATGCATGAAATGCCTTCTCACTGCGTGTTTTTCTTCTTCTGCTGAAGTTATGAAAGGAAACAAAGAGGTCATATCAGTTTGGTCTAATCGGAAATATTCTCTTCACATCTGTCTCATATATCCGGCAATACCGCTGTTAATCCGGCACCTAGTGGTTAGCTCAACAAGTAGAAGGAAGTAGAGATGCTGTTGCATCCTCTTGACAAGAGTGGTGATGGTGTTGGTTCATGACAATGTGGACACCGAGGAACTCTCTGATACAGTCCCATTGATGTGGATCGGGGCATGTTCCCTCCAATGCTCCCTGAAGTCAACAATCAACTCCTTTGTTTTCTGACGATGAGGGAGAGGTTGTTGTCATGACACTACAATGCCAGTTCACTTACCTCACTATAAGCTGACTTGTCATGGTTGGCTATCAGGCCTACAATCGTGGTGTCATCAGCAAACTTGATGGAGTTGGTGTCGTGCAAAGCCACGCAGTCGTGGGTGAACAGGGAGTACTGATGACACACCGCTGTGTTGAGTCAGTGTGGAGGAGGTGTTGTTGCCAATCCTCACAGCCTGCGGTCTGCCTGTCAGGAAGTCTAGGATCCAGTTGCAGAGAGTGGTGTCCAGACCCAGGCCTCTGAGCTTGGTGTTGAGTGTGAAAGGAACAATAGTGTTGAATGTTGAACTGCAGTCAATGAACAGCATTCTCACATAGGTGTTCCTCGTGTCCAGATGTGTTACGGCTGTGTGAATAGTGATAGAAATGGCATCTTCAGTGGATCTGTTGTGGCTGTAGGCAAATTGGAGTGGGTCCAGTGTGCCTGGCATGCTGGCCTTGGTATGGGCCGTGACCAGCCTCTCGAAGCACTTCAGGATGACATAAGTGAGCACGACGGGACAATAGTCATTTGGGCATGTCACGTTGTTATTCTTGGGCACTGGGACGATGGGGGTCTCCTTAAAGCAAGTGGGCACTACAGCCTGGGACAGGAACAGGTAAAATATTTTAGAGAAGACGCCCGCTAGCTGGTCAGCACACACTCTGAGGACACGGCCTGGGAGGCCGGCTGCTTTGTGAGTGTTTACTCTATTGAGAGTTTTCCTCACGTCAGGCTCCGAGAGCAAAAGCACCTGGTGGGCGATAGGTTCAGTACACATCACTGTATTCTGTATCAGAACGTAGGCTTGCACTCTTTGAAGTATCGTAGATTGATGCATTGCACTCTTTGTTTATAAAGCCCTCCTGCATAAACTTCCGCCGTACCTTACTTCATTGTTAACAGATGTACGAGATGCCAGACCATGGCTAACTCTGGAGATCCCTTCAGTTGGGTTGATCTGCTTTTTAGTTTTTATGGAAGAACTTAGGTAAAAATATTTAAGTTCTACTTGAGTAGTTTTTGGGGATATCTGTACATATTTATATTTTTGACAACTTTTACTTTTACTCCACTATATTCCTAAAGAAAATGAACAAATTTGCCTCAAAGACCAATAAGGTCCCTCGGAATAGATTGTCTTCCAACTTGGACATTTTGGAAAACCATATAATACCAAATTCGGTATGTAGGCCCATGCTACATATCTTAACTTAGTTTGAGAAAAGGTAAGGGATTTGTTAAGAGATGGCTGAGTTAGTGATAAAGCAGGAAATCAGATGTTACATGTCCATTTAAATCCTTTGTGAATCCACTTCACAATGACATAACAGCTTGAAACTGTTTAGGGTTACTGAAGACATTACCATGATGAACCATGTTAAGTTTGGCATTGACATCTTAAAAAATAAGGAAACTATTAATAGTTCACTTGACGATGTAACGCTAATACTTAAAATACTTCTTCTCATGGTCTAAAAGTCTGATCCACTCTGAATTTAATCTTTGTCAATAGTCCCTAAAGAGTTTGAGAAAATAACATTGATGCATTCAAAGATGCTAAAAATACTAAAGAAATCTTCTCATGAACCATAGGATCAAATGACACCACATTTGGAATGTAGGCCTATCGTATGTCTTAACGTAGCTAAGGAATTGGTCAGATTTTACGTGTCCATTTTAAACCACTGTAAATCCACTCTGATCTTGTCCTTTCTGTCATCCTGTGAACCCCATTCATTGCTGCTTCCAGCTATATTTTATGATTGTGTTTTGCTTTTCATGTATTGTTGTGTATTATAACATGCATTTGAATGTGTATATGGATGTGTTGTTAATGTGTATGTTGTATTTTGATGTGTATTGTTGTGCTAAACAGGACTCATCTGGAAAAGAGCCCTTGGTCTCAGCATTGACTCCCTGTCAAAATAAAGCGGGAAAAAAATTGTCATGATGGTTGATGTTTGGAGTTGTGTGGATTCCTCTGTAGAGTTGTTCTCTGGAAGAGAGGGCTTTCATGTAATTTTATCTTATTCAGATCTAGGGTTGCAAAAGAAGGGTATATTACTTAAAAGTTTCTAAGTTTACTAGTGAAATACCCACATTTTTTAACTTTTTTAAGGAATCTAGTGGCCCTTTTGGGTACTTCAGATTTTTACAGGTGTCTGTAATTATCGCTGTCCCTCTGTGTGGCCTTATCACATGTAAAATGTATGAAATAATTCAATAAGAATTTCCCCCCCAAAAAACTATGTTAAATATAAACCATCAACTTAGTGAATACCGTTGCTTAGTATTAGGGTTTCAGCATGAAATATCTGTATTTTACTATGTCAGTATGTATTTGTTGTCAATGTTTTGGTGTGAAACTGGTGGCAGTTTTGAAATACAAATAGTTGGAAAAGTTGTAGAGTTAATTGAAAATAATGCCGTTGTTGATTACAAAAACGAGTTGAATCAACTTTGTTTCCATGTCATTTCAACCCCAAAATATTAACTGATTGGACTTGCCAAAAGTTATCAAAATAAGCGAATTTGGTCTTTTTTTCACCCAACTTTTAACCTAAATCCAATGATAGGGTTACATTTTTGGTCAATTCCACATTGCATTCACGTTAGTTGACATCTCAACCAAATGTAAATCAAAACTAAACTTTGAACTGACGTCTGTGCCCAGTGGGGAGATGCTTTTCTTTATTAGTTAGGCTATTTTCTCTTATAAACTCGGTGGTTCGAGCCCTGAATACTGATTGGCTGACAGCCATGGTATATCAGACCATATACCACGGGTATGACAAAACATTTTATTTTTACTGCTCTAATTACATTGGTAACCAGTTTATAATAGCAATACGGCACCTCAGGGGTTTGTGATATATGGCCAATAAACCACGGCTAAGGGCTGTGTCCAGGCACTCTGCGTTGCGTCGTACTTAAGAACAGCCCCTAGCTGTGGTATATTGGCCATATACCACATCTCCTAGGGCCTTATTGCTAATTAGACCATATGGTCTATCTACTAGACACTCATGGACAATATGGAGACCGATATAAAAAAGTGATACTCTCTCTCATATATATATATACAGTGGGGAGAACAAGTATTTGATACACTGCCGATTTTGCAGGTTTTCCTACTTACAAAGCATGTAGAGGTCTAATTTTTTATCATAGGTACACTTCAACTGTGAGAGACGGAATCTAAAACAAAAATCCAGAAAATCACATTGTATGATTTTTAAGTAATTAATTAGCATTTTTTGAAGTTGAAGTGTACCTATGATAAAAATTACAGACCTCTACATGCTTTGTAAGTAGGAAAACCTGCAAAATCGGCAGTGTATCAAATACTTCTTCTCCCCACTGTATATATATATATATACGTTTTTCAAGTATTAATTACTGAAGATTCCGGTAACTTTGGTAAACTACCGGTAGCTTTTTCAAACCTATTCAGATCTCTGCTCTGGCATATTTTAAGAGTAAAACAAATCGTCTTGTATGTTCTCATATTTCACCCTCTATCTCTTTCACCTGTGAAGGAGTGGTACCTTGGCAGTTTGGATTTGATTCAAAATACAACTACACACTTCAAAACACATTTCAACAGACTAATGCATCTCACTCCAAACACACTTGTTAGGGAATGACGGACAGAGACCCAATCAGAAATGCACGCACACGCATGGCTCGGTGGAACTAGAGTTAAATCCACACTGTAATTTTATCAACTAAGCAACTAATTCCATCATCGAATAATACTTAACATTCTCAGGTGTAGCCAGTAGCTAACTAGCTAATGAATATCCTTGGTTTATTTATTTCCCTAGCAACAGAAGCTTCCTTGGACGATATCAACTTGACTTTGAGGGAACCTAAAGGAAAGAGCTTCATTTGGAAAGGTTACACCTAATGTCTTCGCTTTCTATTATATACATGTTAGCTAAGACAATAACAGATCAACTAACTGTGTGAATGAGTGTGAACATAATGTTGGAAGTCATTTTTTGGCTGGAGAATACAGTATGTCAACTGTCTTTGCAAAGTTGCCTGAAACCATACCATGTGTTTATCAGACTGTGTTGACTGTATGAAGTGTGTGTGGAAGATTGTTTTAGACAGATCTGTGTCTGACTTGGCTCAGTTGGCTGGGGAGAGAGGGATGGAAAGTCAGGGAGGGTGGCCCTAGCATGGCACACACTGGCACTGGTATTGACAGTTGATGAGATTGTGTTAGAGCGCAGACAGTGGGGCTCCTGATTCTAACCAGATGTCAAGAGCACTTCATTTATTAAAATAAACTGCATAAGCTGTTACATCATAAACATAAATCAGTATTACAACAGTCAATTGCATACAAGTGAGTTCTGATTTCCAATACAACATTTCATATTTACACCATTAATATTACTAAGGAAACGTGTGTTTAAAAAATCTAGATACAGTTGAAGTCGGAAGTTTACATACGAACATTTAAACTCAGTTTTTCACAATTCCTGACATTTAATCCTAGTAAACATTCCCTGTTTTAGGTCAGTTAGGATCACCACTTTATTTTAAGAATGTAAAATGTCAGAATAATAGTAGAGAGAATGATTTATTTCAGCTTTTATTTCTTTCATCACATTCCCAGTGGATCAGAAGTTTACTACACTCAATTAGTATTTGGTAGCATTGCCTTTAAATTGTTTAACTTGGGTCAAACGTTTCGGGTAGCCTTCCACAAGCATCCCAGAATAAGTTGGGTGAATTTTGGCCCGTTCCTCCTGACAGAGCTGGTGTAACTGAATCAGGTTTGTAGGCCTCCTTGCTCACACACGCTTTTTCAATTCTGCCCACAGATTTTCTATAGGATTGAGGTTAGGGCTTTGTGATGGCCACTCCAATACCTTGACTTTGTTGTCCTTAAGCCATTTTTCCATAACTTTGGAAGTATGCTTGGGGTCATTGTCCATTTGGAAGACCCATTTGTGACCAAGCTTTAACTTCCTGACGGATTTTTCCTCATGATGCCATCTAGTTTGGGAAGTGCACCAGTTCCTCCTGCAGCAAAGCACCCCCACAGCATGATGCTGCCATAGGACTCGTTTTCCTGTGGATATAGATACTTTCGTACCTGTTTCCTCCAGCATCTTCACAAGGTCCTTTGCTGTTGTTCTGGGATTGATTTGCACTTTCTCACCAAAGTACGTTAATCTCTAGGAGACAGAACGCGTCTCCTTCCTGAGCGGTATGATGGCTGCATGGTCCCATGGTGTTTATACTTGCGTACTATTGTTTGTACAGATGAACGTGGTACCTTCAGGCATTTGGAAATTGCTACCAAGGATGAACCAGACTTGTGGAAGTCTACAAATATTTTTCTGAGGTCTTGGCTGATTTCTTTTGATTTTCCCATGATGTCAAGCAAAGAGGCACTGAGTTTGAAGGTAGGCCTTGAAATACATCCACAGGTACACCTCCAATTGACTCAAATGATGTCAATTAGCCTATCAGAAGCTTCTAAAGCCATGACATAATTTTCTGGAATTTTCCAAGCTGTTTAAAGGCACAATCAACTTAGTGTATGTAAACTTCTGACCCACTGGAATTGTGACAGTGAATAATAAGTGAAATAATCTGTAAACAATTGTTGGAAAAATTACTTGTGCACAAAGTAGATGTCCTAACCAACTTGCCAAAACTATAGTTTGTTAACAAGAAATTTGTGGAGTTGTTGAAAAACGAGTTTTAATGACTCCAACCTAAGTGTATGTAAACTTCCGACTTCAACTGTATATGAAGAATTACAGAAGATGGTTTTGGGACACAGTTTGCGGTGGTGCTTTGCTCTTAACAAGTGTTTTGCACACTGACTCATAGTTAAGGAAGACTGATAAAAGGTTACCAAGGCAACGTTTCTGGTTTGAAACACATATACACATTAACATACACACACTCCCCTTTCTGTTTTTTTTAATCTAGAATCAGAGTGGTAGTGGCAGGAGCAGGAGCAGAGCTCAGTCGGCAGCTTGCCACAAAGGCAGTTAACTGTCCCTCAGAGCACTCTGCCTTCTATGTGTCTGCTCTGTGTGTGTGTGGTGTGTGTGTGTGTGTGTCCTTGTGTGTTTGTCTGCCAATTGTGCATGACTGATTCTTTATTTGGTCCTACTAACTGAAGATGAGACATGAAATGTCAGTTGGGAGTTCTTAAGATTGGGAGAATATGATTCGCTTTTCAAATGTAAGAAAACATATTGAGGCAAATTTTTGCTCTAACCCTCCCCCTCCCTTCGTGCCACACTTCAGTCTGTGGTTAGTTAGAAACTGAAACTACCAGGAGGCTGATGCAACAGTGTACTCTGACCTCAAGTCTCAATATTTCCATAATACAAGTAAAAACAAAATCATTTTACCTAAGAAAAGTTTCGGTTTTCTTCTATCACAAGCTAAAACCAGGTTTTATTTTGTTCTATTCGAGTGCCTTGTTTATTCTAGATGAGATCACAGAGCTACATAAACAACTTGATTTATGGCATTTTTCATATCAGGTTTTAGCTTCAATCATGGGATAATGATGGTTTATAATCTATTACATTTCTAATAAACACGCATTCGGGAGGAAAATTGAGAGCAATCAAATGCACAGCTGCAGCCAACTCCACCTTCTCACAACAGGTAAATCAACCACAAATCTCAGTTCTTGGTTTGATCCAAACATGACAGTCTACAGTGCATTCTAAAAGTATTCAGACCCCTTCACTTTTTCCACATTTTGTTACGTTACAGCCGTATTCTAAAATTGATTCATTGGTTTTTTTCCCTCATCAATCTACACACAATACCCTATAATGACAAAGCAAAAACATGTTTTTGCAAAAACATCCTCAAGCTCTTTCAGGTTGGATGAGGAGCATCACTGCACAGGTGTTTTCAGGTCTCACCAGAGATGTTCAATCGTGTTCGGGCTCTGGCTGGGCTACTCAAGGACATTCAACGACTTGTCCCGAAGCCACTCCTGTGTTGTCCTGGATGGGTGCTTAGGGTCGTTGTCCTGCTGGAAGGTGAACCTTTGCCCAAGTCTGAGGTCCTGAGCACTCTGGAGCAGGTTTTCATCAAGGATGTCTCTGTACTTTGCTCCGTTCATCTTTCCCTCGATTCTAACTAGTCTCCAAGTCTCTGCCCCACAGCATGATGCTTCCACTCCTATATTTCACCGTAGGGATGGTGCCAGGTTTCCTCCAGACGTAACGCTTGCATTCAGACCAAAGAGTTCAATCAATGGTTTCATCAGACCATAGAATCTTGTTTCTCATGGTCTGAGAGCCTTTAAGTGCCTTTTGGCAAACTCCAAGCACAAGCAGGCTGTCATGTGCCTTTTACTGAGGAGTGGCTTCCGTCTGGTCAATCTACCGTAAAGGCCTGATTGGCGGAGTGCTGCAGAGATGGGAGAACCTTCCAGAAGGACAACCATCTCCAAAGAGGCACTCTGGAGCTCTATCAGAGTGACCATCATGTTCTTGGTCACCTCCCTGACCAAGGCCCTTCTCCCCTGATTGCTCAGTTAGGCTGGGCTGCCAGCTCTCGGAATAGTCTTGGTGGTTCCAAACTTCTTCCATTTAAGAATGATGGAGGCCACTGTGTTCTTAATGGGGACCTTCAATGCTGCAGAAACATTTTGGTACCCTTCCCCAGAGCTGTGCCTCGACACAATCCTGTCTCGAAGGTCTACTGACAATTCCTTCGACCTCATGGCTTGGTTTTGCTCTGACATGCACTGTCAACTGTGGGACCTTATACAGACAGGTGTGTGCCTTTCCAAATCATGTCCAATCAATTGAATATACCACAGGTGGACTCCAATCAAGGATGATCAATGGAAACAGGATGCACCTGAGCTCAATTTCGAGTCTCATATCAAAGGGTCTGAATACTTATGTAAATAAGGTATTTCTGTTTATTTTTAATACATTTGCAGAAATAAGAAAAAAAAATGTTTTTTTGCTTTGTCATTATGAGGTATTGTGTGTAGATTTGATGAGGATTTTTATTTTTATTTAATACATTTTAGAATTTTGTTAGGCTATAACATTACAAAATGTGGAAAAAGTGAAGTGGTCTGAAAACTTTCCTAATGCACTGTATATAGAGCTCGAGCCTTAAAGAGCGACTGCCACTAAAAAGCAACTTCTGCTTTTGAAAATGGCCTATGTGGCATCGATATGAGCCAGAAACATTTATTCTAGTGTCAAAATTTACTACAAAGTATAAAAAGTATAATGTTGGTCATAAAGTCAGTCTCATCCAAAACCTGAGATTTGCGAGATGATAGGACAAAATGGTATGACATGGAATGAAAGGCACCGTAACAGTTTTCAATGGGTTGGGTTTAAAATGTTTAATCCTGCTCACATCCTGTCTGTGCCTCCCTATAGTGTCTTGTCTTACTGTAACAGTGAAGGGCGCCAGCTCTGGCCCCATGCCTAAGATCTGCATGTGGTGAAGCATAGACATGCACATAAAACTAGTGTAGTCTAGGGCTGGGGCCTAGACATTCTTACCTTGGCTACATTAAACCTGCTTCTGTCTTTGCTGTGAGAGTAAACCAATATCACGTAAACCTGGGTCACTATATCACGTTTCAAGTTCAAGTTTCAGGAACCAGCTTTGAGATCTCTTTCTGTTATGAAAAGCGCTATACAAGTTAAATTATTATTAAGTGTCATGCGTAATGAATTAATTGGAAATCTCACTCGAGCTGTGTGTACGGAGAACAGGGTCAGGAAAGCGGCGGTGTGGTAATGGTCAAACAGAGGAGAGGACACAACACACACATGGAAACTACTTCTGCTCTGGTCTCAATTAATCATGGTGAGAGGATGTCTGACTCTGCTTCAGCGAGCAACACACTTCCTGTCTATATGAAATGCAGTTAGTAATACACAACCCTTGCGTCAAACCTGAGACAACCACCCTTCTGCCTGTCAAGGGCACTGGAGAATGTGAAAGCTCCAATCTGCTCATAGGAAATCTAAACGCGGTATCTAATAATATAATTTAGTAATCATGTAAGAATGGATTGCTAAAGGCGACTTCACACGTAAATAAATGTTTAAACGAATACATTCATTCCCAACCTGCTGTGAAGGCGAAGTCAGCAGCCATGTCACAGGTTGTCAGGCTCCCGTTGGGCATGTGTTCCCTCACTGCCTCCTTCAACTTGCCAACGTCCACCTCGTTCCCTCCATCCCCTATCCACACACACACACACACACACACACACACACACACACACACACACACACACACACACACACACACACACACACACACACACACACACACACACACACACACACAATCATTTAAGTCTATATTGAGACAGGCATATTATCGTAAAGATCTGTGTGCATACTTGGTGGAACTGTCGGTACCTGAATCCATAACATCTGTACTGACCTGTGGTGCTGATCCCCTGGATGGTGCTGGCTGTGGTGAACAGGTTATATAGGCTCCATCAGGTGCTTGATGTTCACTCCTTTCATGCAGAGTTTCCCATTAATGCTCTGCCACTGCTTTCTATCGCCACCAAGTGGTCAAACCTGAGCATAGAGGACTAAATTGACCTCATGAATAGGACGGCGTGAGAGGTTGGCTGATATGGGTTTGGGTGTTAAAAATGTGTCCGTGTGTTGAAAGCTGAGCTTTTTAGGGTCTCCATCATGACACAGGCAGTGCTGAGTCTGTGCTGTTGCCTTGTTAACTGAGCAGTGGTACGACTGTCTTCATCTTTCCTTGTAACACACAGGTCAGACTTTAGAGGTCAGCCAAACATACTGTTTCCATTGATCATCATTGATGTTTCTACAACTTGGAGTCCACCTGTTTGGAAGTTTGGAACCACCAAGACTATTTCATAAAAATGGCCTCCTGGCCAAACTGAGCAATCGGGGGAGAAGGGCCTTGGTCAGGGAGGTGACAAAGAACCCGATAGTCACTCTGACAGAGCTCCAGAGTTCCTCTTTGGAGATGGGAGAACCTTCCAGAAGGACAACCATCTCTGCAGCACTCCAGCAATCAGGCCTTTATGGTAGTGACCAGACGGAAGCCACTCCTCAGTAAAAGGTACATGACAGCCTGCTTGGAGTTTGCCAAAAGGCACCTAAATATTCTCAGACCATGAGAAACAAAATTCTCTGGTCTGATGAAACCAAGATTGAACTCTTTGACCTAAATGCCAAGCGTCACATCTGGCGGAAACCTGGCACCATCAGCATCATGCTGTGGGGATGTTTTTCAGCGGCAGGGACTGGGAGACGAGACAGGATTGAGGGAAAGATGAACGGAGCAAAGTACAGAGTGATCCTTGTTGAAAACCTGCTCCAGAGCCCTCAGGACCTCAGACTGGGACGAAGGTTCACCTTCCAACAGGATAATAACCCTAAGCACACAGCCAAGACAACGCAGGAGGGACTTCTGGACAAGTCTCTGAATGTCCTTGAGTGGCCCAGCCAGAGCCCAAACCTTTTCGAACATCTCTGGAGAGACCTGAAAGTAGCTTTGCAGCGACGCTCCCCATCCAACCTGAGAGGATCTGCAGAGAAGAATGGGAGAAGCTCCCAAATACAGGTGTGCCAAGCTTGTAGTATCATAACCAATAAGACTCGAGGCTGTAATCACTGCAAAAGGTGCTACAACAAAGAGTGAAGGGTCTGAATACTTATGTAAATGTGATTTTTCCTTTTTTATTATTTGCAATACATTTGCAAAAATGTATTGTGGTATTGTGTGTAGATTGAGGGAAAAAACAATTTCATCCATTGTAGAATAACGCTGTAACAAAATGTGGAAAAAGTCAAGGGGTCTGAATACTTTCCAAATGCACTGGACATAGATATCTATATATATATATATATCTACACACACACAAAAGTATGTGGACAACCCTTTGTGGATTCGGCTATTTAAGCCACATCCGTTACTTACAGGTGTATAAAATTTTGCGCACAGCCATGCAATCTCCATAGACAAACATTGGCAGTAGAATGGCCTTACTGAAGAGCTCAGTCACTTTTATCATGGCACTGTCATAGGATGCCACCTTTCCAACAAGTCAGTTCCTCAAATTTCTGCCCTGCTAGAGCTGCACCGGTCAACTGTAAGTGCTGTTATTGTGAAGTGGAAATGTCTATGAGCAACAACGGCTCAGCCGCGAAGTGGTACGTCACACAAGCTCACAGAACGGGCCTAAGTTCACCATTCACAATGCCAGGTGATGGCTGGAGTGGTGTAAAGCTCGCCGCATTGGACTCTGGAGCAGTGGAAACAGCAACAACTCACCCTGGACAAACAGTGCACGGATGGATACCCCTCTACCCTGTGTCCGCTCCAATGATCTCCCTCAGGTCTGTAGAGCAAAGGCTGCTGGGAGAAGGTCAGAGGGCATTGGTCAGGCTCAGGGGTGGAGGTGGACGCAGAGAAGGACTCCTCTTGGTCAGTGAGGAACATGCAGCCTGGAGAGGAAGAAGAACACTTAATTGTTCATTGTCAATGGGAAACCAACACCATGTGTGTCTTTTAGCCAGTTGTGCAGTAATATTACAACCAGGCAGCCAGCAGGGTCCTCTCAATCCTGAAGCTACAGCCCATGTACAAGCTTTTTTGTCCTGTAGCTGACCACTGTAGGACATCAGGCTGGACACACTGGATACCAGCAGGCTGTCCTCAAACACACACACTACTGGGGACATAGAGTACAATATCAAAAGCATTTCTTTCTTTTTGTAAAGCAACTTTCGGGTCCCCGGCAGACAGACAGAGTGCTAAGAATACTCTGGAGAGGCTGTTTGAATGCTATTACTGTTGATCAAACATAAACAGTTCTCTCATTGCCTACTGAATATCA
This sequence comes from Salvelinus namaycush, assembly GCF_016432855.1. Lineage (NCBI taxonomy): Eukaryota > Metazoa > Chordata > Actinopteri > Salmoniformes > Salmonidae > Salvelinus > Salvelinus namaycush. Next base: position 29,118,385 of record NC_052321.1, read on the forward strand.
ATTGGAAACTCAGTGGAAAATACCCTTACCTAGTTTCCTTTCCTGAGAACATGGACTGGAGCCTAAATTCCCACAATGCAGCCTTGATTTATTTAAAGTCTCTGCACACAGTGAAACAACAACAGTACTGTTACTGCAGTGTGAAATGTTGGAAAACAGAGGGGGAGGAGGGTAGATTTAGTGATGACAAAACATATTTTAAACGCAGGGTCATGTTCTGGAAATCACTACATGAATACAAGACAGATTATCCTCATGTTAAATCTGCATGGTCACTCAGAGAATTTATTTTGTCTGGTCTGAACTGCTACATTGTATTCTAAACAAAGGCTGTTGCTCAATAATTGACCATGTAACATACTCCAACCAGAGAATAAGGGATGCAGGGATGTGCATCCCTTAAATTTTAAGGGATGCACATTTAAGTAAATGTCTGCACATACAAGAACCCTGCATGGGTAGTCAAGTGATTGTTTCAAGACATAAAAATCACCATCAAAGTTACATTACACTGTCTGGAATTATCACATGAATGCCCCCCCCCCCCCCCCCCCCCGCCCCCCCCCCCCCCCCCCCAGGAATAGCCTGCATTATGATGTTTCAGAACCAATGATCATTGGATAGAGCCAGTTCTAGACAGTGCAGTCTGGGGTATTTTGCATGTCCCTGTGTGCTCATTTTGTGATGTAGTGCTTTACTGTGGGTTAAACAACTAAATTAGGGATGATCTTTTTTGTCAGCTGTCCAACCAAAATTAATATTTTAAACGTCTTGAGGAAAATAACAAATTGTGACATTTTATCAGGTAACAATAATGTAAATGCTTCCGCCAAAGCCTGCCATCTTATCCTCCAACTGAGACGTTTCTTTTTAAGTGTCTAATTGTCCTTTAATCCACTGTACTTTTAGTTTTTTTCTTAATGCATACATATGTATAGACGTAATGTGTTATTGATGACACCTGTATCTGTATTTTGCATTGTTGTATCATTGTGTAGTGACACAAATAAATTTTTCTAACTATAACTCGGTTTGCTTTTTGTACGGTGCATGTTATTGTGGTATTTCTATTGTGAAGCTTGTCGGATTAGGATTTATAGGGGTGTTTCAGGCAGTACCTGATGTCTTCTTCTGTAGCGAGAGGTGGACAGCCAGGTTGACTCCTGTACAGCAGGGGCTGTTGGCTTTAGTTGGCATTTCAGAACGCCTCAGACATCAGATAGGCTCTTATGGAGCATCACCACATTGGCCTGCTGGTAGCCTGTCAACCAGACGCATGGAAACAGATGAGTCAGATTAGTCACTGAATTGTATTGTATTGTTTTTATTCAATAAAGTTGATTTTTAACATGTGCCTCTATAAAGATAGGGAGAGAAAAAGTGATTCATTAAATGTTTGAGCTCCTAACATGGACCAGGTTGCATTCAATAATTAACCATTGTATTAAAACACTAACTGCCCGTAATCCATTATACTGCACAGTAGGTCTAATGAACAACTTGTTACTTTCTTATCCTTTGTTGCCGTGCTAAATGTAAAATTTCACTCTGACAATACAGCTGGTTGAAAATAGAGAACTGTCATTGGCTAAAAATACCATTGTCTTTTGCCTGTTTTGTCATTGATTAGATTAGACAGATTTACAGTACCAGTCAAAAGTTTGGACACCTACACATTCAAGGGTTTTTCTTTATTTTTTACTATTTTCTACATTGTAGAATAATAGTGAAGACATCAAAAATATGAAATAACACATGGAATCATGTAGTAACCAAAAAAGTGTTAAACAAATTTGATATTTTAGATTCTTCAAAATAGCCACCCTTTGCCTTGATGACAGATTTTTCAACTCTTGGCATTCTCTCAACCAGCTTCACCTGGAATGCTTTTCTAACAGTCTTGAGTTCCCACATATGCTGAGCACTTGCTGCTTTTCCTTCACACTGTGGTCCAACTCATCCCAAACCATCTCAATTGGGTTGAGGTCAGGTGATTGTGGAGGGCAGGTCATCTGATGCAGCACTCCATCACTCTCCTTCTTGGTCAAATAGCCCTTACATTGCCTAGAGGTGTGTTGGACCATTGTCCTTTTGAAAAACAAATGATAGTCCCACTAAGCGTAAACCAGATGGCATGGAGTATTGCTGCAGAATGCTATGGTAGCCATGCTGGTTAAGTGTGCCTTGAATTCTAAATAAAACATTGAAAGTGTCACCAGCAAAGAACCCCCACACCATCACACCACCTTATCCATGCTTCACGGTGTAAATCACACATGCAGAGATCATCCGTTCGCCTACTCTGTGTCATACAAAGACACGGCGGTTGGATCCAAAAATCTCAAATTTGGACTCATCAGACCAAAAGGACAGATTTCCACCGGTCTAATGTCCATTGCTTGTGTTTCTTGGCCCAAGCAAGTCTCTTCTTATTATTGGTGTCGTTTAGTAGTGGTTTCTTTGCAGCAATTCGACCATGAAGGCCTGATTCACGCAGGTTCCTCTGAACAGTTGAGATGTTCCTGTTATTTGAACTCTGTGAAGCATTTATTCGGGCTGCACTTTCTTAGGCTGCTAACTCTATTGAACTTATCCTCTGCAGCAGAGGTAACTCTGGGTCTCCCTTTCCTGTGGTCAGCCAGTTTCATCATAGCGCTTGATTGTTTTTGCGACTGCACTTGAAGAAACTTTCAAAGTTCTTGAAATGTTCCGGATTGACTGACCTTCATGTCTTAAAGTAATGATGGACTGTCGTTTATCTTTGCTTTTTTGAGCTGTTCTTGCCATAATATGAACTTGGTCTTTTACCAAATAGGGCTATCTTCTGTATACCACCCCTACCTTGTCACAACACAACTGATTGGCTCAAACGCATTAAGAAGGAAAGAAATTCCACACTTAACTTTTAACAATTGCATTCCAGTTGACTACCTCACGAAGCTGGTTAAGAGAATGCCAAGAGTGTGCAAAGCTGTCATCAAGGCAAAGGGTGGCTACTCTGAAGAACCTCAAATATAAAATATATTTAGATTTGTTTTTTGGTTACTAGATGATTCCATGTGTGTTATTTCATAGATTTGATGTCTTCATAATTATTCTACAATGTAGAAAATAGTAAAAATAAAGAAAAACCCTGTAATGAGTAGGTGTGTCCAAACTTTTGACTGGTACTGTAGGTGATCATCATATGAAGCTCTATGTCTCTGTTCTGTAACTAAGATGAAATTGGTAGTGGTGTTACCTGGATGTCTTACCTGAGCACATTCTAGTGGTGGTGGCCTTGCACAAACTCGTCTTTGCACTGAATACAGTCGGAGTTGGTGAGTGACCTTGTAATACATTGCCATGTCTGAAACATGCTCACACCTGAAATGAGAGGTAGACAACAATCATATACACTGCGTAACCCTACCTACTGTACATGTACAGTTGAAGTCGGAAGTTTACATACACCTTAGCCAAATACATTTAAAAACTCAGGTTTTCACAATTCCTGACAATTAATCCTAGTAAAAATTCCATGTCTTAGGTCAGTTAGGATCACCACTTTATTTTAGAATGTGTAATGTCAGAATAATAGTAGAGAGAATGATTTATTTCAGCTTTTATTTCTTTCATCACATTCCCAGTGGGTCAGAAGTTTACATACACTCAAATAGTATTTGGTAGCTTTGCCTTTAAATTGTTTAACTTGGGTCAAACGTTTCGGGTAGCCTTCCACAAGCATCCCACAATAAGTTGGGTGAATTTTGGCCCATTCCTCCTGACAGAGCTGGTGTAACTGAGTCAGGTTTGTAGGCCTCCTTGCTTGCACACACTTTTTCAGTTCGGCCCACAAATCTCCTATGGGTTTGAGGTCAGGGCTTTGTGATGGCCACTCCAATACCTTGACTTTGTTGTCCTTAAGCCATTTTCCCACAACTTTGGAATTATGCTTGGGGTCATTGTCCATTTGGAAGACCCATTTGCGACCAAGCTTTAACTTTCTGACCGATGTCTTGATATGTTGCTTCAATATATTTACATAATTTCCCTACTCATGATGCCATCTAGTTTGGGAAGTGCACCAGACCCTCCTGTAGCAAAGCACCCCCACAACATGATGCTGCCACCCCCGTGCTTCACGGTTGGAATGGTGTTCTTCGGCTTGCAAGCCTCCCCCTTTTCCCTCCAAACATAATGATGGTCATTATGGCCAAACAGTTCCATTTTTGTTTCATCAGACCAGAGGACATTTCTCCAAAAAGTACGATCTTTGTCCCCATGTGCAGTTGCAAACCGTAGTCTGGCTTTTTTATAGCGGTTTTGGAGCAGTGTCTTCTTCCTTGCTGAGCGGCCTTTCAGGTTATGTCGATATAGGACTCGTTTTACTGTGGATAGATACTTTTGTACCTGTTTCCTCCAGCATCTTCACAAGGTCCTTTGCTGTTGTTCTGGGATTGATTTGCACTTTTCTCACCAAAGTACGTTAATCTCTAGGAGACAGAATGCGTCTCCTTCCTGAGCGATATGACGGCTATGTGGTCCCATGGTGTTTATACTTGCGCACTATTGTTTGTACAGATGAACGTGGTACCTTCAGGCGTTTGGAAATTGCTCCCAAGGATGAACCAGACGTGGAGGTCTACAATTTTTTTTCTGAGGTCCTGGCTGACTTCTTTTGATTTTCCCATGATGTCAAGCAAAGAGGCACTGAGTTTGAAGGTAGGCCTTGAAATACATCCACAGGTACACCTCCAATTGACTCAAATGATGTCAATTAGCCTATCAGAAGCTTCTAACGCCATGACATATTTTTCTGGAATTTTCCAAGCTGTTTAAAGTCAACTTAGTGTATGTAAACTTCTGACCCACAGGAATTTTTATACAGTGAATTACAAGTGAAATAATCTGTATGTAAACAATTAATGGAAAAATTACTTGTCATGCACAAAGTAGACATCCTAACCGACTTGCCAAAACTATAGTTTCTTAACAAGACATTTGTGGAGTGTTTGAAACACTTAGGTTGGAGTCATTTAAAACTCGTTTATGTAAACTTCCGACTTCAACTGTATATACCCTGGATTTCTGATGCTATGTATTGGCCAATGAGAGGCTTTGGAGCCACCGTCCGGTGGTGAAACGTATGCATAAAGGTGTCTGTTATAGAATAAACGTGGCAAAAACAAATGTAGACATTCATTTATTTATTATTTACAGTGGTTGGGGAGTGCAAAGATGGAGGCGCAGTGGCTTCAAAACAGTGCCCCATCAGTCATCTAATCTGCGTATGAATCATTGTCACTTACCTTGGTTGTTTTTATATTTGGGTTTTCTTTTTGTGAGAATATAGACAATACTGGATCAGAAATCTCACCACAGATTTTCTAAACCATCTTTGATCTCACAGTGGAGTCAATTCCATAACAATACAACTCATTCAAGCCATCAACCATAAAATAAGTATGCATTACGGGATCAAAGAAATACATTTAGAGATAACCATAGGCATTTATGAACAGTATTATTTAATGTGTCCACCATATGATTCTTTAGATAATCATGATTCATATAACAATATACAGAATTATTTTAAAATATTTCGATGATTATTGCTTTACAGTAAAATGCATTGGTTGGATACATCCACTTATAGCAAGACAAATACATTCAAGTTACACACCAATGTCTTAAATTGAAGTTGCTTTCTTAATAACTCTATACCAAAAGGTCTTTATCAATTTGGATGAATGACCTTCTACCCTTCGCTCACAGTGAACCAGGTCACATTTACTCAAGAGGTTGTACATAATTGTGTATGTAACAACAGAAACAAAGAGTGTGTGTGTGTGTGTGTGTGTGTGTGTGTGTGTGTGTGTGTGTGTGTGTGTGTGTGTGTGTGTGTGTGTGTGTGAGTGCAATGAACAAGTGAATGTGTGTGTGTGTTGTGTTCATGCATGCTATGCAGTGCAGTCAAGTTTGTGGTCACTTCCACTCAAGTTCTCTTTGACAAAGGTAAACAACAGCAGTGGGTATCTAGTGAGATATGACACTGTGTATGTATACAGAGCTATAATAAACAGTATAGTGCAGTGCTTACTGACAACATGGATATGACCCTACAGGAGAACCTCATCCCCACCTAGTGATAATACATTTTTAAACTTGAAGATATCTACTATTCCATTCATTTCAAAATGTATTGTTAAAATTACACAATACACATCCCTTAGTTAATATGTAACAACAACTAAAACCCATGGCAAAAAATGATATTGCCATGACATGAATAGAATAACGTTTTAGGAATGGAATAAATCAAGTGAGATTTAAAAGTGAAAGATATGGCCACTTTCTCCAAGACTACTTTTCAAAATGTCCTTGGAGTTCAGAAGAGTTGCACAAGACAAATACAGTTGTAGAGCTCCCATCCCAGCATGACGCTTGCAACGCCAGGATAGTGGGTCCGATTCCCGGGACCACCCATATGTAAAGTGTATGCATGCATGACTAAGTCGCTTTGGATAAAAGCATCTGCTAAATAGCATATTTTATTATATATTACATAACACAAGAGGGTTGAGTTAATTTGTCATTGCACCAGCGACTACCATGGTGTGTGTGTGTGTGTGTGTGTGCGTGCGTGCGTGCGTGCGTGCGTGCGTGCGTGCGTGCGTGCGTGCGTAAGCATGTGTGAGTATGGAGTAAACATTTGACAAGTGCATGTGTGTTTGTGTGTGCATAAGTGTTTGCTTGTACTTGTATAGTATCAATGCCTTCATCATCTTTAATAAAACAATTTTTAATGCATAATATGCAGTATCATCCTTACCTGGTCCTCTTTTTATTGAGATTGCATACATGTGTTTATATTATATATACCACACACTGCATCCAATGTCTGCTTTTCAACACAGAAAACAGTGACAACACTTTTCAACACTGATACACCACCAACACCCTACACACTCACGACTGACACCGATACAGACTCCACCCTCTGTTCCCACAGCGACCTCTGAACTGGGTCGTGTTCATTAGGCACCAAACAGAAGAAAACTGACTGAAACAGGGAGCAACTACTTAAGACGTTAGAATGTTTTCCTTTGTGTGCCCTAATGAACACGACCCATAACGAGGTCAAGAAGTCAGTCAAATGGGCAGAGGGCGACTCGACTCGTAGCTGCCAATATTTGGAGGTCGACGGATGGACGAACAGGGTGATGATCCTATCCCATCCCACTAAGCTTCTGCTCTGGGGGAGCAATAAATAAACACTGCCTCGCGTCCCATCATGCATTTAGAGAAGACATAATCACAGAGAAAGAGAGAGCCAGGAGGAGGTGAAGGAGGAGAAGGATGATTTGGGGCAGGGTAAGGTGGAGAGAAGGAAGCAGTTTAAAATATCTACGCGGGAACTGCATCCCACCTTGCTTGACTGGCAGAAGAAAAGAAGCACTGGGATCACAACGAGAGGACCTCAGCTTGTGCATGACGGGTCATATTTACATAAACACACAACATAAATAAGTGCGCCATTATGCAGCACAGATCCCCATCCATGGTCCCGGTCGTGGTCGTATCCTTCCAGGTTTGTGTCACAATAATACTCACTCCCATAGCAACCACAGCCAGTGGCATAGGGATCCACTCTGTTTAGACCACTGGGGGGCAGCAGCAGCTCTTCAGCCCTCTGAGACAGACAGACTGGTGCACAGGGAGGAGAGGGAACTGAACAGAGTACAAGCATTGGCCTTGTTAGGAGCTGAAGATATCAAATACATAATTTAAAAAAAAAATTTAACAAATCAACATGACTCAGGCAGACGAGCCTGGCTCTGGAACCTCCAACAGTATGCCAAAATAAATCCATGCTTTTCCTCAGCCAAAGGGCCCAAGTCCTGTTCACCGTACACTCGAGCTATCTGTAAAATCATCATCCACCAAGTACCAAGGGGGACAGTCTCCCAAGAGGTTTTCTCCTCTCCACAGTGGAGCTGAATACTAATAGACACTCCCCTCCCTTTCTTGCAATCTCTCACCTACTTCCACTCACACGCAAATACGGAACACGGCGTATCAGTCTTGTCTTGGTCAGCAGTTTCTTGCAGTTGGAGAGTGTCCAGAAACAGAAGAAGCACAGGTTCTCCCCTGGACTCTCCTCTCCCTGCCAGAGAGAGAGAGAGAGGATGCTGCCTTCTCCCTTTCTCTCCTTACTGCACCACACAAAGGAGGAACTAGAACGTTGAACCGTAAAAATATAATATATTATATGCCATATATATACTCTAATTATTTTCACACGAAACATCTAAAGTGCAATATGTTCATGAAATGTATGTTTGTTTTCCTTCCAAAGAAAGACAATAATAGAATAAATCAAAATGGCAATAAATGACGAATTCATAAATATACGGAGAGGGCAGCTCGGGTCCTTTTCTTTAGTAGGGATGGATGCCGGTGAGATGCCTGACCAAAAAATACTCCCAGACCGGATGAGATACAAACAGAGGAGGAAGGTAGTGTCATGGTGGTCCAGGGTTATATTGTGGAGACTAGGAGGGTTTCAACCAGGTGGGTTCTGTTTAGAGGTGAGCTGTGTTTCTTTCCTTCTGATGGTGAGTTGCGCTCTGCAGGGAAAGACAGAGTAGCCATCTGTTCCTCTGAGTTAGTAAGGAGAATCCATACGGTTCTGTTGGTATCTCCTCCTCTAATTGACAGCACAAAAGCATGTGTAGGTAGTGTGGTTTGGGGGACAGAGGATATTGTGGATGAATGTAAAGATCTAGGGAACTGTACATTATGGATTGATAGTGAAGGAATGTAAAAGGGGTATAGTAAGGGCAGACAATTACATCTGGAATGGGAAAGGAGTGTGTAAAATAAGTGCATGTGGGAATGTAAAATTATAGAAATGATTGTGTTAGTTAGTGATTAAGTTTAGATCCAGAGGGCTGTGTGAGACTATAACTCAGCAGGGACTTCTGTTCTGGTCCAGTGGCCGTCCTACAGCTGCTCCAGACACATGGGCAGATTGACGAAGGTGAAGACGTTGTACTCGATCATGATGGAGAAACACAGGAAGATGACGTACATCACCAGCACGTACACACCCAGCTTCAGGTCCAACTTCCAATGATTCACATGGATCCCCAGAACCTGCAGGGCACAGAGGGAGAGAGGAAACAGTGTAAGAGGGAGAGATCATGGGAGAGGGAGAAGAAGGGACAGAGAGAAACACACACACACAGAGAGAGAGAGAGGGAGAGATAGTGCAAAGTTCAAAATGGAGAAACATCTCATTTAACTCACTGTCAGAAACACAGAGCCAAGAAGCAGCACCACAGAGTAGAGCAGCCCTCTGCTGTTGATCATCACCTAGAGAGAGAGAGAGAGAGAGAGAGAGAGAGAGAGAGAGAGAGAGAGAGAGAGAGAGATGGAGAGGGAGAGGGAGGGAGGGAGATAAATAATCTGAGGTCTAGATCGAGATCAAGAGGCATGAGGGCAAACTGTTCCTGAATGTGCTTCCTTTACCTCAGAGCCATAGTCCACAGCCATGGTCTGTATCGCCCAGGGGAGCCCCAGTCCCACCAATATATCAAAGACATTACTACCAATGGTGTTGGAAACCGCCATATCCCCAAGACCTAGAGAGAGATCGAGATTAAGATATGGAAAATCCTGTACAGACCATAAAGTATACTGTACACTGGTACTGTACTCAAAAATGTGAAGATGAGAGAGAGAGAGGGGGGAGAGTGGTGCTGTACCTTGACGAGCAACAATAAGGCTGGCGATACAGTCGGGGACACTGGTGCCAGCTGCCAGGAAGGTGATGCCCATAATCACATCAGGGATGCCCAGAGTGTAGCCAATTATGGTGACCTGCACACATCGTCACACATTTAACAGATTATACAGTAATCTTCCAAATAGCATGCAAAACGCATGGTAGCATGGTTCGTAATATATCCAGCACAGTGTCAAAGCTTGCTAACAACTAGAGGAGAGAGCTTCCCTACCCGATTGGTTATCGTGGAGTCTCGTCACTGACCATTTCTATAAAGTTGGGACTTTTCAACTCCGGTTGCGAAAACAATCAAATTGCACAGTGTTTCTTTGTGTCTCCCACAAAATGTCAGCGACACGTAAGAATAAAGAATCTCCAACGTGTCTCACCATCCAGACCATGAAGTAGGAGAAGACAGCGATCCACACGGTGGAGAGGAAGAAGGAGAGCATGAAGAAGCGTTCCCAGCGAGGCTTGGCACAGTTTGGCACAGTGAAGTAGAGCAGCAGCAGGATGGGCCAGGAGATCAGCCACTTCACCTTCTCCATGCAGCCCCCTGGTGGAGGGAACAAGAAATAGCAGCTCATGTTCCTACGCTAAGGGGGTGAGCGTTCAGTTTGAGTAGGGTGTGAAAGTAGTTTATTGGTGCATCAGCCAATGTAATGGAAGATATTACACCCATACATGCATGCAGGCACGCATACACCCACCCACCAGGGATGGTGAAGGGTGAATTCAGGGCTTCTCCCTCCTCTTCCTCAGCAGTCTTGTCCTCTGGTACGGTGCCGTTCTCCAAGGTCTCAGGTTTACCATCAGTGATCACCATGGTTTCGTTGTCCACACCGTTAGACGCCTGCACCAGCCTCTGTTGCTGCTCAGGCACGCACGCAAACACACACACACGCACACACACACACACACACACACACACACACACACACACACACACACACACACACACACACACACACACACACACACACACACACACACACACACACACACACACACACACACACACACACACACACACACACACACACACACACACACACACACACTCAGTGGTAGTAGCAACATCACATACCTGATTTAGTGGCCCACATGCTATTTAATGGGCTATCTCTGAGCAATGACTTTATGAACTTGTAAAGTTTGATGAATATCCCCCAGGATATTTTGACCAATAGAGACACATACAGTGATCATATGATGTGCCAAGTATGATTGAAGCATGCAGGCCACCTATCAAAACGTATGTGGGCTAGTTATCACTCTAAACTGTACTTCTCTCCTAACTTTCTACAACAGTAAATCGTTCTAAACCGTACTTCTCTCTAGTAGGCCTTTCCACAAAAGCATATCGTCATACACTGTAATTTCTCTCTAATCTCTGATTGGCCAAACATTCTACACTTCTAAGTAAATCACTTTAACTGAGCTCCTCTCCAATTGGCCTGGCTTCTATACAATGTAAAAAGTCAACCCCTTGGGAAACTTTAATCCCTTCTGTAACAACTACATGTTTGGGTTCTGTGTCAAAGCTCCTCAGCCTGACCCACCTGACTGACCCTGTACCCTCTGACCCCTAACCCTTGACCCCAGTGAACTCTCCCACCTCATTGATGATGAGGCGGCTGGCCATGCGGAGGCGTGTCTTGGGGCCAAAATGGTTGGTGATCATGATGCGCAGGCCGGCGTCTGGGAAACTGTAGTTAGGAGGGCTGGAGTTGATCATCTCATCCACCATCACCACAGAGCCACGACTGTACATCTTAGTGGGCTTCACTGGAGACACAGAGATGGTGAGACAGCATAGACAGATGCATAAAGTAACTTTGGACTAACTCTACACACCAAGCACCAGAAGAAGAAGAAGAAGCTGCAGCAGCAGAAAAAGAAGAAGCTGCAGAAGAAGAAAAAGAAGAAGAAGAAGCTGCAGCAGCAGAAAAAGAAGAAGAAAAAGAAGAAGAAGAAACTTTACACAACCACGAGGTAGGTACCCACATTGGCACACATGCCTAATACACCCACATGCCAGACCAGCAAACTCCCTCTCTCTCTCTCACCCACACACGAAAACACACAAATGCACGGACGTGCATACACACACACACTCACATACCAGCCTGAAGGATACAGTATGTCAGGAGGTACAATTAAAGTGGTGGCGTGACAGCAGCAGAGTGAGCCCCAATGGGTTCAGTTCAAGGCCCATTGAAGACGCTGTCAGATGGGATCATCAGCCACCGGAGTGACACACACTAAAACCTTCAGTGTGTGTGTGTGTGTGTGTGTGTGTGTGTGTGTGTGTGTGTGTGTGTGTGTGTGTGTGTGTGTGTGTGTGTGTGTGTGTGTGTGTGTGTGTGTGTGTGTGTGTGTGTGTGTGTGTGTGTGTGTGTGTGTGTGTGACAAACAATAAAACCTCACAAATCACCCCCCGCCCCCAAGGTGCAGGGGAGTGAGCCAACTGCCAGTACACAGTTTGTCTTTCAATATACACACACACTTGTATAGTAGAGACGCACACTCACACAGACGTAGGCACGCACAGGTACACACACAGGGACACACACACATCATACACACAGGCATACAAATGCCTGCACAGCTACGCACCAACACCAACTCACACACCCTTACACATATACGTACGTCAGTGTAGGCTGGTGGGAGGAGCTATAGGAGGACGGGCTCATTGTAATGGCTGGAATGGAACGGTATCAAACAAATGAAAGATATGGAAACCACATGTTTGACTCAGTTCCATTGATTCTATTCCAGCCATTACAATGAGCCCATCCTCCTTTAGCTCCTCCCACCAGCCTCCACTGATGTACATGTTGTGACTGGAATAATGGACTGTACTTGACACAGTAGAAGAGGGCAAGACACAGAACTGCATAGCACACCACATCACTACACAGCACAGCAACATATGTCACCAGCTCACAGACCAGGTCACAGCAGGCAGGTAGGTTTAGTAAGGCTAAACAGACAGGCTTTGCTACAGTAGCGACAGGGTTGCCACACGGCAGCACAAGTTCAGCTTGAGTCTACTAGACAGGAGAGGAGAAGTCTGAAATATAGCACAGCCTCTATCACTGAGAGAAGATCAGCCACTCGGAGAAAGACACAAAGTCTAAAATAGAGTAAAAGAGAAGATATGTATGTAACTCTGTTTGAAGGATCAGAGCTGTGAGTTTACAAAGAGGAATGAAGATAGTGGAGGAGATAGTGGAGGAGATAGTGGAGGAGATAGTGGAGGAGATAGTGGAGGAGATAGTGGAGAGGACTGTTGACAACGTTAAACCAGATTGGAAGAGCCAGGAGTAGACGCTCAGAGTAGTTTCTAGGTTTGCCAGGACAGCCAGATACAGTAGAGTAGTTGTTTTGCTATAAGGCCAGTCAGAGTGCCAGAGGGTTGGCTGAGAGGAGAACATAAAGCCTGTCTGGTTACCCTTACCTGGAGAAAGTAACGGCTTGGACGGATCATCCCATATGTAACTGTCATAACAAGCATTACCATCCTCCAGCTCGCTGCTGATCACTGTGTTACCATTGGCCAAGCTCTTGTCCTCCTTCCCTGTGAAATAGTTCTGGATGCTGGTGTTAAATCTGATGCGAGAAAAGAGAAAAGGTTTACATCTTCAGTTGAGAGTTGAGAGTTTATACACAGTACATTATACTCAACTTATATTATATACTATATATGTGGATTGTTCTATTTGTAGCGTGTGCTCAGGTGTGTATGTGTGTGTGTGTGTGTGTGTGTGTGTGTGTGTGTGTGTGTGTGTGTGTGTGTGTGTGTGTGTGTGTGTGTGTGTGTGTGTGTGTGTGTGTGTGTGTGTTTGAGGCGGGAAGGAACAGGTCCCAGTGGAACTCACTTCATGATCAGAATGTACCCAAAGTACATCAGTACTAGCACTAAGCTCTCCCACCTGCAGAGACATCCAGAGAAGAGTCAGACTGTCTGCAGGCGCACACACACACACACACACACACACACACACACACACACACACACACACACACACACACACACACACACACACACACACACACACACACACACACACACACACACACACACACATACACACACACATACACACAAACCTTCTGCTGAGACACAAGGAAACACACATCATGGTACTCACCACACTATCTTCTCATCGTAAATGACCTAAGAAAATAAAACAGGGAAAAAATACTTACACTAACGTCCATACTTTCAAGGGGAAAGAGCATCAACTTTACTTTTCTTCTAAAGAAACTCGAAACTCAAACTTAGATAAACTTGTTGTTGAAATGCATCAAGGGTGCAGTTACTGTCACAGACCGATAGCTATGAGAAAGTAGCACAAAGAACAGTTTCTATACTGTTTACATTAAAAGCAAAGCAATGACACAGTATGATGTGCTGTCTAGAGTTTCTAAAGTATCTCTCTCTCTCTCTCTCTCCCTCTCTCTCTCTCTCTCTCTCTCTGAGCAGAGGAATGTTCTGTCTATCGGCCCGCTGGGTCTCTCAGTAAGCCCAGTGGGCTAGGCAGTAAATGAAGGTTAAAACGCCACTGGACACTGGAGGCTCTCAGTCTGAATGGCCTCATTATGTAAAGTATGATAGTGTGAAAGGGTATGCCGTGTATTCTACAGTACAATACAGAGGTCGTATTTATGAAGTGTCTCAGAGTAGGAGTTCTGACGTAGGATCAGTTTTGCCAATTAGATCACAATGAATAGGATTACATGGGCATATGGGACCTGATCCTTGATCAGCACTGCAAACTGAGATGCTTGATACATATAACCCCAGTTCCCATTATTACAGAGAACCCCAGACACACACACACACACAAGCAGCTGCCAGAACAATCTCCTCCCCACAACCCTCTATGAGCTCAGTGGCCTAGACAGTCTGAATGGCCTCATTATGTAAAGTAGACTAGGGATGAGATGATCAGTTACTCACTGCAATCAATGCCAACACAGACAGGGTGTAGTAGAGCGAGTCACGGAACACTGCAAACTTAGTCAGGTATACTACCTGGAGGAGAGAGAGAACGAGACAAAGGGAACAGAGAAGGAAAGAGAGCGAGAGCGAAAGAGAGGAGAGGAAAGACAGAATAGAACAAAAGGAAAAGAGATGGAGAAGAGAGGAGAGAGAGAAAGAAAGAAAGAGCGAGAGAGAGGGAGAGTGTCACGGATCCCTCCGGAACTTTCATTACACACACCTGTCCCCTATTCCCACTGATCGGTATTTGTATAAGTGTGCCCTTTGGTTTCCATTGGGCTTTTGATTATTGTTACATTATCAGTTGGTGCATGTTACCTGTGCTGTGTGTTTTGGCTTTCGTGCCATTGTGGATTGCGCAGATGATTACGCGTCTCGTCCCGTGTGTTAATCATTGTGCGCGTGTGTTATTTATTCAAGGTACTCCTCGCTCTTTTGTTTTGGCTTTCTACCCTGTTTTGTTACATGTTTGTTTGATCTTCGTCCCCGTGCCTTTACACACCACGCCGTAATTTGGGCTTAATATAAACCCCTATTACGCATTCCTGCGCCTGTCTCTCGATCCCTCATACCAACGTGACACAGGGTTGTGTTCCTCGCCAGAAACTTGTGAAGAACAAAGTAAAGGAAAATATTTTGTTTGACAGAATTTTATAATTTCATAAATTATTGTGCAAATTCTTAATTATTGTGCAAATAGGCCTTGAGGCCCAGTATATTTTTTATTTTAATAAAGAAAATTCAATTAAGAATTATGTCTTGGCCTTTTTTAATTTGTTAAGAGAAAAACTAGAAAAATCAAGATATATATCGTGAATCGTCCAAACCTCTGAGAAAAATGTAGCTATTACTTTTAGGCCATATCGCCCAGCCCTAGTTAGAACCCATGTATATTAGTTAATATACAGCACCAAACTACATAAATATATGTTAGGGTCCATTATCTGCTACCTGGACTTTGAATTGAGGCCAAAAAGCAATGTTTTTTTTTAAATACATTTTTGTAATATAGCCAATTTTGACTTTGTGGCTGTGGAAACTAGTGACTAATGACAAGTAGTGACAACTAGTGACAGGATTGTGCTCGCTTGTCCTGTCAAAAGCAGTTGAGAGTCTTTTAGGCTGCAGGCAGCACTTTAAATGCAACCAGACCTGTAAGGCTTTTTGCTGCACAGCAGTTATCAGACAAAAGACAGCTTAAAAACATGATGACGTAATCCTGGCAGTTTGTTGTTTTTGGCAAAAACAAAAAAAGATCATGTGGGCATCTGCCTGGTACACAAAAGGAAGCAAAACTAAATGTGTGTAAAAACAGAAGGCGGGTGTAACGATCGTCGTCATATTCCTCCTCCTCGGATGAGGAGGAGCATGGATCAGACCAACACGCAGCGAGGTATGTAGACATAATGAATTTATTAGACACGACGAACACTGACACGAACTATACTTGAATATTTACAAAATAACAAACAAACAACGTAGACTGACCTGAACATGCAAACTACATAAAACGAAGCACGCATGAACAGGAAAGAACGAACGAGACGAGACAGTACCGTGTGGTGCAATAAACACAGACACAGCGACAACCACCCACAAACAAGTGTGAAAACACCTACCTTAATATGATTCTCAATCAGAGGAGATGAAAACCACCTGCCTCTAATTGAGAACCATATCAGGTACCCAAAACCAACATAGAAACAGAAAACATAGACTGCCCACCCAACTCTCACGCCCTGACCAATAAACACATACCAAACAACAGAAAACAGGTCAGGAACGTGACAGCGGGTCATTCCACTAAAAGAGTGCCTTTTGCACCCCTTTGATATTTTAAGTAGAATTTGTGCACCGATATTGCATTTTAAAAGCCTGATATATTAAATGAAGTGCCCTTTAATATAGACCACATGGATTATTCAATAAATCGTTCATCTTTAATTTAAAAAATAAAAATATATATGAATAAAGGTTTGCTAAAGTGCCAACATTTTGACATGTCCCTCCGTCAACCCTGTGTCACTTCTAGAAGATTTTAACCCACTTAATCCCCACATTTCTTCAAAAGCCTTAGTTATGTTGTTGATTTTGATGTGATTAGTGATTCATTTACATCTGAACGGAACTCTTGTTTCACTATGGTAAAACTAGTCCTTTTAAAATATATATTTTTAAAGAAACATTCAAAATCACAGAGTAAAAGCAGGTAGATTGGTTCCACTCCTTT
Source organism: Salvelinus namaycush (assembly GCF_016432855.1). Lineage (NCBI taxonomy): Eukaryota > Metazoa > Chordata > Actinopteri > Salmoniformes > Salmonidae > Salvelinus > Salvelinus namaycush. The sequence goes on from NC_052321.1 coordinate 29,135,401, forward strand.
CTGGTGTTTTGTGGCGGAAAACTGAGTGGGTCGAGTATAACACATCAACACTGTTACCCATAGATACAAAGGCTAGAAAAGTTTTAACAATAAAGTTATTGTGAAGCAAGCGTTCAATTGCCCATCCCTAATGTACACAACAAGCTTCCATTCCACTTCCATCACAAGCGGATTCATTGCTGATTTAAGAAGAAAGTGTCAACCCTGTTACTGTCAATCTTGTTGTTACCTTATTTGGCACTATACAGGCAATAACTATAGTCAATTTGTTATTTCACCTCTTGAGATGGGAAAACATGTTTGTTTTTTGTTTTTTTTAAATGAAGTTGAACATGTGGTCTTTATGACAGAGTGTTACAATTAGGTGAAATCCCAAACAAATTTGACCAAGTTACACTTTTCAAAATGCACCAAATTGGTGGAACAACCCAGGCCTGTATTCATCTAATACTGAATGAGTTATTTGGAGCATAAAATAGCCCCAAATACTTTGTGATTGACACAATGGTCCCCTTCTGGCAGTGTGCAACAATACAGACTGAGGCACATGGGGGTCACGCACACACACACACACACACACACACACACACACACACACACACACACACACACACACACACACACACACACACACACACACACACACACACCTGTCCAGCGAAGATTCCGCACACACCGATGATGCATAGAATGTTGAACACCGCTGAGCCCACTATGGTTCCAACACCCACGTCTCCATGAGTGATGAAGACACCTTCAGGAAAGAAGGAGAGAGAGAGATGGCCACAGTGTGCCATCACAGCAGCAAGATTTGTGACCTGTTGCCACAAGAAAAGGGCAACCAGTGAAGAACAAACACCATTGTAAATACAACCCATATTAATGCTTATTTATTTTCCCTTTTGTACTTTAACCATTTGTACATCGTTACAACACTGTATATATACATAATATAACATTTGTAATGTCTTTATTCTTTTGAAACTTTTGTATGTGTAATGTTGACTGTTAATTTTTATTGTTTATTTCACTTTTGTATATTATCTACCTCACTTGCTTTGGCAATGTTAACACATGTTTCCCATGCCAATAAAGCCCCTTGAATTGAATTGAGAGAGAAAGGGAGGAGAGCGAGAGAGAGAGACAGAGAGAGAGGGAAAGACAGAGCGAAGGAGAGATTAAGAGAGAGGCAGTTATCTCCGAATGTGATCACCTAACAACATTGATCTGAAACCTATATACCAAAGTAGTGCATTGAACATACAGTCTACATACTACTGAATGTATTTCATCTACTTGTAGGTGAGCATGTTTGTACTTGTACAGTATATACTGTAAGTGTGCTAGTGTGAGAGAGTATGAGCCCATCTCACCTATAATTGAAGCGAACAGCTCTGGTGCTGAGCTGCCAGCAGCCATGAAAGTAGCTCCTGCCACATCTTCACTCAGGTCCAGTTTCTGACAGACACACCGAGGGAGGAAGCACAATCTCACACTGAAGCCTCGTGCATCAAATATCGACACACAAACACATCACATCAACACGTCAATAACGTAGGGAGAGGAAGGAGGTTGATGGCCTAGAGGAGATTGCTATTGGGAGCTCAATTCACCCACCTCACAGATCTTCTCCAATGACGTCACAAAGTAGTCATCACAGACGATGGCCAAGGCCAGAAACATGTAGAGGGCCTGAGAGAGCAAGAGAGAAAGAGATAGGGGGGTAGAAAAGTGAAAGAGATAGAGAGAGAGGTAGAACAAGAAAAAAGGGAGATGAGAGAAGAGTAGAGGGTTAAAGAGGAAATTGTGCTGTGCACAGTGAACACTCTACTATACAACAACACTGAGTTAGAATAGACACAATTAAATCAGCCTCACTGTACACACATCCTGCTATTCTCTATCCTGCCCTCAGAAAGTAGAAAGTTGTCTTTCCCCCCAGAGAAAAAGGAGAGTCAACTGAGGCTGCATGTTTGATGTGCCTTTTGTTGTGTAAGGAAGCGATGACAGGCTCTGCCCAGAGGGTGCTGGGTACAAACCAACCCGTGTTGTTCACAGCACAGCCCAGGACATCACCGGACAGGAAGATAACAGGTCACAAACAATGACACAGAGTATTAAAAAAAAAGGTCTATCACAGAGCCGCACCACTTTTCCACGGATGAAGACGTCAGGACTGAAGATAACATACTGCCTAGTAGTGCCTACGGACCAGTACATCACAGCAGGGTCATCTTTGTGTAAAGATATGTGTGCACGGATGGACACACATGTAAGCTAGAAACGCATACTGTATATGCACATACACACACACATACACAGTCAACAACACACGCCTGGTTTACTGAACCACATGGTGTTTAAACACACACACACATCAATCTCCTACCGCAAATATGTGCAGCAGGACAGCTCCTCTGGTGCGCTGGTAGGTGGTGAAGACATCCTCAGGGAACTCATTGATGGCTGAAAGAAAACAAAGACATCTCCAAAGTCATGGGTTGGTCTTACAACACCACAAATAGCGAAACAATAAATAAATACTGAATAAATAACTTGGGCATAAAATGGATCTGAAAAACAACAACAAGCAATCAACTTAATGTACAATTTTTTAGGACTATTTTGTCTGCAACAGTTCTGAATCAGGCATTTTGACACTTTATAGAGTTATCCAAAGATATTTGTGCTTTGATCACACTCAATGTCCTGCCTCAAAGAGCGAGAAGAGTCTGAAAGTCCTGCCTCTTCGAATCACACATTAGGAATGTGACCAAAATAGCTTTTTACCACCTGAGGAACATTGCCAAGGTGCGGCCATTTCTCTCTCAGGCTGATACAGAGAGACTCATCCATGCTTTTATTACAAGCAGGCTTGACTACTGTAATGCTCTCCTGTCTGGTCTACCCAAGAAAGCCATTGGTCAACTGCAAAACATACAGAATGCTGCAGCACGGGTATTGACCAAGACCAGACGGAGAACACACATTACACCGTATTTAAGGTCTCTGCACTGGCTGCCTGTGAGTTTTAGCATACATTTTAAGATTATTTTATTGGTTTTTAAATCAATCCATGTTTATGCACCCCAATACATGTCAGACACGCTTTTAAGTTATGTACCCTGTAGGTCCTCTGGCACTGGCCTTTTAACTATCCCAACGCCTAGGACCAAGTGGCATGGAGAAAGCCTTTAGTTACTATGCCCCCATCCTCTGGAATAGCCTGCCAGAGAACCTAACGGGCATGATACACTAGCACATGATGCCGTTTTATAAAAATTGCGATTTAGCAAGCTAGCTTTATGCTTTATGGGTGTTGTGGCATGAGTATGAAATTGTAATTCTGGTTGTTTAATGTTTTAGGGACTCCTGAAACAACCAGCAAACCAGGCTGTCATCTTGTGAAACAGTGGATGTAAAGAATCTAGCTAGCTAAAGCATTTACTGCAAATTGAATGTACAATTTTGTAAGCTTGCCTTGCTGATATTTGCCATGCACTGGTGATAGATTAAATAACGTACCTAGCTATGTTCTTGCTTATTGTGCAGTGGAGGATAAAAATACCTACCTGTATGCCTATGGATGTGTAGCTAGCTATCTAGCCGATATGTGTATGGACCCAAACGTTTAGTATACATATTAGTTCACAACATAGCTATGAACCTCAGCTATCATAGCCAGTTGTATCAACTTCAAAACAGTCTGAATGACATTAATGCCTATGGATTGAGTACAATATAATATAACTTTGTGCCAAGGATGCAAGTCATATATACATGTAGTTATTACCATGCATGAGATCCCCACATTGTAGCCTGTACATGTAATATATTCACTGATCATGTACTCTACTTTGGCAAATAAAGGTGCAGTTCAGGTATGAATGTCTTTGAGTTTATTTTTCAGTCATATCCATTACCAGGAGTATCACATTCCAGTCTTTGTATGATGCTGTGTCTGCATGTAAACTCAGCAAAAAAAGAAACGTCCTCTCACTGTCAACTGCGTTTATTTTCACCAAACTTAACATGTGTAAATATTTGTATGAACATAAGATTCAACAACGGAGACATAAACTGAACAAGTTCCACAGACAAGTGATGAACAGAAATGGAATCATGTGTCCCTGAACAAAGGGGGGGTCAAAATCAAAAGTAACAGTCCGTATCTGGTGTGGCCACCAGCTCCATTAAGTATTGCAGTGCATCTCCTCCTCATGGACTGCACCAGATTTGCCAGTTCTTGCTGTGAGATGTTACCCTACTCTTTCACCAAGGCACCGGCAAGTTCTCTGACATTTCTGGGGGGAATGGCCCTAACCCTCACCCTCCGATCCAACAGGTCCCAGACGTGCTCAATGGGATTCAGATCCGGGCTCTTTGCTGGCCATGGCAGAACACTGACATTCCTGTCTTGCATGAAATCACGCACAGAACGAGCAGTATGGCTGGTGGGATTGTCATGCTGGAGGGTCATGTCAGGATGAGCCTGCAGAAAGGGTACCACATGAGGGAGGAGGATGTCTTCCCTGTAATGCACAGCGTTGAGATTGCCTGCAATGACAACAAGCTCAGTCTGATGATGCTGTGACACACCGCCCCAGACCATGACGGACCCTCCACCTCCAAATCAATCCCGCTCCAGAGTACAGGCCTCGGTGTAACGCTCATTGATTCGACGATAAACGCGAATCCGACCATCACCCCTGGTGAGACAAAACTGCGACTCGTCAGTGAAGAGCACTTTTGCCAGTCCTGTCTGGTCCAGCAACGGTGGGTTTGTGCCCATAGGCGATGTTGTTGCCAGTGATGTCTGGTAAGGACCTGCCTTACAACATGGCCTACAAGCCCTCAGTCCAGCCTCTCTCAGCCTATTGCGGACAGTCTGAGCACTGATGGAGGGATTGTGCGTTCCTGGTGTAACTCGGGCAGTTGTTGTTGCCATCCTGTACCTATCCCGCAGGTGTGATGTTCGGATGTACCGATCCTGTGCAGGTGTTGTTACACGTGGTCTGCCACTGCGAGGACGATCAGCTGTCCGTCCTGTCTCCCTGTAGCGCTGTATTAGGCATCTCACAGTACAGACATTGCAATTTATTGCCCTGGCCACATCTGTAGTCCTCATGCCTCCTTGCAGCATGCCTAAGGCATGTTCACACAGATGAGCAGGGATCCTGGGCATCTGTCTTTTGGTGTTTTTCAGAGTCAGTAGAAAGGCCTCTTTAGTGTCCTACGTTTTCATAACTGTGACCTTAATTGCCTACCGTCTGTAAGTTGTTAGTGTCTTAACGACCGTTCCACAGGTGCATGTTCATTAATTGTTTATGGTTCATTGAACAAGCATGGGAAACAGTGTTTAAACCCTTTACAATGAAGATCTGTGAAGTTATTTGGATTTTTATGAATTATCTTTGAAAGACAGGGTCCTGAAAAAGGGACGTTTCTTTTTTTGCTGAGTTTATGTATTACAATTATACACTTCAACAGTGTTTACCAATCTTGGTCCTGGGACATCAATGGTTACACATTGTAACTAATAGACAAGAAACAGGATTTAACTAATTAAAGCCTGATTTGTAATTCATATATACAGAAATATTTTTTTTTTTAAACAGTACACTACACTTCCTACGCATCATGCAAATACTCTAAAACCGGTTCATCTCAATATCTAATGCCCCTCATCTGCATTGATCTGATAAACAGGATAGGTGTAGTATTTCATCAAATGAGAGACTTCATTTCATCCAGTAGAGAATGTGAAACACTTTATTGAAAGCAGTTCATTATCCAAGTGTTATGAAATACAAGCATTATAAATACTATAATTGTAATATTATAAATACAAGTTCAATCTGTACTTCAATGCACATCTGTTGTGCATTATAAAAACAGAGGAAGAAAGAGGAGGTGTCGAGAGAGGTGTAAAAGACAGAAAGGGAAAGAGGTAAGAACATAGGAGCAGGGAAGGCAGCATATGATTAATGAATCACAGTGCTACCCTAATATTCTCTCAGTTCATCACAATTACATAATAGTGTCTCTAGTCGGCCCGAAGGTTATCTTAAAAGCAGGTGAGGTGGCAATGATGGAACTGGGGGTTGGCATCCTCTCACATCAAAACATATCCGCAGACGAGAGACAGATGGAGAGAGATATAGCATGTTTATGCCTTGTGTTTTAATTTTTTATTCTAACATTGTTAGTCATCATAATAATCAGGAGGTGAAATGCAAAACTGACCTTGGATCATTAACTCTGGGACTACTGCATCTCTATCTGTATTTCAATGTAAAGCATCTCTTTAATAATACTTCCTGTTGACCTGACCAAGTGACCTCTCACCTCTGATCATGCTGTGGCCTCTATGTAGACAGTTCAGGGGGTAACCGACACAGCTGATATAACCTAGAGGATCTAGGGCGAAGAGGAGACAGGGATGAAGTGAAGGAGAGAGAATTCTTGAGAAAATAAGAGTTAAAGGGACAGTGTTCAACAGGAATGTGTGTGTGGCCTCATCTGGTGTCCACACCACACTAAGTGGCTGCAAAGTACTTTATGCTGAAAAATATGAACAGACACACGAGGACAAACAATATAGCGTAGTTATAGAAATAATGAAGTGTCTTACTATTCTCCATGGTTGGCCCTATTGCCTAAGGTGGAAGGAGCCACAGTTATACACCTGAGTCTGCTTACTGCACAGCACAATCAATCAATCAGATTGACACATGAGTGTGAAGGTGTCGGTTATAGGGTGTCTAATTGTTCTACATTTCTTCAATATGGGTGATTTAAAATAGCCTGTTTTTTTGTTCTTTTTACAGACATCACACCCTTACCTGAGAAGCAGAAATAAAAGGGAGAGAAACTGGGAATTGAATAACTGCAGTTGACATAGCTAAGTAAATGGAAGAATACTCTTATTGCAATGTGAATGGCTCTTAAAATAGACTTTGGTTGTGCATAGTGTAGTCTATGGTGTTGCCCTCTTTGAAGAAGTAGGAGGTGAAGATCTCCTGCACACGGATTGCCTCTTGCTGTGTTGTTGGACCCCATCCTTGAAACATCCTGCAGAGCAGCAGACTTCTCCTCTGGCACATGGCGGCGACCTGCAGATCCACTCCTGGTCCTCGTGTCCATCCTCATGAAGTTATGCAGGACACAGGTAGACTTCACACACCTGAATTCCTCCAGGAGGCAGTCCCAGATGGCCCTGGTCACCCAACCTTGCAGTGCCCTACATGTTAATTGTAGGCAATCGCTTTGAAGGAATCTCCAGTTGCAAGGTATCTGTAGGAATATGAAAGACAATGTAATTATTCACTTTTACATCACCAGGTCATTGTGGATTACTAAAGTATAATATCCCTGATAACAAATCATGATAAAATTGGATTGATAGATGCATGGGCACACACGTGCATGTGTAGCATGTGACAACAGCAGGATCATATCAAGGATAGCATCACAAATGAATACATAAATACCACTTGAAGCTTGATGATGAGTTGATCATTTGAATCAGCTGTGTCAAAAAAAAAAAAAGTTTAAAAAAAACAATGTGTACCCCTTTAAGTCCCCAGGACCAGGACTGAGAACCACTGCTCTTCATTGGGATCTCTTCATATGTAGACAGGCTTTCATAGCTCTCTTTATCTGAGGACAGAAAACCTCAAGAAACAGACTTCATTATAGTCAAATTACACCACACTGAATATTATGTTACTATTACCTCCATCCTCACTTCTAGGGACAGGAACTACACAAAAGTACTTGCCCTATCCAGAATAGTCTACTCTCTCACTGACAGTTGAGGCTGCTATCCTTTCACCCTCCTCCATGGCTGTTAGCTAGCTACCTACAAATGCATTTGGAGTTAGTTTTTTACAGTGATAAAAACACCAAGATAGCTAGCTAATATGAAGTTAGGTAGATGGTGATATTTCATTCACTTAGCTAGCTAACGTTATCTATACAGTATATGTGAAGTTGGCTAGATAGACAGCTAGCTAGCTCATTTAGCAGCTCATTTGAGTTAGCCTGCACTGTAGCTAGTTAGCTAATAATACATTGTTTTTTTACATTTTCAAAATGTATTTACTTACTTGAATAGGTTCTCCCAGCCATGTGGACAATTGGAAACAGGGCAGCAAAGTTTGTTTGTCACCAGAACGTTTTAGAGGATATTACTATTGAACTATGTACCCATTTAATAACCAGACTTTCATACAAACTTGCTATGCTGAATTCTTGATGGACAATCGAACATGCTGCCATATGCTGCCAGCACGCCCACAAGCGAGTCACAATGAGCAGCCTAAGCGGCACGCGGGAAATTTCCCGCATCTAGTGTACATTCACCATAAGGGGGGGCCGAAACTGTGGACATATTTAAAAGGGATCTTAAAACACACCTTTTTAGCTCTGCTATTCCTTAGCGTGCTTTTTAGTATTGAAGTTTTTATTGTTATTATTTCGTTTTTTATCCTCTGATGTTTGTTGTGTAGTAAATATTTTATTTGCATTGTGTTTTATGCATGTTTATTTTCCTGTAAAATGCATTGTGTTGCAGCAATGCCTGAAATGTGCTAAGCTTGATTGGATTTGATTTGACAGGGTGAATTTGAGTCTTAACCTGCATCAAAGAGTTTAGGTGAGTCTCAGTGCTTTACCCCCAGAGAAGGCTGGAATAGCTCGAGCTTTGTGGGTGAGTCTGACTCCTGCCTCTCGAGCTGTGTGGGTGAGTCTGACTCCTGCCTCTAGAGCTGTGTGGGTGAGTCTCAGTCCTGCCTCTTGAGCTGTGCGGGTGAGTCTGACTCCTGCCCCTCGAGCTGTGTGGGTGAGTCTGACTCCTTCCTCTAGAGCTGTGTGGGTGAGTCTGACTCCTGCCTAGAGCTGTGTTAGTGAGTCTGACTCCTGCCTCTAGAACTGTGTGGGCGAGTCTGACTCCTGCCTCTAGAGCTGTGTGGGTGAGTCTTACTCCTTCCTCTAGTGCTGTGTGGGCGAGTCTGACTCCTTCCTCTAGTGCTGTGTGGGCGAGTCTGACTCCTGCCTCTAGTGCTGTGTTGGTGAGTCTGACTCCTGCCTGTAGATCTGTGTGGGTGAGAGCCATGCTACACCACAGGGTGATCTCCCTCAGGAGCTGTGAGCAGTGCTAGGTTAGGCTCTGTTGCCCAAACGGCCCATCTGTTCCTTGATCGGATCAGTGGCCTCTTCGGTCCCCAGTCTCCTGAGACACAGAGACCCAGCGAGGTCCATGTGTCTCTCTGCAACCTCTCCAACCAATGACGTCATTAACTTTGTCACCATTCTCTCTCTCTCTCTCTTAAAGACATAGTAAGTACATTTTCCTTAATGATGAAGTTATCAGCAAAGTCAGTGCTAGTTGGATAAGACAAGTGTGCATATTAGTGCAAACAAGTTTGTATCTCTCTCTCTTTCTCTCTCTCTCCCTCTCCACATCATCCATAACTGGCATCTCTCTTTCTTTCTCTCTCTCCCTCTCCACATCATCCATAACTGGCATCTCTCTCTCTTTCTCTCTCTCTCCCTCTCCACATCATCCATAACTGGCATCTCTCTGGTGGGTTGGACAGAAGCCCAATAGACACAAGATGCCCACCAGGGATACAGAAGGGAGACATACAGTTTGTGTGTACTCCCAACTCCAATCAAACCACACACACAATGTACAAATACACAGCTAATGGACAGACCTCGTCCTCAAAATATTATAGGCTGATCAAAATAGTAGCAAATTAATATATCTGTAATTATCAAGTCATAGATAACACTTCAAATCGAATGCTGCAATTCAAAATATTATACTGTACTGACTGAAAATACACTACAGTATATGTATTACAGTATATTAATTGTTCATTCTTGACTAATGTACATTATTATCAACAGTACAGTAGTATACTCTAGCATCAGATTCCATTGTAGCCATAGCGGCAGCAGTAGCAGCTTCCCTCCCAGAGGGATATAACAAATGGTGGGGACACTGTAGCCTTGATCACATTTCCAGCAGGCCCTCAGCAGCCGATACCTTCCCCCACTCTCCCCCACCCTCCACCATAACAGAGGACAGGCCTCAAGGTCACCTCCCGGGAAAGGAGAGAGGAAGGGAAGAGAGGAAGGGAAGGAGAGGGGAGGGGAGAGCATCTCTGTGAGCTAGAAGCTAGCTATCGTACAGCGTAGCGTCATCAGCAGCCCACTGCTCCAGTCCACAGAGCGCTCACACAGCATTTTACTGTCACACCACGAGCACTGTCTGCTAGCCTCACTGTGATTCAACCTGACAACCTATGCCATTTAGAGTCTGCTTTTTGATAGAGTGTGTTCAGAATTGTTATATAAGCTAGAGAGTTTAGCAGTTTGGATTTCCCATATCGACTACAGCGTATAATAAACAGATTCAGGTTGATAAATGTATTGAGAGTAGTTAGTAAATTAAGTGTTTGTATAATAGCCTAATGCTTTGAGATCTGCCTTGGTTTTTTAACCTAAACATACAGTAGCAGTCAAAAGTTTGGACACTGTCACGGATCCCCGCGGTACTGCTGCTCATTCCGTTCACCAGCTCCGGAGGTCTACATCACCGGCCTTCTTGGTGTCACTGAACTGGATCATCACCACCAAACCCGGACTGTCGTCTCTATATGCACACCTGATTCCCATTCCCCCTGATTAGTATGTGTATATATGTGCCCTCTGTTCCCCATTGTCCTTGTCCTATGTCCGTTGGTCTTGTGAGTACCTGCGCTCTGTTTTATTCGGTTTGTGTTACTACGTGTATTTTTGTGCACTTGTTATTACGGGTCTCGTACAATGAATTATTTAGGGGTTTACACCTCGCTCTTTTGTTTTGGGTAAAGATTTTTTTTAACTATTACGTATTCCTGCGCCTGTCTCCCATCCTTATGCAATGTGACAAACACACCTTCTCATTCAAGAGTTTTTCTTTATTCTTACTATTTTCTACATTGTAGAATAATAGTGAAGACATCAAAACTATGAAATAACACATGGAATCATTTAGTAACCAAAAAAGTGTTAAACATATCTAAATATATTTTACACTTTCGATTCTTTAAAGTAGCCACCCTTTGCCTTGATGACAGCTTTGCACACTCTTGTCATTCTCTCAACCAGCTTCATGAGGTAGTCACCTCCCCGCTGAAAAAGTTTGAAAACCACTGCCCTAATTATGGAGGTGCCTACCTGTGTGCTGTGTGGGACAACTATGCTACCCGCTACTGTTTCTGTGTGTGTAACTTTTTGTGTCAGTGTGAAAATGGATCTGAATGAGGCCTTGGGGATGCATCTCCCACACGTCCATTGGCCTGCTGTGTGCATGCAGAACGAAAATAAGGACTTGGGGTTCTGTGACTTCAACAACGCTGTCACCGAGCAGTTCACCCCGAAGGATGTTGAATGAACATGAGAATAGACAACATCCCTTTGATGCATTTGATTTATCAAGCTAGAATTTTTTTTTTTTTGACGTTTTGAACTGCATTTTTCAGTCATTTCAATTGTTGATATCAACATTTTGTTAGAAGCTTTTTTGTCATATACTGTATGTGTGCGTAATAATATGTCACATAATAATATTATTATGTGTGTGTTTGCGTGTGCCACGTGCGGTGCATTGGAAGAATTCTAAATCCATTGTGAAAGACTATGGAGTTTTCTTTGCAAACTATTTGGATGAAATGTGCCCATATTGGTCTTTTAGTGCCACCTATTGGTTGTTACTGTGGATGCTACATCAATCTAAGCTGAGCTGAGTTGAGTATTGTGTCATTTTGTCGGATGATATGAAATATGCCACCATTGTAGGCTATCGCTGGTGGATCTTGGCTACATTGGTATTTACATTTGGTGAAAATTATTTTTCAATTTCAGTTAATAGCCTATGCCACTCTCGTTGTTGAAGCTATCTGTTGTATGGTGAACTTAGGCTTCATCAAGGTTTATTTGTGAGTAAATCTGGCTTTGATAATTGCCTGTGCCTACCCAGCCACTGACCTCACTGCACGTCACTGGCCCTGACCTCCAGGGTGACCCCATTGATTTTGTTAGTCACTCTTATTCAGATATCATATGAACATGACATAAGTCATGGCAAAATGTGTAGAACGGTGGGAAATTAGCTTTAAAACTGCAAAATTCTCTCTTCACACCACTGGCAAGAAGGGGCGCACTAACATATTTTGTCTGTGAGGTGGGGGGGCCCCCAAACCAAATCTTGCTTAAAGCCCCAAAAGGCTAGAGGCGCTTCTGCCTCTCTTTAGCACTCCCCTTACCCGGATCCTCCAGGATGCTCCTGCCTCCATCTGACAGGTGCTCCATTAAAAGAAACCCAATCAGCAGTGATCAATCATTGAAAACAACACCATTACTCTCTCTGTAGTAGACAACAGCCAGACAGCACATTCAGCTAGTTAGTGTCTTACAACAACAAATGTAAAAAGACAAACATGCAATCAAGAAGTTAGGTTAGGACACAGTCATGTGTGTGTGTGTGTGTGTGTGTGTGTAAATGTGTGTGTGAGCACATGTGCAAGTACAGTCACCTCCAAAATGATTGGCATCCTTGATAAAGATTAGCAAAAAAGACTGTATAAAATAAATAAGACCATAGCACCCGGTTCCAATCCAAGTGTCAATGCCTTTTAGCAAACTCCAGTCATTTACATTTGTTGGTTACTCTTAATAAAGGCTTTTTTAATAGCAACACTTACAAATAACCTATTGGCATGGAGGTGGCGTCTAATTGTAGATATGGACCCTTGGTGACCCCAATATGCGACCAAGTTCTGTAATTCTCCAACTGTGGCCCTTGGACTCTTTCTTGGCCTCTCAAACCACCTTTCTCACTGTAGGTGGCGACAAAATACATTTGCATCCTTTACCAGGCAAGTTTGTCACTATTCCAGTGGGTTTAACCCCTTTAGGTGACAGAGCTAGAGCGGTGTTTGTCAGACCATAACACATCCCTAAATCGGTCTTCTCACAAAATCATCTGTAGCATCCGAACAGTTTATTATGACCCCTCTATGGTAAGATGAGACTCTCACAAACAGTGGTGTTCTCCGTTTTGATCTACAAGCCCAACAAGCGTCTTGAGACTTGTCTGGAGTCTGTACAGCCGATCTGCCAACTTCTGTCTGTAGCGTCCGAAAAGTTTTGGCTACACACTAATATGAAGTGAGACTCTCACGAACATGTACAGAATCAGTCAAAATTTTGGACACACCTACACGTTCAAGGGTTTTTCTTTATTTTAATATTTTCTACAATGTAGAATAATACTGAAGACCTCAAAACTATGAAATAACACATATGGAATCATGTAGTAACCAAAAAAGTGTTAAACAAATAAAAATATATTTTCTATTTGAGATTCTTCAAAATAGCCACCCTTGACAGCTTTGCACATTCTTGTTATTCTCTCAACCAGCTTCATGAGGTAGTCACCTGAAATGCATTTCAATTAACAGGTGTGCCTTGTTAAAAGTTAATTTGTGGAATTTCTTCCCTTGATGTGTTTGAGCCAATCAATTATGTTGTGACAAGGTAGGGGTATACAGAAGATAGCCCTATTTGGTAAAAGTCCAAGTCCATATTATGGCAAGAACAGCACAAATAAGCAACGCGAAATGACAGTCAATCATTAAGACATGAAGGTCAGTCAATCTGGAAAATGTCAAGAACTTCCAAAGTTTCTTCAAGTGCAGTCACAAAAAACATGAAGCGCTATGATGAAACTGGCTCTCATGAGGACCGCCACAGGAAAGGAAGACTCAGAGTTACCTCTGCTGCAAAGGATAAGTTCATTAGAGTTAACTGCACCTCAGATTGCAGCCCAAATAAATGCTTCACAGAGTTCAAGTAACAGACACTTCTCAACATCAACTGTTCAGAAGAGACTGCGTGAATCAGGCCTTCATGGTCGAATTGCTGCAAAGAAACCACTACTAAAAAGGACACCAATAAGAAGAAGAGACTTGCTTGGGCCAAGAAACACGAGCGGTGGACCAGTGGAAATCTGTCCTTTGGTCTGATGAGTCCAAATGTGAGATTTTTGGTTACAACTGCTTTCTTTGTGAGATGCAGAGTAGGTGAACGGATGATCTCCGCATGTGTGGTTCCCACCGTGCAGCATGGACGATGTGTAAAGGTGCTGTGCTGGTGACATTCAAGGCACACTTAACCAGGATGGCTACCACAGCATTCTGCAGCAATACGCCATCCAATCTGGTTTGAGCTTAGTGGGGCTATCATTTGTTTTTCAACAGGACAATGACCCAACACACCTCCAGGCTGTGTAAGGGCTATTTGACCAAGAAGGAGAGTGATGGAGTGCTGCATCAGATGACCTGTCTCCACAATCACACGACCTCAACCCAATTGAGATGGTTTGGGAAGAGTTGGACCGCAGAGTGAAGGAAAAGCAGACAACAAGTGCTCAGCATATTTGGGAACTCCTTCAAGATTGTTGGAAAAGCATTCCAGTTGAAGCTGGTTAAGAGAATGCCAAGAGTGTGCGAAGTTGTCATCAAGGCATAGGGTGACTACTTTTTAAAATGTATTTTAATTTTTTATTTTATTTAACCTTTATTTAACCAGGAAGGGCTCATTGGGATTTAAAATCTATTTTTTCAAGAGCGTTCTGGCCAAGATAGGCAGCACCAAGTCATTACAAAAATGACAGACAAACAACATGAAAAACTACAAGTAATCTAGTAAAATCCATAGAATTCACAAGAGTATAACAAAATCAAAAATAGCAAATTAAAAACATTGACAGGTCAGGGAATCAGTCTTAAAATCATTCATCAGTGATTTAAAAATACCAATCGGAACAAGTTCTTCCAGTTTAAAAGTATTTTGTAAGGCGTTCCAAGACGATGGCGCAGAGTACATAAAAGCCCTTTTACGGAATTCAGTTTGGACATTTGGAACAGTTAGCAGGATAAAGTCCAGCGAACGAAGAGAGTACCCACCACATTTCTGAACAATAAAAATGCCCAAATAAAAAGGTAGTAAACCCAAAATGGCTTTGAAAATAAAAGTATACCAGTGACTGACCCTACGAGTGACTAGAGAAGGCCAGGCATCCCTGGTATACAAAGTGCAGTGGTGCGTAAGGGTTTTGCAGTTTAAAATAAATCTCAAAGTGCCATCGTAAAGGCTGTCAATTGATCTCAAACACTGAGCGGAAGCATTCATATATAAAATATCCCCATAGTCTAGTAAAGGCAAAAATGTAGCTGATACTAGCCTCCTGCTGGCTTCAAAAGAAAAATAGGCCTTATTCCTAAAATAAAATCCCAATTTCAGCTTCATTTTTTTGTAAGTTGTTGAATATGCAATTTAAAAGAGAGGCTGTCATCAATTAAAATTCCAAGATATTTATATAAGGTTACAGTCTCAATCTCATTGCCCTGACAGGTAATAATAGGTGAAAAGTTCAAAGGTGTATTACTTGCTTTAGAAAACACCATTAGTTTAGTTTTGTCAGTATTGAGGATAAGCCTCAAATGACACAAGGTATGTTGAACAGTATAAAAAGCAGTTTGCAAGTTCTGGAAAGCTTTTGTAAGTGACGAGGCACAACAGTAAATAACAGTATCATCAGCATAAAAATGAAGTTGTGCATTTTGGAAATTTTTGTCTAAATTATATATATAAATTGTGAATAAGAGAGGACCAAGTACAGAGCCTTGGGGCACACCATTACAGACAGGCAATTTAACAGACATGAGCCCATCAAATTGAGTGCACTGAGTTCTATCAGACAGATAGTTAGCAAACCATGCAACTGCATGCTCTGAAAGACCTACACTCAACAATCTCTGCCTTAGTATAGCATGATCAACTGTATCAAAAGCCTTAGAGAGATCAACAAAAAGTGAGACACAGTGCTGTTTTTTGTCAAGGGCTTCAGTGATATCATTTAAAACCTTCATGGCTGCTGTAATTGTGCTATGCTTCTTTCTGAAGCCAGATTGGTACATTGATAAAATAGAGTTAGTGTATACACTATTTTAGCTGTTCACTCACAAGGGTTTCAAGTATTTTCACCAGGGGTGACAGCTTTGAGATTGGCCTATAATTATTTAAAAGAGTTGGGTCTCCCCCTTTTAAAAGTGGTAGGACAAATGCTGATTTCCAGATCTTTGGAATTTCATTACATTCCAGGGTTAGATTGAACAAATATAGAAGTGGTTCAGCTATGAAATCAGCTGCCAGATTTAAAAAGCATGGATCCAGAAGATCAGGACCTTCAGGCTTTCTCTGATCTAAGGATTTCAGGGCTTTATGTACCACCTGCACTGAGAATGGCAAAAAGCTAAAAGTTTGACCAGCTCTCACTGGTTCAACCACACAGGATTGTACAAAGACAGAGGACACTGAATCAAACAGCCTACCAGATGATACAAAGTGCTCATTGAAACAATTCAGCATTTCAGTTTTGTCATATACATCAACAGAGTCCTTCAAAACACATGACGGTAATTCATTAACATTACCATTACCTGACATAGACTTAATAGCATTCCAAAACTTTCTAGGGTCATTCAGGTTATCAGTGGTAACAGACATAAAATATTCAGACTTGGCCTTCCTGAGAAGAAAATAACACTTGTTTCGTAACTGCCTAAAAAGAAGCCAATCAGCATCAGAACATGATTTCCTTGCTTTCGCCCAGGCTAGATTACGTTTGTGAATAATACAAGACAGCTCAGAAGAAAACCATGGATTATCCAGCCCTTTAACCCTGAACCTGCGGAATGGGGCATGTTTGTTTACTATTTGGGAAAAACCATCATGAAAGAATTTCCAGGCAGTTTCCACATCAGGGATAAGATCAATCTTGCTCCAGTCAAAATAAAACAAATCATGAAAGAAAGCCTGCTCAGAAAATGCATCACCGAGAGCAGAGGGGTGTCTAAACCAGCCAATCACAGTTATAGAGAGAAACCTCAATATTCAAAGCAAGAAATTCCAACAGTTTACAAATAGTTTCAGACTTTGCCACACTTACAGGGAATTTAGTTTTTAGTATATATAGCCACACCCCCACCTTTCTTAACTCGATCAGGGCGATACACATTGTAACCACTTATACAAATATCCTTATCAAAAACAGACTTGCTGAGCCAAGTTTCAGAAAACACAATTACATCAGCATCAGTTGATTTAGCCCAAATCCTAACCCTATCAATTTTTGACAACAGTACATTTAAATGAAAAATACCAAAACCAGATCTAGATTTAAAATCAGAAGGGGTTTGGAGACATTGCATATCAGGGCCAGGGTTAGGTTGTACGTTACCTGATATCAACAAAAGAAGAATAGCTAGGCACCTCTGTTTAATAACCTTGCACGGCTTCTCTTTTTTAAGAGACCTATTGCAAGCGAATTCTACAAGTGAGTTTCCCAGACAATACAAAACAGTCATTTAAAACCATTAGACTTTGGTAGTGACACAAATTCGTACTGTTCACATCATGCCACAAATGCATCGGCACTTGGACGAGTGGACCGAGAGAAAAAGAGTGAGTTCCTGCAGACAAAATGCCTAATGGACGGGAGAGCACATTGTCAGATGTACTCACCCTGCGACAATGTTCGTTATCTCCAGAGTTCAGTAAAGTCAGTGCACAAAGCAATACCACGGAAATTGTCATTTTCTCTGAGAAATGTAAGAAATAGAGGCCAAGGAAGGTAAGGGGAGAGAGGGACAGCGTGTATGTGAGTGTATTTGCGCGTGTGAGTAGATTGGGTGTTGAGGTCGATTGAGAGAACGAGTTGGGGATTGTTGAGCTGCCAGTGACAGCCAGGCGAAGAGCAAAAAGGAGCAGCTTGGACGAGACACTCCGCGGAAAAAGAAGGAACTCAGGCCAGCCAGAGATAGGGTTACTTTAGTAAACTTCAAGTAGTTAAGTGCCGAGTTGAGGAGGACCCGTGATCTTTACACCAGCAAAAACAAACAAGGAAATGACTCAACCATAAATAAATAGGTTATTAGTAGGTTAAAATGTACTAGTCACAGACAAACGACTTGACATGCTGCCATCTTGGATTGATTGACTTTGAAAAATCTAAAATATATTTTGATTTGTTTAACACCGTTTTGTTTTGTTCTAGGATGCCCACAGGCCTCACAAGACTAGTCTGAAGGTTCCCTGGTACCAGTTGAAAAAATTCATGTAAGTATATAAGGAGACTGTTTAGTGCCAAAAATATTATTGCCTTAATAGTCGTAAGTGGTATATATATATTTACAGCTACTGTAGCTACTGTATGTTTTTGCCCCCATTGGCTGATTTATGAAGGTCATAAGACACCTATCTTATTGAGATTTTTTTTATTACTCATCTTTATGGGTGGCAATCATTTTGGAGGTTACTGTACGTGTGTGTCTCTGAGTGCTATGTGTCTGTTTGGAAGATGAGTAATCAGACATCATCTCTGTCCATAAGGAGTGTACTGAATCAACTTCCCCCACTAGCCCTGGACATAATCATTTTTTC
The DNA here is from genome assembly GCF_016432855.1 of Salvelinus namaycush. Classification (NCBI taxonomy): domain Eukaryota; kingdom Metazoa; phylum Chordata; class Actinopteri; order Salmoniformes; family Salmonidae; genus Salvelinus; species Salvelinus namaycush. The sequence continues at coordinate 29,153,962 of NC_052321.1, forward strand.
ATTTAAGCAAACAGCTGTCGCTAGCCACCAGCAGAGTCATGGAAATGACCCTGTGGGTAAAGTTGACTGTAGCTAAATGTCCCTCTCATTTCGCAAACAAATAACTAGGCAGAGAGGGAGAGAGAGAGGACTGAAGCCTGACAGCAAGCGTAATTACTGTCCCAATTCAGCATGCACACCCAAAATGATGAGCATATCACATGATAATATCATGGCAGCACTGACTGTGGAATCATGAGTCAGTGAGCGACACCCAGTGAGCGACAGCCATGGCTGGCACACAGGCAGGCATGCATACACACACGCAAATATCTTTGTATTTACATTTTACTCGTTGCTGTACATATTTTAGTCTACTTGCTATTGTATTGTTGACATTTATCTTTATCTTTATTGTTCAGATTGTTTGTAATATTCCAATTGTAGGTTTTTGTAATTATAGTCTTTTCTAATAGGATTTTCTATTAGTTAATGACATTAGCTAGCTAACGTTATAGCTAGCAAGCTTGCATTTTTTGGTCACACTTTACTTGGATAGTCTGATAGTCCATCTGTAGATGCTCTACAGATGGTTATACAATCAACAAACTATCTGTTGATAAGCAACTGATTGCTAAGGTTACGGTTAGGGTGGTTTAGAGTTAGGGTAAGGGTTTAGGTTAGGGCTATAGTAAGGTTTAGGGTTAGGATAAGGGTTAAGGCTAGGATTATTAGCTAAACAAGTTAGTTAGCTTTCTGCTTACCAGCTCGAGAGATGGTATATTGTTTTGCGTCAGGCTACAACTATATCTCTTTAGCGGGAAGGTGCTTGTTTTATCGGTTCCCAAACTATGTTGTCCATGAGGAGTCTTTAGGTCCGTCTGATAAGGTGAGCTATGTTAGTTAGGTCTAGCTAGCTAGCATGGCATCTCCCTCCTCTTCGTCCCCTTTACAACTAACCAAACAATTTGGGGAAGCCAACGTTATAACTTACTAACTCACTGGTAGATCAACTAAGCCAGTCTCTTGCTGTCAATTTCCCGTAGCTTTGGTCACATGTCAAAGCCATGTGACCTGAGGTGCAGTTGTATTTTCTACATGTCAGAACATCGTTAGCTTTTTACTTATTTTGATTACATAAATGCTTTAAAATTCACAAAAAGTGATGTTAACTAACTAAGATGATCTCATAGAACAAAACGTGTCAGATCTCCTAAGCCTGTGTTAACCACATACCCCTCCACAACCCCCATTCATTTCCCCATAGGCTTTGGCCAACAAGCCATGGTGGAGTTAGGCTCGGTTAGTGCCTACAAAAATACTCCATTACTATTGCTCTCTAAAGGACTGCTACTACTTTGTGTATAGGCCTAGTAGGTAGAGTACAGTGGTAGATTTAGGACAACAACCAAATGGCTTACAACCATTTCCTCCTTGTCCCCCTACTGTCATGTTTGTTGATTTTGTTGTGTTCTCAGGTAGCACTCCCTCATCTCAGCTAGATAAGCTCAACATCCTAAAAATAACTCCCTGGCTGACTCTGCTAGGGCACCTGACTGCAATGCTTATGCAAGAAACTACTACTAACAACAATGTGTCTTGTTTTTCTCGTCCTCCCTCCCCTCTCTCTCCCCTCCATCCATCTTTCTTTCTGTCGCATTCACTCACTCCCTCCCTCCCCCCTTCCTCGCTCTCCCTCTAAATCACAGTAATAATGACTAAATCCAGAGCGCTCTCTTCCTTAAGGAAGCTAGAGGTATTTCAGAGGCATATTGTACTCTGTCTGAACACTACAAACACAAAGAGGAGAAGAAAGGAAAGTGGATTGTTATGATTGCACTATGAGCTACAGTGTCTCTCTGAACTAAACAATTCTAATGAGAGAACCATATTTTGCTACATAATTTCATTTTGAAGACCAAGATAAACGCTTGTTTGGAATATCAAAGCCTGTTGAAATACATTACATTTATCATTTCCAAAAATGTAAATTTGTCTAAATATGACTCCTGGTGCGTAATGATGGTTGAAATTCAAGTTGAAGGATGAAAGTGATGTTGGTGCTTTACTGAAAAGGATGATGCTGTTTTTGTATTGAGAATGCATCGTAATTATATAACTGCTTTGTATCTTTTTAATGGCATAGTAAATCATTAATGAAAAGACATCTAATTATCTCAGATGAAACACTCATAGTTAACTCAAAGCTCATAATTGCTTGCGTTGTACCTCGGATATGGCTTTGTGTTTTGAAGATAGCCTACACTACAGCTACTAATGTGGAGGTAATATACATTGTTCACAGTCTAAGAACACTAGTACTTTGTTTGGCTCTCCACCCTCCCTTCATATTGTTTGTGTTTATTGAAAGGAAATGAAATGAAGGCAAGACAGATTGAGTGGATATCGGGTGTAGAGTGGGGTGGTGGGAATGAGACCAATCGCAGACACACAGCACATTTAACATTTTAGCCAACAACCATGCAACATCTCCCTTTGGCCTTTTGCTCCAGACAGACCAGCTTTGCACAGTACCACTGTGTACTTCTCAACACCACTCCAGAAGTGACATCACAGTGATAATTACCAGTGTTATTTCTAACGGGGTCAAAGTCCATTACTTTCACCTTTGAACTCACACACCAAGAACAGCCGGTAGGTACATTATGGCACAGCTACTGTACTTTATGAGGTTTATTTGACATTTCATGTGCAGTCCCTGGGTCATCTTAAGCCACTCTAATCAAAACAACAAAAAACTGGCCATGGTAAAACCCAGAGCCATAGATGACTCGTTTCAGGAAACTAGGCGTATGTCGTGCGTCACTACTTCCTTCACAGGAGCACCGTTTCAACTTAAACTTTTTTTTTTTAATCAAAATGCATTTTTGGGCAGAAATGCCTTTTGGAACACGTGAACTTTCATGTGCCACTTCTTTGGGATGGCTGAGACGGTAGCGTCCCACCTGGCCAACATTCGGTGAAATGGCAGAGCGCCAAATTCTATAAATATAAAACTTTCATGAAATCACAAGGGCAATACATCAAAATAAAGCTTAACTTGTTGTTAATCCAGCCAAGGTGTCAGATTTCAAAAAGGCTTTACGGCGAAAGCAAACCATGCGATTATCTGAGGACAGCGTCCAGCACACAAATCCATAACAAATCATTTTCAACCAGGGAGTTGCGACACAAATGTCAGAAATAGCGATATAATATATAACTTACCTTTGAAGATCTTCTTCTGTTGGCACTCCAAAAGGTCTCAGTTACATTACAAGTGGTCCTTTTGTTCGATAAATTAATTCTTTATATCCATAAAAACTCAGTTTAGCTGGCGCGCTTCAGTCAATAATCCACTTGGTTTCCATCGGTCAAAATGCATACAAAATGAATCCCAAACGTTACCAATAAACTTATCCAAACAAGTCAATCAACATTTATAATCAATCCTTAGGTACCCTAATATGCAAATAAACAATTAAATTTAAGACAGAATCGTTATTGTCTTTACCGGAGATAAACAAAAAGAACGAGCTTTCTCTGCCATGCGCATGGAAACACAACAGCCAAAATGGGAGCCCTTAGAAAAACTACTTCTACTCCCAAATTTTTCCATAAACCAGCCTGAAACTCTTTCCAAAGACTGTTGCCATCTAGTGGAAGCACTAGGAACTGCAATCGGGCACGATTTCGCCCTATTATAAAAGTGCCAGCCATTGAAATCAGTGGTAGGATGAAAAATCTTTTTTTTGGGATGGTTTGTCCTCAGGGTTTCGCCTGACATTTCAGTTCTGTTATACTCACAGACATTATTTGAACAGTTTTAGAAAGAGTGTTTTCTATCCAAATCGACCAATTATATGCATATCCTAGCTTCTGGGCCTGAGTAGCAGGCAGTTTACTTTAGGCACGCTTTTCATCCGGACGTCAAAATTCCGCCCCCTATCCCAAAATTAATAACAAACTTGTATGCCATCCATCTGTAAATACGAATAAAATGGTTAAATTACGAGCCTAGTTGGCTTAGGCATGGAAAAATACAGGAATCTTCCCGCTAGCCATGATTGGCTGAGATAATGTTTGGGCTGGGAATGCTGAAAGATGAGTTCGGATTGGTCTGCCATGTAGCTTGCTTCTGTCTATAATATGAGCTGGTCAGTATGCGTAATCCTTTCTAACGCAGCTTTTTTGAAAGATATCACGTAGTAGAACTGCATAAGTGTTGCTCTCAACTTTCTGGAGGACCGAGTTTTGAAATCAGTGGAATTAGAGATTGATAGCTAAGGAGATTCTGGCGTTTGATTGAAAATATGCAGACGGAGTTGAGAAGAGAACACACAGAAGGCTGTTGTATAAAACACCTGTCTCCGGATTACATCTTCAAACTAAGGGCAACCATGGCATCCGTGACAGAGAAGGAGAAGCGTCCATCCACGTATACGAACGGGTAAGAGAATCTAGCTAGCTACATTTTCAGATATTAGACATTTCTAATTTTATCAGAAAGTCATTTTCATTTCAAATTAAAGTGTACTGTTAGCTAGCTAGCTAACGTTACATGTATGATCTGTGTAGTAATATTATTCGTATCTCAGAGCCATTTGGATTGCTTGTTATAGCCTAATGTCAGCTAGCTAACATTGAACCAGTTTGGTTAGCTACCTACAGATACATTCAGGGTTGTAACATGAATTGGGATTATGGTTCATTGGTTAGCTAGCTAACATTACATGTCTAAACAACTATTTCAATAGAATGTTTATGATGTCACTGCGACAACTGTTGATAGACGTAGTTGGTAAATTCACTCTGGCTATCTACTCCGATTTCAGAGCACTCTCGTCTGAGTGTGACAGAGTGCAGAATAACTGACGAATCTACGAACCCTCAACACCCATTGAATATGGCCAGTGTCAGTAAACGTTGGCAAAGAAATGTAACTAAATTGTTGCTAGCAGCATAGTTGCAGTCACCAATGCTCTGGATAACATAAAAACAGCCTAACCAGCTCTGCTAGGGTGAGTAAAATGGTCAGATTGAGCTGTTCTCTCATTTGTCTGGAAGTAACTAGCAGGCTAGGTAACGTTAGCCAGTTGGCTTGGGTACTTGACTGCTGTTAGGTCAGAATGCTTGGATCAACCCTACTATTCGGCCAGAGCGTCCAGTGTGCTCTCTGAACTCTCCGAGAGCGAAACGCTTTGAATTTACACACACTCTGGCACTCAAGATTCAATTTGTAGTTTAAACCAGCTTTAGTCTTGAAGTCTTTGGTTGTTTAGTACATTGCCTCACATGTGAATCATTAAAGAGATTGGTGGAGCTAAAGCTTAAAAGGGTGTGAACGATGCTGAATGGGTGCAGACAAAGAAGAGCTCTCCAGTAGGTACCAAAACATTGAAGGGCCATTTTCTCAAAAGTGAGGTTACAAGTTTATCAACTTTCAAAGCAGAATTACTTTCCCATTGTTCCTCAACTGTAGTGAATAATATACAATTTTCTAACTCTGAGTCTCTACTTTTATTCAATGTAAAAAACACAATAAAAAAATGTGCAACATAAGACTGAACCGAGTCGGTCGGTCTCATATACTGTATTCATGCCCAGTGCCATCACCGAGTTGTGGCAGCGAAAGATTCAGTAGGTTGCTGGCACTACACGACAGGCTACGAGTCTACTGTAGCTCTGTTGGAGTAACTTTTGTGGATAACTTTGACACCTTCTGGAAACAGAAGATGCTGTAGAGAGAGGATGGGGTCCATCCAAATAATGTTGGTGCCTGAACCCTGTCCTCATATTTCAAGGCTGCGCTGAGACTAGGGCTGGGCGATATGACCAAAATCTCATATCACGATACAGGTCATTTCATATCCCGATAACGATACATATCACAATATAGCACAATTTCTGTAAATTCAATGAATAAACAGTTTATATAAAATGACCACATGTAAAGGTCTATTTCTTGTTACATTTTGAATTATACTCAACAAATAAAGGTACTTACTCATATTTGATTATTTCTCCTTTTATTTCGAACCTTGGTGGAAATGTTCAATTAAGGATGTAACAAAATATAAAATATTAATGTATAAATCTAAAAAGGTAAATAGAAAACACTTCAACTATAGTTGCAAACAAAATAAATATAGGCCTAAAATATATATATATATTTTTCGGGGCTTGCCTGTTTTGCATTGGTACATATGGTACATATCCATGGTACATATCAATTTGCATTTGGTACCATGGGTCGAGTGTTAGTACCAACTCACGACACCCTCGTTTCTCGACCATGTAAATTGGGGCCATGTCTTTTTAGATGTAACTTGTAACGGCAGCTGTTATCTCCTTCCATCTTCGTGATTCTTTACCATATGGTGTGCCACGGGCAAAAGTCTCTTGCAACGTCTGAGTCAGGTTTGTTTTGAGCACTCAACTGTACTTTTTTGGGTCTCATCCGTAGACTCTCTCCGTACTGTTTCACATGATTCTTGCGTAGGTGGTAAAAGAGGTTAGTGGTGTATGAGCCTGTTGCCGGGACCGGCCTGCAGCATATTTTGCAGAGGACGGTTTTCTGGTCCATGTCAGAATTTTCATACCGAAACCCCGTCCATGCGACCGAAGTAGCCCCTCTTTTAGGTACGTGCTCCGTGTCTCCGTGCTCTGTGTCACGTTCAATCTACTCCATGTTTGTTTGTGTTGCAAATTTCCTTCCACACGAGTTGTGTGGAAGAACGCAAAGCGTCGTCAAATTGACAAAAAATATTGACAGAGTGTGATTTGCGACACTACAAAATAAACGATAGAGCATAATATAAAACGATAGACGTTTTTCTATCGTCACACGATACATATCGTCATATCGCCCAGCCCTAGCTGAGACATTGACTTATCAACACCCCAAGTCCCGCTCAGGTAATCCCAACCATACATTATCAGCATTATCATCATACTGCAGCCCCGCCACTTAACCATCATTGACTCTTGTTTTAACCCACTTCCTCGCTCGAGGCACTGGCCCAATGGTACAGTTGTAGACAATCTTGTATCTATATCAATTCAGGCCATCCCTATGGTATTTTAGAGTAAGGGGTTACCAACTGAGCATAGTATGCTTGTATTAGAGACTCGGTCTGATCTGAAATCCATCAGCTGCGGACTGATTCATGTTAATGCCATAATTTTGATTTAGAAAATGTATATTATTGAAATTGTTTTCTCAAACCAATGTTAACATTCTAGTAATATCTGAAACTTGAATAAGACTGTGACGATACTGATGTGCCTCTGACTGGGTATAATGTTTATAGATCTGATAGTTGACAGAGGTGGGGGTGTCACCTTCCCCATGTGCTCTTGATAAGGCAGTGGTTCTTAACCTGGGTTCGATCGAACCCCAGGGGTTCGGTGAGTCAGTCTCAGGGGTTCGGCGGAGGTCAAGACACACATCCGACTCATATGATTCGTGATGACACGCCCCGCTTGGCCATCATTGGCTGCAGGTGATCACGCTACATCGCTTGGCCTATCTGTGCTGCAGGGAATTTGGTGCGCTCAGTAGTCGACTTGTGACTGTCGTGATGGTACGTCTTGTGATTTCTTTCTTAATATTTTAATCCCTTCATACTTACTATGTCGAGCAAAAAAAGAAAGTGGTCGGACGAATATGTACAATATGGATTCACATGTATAACGGAACGTGATGGGAGTCAGCGTCCTAACTGCATGATTTGCAATGCCAAGTTGAGCAATTCTAGTCTAGCACCGGCAAAACTAAGAGAACACTTCCTTAAGCTGCATGGAGATGGAAAATACAAGAACACAACGCTAGCTGAATTCAAGGTGAAGAGAGCCAGATTCGATGAAAAGGCTACTCTGCCTGTTCTCGGCTTTGTACCCATCAACAAACCGATCCTCACAGCATCGTACGAAGTTGCTTACCTGATCGCAAAGCAGGGCAAACCACACACCATTGGTGAAACACTCATAAAACCAGCTGTGTTGAAGATGGCGAATATCATGCTGGGAAAAGAGGCTGAAGTTAAGTTATCCCAAATTCCTCTTTCAAATGACACCATCAGCGACAGAATAGAGGACATGAGCAAAGACATCTTGGCTCAAGTAGTTGCAGATCTGATTTCAAGCCCGGCAAAATTCAGCCTTCAACTCGACGAGACCACAGACGTTTCCAATCTAAGCCAGCTTGCTGTATTCGTGCGCTATGTGAAAGACGACGTGATAAAGGAAGATTTTTTATTTTGTAAGCCTCTTACAACAACAACTAAGGCAGCCGATGTGAAGAAACTTGTGGATGACTTCTTCAAAGACAACAATCTTTCGTGTGATATGGTTTCTGCAGTTCGTTCGGACGGAGCTCCAGTCATGCTGGGAAGAAAGTCTGGTTTTGTTGCGCTAGTGAAAGCCGATGCACCACACATCATTGTTACGCATTGTATTCTGCACAGGCATGAGTTGGCAACAAAAACCTTGCCTCCAAAACTGGCAGAAGTATTAAAAATTGTAGTGGAATGCGTGAACTATGTGCGAACTAGTGCTCAGTGAGCTGTGTAAAGAAATGGGCTCTGAATTCGAGGTACTTCTGTACCATTCTAACGTTCGGTGGTTATCCCGGGGACAGGTGCTGAATCGTGTTTTTGCCGTGCGTGTGGAATTAGCCCTGTTTTTGCAAGAGCACCAACATTGTCATGCAGATTGCTTCAAAAATTCTGAGTTCATTCTCATTTTAGCGTACATGGCTGATATCTTCGCAGCTCTCAATCATCTCAATCAAAAGATGCAGGGCGGTGGAGTCAACATCATCGAAGCGGAGGAAAACCTGAAGGCTTTTCAAAAAAAGCTACCGTTATGGAAACAACGAACAGAGAACGATAACTTCGCAAACTTTCCCCTGCTGGACGACTGTGTAAGTAAGATCGAAGATGTATCTGGAATCGGAGACATTTCTGTACCCGCGGAACTGAAGCAAGCAATTGCCACGCACTTAGATGAGCTTGCAAAGTCTCTCGACGGATACTTCCCTACAAGAGAGTCATATCCAGCATGGGTGAGACAGCCGTTCACGTTTAGTGTTGAGACAACAGATGTCAATGATGAATACCTCGATGAAATCATTGAAATTCAGCAGAGCCAGGTTCAACAGCAACTCTTCAGAACAACAACGCTTTCAACGTTTTGGTGTCAACAAATGGTAACGTACCCTGTTATTGCTAAGAAAGCTTTGGAGATTTTCATACCGTTTGTTACAACATATCTTTGCGAGCAATCCTTTTTGAGGATGCTGGACATAAAAATGAAGAAAAGGAACAGACTTTGTTGCGAAAATGACATGAGTGGCACTTGCCAAGGTGAAGCCGCGCATTTCTGAACTGGTCTCTGAAAGGCAACAGCAGAAGTCACACTGATTTGCAGTAAATATTCATTATTATGTTTTTGTGTGAAAATCATGTTTTGATGATTTTGTTCTTTGAACACACAGTGTTGATGTTGATGCACGGTTAATTTTGTGCACCAGTAAAATATATACCTATGTTTTGAATTTGAAAAAATCATATTTTATTTTTCCAATTAAGAAGGGTTCGGTGAATGCGCATATGAAACTGGTGGGGTTCAGTACCTCCAACAAGGTTAAGAACCACTGTGATAAGGTGTCTGACTTGCTATCTAAGTATGCTAAATCTGAACTATTAATAATGGCCGATTTTAATCTGAATTGGATGACACCAGTGTCAGACAGGCTGAAAGATATTTGTACTGAGCTAAATTTGACCGAGCTGATAACCAAGCCCACACGGCCAAATCCAAAAGATCCAGTGAAATCAACCCTAATTGATATTATTCTGATTAATACACCAGAGAAATATGCTGCCAGTGGTTTTCTCTCTGGATATTAGTGACCATTGCCCAATTTTCTGTATTAGAGATGTGAACTTGCATAAATCTAATCCTTGTGTCATCACTAAGAGGAATGATCTTCATTTGAGTGACCATGAACATATCTCAGCTATTCCAGAAACCAAATTAGATTTCAGCTATTTTGCAAATGTCTTCAATACTATCGCAGATAAACATGCCCCCCTTCAAAAAACCAGAGTTAAAAATAGATCTAACGCTTGGTTCACTCCTGATTTATCTGAAGTTATACACACAAGCGATGTTGCTTGGGCCAAGGCCAGAAAAACAGACTTAGGCGCAGATTGGCAGTCTTTTAGGCAATACTGATTAGAAAGGCCATGGCTGAGTACTATGTAAACACTCTGTCTGATTGTAAGGGGAATCCGGCTATGTTCTGGAAAACTGTCAAATCTCTGATTGGTAGTACCTCCCCTTCTCTGCCCCAACAAATTGACTTAGCATTGTTGTCCGTAATGAGGCCAGAGTCTATCATTGGTGCATTTAATTGCCATTTTATTTCAGCTGGCTATATCTTTGAAATAATGAATATGCCTACTCTCTATGAGATTGGGATTAATGACCATAGGGAAAATTTGCATAATGATTTGGAAAATGGTAGTTGAGGATTTTCTTTTCTGCAATAAACAGAAAAAGAAGTCCTTGATGCCCTGCTACTGTAGCTATAGACATTAAGAAGTCCTTGATGCCCTGCTACTGTAGCTATAGACATTAAGAAGTCCTTGATGCCCTGCTACTGTAGCTATAGACATTAAGAAGTCCTTGATGCCCTGCTACTGTAGCTATAGACATTAAGACGTCCTTGATGCCCTGCTACTGTAGCTATAGACATTAAGAAGTCCTTGATGCCCTGCTACTGTAGCTATAGACATTAAGACGTCCTTGATGCCCTGTTACTGTAGCTATAGACATTAAGAAGTCCTTGATGCCCTGCTACTGTAGCTATAGACATTAAGAAGTCCTTGATGCCCTGCTACTGTAGCTATAGACATTAAGACGTCCTTGATGCCCTGTTACTGTAGCTATAGACATTAAGAAGTCCTTGATGCCCTGCTACTGTAGCTATAGACATTAAGAAGTCCTTGATGCCCTGTTACTGTAGCTATAGACATTAAGAAGTCATTGATGCCCTGCTAATGTAGCTATAGACATTAAGACGTCCTTGATGCCCTGCTACTGTAGCTATAGACATTAAGAAGTCCTTGATGCCCTGCTACTGTAGCTATAGACATTAGGAAGTCCTTGATGCCCTGCTACTGTAGCTATAGACATTAAGAAGTCCTTGATGCCCTGCTACTGTAGCTATAGACATTAAGAAGTCCTTGATGCCCTGCTACTGTAGCTATAGACATTAAGAAGTCCTTGATGCCCTGTTACTGTAGCTATAGACATTAAGAAGTCCTTGATGCCCTGCTACTGTAGCTATAGACATTAAGAAGTCCTTGATGCCCTGCTACTGTAGCTATAGACATTAAGAAGTCCTTGATGCCCTGCTACTGTAGCTATAGACATTAGGAAGTCATTGATGCCCTGCTACTGTAGCTATAGACATTAAGAAGTCCTTGATGCCCTGCTACTGTAGCTATAGACATTAAGAAGTCCTTGATGCCCTGCTACTGTAGCTATAGACATTAAGAAGTCCACAGGGGCCGGAAAACTGGATCTGGGTCTGCTTAAATGCGCAGCGCCCTTCATCGCTGGCTCAATATTCCAAAAGTACAGTATGGAAGGCTGCTTATGTGCTGCCGCTCCATAAGGGTGGGGACACTAGTGTTCTTGATAATTATCTTGTTGAGCTAAGATTCTTGAATCTTTGGTAAATGTACAACTTTATTCCTTTTTATCTGAGAGTTGTATTTTGAACGTATTCGGGGTTTAGACCAGGGCACAGTAATATTACTGCAACAACATTATTTCTAAATAATATTGTCAATGCTTTTGATGCCAAAATAAATCGTGCTGCCTTGCTTGTAGACTTGTCAATGGCTTCTGACAGAGTTGATCATTCTATTTTATTGAGTAAGTTGTCCTCAAAAGGCCTGGTCACTGACGCCTGTATGTGTTTCAGAACTATCGCAATACTAGAACTCAGGCTGTTGTGTGTCACGTCTACTCCCGCTCCCCATCACTACCATGATTACTTCCCCATTATCTAGCACTACCTAGCATCACTCTTCAGGCAGTATTGGTTCTATTTTCATCTCCAGACTCTTCTCGTTTTGTAACTGTCACGCCCTGACCCTAGAGAGCCTTTTTATGTCTCTAGTTGGTTTGGTCAGGGTGTGATTTTGGGTGGGCATTCTATGTTTTGTTTTCTATGTTTCTTTATTTCTATGTTTTGGCCGGGTATGGTTCTCAATCAGGGACAGCTGTCTATCATTGTCTCTGATTGGGAATCATACTTAGGTAGCCCTTTTTCCCTCCTTTCAGTGTGGGTAGTTAACTTTGTTAGAGGCTTCATAGCCCTGTTAAGCTTCAAGGTCGTTTTGTATTGTTTATTCTTTTGTTGGCGACATTCAAATAAAAAGGAATATGTATGCTCACCACGCTGCACCTTGGTCTTCTTCCAGCATCGGTCGTGACAGTAACGCACCATGTTTGTTATTATTAAACTCACCATCAACACCTGCTTCCTGACTCCCTGCGTCTTAGTTACAGAATACTGCCTCAGAAATTATGGAAGCAGCAGATGATTACACCATCGTCCAGACGATCGAGGAACAGGGTCATCTACTCCAAAAACACCACAACCAGCTAACGGAGGGCCTCCTACCATGGGTCGTCACAGTGAGCCAGTCCCCCAGCCGTCCGCCCAGGTCAGCGATGCCCGACTTTCCCTTCCGGAGAAGTATGACCGGACTCCATTGTGAAATGCGTAGCTTCCTACTCCAGTTCTCCCTCTATTTCACCTATCAGAAGGGAGACCCTTCAGGCAGAGCCTGAACCCATGGAGGTGGGGGCCATGCACCTCTCCGTGGCTGAGCGCCGACGCAGGACACAGCCGGGGCTTTGTCCCTATCGCGGCCAGGAGGGACACCAGCTTCAGCGGTGCACGATGCCTCCTAACCCGGGATAGGAGGTAGGCGTGAGTATCCCAAGGTAGGCGTGAGTATTCCATAAACCCTTTCTAGTGTCAATTTCACTGGCTAGCTGTCCCTCATCTGTTGCCTCTACAGCTCTAGTGGACTCCAGTGCCACTGGGAACTTCATCAACCAGGCCCTCGCCTCCTCCCTGAACATAACTTCATTGCCACTCTCCTTTTCCTTTCCAAGCTCTTGATATTCAACCATTGGGATCTCACGTCACAGCACCCCTCAACGTGGGACCCAAGCACCAAGAAAGCCTTCTCTTCTTCAACACCCCACCCATACACAGTCATCCTCGGCCTCCTGTGGCTCTAACTCCATAACCCCATCATTTCATGGTCAAAGATGAGAATCACCGCTTGCGGATCAGGATGGCGGAGGACCTGCTTTCCCAAACCCTGTGGTTCCACGTCAGTGGAGGGTCCTGTGAGTTTCCTCTAGCCCATCAAGTGGTCCTCCCGTATCGTTGGCCCCGTGTTTTAGGATGTAGATGTGGACATCAGCCAGGCTCTGGAGAGGGAACCCGCTCCTGCCACCTGCTCTCCAGAGCGCATCTACATCCCCATGAGGGTGAGAGATTGGCTGTTGACCTGGGCACACACATCCCTTGCTTCTGGACACCCCGGTATCTCCTGCACCATCCAATCCCTCTCCGATAAATACCGGTGGCCCACCTTGGCGCAGGACGTCGCCCAACATGTCAACTCATGTTCGGTGTATATATTCAAATCTCCCATGCACGCTCCAGCAGGTAAACTACTTCCCCTTCCCGTGCCTCAGCGGCCTTGGTCACATCTGTCCATAGACTTTGTAACGGATCTCCCCCTTTCTGATGGTTTTACCACCATTCTGGTTGTTGACAGATTCTCAAAATCTTGCCGTTTTATCCCTCTCTCTGGTCTACCTACCGCTCTCCAGGTCGCTGAGGCACTATTCCAGCAGGTCTTCCAGCACTATGGCCTTCCGGAGGACATCGTTTACGACCGTGGTCCCCAATTCCTGTCACGGGTCTGGAAAGCCTTTATGGAGAAGCTGGGGGCCACGGTCAGCCTCACATCCGGGTACCGGCCTCAGTCTAACGGGCAGGTGGAGAGGACCAACCAGGAGCTGAGGAGGTTCCTAAAGAGTCACTGCCATGACCGGCAGGGGGAGTGGGCCCGGTTCCTTCCCTCAGTGAATACGCCCAGAACTCACTTTGTCACTATCCACTGGGTTGATTCCCGTCCAGTGCATCCTGGGATATCAGCCGGCCCTGGCTCCATGGACTCTGAGCCAGACTGAGGCCCCTGCAGTTGATGAGTGGTTCTGAGGTGTGGAACGCCACCCACGTGAGGCTCCTGTGCACCACCCGCCGTCAAAGGATCAGGCGGACCGCCACCGCAGTGAGGCTCCCGTGTTCCATCCCGGTGACCACATCTGGCCTTCCACCAGGAACCTCTCGCTCCGTCTGCCCTGCCGGAAGCTGAGCCCCGCGAGTCGGGGGAGGGGTTACTGTCACCTCAACTCCCGCTAAGGCACTTGGCGTCGCCGGTTTACTAACTACCGGTCCTGGCAACCAATCACGACGCACACCTGGCAACCCTCGTTACGCAAACATGCGCCTCATCATGAGGCACACTTGGACTTCAGCACTACCCTGATTACTTCACCTTTATCTAGCACCCCCTAGCATCACTCTTCAGGCAGTATTGGCTGTTTTCATGTCCAGACGCTCTCTTGTTTTGTAACTCCATGTTCATTATTATTATTAAACTCACAATCTGCATCTGCTTCCTGACTCCCTGCAGCTTCGTTACATTGTGACAGAGGGGGTACCCCAGGGTTAGATTCTGGAGCCACTATTGTTTACGCTGTATTTTAATAACATTGGCAATACTGTGAAATTGTACTATACAGAAAATTTTGTATGCGGATGATACAGTATTGTACTCTGTTGCACCACCTATAAACCAAGCCTTTCACATTTGCAGTCTGATTTCCAAGTACGACTGAAGTCCCTCTTGGATCTTAAGTTAGTACTAAATGCAAACGATGCAAAATACATGCTATTTTCTAGGTCCCCTAACTTAGATTTAAGTGGCCTTGAAATTACTAGCCTGATCGGAACACAAATTGAACGTGTTGCCTCTTAGAAATATCTTGGTATCTGGCTAGATGATAAATTGGCGTTTAAAACACACGTTACTGAGCTGGATAAGAAATTGATGATCAAAATGCGATTATTTACAGAAATAGAGCATATCTTTTGACAATAGAAAATAAGTTGTCCAGGCTACTTTTGGGTATTTCTTTAGATTATGGTGATATAATCTACATGCACGCAGCAGCTTCCACACTTAAACCTCTAGATCATTTTTGAACTCACCATTGTATCAAAAGGTGAGTTTGGCCTCGCCGTACATAAGTCGTATTCCCTTTTGTTTATTTACAAAGCACTCCTGCAGAAACTTCAGATATATTTACCGTATATGTAGTGTCACTTAACTCTACATGTACATACACCTCAATTACCTTGACTAACCGGTGCCCCTGCACATAGCCTCGCTATTGTTATTTTACTGCTGCTATTTAATTATTTGTTACATTTATTTTCAATTTTTTTACTTAACACTTTTTCTTGAAGCTGCATTGTTGTTTAAGGGTTTGTAAGTAAGCGTTTCACTGTAAGGCTACAGCTGTTGTATTCGGCGCATGTGACAAATACAATTTGATTTGATCTGACGCCACTCGTCAAGGTCAAAACAATAGAATACAGTACAAGAGCATAAGATTGGAAAGTGCTAGAGGTTCCAAGGGTGGCTTATGATTCAGGGAGAGCTGCTTTAGATTTTTATGCTCCACGGATGTGGAATGTGTTGCAGGGGAGGGCCAGGCTTAAATGCCTGTTGCCCGTTAGAGGATTGCCCACTGTTATAAATTCCCTATGTGAAGATTGTGTTTGTTTTATGATCATGTTTTGTAATTTAGTATTTTATTGTGTTTTGAATGATGTGTGTGTTTTGTATTGTGCAGAGCTCATTTGAAAAACAGACTTGGGCTCAATATGACACCCTGTTAAAATAATTTAACAATTTACAAATAAAATATGCTGAAAAGTTGTAAGATCTTAAATTGCCATCCGCTTGAATCTAATTAGCATAATACAAAAATCCCCATCAAAATCTGTCTGCGATTAGGGATGTCCCCAAATACAAAAAATCTTGGTCGACCAAGAGTCTTCTGTTCTTTCCACCAATCGATTGGTCCAAATTCTGAAATGTGTATTTTTTCATATATTGACACGTATTTTAATCAAATCAACTATATTCCCTGAGCTTGTCTGATGCTTTAAGCACACGGTTTGACTAAATAATTAGGACACACAAATGACTAGAGGGAGTCCTACCATAATTGATTTGATTGTTCTAGGCCGGGCTCAGACTTGTTGCTCTATGTTAAAAGAAAGACAGCGAGTGACTGTGACTAGCACTAGTTGGCTCTCTCTCCTCCCTGCTGCATCGACACCACAGAACATCAAACATAATTTCTGCCTGAAAAGTTCTGTTACCGAAATCCCTCATTTGTTTAGGAAAAACATTCACTATTCCCTCAACCCTTGCTCTCTTTAAGTGACACGTGTATGCATCGCATAAACGTGACCAAATACCTATTTGCACAGGACTAGTATTATTATAGAACGTTGGTTATGTAATTGTTACTCCAGAATGTCCATCATTCCAGAGGACGATTCGGAGGGGGGTTAGTTTTTTTCAAACTGCCCCCTGTAATTCTCTCCTTTTTCCCAATAAATTGACAGTTATGACAAAAGCCTGAAGTTTTCTATTCTATGTGGGAAGATACAGTATTTCAACATGTCCAGGTGATAGGGCCACACTGATAACTCAAGCTTGGTTCCAAAGTTACTAAACCATACCAAACCATATTTCCTATAGTGTCGCCATAATACTTGAATTGAGGAAGTGTGATCATAAATCATTAGGATATTTTTGCGATCCGCATTACGTCCTAAATGCACCCCAGCCTTCAGATGTGAGTAAACAGTGCAATTGCACTTGATATGCATTATAGAAGCACTATTGCGCCTTCTTCACCACACTGTCTGTGTGGGTGGATCATTTTCAGATTGTCAGTGATGTGTATGCCGAGGAACTTGAAGCTTTCCACCTTCTCCGCTTTGGTCCTGTAGATGTGGATGTTTCCTGAAGTCCACGATCAACTCCTTTGTTTTGTTGAGGGAGAGGCTCTGGCTCTAACCAGAATAGAAAGAGGAGTGGGAGGCCCTGGTGCACAACTGAGCAAGAGGACAAGTACATTAGTGTTTAGTTTGAGAAAAAGACGCCTCACAAGTCCTTAACTGGCAGGTTCATTAAATAGTACCCGCAAAACACCAGTCTCAACGTCAACAGTGGAAAGGCGACTCCGGGATGCTTGCCTTCTAGGCAGAGTTGCAAAGAAAAAGCCATATCTCAGACTGGCCAATAAAAAGAAAAGATTAAGATGGGCAAAAGAACACAGACAATGGACAGAGGAACTCTGCCTAGAAGGCCAGAATCCCGGAGTTGCCTCTTCACTGTTCACACTGAGACTGGTGTTTTGCAGGTACTATTTAATGAAGCTGCCAGTTGAGAACTTGTGAGATCATTTACAACATTAACAATGTCTACACTGCTTTTCTGATCAATTTGATGTTTTTTTAGTGGACAAAAAATTAGCTTTTCTTTCAAAAATACGGAAATGACCCCAAACCTTTGAACGGTAATGTACGCTTCATGTCTGAGCATTTGAATTGGGACTCCACTTTGTCTTTGTACTGACGTTTTGCCTGTTTGATTGCCATACGGAAGGCATAGCTGGACTGTTTGTACTCATCCATGTTACCAATCACCTCGCCGTAGTTAACTGCAGTGGTTTGCGCTTTCAGTTGTGCGCGAACGTCTGGCGCCCGCTTCGCAGTCGTTGTTGTTTTCATTACTAATAATAACTTTGGAAATATGTGCGTTTCTATCAAAGTAGTGCCTTATTACGTTAGTATGTCGTGTTATGTCGTTTCTACTGTAGCTCACTGTATGTATGGAGCATAATATATTTGTGTTTATTCCTTATAACTGCGGACACGTGAGGTAACTTTACTAATTTCATAACCTTTATGGTGTTATATTCAATCGTGCTTATGTAGCTAGCTACATTCTTCAATTACAGTGGCTCCTCCTTTAAAAGTTGCGTCAGCAGCATTCTGTGGCACGTCATTTAATTCTCAGCCATTTTTTCCTGTTACTGCAAGTTATTGCTAGTTTGACCACCAGAGGGCATCTTTGAGAAGCATTTGATAGTATTCCGTATTGGCATTACCAGAGAATTAAAAAAAAACATTTGTAATATGGTATAAGGGATTGATTTTAAGAAATTTGGCTTAATTAATTTTAGTATTTTTTATCATTATTTTCTTAACGAAATGTGTTTTTTAATTGTGTAGGTATATCTAAAATATTTTTTTCAATGATGTGACTCTCCACCAATAATTACATTTAGAGGATTGGAGGACTCTATATTAATATCTAAGGGTCATTTTATATTAGATATTCTCAGATATTCTCACAGATCCTAAGGGGCTTTTATATAATTCTAAATGAATTAATAATAATAATCGCTTTGTTTAAAAAGTGACGATATTTTGGAGATTTCGTTTTCATTTAACTTGGAGTGAGTGAGAAAAAGGCAATTCTTGAACATGGCTAGTCATTTAGCATTATTTATTTCTGGAGAAACCTAACTTGATTATTTAGCAGACATCACTTGCTTATATTCAGTCAACACATATCTTAAGAATATCAAGGAATATTTGAACATTTCGTTTCTCCATGCTTGTCTTAGAGCAGCGCTTAATGGTGCTGAAATAGACGGCCACAGCAGGAAGGCTATGTATTCTGTGCCCACTCGTGGTATCTCTCTTCGGTTACAAATCCTTGGAATAGCAGAACAGCATAATGGTCCGGGCGGCCCTTGCTGTGCCTGGTGACCAGTTGGTCAAGCTCTGTTGTCAGAAGAGGAATGGAAATGTCAGGGTGAACCGAAAACCTGACGAACCCGCCACATATGTTGACTCTGCCTGTCAGAGGTGGAGTTCTAGAGCTCACAGGTGTGGCTGGCATGGATATATATATATATATATAAATAAAATAAATTCTCAGAACATTAACCATGTGTGTTCGCTTGTTTTGTACTGTTCTGTAGTTTCGACCCAATGATTCGTCTGACAAACAAAGAACTTTGCATCCTGCAGGCCCAGGCGAATCAACCTTGGCCCTTGAGCAATTTGCTCAAAATTGCTACAGAAAAAAAGGAAGAAGATCAAGAAGATTAAGGAAAGCATAAAGATGTTGATGAAGAAATACTGTTTTGGGTTAGAAATGTAATACTTTAGAGTACTTTAGCATTGAATACATTGCAAGTTGAGGGATTTTCACAACAGTAGCCGTGCTATAAAAGTCTATTGTCCTGCTAATAGGAATCATTTGCATGACGGGCTACATTCTTTATTCTAACCACAATGTCACACATAATTTGTATATACCTTTCCAATTACTTTTAGATTTTGGGAATTACAAATGTGCGCTTTCTTTTTATTTACATTGTTTTAGTTCAAATGTGCAGACTTTTTTTCTTTCAATTATTGTTTTATGTAGGAAGCTACATTTTTGCCCATTTGCAACTGTTAGTAGACCTAACAAAAAAAATCCTACCTCTATTAGGTTGTTAAGCCTTATAGCCTACCTCAGCCAGTTAAGTTATTTTATATACAGTAGGTCGAGGCTTCGAAGAAATAGACTCCAATTAAGCCCTCTTGTTGTTTGTAAAGTCAAATTCAAAAAGCCACTCGCTGTCACGTTGGTATGAAGAGATTCGGGAGACAGGCGCAGAAATGCGTAATAGGGTTTTTTATTCAGCCCAAATTACGGCGTGCCGTGTAGAGGCACGGGGACAACGACCAAAGAAACACGTAACAAAAACACAGGGTTGAAACCCAAACAAAAGAGCGAGGAGCACCTTGAATAAATAACACACGTGCACAATGATTATCACATGGGACGAGACCCGTAATCATCTGTGCAATCCACAAGGGCACGAAAGCCCAAAACACACAGCACAGGTACTCACACGCACCAACTGACACTGTAACAATAATCGACAAGACCATGGAAACCAAAGGGCACATAAATACTATCAGTGGGGATAGGGGACAGGTGTGCTTGATGAAAGTTCCGGAGGGATCCGTGACACTCGCACATCTGAGCTATCTTTTTTGCAGGTGCATGGCAAAACCTGGATGAGATGAGAAAAAGAAGAAGGAATCCGCACACTGCTCTTGATCGTATCACTGATCTTTTAATTATTTTTTTTTTTTTTAGTTCTATCCCCTTTTCTCCCCAATTTTCATGGTATCCAATCGCTAGTAATTACTATCTTGTCTCATCGCTACAACTCCCGTACGGGCTCGGGAGAGACGAAGGTCGAAAGCCATGCGTCCTCCGAAGCACAACCCAACGCACTGCTTCTTAACACAGCGCGCCTCCAACCCGGAAGCCAGCCACACCAATGTGTCGGAGGAAACACTGTGCACCCGCCCCCCTCGGTTAGCGCGCACTGCGCCCGGCCCGCCACAGGAGTCGCTGGAGCGCGATGAAACAAGGATATCCCTACCGGCCAAACCCTCCCTAACCCGGACGACGCTAAGCCAATTGTGCGTCGCCCCACAGACCTCCCGGTCGCGGCCGGCTGCGACAGAGCCTGGGCGCGAACCCAGAGACTCTAGACCACTGCGCCACCCGGGAGGCCGTATCACTGATCTTTAATAAGCTTTGTGTCAGAGCTTTTGGGAGTTTTGCTAACCCTTATGTAGACCTAGCCACACCCACATCCGTTCCACGCGTCGAAAAGGGTAGGAGGCGAAGGAAAAACAAAAAAGTGCTACCAAATATAACAATATGCATTTCATAAATATTCAAATAGTGTCGTACATAAAACATATTAAACACGTCTGTAAAACCCCAATGAGGACATCGACCTACCAAGCAAGTTTTCATAAATCATTGGGTACAGTGTAAGAAAAACGAGTAATCTGAAAGAGGAGCATAATTCATGTTCAAATTTACAACATAACATACATAGGCATTTCATCATTAAGTCCTTTAGGAAATAATGTCGAGAGGGTGAAAATCCAAAAATCTTCTCTTTTACTCAAGAGTATTATTAATATCACCTCCCCTGTCTGATATCTTAAATTTCTCTATTCCACAAAATCTAAAGGTAGAAATGTCATGTTTTAGGTCATTAAAATGTACTGTGACTGGATAATCCCTGTCCTTTCTCCTAATTTAACGTTATGTTCACTGATTCTCTGTTTGAAATAATGAGAGGTTTTACCTACATGCACAGCCCACATGGACATTTAATAATGTAGATAACATGGGTAGTGGAGCACGTAATACTGTCATTTATTTGGAAACATTTTCCTTTATGTGGGTGGCAGAAATATTCAAACACATCATATTGTTGCACTGTGCGCAACCTCTGCATTTATAGCTACCAAATGGAAGAGGGCGTAAAAGAGCCTGGCTGATTTTCGTTTCTGGCTGGCAGTTGCCATGGACCAATTTAGCGTGTAAATAAAACATGCCAGTGTTTCCTGACCGCATCTCCCACTTTTCGCGAGTTCAAAGTATATGTGGTTGTGAACATTACAGAATGTTCTTTAGCTTTAGTGGGTCTTTTTTGTAGCAGTTCATCTCGTGTTTTCCCCAATGCCAAATTAAGAGCTTCGTCCACACATTGTAGAGAATAGCCTCTTCCTAGAAACCTATTGCGCATCTCCACTGCTTTTACTAGATAGTCCTGAAAATGATTTGTTGCAAGTTGGGTAGGGGAGGGGGGGTTCACACCTACATTTGCTTCCTCGTAATGTTTTGTCAGCCATCTTTGCTGAAGTCACCAGGGACGGGTGGCCCGCGTCAAATTCGTCAGAGGAACCACTCGATATGATTGGTCATATAAAAACCTTGGGACCCAAATGCATAATGAGTGCTCTAGCTCCCCCTTGTGGTGGTCTGGAGCAATGAAGCCGTGACGCTGGGTACCTCTAAGTCCCGCGGTGTAAGCTCGCAACTTTTAAAGGAGGAACCACTGTATCTCTGTAAATCAATGCTAATCGCGTCAGAGAAGTGTTAGCTTCTTTTGAAGCTACCCTGGCCTTATGACAACCCAAGTGTCACTGTGGTCTAAGGCAATGCATCTCAGTGCTAGAGGCGTCACTACAGACACTTTGGTTCCAATCCAGGCTGTATCACAACTGGCCGTGATTGGGAGTCCCATAGGGCGGCACACAATTGGCCTGCCTTCCGTGTAGGCCGTCATTGTAAATAATAATAGTGCTTGAGCATATGATACTCCCCAAAGCATGGTGAAATACATGGAGGTGTATCACAAGCTAAACACATCTATTTTGTCAACTTCCTCTGCTTCCTTCTCCTGGTGCCAGACAGGCAGACTTTACAGTGCCTCCGTGTGTGACAACCTTGAGCAGCAGTTTGAGGGACTTTGCAGGGAAAATGCCATGCAGTAAGGCATAGGGAATTGTCCGCAGCAGGACGACCCTCAGTGGATGGACGCCGAGGGGTGTGGTCCTCCTCCAGCAGCTCTCTCATGAGGTTCTCTCTGTACTTTTGATAATTACTTGACTTATGAGGGAGTGGGAGGATGATGGAAGGGAGAGGATGATGAGGCAGTGGGTAGGTGGGTGAGATATTGTCACTACAATTGCATAATGGAAATGTATGTGATTTGTATGTGAACTGTACGACCAATTACAAAAACACCTTGTTCTGTAATCATCACATCTGTTAGTTGGCGGTGAACTATGTGGCCATCGAGGGCAGCAGTGTCGATCAGATGGGAAAATATCTTCTTATACTACTTGTTCATTTTCCGAGTGCATTCCACAAAGCTGTTTATCATGTCCGACTTATCTACTTCCCCCATTTTGAGGTTATAGTCAAGCACACAGTCTGGTTTGATTTTTCTCTCTCCCGTCAGGTGGTCCACCTTCCCTGTGGCCGACCTGGTTACTCTATGGACAGTGGACAGGACATGGACGTCTCGTTTGTCATGCCACTTTACTGCCAGCTGTTGACCGTTCTCCTTGAACTCCACCTCCCCTCTCTGCATCTTCCTGCATCTGAATGCCGGCATCCCCTTCCTGTTCGACCTGACTGTGCCACAGGCCCCTGTGCTGTTGGAGAGCAGATGCTGGAAGAGTGTGGGACTGCTGTACAAATTGTGTATCGCAGCAGAACTAGGAAGCGGTCTTGGGATAAGAGGTTGTCAAAGAAGGGAGTTGCAAACATAGGATCTGTGCTCCAGTATTCTCTTCGGGAGTTCTTTACTATTCCCATAAGGACATTCACCAGGAAGGTATACATTTCACTAATTGTGGTTGTCACCCATTTAGCGAGTTTCCCCCCCCACTCCTGGCTCTCTTCTCCTGTAGCTCCAAGGCATAGCGATTGGTCTCCTCTACTATGTCTCCCACCAGCTCCTCTGTCAGAAACAACTTGAAGCACTCTGCCTCAGATGGAAATGGCAAGGGGCTTTGCACTCCAGACTGGGACTCATCAAAGAAAACAGCAGGGCCAGGAGGGGTGGCGGCCTTCCACTGTCGGTCGGCCTCCTTCACCACCAGCATCTTCAAAGGGACCTCCAGTGGACAAGGGGTCCTCAGATTCACGGTTCTCAATGGCTATAAGGTTAGGGGGAGCTCCTCACTGTCACTGTCACTGTCAGAATCCGATTCCTGACTTTCATACTCAGACTCATAGTCAGAATGTAAAAGAAATCTCCAGAATTTCCGCATTTGTGAGTTGTCTCCTTTTGAAAGACATTGCTAATGCTACAGCTTATCTCACTTGCTACATACATAAACAACAACACTGAACGACTGGGAGTGTGAGTGAGAGGTTACGTAATTGACTGCCGGCACGCGCCACTTGTATCAATAAATCACTATTAGAAAATGTTTTGTGTGGTAATTATTTATATATTTATTGCTTTATTCACATGTTATGAAGTACTGGTGATTCCAGCTATGTGATTCCAGCTATTCCAGCTATGTGTGGAGCCATGTTTGCTGACATACAATGTATACCGGGTTTCACGTAATCGTCTGTCGGACCAAAGATGTTATATCAAAATGAGGTGAGTAAGGGTTCACTCATTTTTCGAGAACTTCCGGAAGTGAATAGTGGGATGTGAACGATTTGTAGCCGACACACCCCCTTCAACACGCATACTATAAACTAGAGGTTGACCGATTATGATTTTTCAACGCCGATACCGATACCGATTATTGAAGGACCAAAAAAGCCGATACCGATTAATCGGCCAATTTTTGCATATATATTTGTAATAATGACAATTACAACAATACTGAATGAACACTTATTTTAACATAATATAATACATCAATAAAATCAATTTAGTCTCAAATAAATAATGAAACATGTTCAATTTGGTTTAACTAATGCAAAAACAAAGTGTTGGAGAAGAAAGTAAAAGTGCAATATGTGCCATGTAAAAAAGCTAACGTTTAAGTTAGAACATATGAAAGCTGGTGGTTCCTTTTAACATGAGTCTTCAATATTCCCAGGTAAGAAGTTTTAGGTTGTAGTTATTATAGGACTATTTCTCTCTATACCATTTGTATTTCATATACCTTTTGACTATTGGATATTCTAATAGGTACTTTAGTATTGTCAGCCTAATCTCGGGAGTTGATAGGCTTGAAGTCATAAACAGCGCAATGCTTGAAGCACAGCGAAGAGCTGCTGGCAAAAGCAGGAAAGAGCTGTTTGAATGAATGCTTACGAGCGTTCTGCTGCCTACCACCGCTCAGTCAGACTGCTCTATCAAATCATAGACTTAATTATAATGTAATAACACACAGAAATACGAGCCTAAGGTCATTAATAGGGTCAAAACCTGGAAACTATCATTTCGAAAACAAAACGTTTATTCTTTCAGTGAAATACGGAACCGTTCTGTATTTTATCTAACGGGTGGCATACCTAAGTCTAAATATTGCTGTTACATTGCACAACCTTCAATGTTGTCCTAATTATGTACAATTCTGGGAAATGATTTACGGTCTTTGTTAGGAAGAAATGGTCTTCACACAGTTTGCAACGAGCCAGGCGGCCCAAACTGCTGCATATACCCTGACTCTGCTTGCACAGAACGCAAGAGAAGTGACACAATTTCCCTAGTTAAAAGAAATTCATGTTAGCAGGCAATATTAACTAAATATGCAGGTTTAATAATATATACTTGTGTATTGATTTTAAGATAGGCATTGATGTTTATGGTTAGGTACACATTGGTGCATCGACCGTGCTTTTTTCGCGGATTCGCTTGTTAAATCACCCGTTTGGCGAAGTAGGCTGTGAATCAATGATAAATTAACAGGCACCGCATCGATTATATGCAACGCAGGACAAGCTAGATATACTAGTAATATCATCAACCATTTGTAGTTAACTAGTGATTATGTTAAGATTTAATGTTTTTTATAAGATACGTTTAATGCTAGCTAGCACCTTACCTTGGCTCCTTGCTGCACTCGCATAACAGGTAGTCAGCCTGCCACGCAGTCTCCTTGTGGAATGAAATTTAATCGGCCATAATCGGTGTCCAAAAATGCAGATTACCGATTGTTAGGAAAACTTTAAATCGGCCCTAATTAATCGGCCATTCCGATTAATCGGTCGACCTCTACTATAAACAGACCAAACTCATCTTGTCTCCTCATATTATCTTTGGTTTCTGGGAAAAAACAAACATGGCAGCTTGCAGAAACTACCCATAGTCGGATTACTTTCCATTTCTAGAAAGTGTTTTACTCAATTATTTAGATCAATGGTGAGCTCACCAATGATGTGATTAATTATAAATAGTAAGTGCTATTAGCTAATTCATATTGTAGTTAATGTCAGTTGAGAGTTATAAAACTATCACCGCTTGTGCGCAAGGACAAATGTAGCCTACATTTTCCAGTTTGGATGATTGTGTTATGCTGTAGCTACTTCTGTGAATGTCTGAACATTGCATCCAAAATAAACTGCTCAAATTCTGGACATAACTTTGTAAAGACTGTGTTTGTACAAAATGTTTCTGAAAAAACAGTGTGGCCAGCTCAAATGCTGATTGTTGCGTCATACCGAAACTGGACGTTCTAAATAAGCGTTCTAATCACACCGGTTTGTTCATATGCTACAGGGACCACTGTAGAATGGGTTTGATCGTACGCTACAGGGACCACTGTAGAACTGTAGAATGATCACACCCATGTGTTGGTATGTGTGAAAACGTTAAAGTCCCAAGCTACAATAAATGCTCCATCAGGATATGCTGCTTCTAGTTTGCACAAAGTCCAGTGTAGTTCCTTGAGCGCCGTCGGCTTGAGATGGAAAATACACGGCCATGGCGATAACCTGACGATAACCGATGACCGAAGAGAATTCTTTATCTTATTTGGGTTTACAGTATATGATAGTCTGTGATGCATCCCCTCCTTCTTACTGTAGCAAGGGAATGCTTAGATGTTGTTTCAAAATTAGGACAATTAATGTTTAGCAGTTCCCTCAAGATTCATACTGCACATTATGACCACCTAGTTATTGTAATGAAATATTTCCTAAGTGTGGCATTTGAATTACATTAAAAACCATGGTTGAAGAAGACATTTTTCATATCTTTCATATCTACTTGAGTCATCACAGTATGTACAGTAGACTACAGTAGTAGAATAATAACGTATTGGACGGAGACCTTATCAGTCAAAACCACTCAAAAACCCAAGAGGGATTTCACACACTTCTACCAGTCTCCAAACTAGCACTGTGATAGCTACAATGACCTCTAGTTGACCTTCAGCTCAGTCGGCTGCCTTCAGCTCCCTCTCTCTTTCTCCCTCTCTCTCTATCTGTCTCTCCCTTCATCTTTCTCCCTTCCACACTCACTATCTCCCTCTTTCTTTCTCTCTCTCTCTCCATCTCTCTTTTTTTTGTTTCTTTCTCCTCTCTCTTTCCCTCCCCGCCCTCATACTGTACGGTACACTACAGATCTCACCACCACACTGGCAGATACCATAGACATACACACCAGTCCATGTGTCACACACACTCAGATTTGCTGAGAGCTATCTGTGGAGAAGCTCTTTGCTGGGTCCTGACAAGGCCACACAGTTCACTGCTGATCCAGACTGTCTGACAGCTGCGTGTGTGTGCGTGTGAGTGTGTGAGCGTGCGCGTGCGTCACTCTCACAAAGACTCTGCTTGTCAGCACTAAAGTCGAGAGGAGTTGGGGCCAACTATGAGTGAGGCAAGGTTGAACTATGGGAGGGGGGACAACTATGAGTGAGGCAAGGTTGAACTATGGGAGGGGGGACAACTATGAGTGAGGCAAGGTTGAACTATGGGAGGGGGGACAACTATGAGTGAGGCAAGGTTGAACTATGGGAGGGGGGACAACTATGAGTGAGGCAAGGTTGAACTATGGGAGGGGGGACAACTATGAGTGAGGCAAGGTTGAACTATGGGAGGGGGGACAACTATGAGTGAGGCAAGGTTGAACTATGGGAGGGGGGACAACTATGGACATAAGAGGGAAAGCTAGGAGAAAGGGCACACTGTGACAGCAGTGAAAACTACTGCAGTATGAGGCATTCTGAATGTATCTGATTCATCAACTGAACTGGCCAGATGTGTTTTACTCAATTCTGAATCCATCCACTATTTCCAGTGAGTTCATTCAGCAGTCAGGGGTTAGGTGCTCTGCCTTGATGTTTGCAATTCCTCTGCTGCATAACCATATGGGCGGCAGGTAGCCTAGTGGTTAGAGCGTTGGGCAAGTTACCAAAAGGTTGCTAGATCAAATCCTCGAGCAGGTAAAACTCTGTCATTCTTCCCCTGAACAAGACAGTTAACCCACTGTTCGTAGGCCGCCATTGTACATAAGAATTTGTTCTTAACTGACTTGCCTAGTTAAATAAAGGTAAAGTAAAAAAATGTGTTCCCTGCTGTTCAAAATACAAAAGGATGACAATGTGTATGTCAACAGGCTAAGCAGTGTGAACAGATTTGAGCAGCTAAAATACAACTTGCTTTTTCGGTTAATGATGACTGGAGGGATTAAGAAGCATGTTATCCCATTTGAACATCAGCCTTTCAAATAAACAGAGAAATACAATGTATGTGTTGTCTGTGGGTTTCGGGGTCCTCTAAGGTGTGTGATTGTCCCTGCTATTGTGAGAAGCAGTCGGTCAGTCCATACTGTACATCAGTTCACCACTGTATCGTGGTGTAAAAATAGCACATCCGCTTCTATTAATAGACAGCACATCCAAGGTCCTATCAGGAAGCTGACTATCAGCGCCATTCTGGGGGCTGTACTGATGCTGAAGGTTGTGTATAGAATCAATATCAACACATAAGTGTGTCAACAACAAAAAACTCTGATAAATCAATACCCCCCCAAAGAAACCATCAGTAGAATACTCTTCATTGAAAATAGGAAAGATTTCATGATGCCACAGTCAGTGCTGCCATGATTTATTTGTTATGCTCATCATTTTGGGTTTGCATGCTGTCAGGTTTCAGTTCTCTGCTCTCTTTCTCTCTCTCTCTCTCTCTCTCGCCCACATAGTGGACCTTTACAGTTCATTCCTGTGCCTCCAACACCAACTCATCTCATTCGTCATCCAGCTGGAGGCTGCACCCACCCACCTGGACACCAAGGTTGCCCTCATTTGCAAATCTCATCTGCAGAAATTACAGTAGGAAAAACTGCTGCTCTTATAAAGAACAAATAGAATAACTAGAGAGCTAGTAGATATAGTGAAACATCTAAGGCAACCAATCCCTTCCCATCTCACCCCAGCTGTTCTGTCTCTGACTGACTCAGAGCATGTGTAGGCTGTAGGAAGCATGTAGGCTGTGCCATTGTATAACACACTGTGAACAGCTTTCTTATTAAGTCTTCTCAAGCTGCAGGAGCTGGCTGGCTGTGCTGGCTGGACAGGTTCAGGGAAAAGTACTGCACATAGCTCTGTGCCGGTACTGTATAATGGGTACAACATGTCTCTAGGCCTGATTAGGGTACACTACAACCCTACCTGGCTCTGTGCAGGTTTAGGGTGGAGGGTTAGGTTACAGGTTTAAGGTACCGGTTATAGGGTACACTACCTACAGTACCTAGCTATGTGTAGGTTTAAGGTAGGGTTAGGGTACAGGTTTAGGGTACATGTTTAGGATTCACTACCTACCTGGCTCTGTGCAGTTCTTATCCAGTGTGTCATTGTCTCCGTCCACGGCCATCAGCCTGCGTCCCAGACGGTTTGTTGTGTCAACCAGCCCCTGCTCCAGGACCAGGCCATGTCCTATGTTCGAGTTAGAAAAGAGTTAGGATGATACAATAATACAAAATACAGAATTTTTTCATTAATGGTCAAACACGGAGTAGTCGTCCCCCCATCGTGGCATGGACTCCGCAAGGTGTCAAAAGCGTTCCACAGGGAAACTTACATCTGTAGTCTTGCCCATTTACTCTCTGAATGGCACACATACACAATCCATGTTTCAATTGTCTCAAGGCTTAAAAATCATTATTTAACCTGTCTCCTCCCCTTCATCTACACTGATTTGAAGTTGATTTAACAAGTGACATCAATAAGGGTTCATAGCTTTCACCTCAATTCACCTGGTCAGTCTGTGTCACGGAAAGAGCAGGTGTTCTTAATGTTTTGTATACTCAGTGTATAACACATTACATCATCTATACACATGTATGTATAAACAAAAACGTTAAAAAAGTACAGTGGATAAAAGGACAATTAGACACTTAAAAAGAAACGTCTCAGTTGGAGGATAAGATGGCAGGCTTTGGCGAAGGCATTTACATTATTGTTACCTGATAGAATTCCACATAATTTATTATTTTCATCAGACCATTAACATTTTGATTTTGGTTGGACAGCTGACACAAAAGATCATCCCTAATTTAGTTGTATAACCCACAGTAAAGCACTGCATGAGCTTCAGTTTCAACGGAACCATCTTTACAAAATGTACATACACGTTTATCTAGGGAAATATTTGTGTATCGTCTCAATAGCAAGAGGGACCACTCCTAAAGCTGTTGCTGTGACTGTATTACCGCCACTCTGGAATTCACTCTACATCAAAATGTATATTGCTTGGATAAAACAGTACGTCAGGAAAGAAACCGGCAGTGAACATGCATTGAAACACTGGGCTTTGCATCTCAAATCCTTATATAGCGAACTACTTTTGACCAGGGCCGATAGTGCACTACTTTTGACCAGAGCCCTATTGGATATAGCTGCCATTTGGCTTTGCATGTGGTGACTCTGTCACAGGAATACAAGGTCCAATGTTGATTAAACCAACAAGCTGTAAAAGCGGCGGTCGGATATTCAGCACCATTGAAGCAAGACAGTGATGGAATCGAAATTTGGAAGTTCAGCACCACATGAGAGTGGACAGCGACCGTCTCAGGTGCAGCCACTCTCCACTGGGAGAATCCTTGGAAATGAATCTAGGTCTGACCAGGAAGTCAAAAGCCTGGAATGTAGTTAGGACTAACCAATGCTATAAGGGTGGCAGTCTATAATTTTTATTTTATTGTGGTTTATCAAACCTATCAACATGTAAATAGACGGATGTGACTGAATATAATGGGACTCATTTGTAAGTAAAACAAGCCTGATTATAACAGTCAAGACAGTGCTATCTCCAGCCCTAACAGTTGCTCGTCTGTGGTGACGTATTTTACATCATTTTAAGTATGATATCATGTTTGTTATAATCCCTTAAGCGCCTTGTTATTCAAATACAATTAGGGAACTCTGCGACATGTTTTATCCAAACAGATGATGTTCAAATTGATAATGCCCTGTTAAAGTGTTTTTCAAAAGCTTTGGTGCAATTTTCACAAGTATATGGTGAATTTTCACAAGGCAGTTGTTTCAAACCTCTAAGTACATTTTCTATTGACTAAGTATAACACACAATTCACTTTTTCACCACACTTAGTGTTTCATCTAAAAAGACATGTTTCACATTGCAATCCATGTTCATATAAAGTCATTGCTTTTCACAATCCAATACTCACATTACTTTTGATATGATTGTCTTCTCATTTGTTAAAATACATTTTACTATTACGTAATCCGACTGCTGTTATTCGATAATCACTTAACCGTTTGGTAAACCTGTAGATTTGAAACTGGTTTGTCTACAACAGATTTTGAGAACTAGGCCCTAATGTATGTTTGTAAAGTATAAACATATAAAGTGTGACATATACTGTAATGTACTATTATGATGATAACTATTTCGATTTTACTTCACAGTATGTTTGAAAAAATTGGATCAGATATGTACTGTATGTAACAAATGCGTCCCCTACACAGTAAACATATATCCAAAATGATGTTCCTTTTTGATGGGGGAGGTTCACACTGCTTTACTAAAATTACATTAGCCATTACTGTACTGTAATACATGCCATTTACATAGCAGACACTTTTATCCAGAGTGACAACAGTGTGTCTACATCTTGGCATGTGACCCCAGTGGGAATCAAACCCTCAACTCTGGTGTTGCTTGTGCCATGCTCTCACTACCTGAGCCACACAGGACCGCAACAATAAAATACTGTAGAATACAATACATGATTACCATACAGGTAGAAGGTGTACCATTGCCATCGCCATGAGCATGCCACCTTCCTTCAGGCCATGAATGAGGCATGTAATGACATCAATCCAGACCTACTGTATGTCAGGCTTGAATTCACCGCTCCAAAATGTTTTTCACTAGGTGCATGAACAATGAGGATATTTACTGCGATGTCAATGAGAACCAATGGTCAAATGTTCAAGACAGGCTTGATGCAAACTAGTGCCTGCTAAACATAATTTTTCTTTAATTCATTGAATGTGTTTCATTTGATTACAGTACACCTATGTTGTAATGATATCTGGTTAATAAATTTCTTTTTTTGCATCAATGATTGTGAAAGATGACTTCAATGATTACACCTTTGATCACACATGGGATAGAAATGATGGAAATTACATTTTCTGTAAATGTTGCTGAGAATTGTAAGGGTATTGCCTAATGTGAAAACAGTGTAATGTGCTGTAATTTACAGTACTGTAACATATTACATTCAAAGGACAATTTTGAAACATGTATCTTGCATTGCTATTGGATTAACTGGTTGTTAAAATATCATTCTGTTAAAAAATCTATGTTCTCATGGTATTTCACAGTAAACTTATATTTTTGATCAGTGATTGTGTGGTGAAAGGTGTCTCCAAACAACACGAATGCACAACAAAAGGTTTTGAATGTCAGCCTTGCTGCATTACAAGTGTTACCAGTTTGGAGTTTTGTACTAAGAGTTTTGAAAATTCACCAGATACTTGTGAAAATAGCACCAAAGCGATTGGGGGAAAAAAGCTGTATGTTCAAACAGGGACAACAGACTACATAGGCATCTTTAATAGCATGATATAAACAGGTCTAATGATACAGGAAGCTGAGCCCTAAGGCAAGTGGGTAAACTGAAATGGTAGCCTAGGGGAGAATTTACAAAACAGCCCTGGGACTTATTGTGTGTGTGTGTGTGTGTGGTGTGTGTGTGTGTGTGTGTGTGTGTGTGTGTGCGTGTATGTATGTGTAGAGAAAGTTACAGAGATTAACATATTTCAGGACTCAGAAATCCACTGTATGTGTGTGGTTCATTAAAGCTCCACATACCAGTTGTGAACTAATCTGGTCTGGAGAAGTGAGGGATAATTCATATCAAAGGCAAGCCAGCATCAAATATGAACAGTTTCAGAAATACATGCCCTCAAACTTTTTGTGCAGTTGCCAGGTGCTAATTGCCAGTTTACAAGTGATTCCTCCATATTGGTGGTAGAAAACGATTTATTTGGCTTGTCCTGTAATAAATTGCTGATTCAAACCCCAGTCTTGACCGTTCCCCTCTCCCCCTATCTTTCAATTGTTTAAGTCATTTTGTAACATTGATGTAACATCTTCCTCAGGGATCAAGATCAACAGAATATCAACAGAGTAACACTTTGACAGCTGAGTGATCTCTCCTGAAACAATAATTCAAGGACTGGTCATAGTTCATATACTTTGTGTCCTGGTGCATAAATGTATAGATTTAGGTTTAATGGGTCATTTTTTGTTCAGCTCTTACACATCATTTATGGCACCAAAAGGGTACACATACAGTCATGTTCTGTACAAAAAAAGAACAGGTTTTGTGATATTGATGTATGCTGTTGTTCTCTGTCTCTTCAGTCTTCAGAGAGAGATGTAGTACAGTTCAAATAATACAGCGGGGTCATTTTCTGGCTGTACTGGTTGAAACCGAAGTGGTTGTCCACAAACCCAAGCAGCGGTACTGGTTGAAACCGACGTGGTTGTCCACAAACCCAAGCAGCGGTACTGGTTGAAACCGACGTGGTTGTCCACAAACCCACGCAGCGGTACTGGTTGAAACCGACGTGGTTGTCCACAAACCCACGCAGCGGGCGCGCAACACTTTCTACCTCCAGCGCCCCCAATAACTCCCCTAGGCCACCGCGACAGAGACAGCAACATGTCCAAGAAAATCATTAGAAAACGAAAACAAACATGTTTTGGGCGTCTTAAAGAAGTGGATATTTGGTGTAAATCATGAGTGATTGAGAATGACCTGTGACTCACGTTATATTCTAGAACATGTTGCCTACGTTTTGCATAGGCCTATACTGCGGCACATTACCGTAAACTTCATGCACGAACATACGAAACACTCACACACACATACATACCCTGCGATTACCTATCCACGTGAGTCAGTCAGGCCATATATAGGCTATAGCCTATACGTCCCCTATTTGGCTGCCTATATCTGAGTTTTCCAGATGCAGGTGGAGTAAACAAATTATACAAACAGAATAGACATGTGTGCTGCCTCCTGCCTGCCTGCCCAGTTGAAATCCTGAGCGCTGTAATCTCGTTCCGCCTACATCCTTTTTTCTTTTTTTGAGAATGTAAGAAAACACGCACACCACAAATACAAATCTCCATCCCGAACCATGTGTATTATAACAGCGTCCCACTATGCCGAGTTTCTAGTGGATTGATCAGAGGCAGGCAAGCAGACCTTTACATACATCATTTTAAAAAGCAGTGTCATAGATTTATTAGTTACGAGATATTTGTTGTACACCAACGCAGTGCATGCCAAATGTGCACAATCACAACATTGAATTCATTTTTAGTTCCACATAATCGCGTAATTATAAACGCGTTCCTCCCCGGGCAACCCTGGGATGCCTCGGCTCTCCGTCTCTTCTCGTAGCCTACTCACCTGTTTTTGTGAGCAGGGCGGACATGCACCACGTCAAAGATAGAATACTGCAGATAAAACAGACTTGAACGAAAAGCATCTGTCTCCTCTTGCGAACTTTGAAGATTTTAGCTATGACGCTCTTTTTCGACATGTTGCAGTTCTGCTCAGGTAACGGCTCCATGGCTGTACAGTCTGCGGGGACAGCGGGCAACGTCCTCGTTCTCCTCCCTCTCCCTGCAGATAGTGACCCACTCAGCGCCGTGCCGCAGATTGTTCGGACAGCAGGAATCGCCCGAGTATCGTTTCACACAACGAAGGGTCAGGATGCCGTCCCTGTTTCAAACGACGGAAGGGCAGATCCTCCACAGAGGCAGCAGAACGAACAGCTCGCATGTGTCTATGAAAGCCGCTTGTGAGAATTGTGTCCTGGCGAAAATGCTGTTGTAGTTTAATCAAAATAAATTAGGCTACACAATCTGCAAATGTTCCATTATTATAGAATATAGGCCTAAGGAGGCTAAAGCCTATATGTTTATTATCAAAATAACAATATTTGTCAAGCAGCCTAAAGCTCTGTGCCAGTTGGCATCTTCAAAAGCCACCGAGAGCACCTTTATGTGTCCCGTGTGTCACAATAAGGTAGATTTAGTGGCGTTGAAAATAAGTCATTCTGCGATATTGTTCCATTTGCTTGATATTGTCTCCCTCTCCCAAAAATACTCGGGGGCGAAAACATTTTCTGCTAAAATATTAGCTAATCTCACACTTTCATCCCACCACAGAGCGCACTCCCCCACATGCAGCTGCAACTTCTACATGTGAGTGATGCTTGACACGTGACACACGGCAGCGAACGACCTCTCTCCCCCATGGTACCACCATGCTGGCTGCCTGCCTGTACAGTGCATTCGGAAACTATTCAAACCCCTTCCCCTTTTCAACATTTTGTTACGTTACAGCCTTATTCTAAAATTTATACTTTTTTTATTTCATGACTCTACACACAATACTCTATGACAAAGCGAAAACAGGTTTTTGTAAATGTATTATAAAAAATAACAATAATACCTTATTTACATAAGCATTCAGACCCTTTGCTATGAGACTCCAAATTGAACTCAGGTGCATCCTGTTTCCAATGATCATCCTTGAGATGTTTCTACAACTTGATTGGAGTCCACCTGTGGTAAATTCAATTGATTGGACATGATTTGGAAAGGCACACTCTTGAACTCTTTGACCTGTCTATATAATGTTCCACAGTTGACAGTGCATGTCAGAGCAAAAACCAAGCCTTGAGGTCAAAGGAATTGTCCGTAGAGCTCCGAGACAGGATTGTGTCGAGGCACAGATCTGGGGAAGGGTACCAAAACATTTCTGCAGCATTGAAGGTCCCCAAGAACACGGTGGCCTCCATCATCCACCAAGACTTCATAGAGCTGGCCGCCCGGCCAAACTGAGCAATCGGGGGAGAAGGGCCTTGGTCAGAGGGGTGACCAGGAACCTGATGATCACTCTGACAGAGCTTCCAGAAGGACAACCATCTCTGCAGCACTTCACCTTTATGGTAGAGTGACCAGACGGAAGCCGCTCCTCAGTAAAAGGCACATGACAGCCAGCTTGGAGTTTCCCAAAAGGCAACTAAAGACTCTCAGACCATGAGAAACAAGATTCTCTGGTCTGATGAAACCAAAATTGAACTCTTTGGCCTGAATGCCAAGCGTCACATCTGGAGGAAACCTGGCACCATCCCTACAGTGAAGCATGGTAGTGGCAGCATCATGCTGTTGGGATGTTTTTCAGTGGCAGGGACTAGTCAGGATCGAGGAAAAGATGAACGGAGAGATCCCTGATGAAAATCTGCTCCATAGCGCTCAGGACCTCAGACTGGGGCGAAGGTTCACCTTCCAACAGGGCAACGACCCTAAGCACACAGCCAAGGCAACGCAGGAGTGGCTTCCGGACAAGTCTCTGAATATCCTTGAGTGGCCCAGCCAGAGCCCCGGACTTGAACCCAATCGAACATCTCTGGAGAGACCTGAAAATAGCTGTGCCGTAACGCTCCCCATCCAACCTGACAGAGCTTGAGAGGATCTGCAGAAAAGAATGGGAGAAACTCCCCAAATACAGGTGTGCCAAGCTTGTAGCGTCATACCCAAGACGTCTGGAAAGCTGTAATCGCTGCCAAAGGTGCTTCAAAAGAGTACTGAGGAAAAGTTCTGAATACTTTTGTAAATGTGATATTGAGTTTTTTTTTAATTGGCCAAAAATGATAAAAAACTGTTTTTGCTTTGTCATTATGAGGTATTGTGTGTAGATTGAGGAGGGGGAAAAACTATTTAATACATTTTAGAATATGGCTGTAAAGTTTTAAAAAAGTAGTTTCCTAATGCACTGTATCTACTAGTCTACTCTACCCATCCATCCTACCTGGAGCCGGAACATAATTGCAGAGAGGCGCGTAAATTAGTAGGCTGACAAATTAGTAGGCCGACATGCAAATTAGTAGGCCAACATTAATTCATGTTCAATGAATCGCGTTTGTGTTTCCTAGTGTTATATCGTAATTGAGTCACATTATTTTGGGCTTTTGTAATATGGGTTAAGCAACGTTTTCCTTTTTTTGTGACAATTGCAAATATTTGAACAACATTGTTTGAAAAAAATATTTCACCTTTATTTAACAAGGTAGGCCAGTTGAGAACAAGTTCTCATTTACAACTGCGACCTGGTCAAGATAAAGCAAAGCAGTGCGACAAAAACAACAACACAGAGTTACACATGGGATAAACAAACATACAGTCAATAACACAATAGAAAAATCTATGTACATTGTGTGCAAATGTAGTAAGGTTAGGGAGGTAAGGCAATAAATAGGCCATAGTGGTGAAATATTTACAATTTAGCATTAACACTGGAGTGATAGATGTGCAGATGATGATGTGTAAGTAGAGATACTGGGGTGCAAAAGAGCAAAAAAATGAATAACAATATGGGGATGAGGTAGTTGGGTGTGCTATTTACAGATGGGCTGTGTACAGGTACAGTGATCGGTAAGCTGCTCTGACAGCTGATGCTTGAAGTTAGTGAGGGAGATATGTCTCCAGCTTCAGTGGTTTACTGTATCATAATACAGTAATTTCTGTATTATGATTACAGAAATGATTTACACTTTACATTATTTGTGGTCCTCAATAAACATTTACAGAATCCTGTAACAAATATCAATAACCATAGACAGAAGAAACCCTAACAATGAGTACTAAACAAAATACTTGATACACGTAGGCTACATAATAAATACAATAATGTAGGCTACACAATAATAACAAAACTCTGGTCTAAATGTAAACATGGCGGCATTAACTCTTGCTTATCAGGAGTACTATCATGCCAGATGCCTTACCTAAATACATCTCACCTACACCCAAGGCTAGCCTTGTTTTAAAGATATTACAAAGATATTTAAATTATTTCAGGATATGTCTTAACTCCCCAAGCACCCCAGCAAGCATTCTACTATGCATCCTTTATAAGTAATTTATGTTCTGTGTTCCATGTTCTGTGAAGGAGTGGGCTGCTAATGAGGCATATGAGTGCTCTAAAATGGTAATATAGGCTAATATTCCACCTAGCAGGCACATAAAATACAGTG
Organism: Salvelinus namaycush; assembly: GCF_016432855.1. Classification (NCBI taxonomy): domain Eukaryota; kingdom Metazoa; phylum Chordata; class Actinopteri; order Salmoniformes; family Salmonidae; genus Salvelinus; species Salvelinus namaycush. The sequence continues at coordinate 29,192,099 of NC_052321.1, forward strand.
AGCAAGTCATTTTAAGTATATGTAAGAGAGGAATTAAACCCACAACCTTGGTGTTACTCTTATACCAACTGAGCCACACAGACTGGTGCAGTAGGGTGGGTCAGTTCTACACTGCCAGCCAGTGTTGCTACTGCTAGACTATAGAAACACAAAGGAGTAAGTGTGTTTTTCGCTCTCTCTCTCTCTCGCGCTCTCTCTCTCTCGCTCTCTCGCTCTCTCGCTCTCTCGCTCTCTCGCTCTCGCTCTCTCTCTCTGGGTAGCACATCACATGATGTCAGAGAGCTAGGGCTTTGTCTGGCCCAGACTCGGATGACTGGCCTCCTGATTGTGGTCACCACTGAGAGGCACATGTGCGTACCGATAGGACACATGGGGAGTGAGTAGCTCCGTTTTGTACCAACAGAACTGTGGTCGTATGCAGAAACCAGACAACAAAGTTTAAATCAAGCCTCTAAACTTCAACATATCAACATATCCCTAAGCAACTGGGAGAGTGTGAGTGATTAGAACCAATCCGTTAAAAAAAATTAAAAAATCCAAAAGACTATGGCCCCTACAAAGGACAAAGGGCAACTTGGAGATGCAAAAGAGTGTAATAAACAGTTAAATGCTATCCAGGGAAATATAGCTAAAATACTCTCAATGTACACCAAAACCAACAAACTGCTACAATCTGTTAAAAAAGTAGATTAGCTCGAAAAGGCAGTAGAGGCTATCGTGTCAGACATGCACAAGCAAGGCATGTGCATGAATGAACAAGATGACAACATTCAAAACTTTAGAAGAGGAATTAGACCAGCAAGAAAACAGAATGAGACATAACAACATGAGAATATTGTCCTTATCAGAAGACGAGGATAAAGAAGACCTTTCCAGATGGTGGTCAAACTGACATCAGAGGAACTTGACGTGGGTATATCACCAGAGGATCTGGAACGATGCCGTAGGATCGGAGTGAAACAGAAGAACACTAAATACCCACGCATAGTAATCTTCAAATTATGGAACGATTAGGCCACAGTCAACATTCTGAAGGTAGAAGGGGGAAAGGAGATCAAAATTCAAGGCCAGACCATTTGATTCATCCAGGACCTGTCTGCTAAGCTGAGAAAGAAACATAAGGAATCAGACATTCACTGGATGAAAATGGGATCAAGTCTCAACTCCGCTTCCCGGCAGTGTTGTGGGTCTGGAAGGGAACGCAAAGGATGGAATTCACAAGTGCCGATGAAGCCTTAATCAAGCTGCAAGAAACCTTTCCAGTCGAAGGCCTACGAACATTATGCATAATGGAGACCTCCGCGGACAGAGGGAAGTCCCCTGCTCTGAGAAGAGGACAGTGGGAAAAACCAATGAATACACTGTATGCTAAATGCGCACTGTAAGCTACATGCGGATATACCTTATCTAAGTTGTGACAATATTATTTCCCCTCCCCCAATACAATCTATATTCTACTTTCCCCAAGTAACTGTTGTTTTCTATGAAGTAACCATAGAAGTAGCCGATGCCAATGGGCTACATGGACACTTATAAGACAATTCAAAGGGGGAAATATAGCATATGTCAATAACGATTCTACGGACTGGTATGTGTGTGAGAGTGTGTATGTGTGGGTGTGGGGATGTGTGTGTATATGAATGGATATGTGAGGGAGGGTGAATATGAATATGGATAGGAGGGCGGGAGACAATGGGTGTGTGGATGCATAAGGTATTTGTTGTATGTGAATCAATTCAAATTGACGAGCAAGTCAATGTATGGATGGGTGTAAATGAGTCTAAGAAGAGGGGAGTGTGGGAAAAGAGAGGAGGTTGGGACAAGCTGGGAGGGTATCAGACACTTCCCTGAAGTGTGTGTGGTGGCTCCACTCATCTCACTTCGGTCTTTCGGTGGACCCACTCTCCCCAAGTAGAGTCCCCCAGCCACTACAATTTAATTCACAATGTATTACAAACTGACCACAATATTTAAGTGGCAGTCCTTCTCCAATGTATTTACAATGACATAACCCACAGTTCTTTGGTACATTAGGAGAGGAGTTGGAGCTTAAAAGCCCTAAGAAGGCATAGCGCCTCAAATGACAAAGAAGAACTTGCATTATGTTGTTTGTGTGTTCTCTGTTTAATGTTTGCTCAGCCTACATGTTCACACGTTCTATATATGTAATGTAAACAATAGCTATGTATTCATATGAGGACATCCATATCCATGGAATGTCCACCACCCTCATATGACATGTCTGCTAAAAATGTTTTATCTGGTTATTCAATGAAAGACGAAATAGACAAAGTTAACTTTGATTCTATGCAAGTAAAAGCTAACAAAATCCAACTTATTATATGTGTAACGGATGTGAAATGAAGCTAGTTAGCGGTGGTGCGCGCTAATAGCGTTTCAATCGGTTACTCACTCGATTTGAGACCTTGAAGTAGTGGTTCCCCTTGCTCTGCAAGGGCCATGGCCTTTGTGGAGCGATGGGTAATGACACTTCGTGGGTGACTGTTGTTGATGTGTGCAGAGGGTCCCTGGTTCGCGCCCGGGTCGGGGCGAGTGGACGCCATAAAGTTAAACTGTTACATTGATGCTGTTGACCCGGATCACTGGTTGCTGCGGAAAAGGAGGAGGGCGAAAGGGGGGCGAGTGTAACGGATGTGGAATGGCTAGCTAGTTAGCGGTGGTGCGCGCTAATAGCGTTTCAATCGATTACTCATTCGCTTTGAGACCTTGAAGTAGTGGTTCCCCTTGCTCTGCAAGGGCCGCGGCCTTTGTGGAGCGGTGGGTGACTGTTGTTGATGTGTGCAGAGGGTCCCTGGTTTGCGTCGGGGCAAGGGGACGCCATAAAGTTAAACTGTTACATATGGAATGTGCACAAACATCATGATTGCAAAAAAAAGCATACGGTTCTTGAACATTTAAAGAGATTGTTAGCAGATTTCTGTTTTCCTGCTAGAGTTACACTTCAAAAAAGGAGAAACTGAATATTTGAAGAGGAGCTGGGTTGGAGAGGCCTATGCTGCCACCTACTGTAGTAACAGCAGAGATGTAGGCATCCTGATAAATAAGAATACGCCCTTTTCCCCTATATCCAAGCACACAGACCAAGAAGGAAGTTGTCAAATTTTGAATTGTACATTACATGGTGAAACATACACATTGATTTAATTGTCTATACCCCAGGGGCAAATCTGATGTTTTAGATACAATTCAAGCTATATTAGATTAAACATAGACAGGAACTATTATTATAGCAGGGGACCTAAATCACACATTCGGCAAGTTAGATAGACATAGCAATAAAAAAGGCAAATTCATGAAGTTTCTAGAGAGGCTGAAAAATGTTATCTCTAGAAATATTTTGCAGTGCACCTGGAGATTACTTTTCCCAAATACAAAATACTACTGCTTTTTTTCTCAAAGTAAGAAAAGCTATTCAAGAATTGACAAAAATGTTATTTCCCAAAATGCACTCAACAATATGCTGGGTTCTAAAATAGTTATTCGGTATCATGCTTAATTACACCTACAGAAACTAAATTTAGCTACAGAATATGGAGAATGAACAGAGTGAATCTTCAAGAACCAAAATTGATTAAATACATAAACCAAAAAATAAATACCTTTACCATTACAAATGTAGACATAGAAGGACAGAGAAAAGCCGACGCCGGCATAATTTGGAATGCTTTTAAGGCATACATTAGGGGAATTATAATCTCATACTCGGCAAAAGTTACATCTGAGTTTAAATCAAATTTAAATAAATCACTATCTTAGAAAAAGCCCATAAAAAATCTTTACAATGTAGAGAACAGAATATATTTTCTGAATTTAACCAGGAATATTGTCTTTTACTTTTAAAGAGAGCCACCATCTGCAGGTTAAACTCAAATAAAGCATACTATTTAATGGCAAATAAACCTGGAAAACACCTCAGAGCCCTCACAAAACGAATACACACCAATTTGAAAATCTATTTAAATCTATTTAAATCAGAATTAAATAACAGCTGGACTGATCCTACAGCCTTCCTAGACTCAATAACCCTGAAGCAACTATCAGCAGGCAAAGTATAGTCACTAAAAATAGAAATCACCCAAATCGCTTTCCCATAGAATTTTATTCGATATTCTTGGAAAAGGTAGTGCCCCTATTTACTCAAATGACAACACACATGTCACTCAATTCAGTGCTTCCACTTTCCATGTATCAAACAGTTATTCAGTTATATGAAGTTTAATAAATTGTGACAATAAAATAATAACGAAACTCATAAGCAACAGAATGGCAAAGGTCTTACCAGACTTTATACATATTAATTAAACCGGGTTTATTAAAAAGAGACACTTACAAACAAATACAAGAACATAGTTCAGTATAATACAATATGCAAGAAACGAGTAGATTTATCAATAATGGCTGTTGATGCTGAAAAGGCTTTCGACTGTCTTGAATGTCTTTTTCTATTCAAAAGTTTGGAAGCCTTCAACTTTCCAGCTAAAATAATACATTTCATAAAAATATGATATAAATATCCTTATGCAAAAATATACACACATAATACATTATCTGATAAAATTGCAGGGAGGGATAAGACAGGGATATCCTCGCTCCCCTCTCCTGTTTGTGCTGGCAATTGAACCGCTCACAGACATAATTAGACAGGACCCAAACATAACAGATATCATTATTGGTAAACATGAATATAAACTAAACTTATTTAGCAATGATCTCTTGATATACCTGACTAATATTGAAAACTCAATGCCAAAGTCAACATTCTGAAGGTACAAGGGGGAAAGGAGATCAAAATTGTTAAGACAGTGGATGAATCAAATGCATTATTATTGAAATTTTGAAAAAATGTGGGATACAGAGTGAAACAAAATAGTGCCATTTGAAGCCATATGGCATAAAGTATTACAAGCACTGGAAACATCCAAAGGATGAGAAATTAGAGAAAATGTTATTGTGAGACAGGCAGGATGGGTGTGGATACGATGGAGAACATGTGGGTCTGAGCAAATGTATGTATGTAAATAATAAGTTGTCTATTGTTTTTGTCTATGTATGTTTTTGTGTTGTCAAATAAGTTTATTAACAATATTAACACAAACGAGTCTCTCTCTCTCTCTCTGTCTCTCTCTCTCTCTCTCTGGGTAGCACATCATGTGATTTCAGAGAGCAAGGGCTTTGTCTGGCCCATGCCTGACCTGGACTCGGATGACTGGTCTCCTGATTGTATTCACCACTGATTCTTTCAACTGAATAAAATGCCACCACTGGTACTGCTATTATAAAACAGATAGAATCAGTCAGTGTGTTGTGTGAATGTCTGCATAACCCTCCAAACCCTGTTGTTCATTCAGGTCCTCCTACCCCAGCAGAGTAACATTATTTTTAGGTTCTTAACTGGTTTACAGGTTGTGGAAACATCATATATACACCATTCAAAAGTTTGGGGTCACTTAGAAATGTCCTTGTTTTTTAAAGAAAAGCAAATTTTTTGTCTATTAAAATAACATCAAATTGATCAGAAATACAGTGTAGATATTGTTAATGTTGTAAATGACTCTTTATGGAATATCTACATAGGTGTACAGAGGCCCATTATCAGTAACCATCATTCCTGGTTTCCAATGGCACGTTGGCTAATTAGCTAATCCAAGTTTATAATTTTAAAAGGATAATTGATCATTAGAAAACCGTTTTGCAATTATTTTAGCATAGCTGAAAACTATTGTTCTGATTAAAGAAGCAATAAAACTTTCTTTAGACTAGTTGTGTATCTGGCGCATCAGCGTTTGTGGGTTCGATTACAGGCTCAAAATGGCCAGAAACAAAGACCTTTCTTCTGAAACTCGTCAGTCTATTCCTGTTCTGAGAAATGAAGGCTATTCCATGCGACAAATTGCCAAGAAACTGAAGATCTCATACAATGTTGTGTACTACTCCCTTCACAGAACAGCGCAAACTGGCTCTAACCAGAATAGAAAAAAGAGTGGGAGGCCCCGGTGCACAACTGAGCAAGAGGACAAGTATATTAGAGTGTCTAGTTTGAGAAACAGACTCCTCACAAGTCCTCAAGTTCTCAACTCCCGGAGTTGCTTCTTCACTGTTGACGTTGAGACTGGTGTTTTGCGGAAACTATTTAATGAAGCTGCCAGTTGAGGACTTGTGAGGCATCTGTTTCTCAAACTAGACATTCTAATGTACTTGTTCTCTTGCTCAGTTGTCCTCTTGCTTACTTATATAGTAAGTGTAATATTGGGACGCAAACTCAAAATGGAATACATTTCAACTGTATATCTGACATGGTACAAGTGTACACCTCTTTTGTACTGTCCAGCTCATTTAGCTATCTATGAGGCAAGCAGAATGTGTTTAATATTTTCCTCTTATCTAAAGACAAGATGTCTAGAAAAATAAGAGTTGAGAAAAGGTCAGGATACAACCTTAGAAGGACATTGCCACAAGATAGGGCGAATGACATGATGCAGTATACTCTCTATCAAACACATTTACCACTGTTGGTTATCTGAAAGATTCTGGATTAGCTACAGACTGTACAAACAACCACATTGAAATGGTTTGATTAAACTTGAGATTTGGTTTATTGTAGTATTTCAATCAAACATGATCATCTTGAAATGTTTTCCCATTGTCAAAAATACATTTCTGAATGATTATTTCAGGATCAGTAAAATAATCAGATTCATGCTGCTCTTCTCAAAGTAGATGCTTTTAAAATAAGACAAGGCACTACATAATCAGACATAGCAGTGGGCAGTTACTGTATAGTTGTGTAAATAGAAACACTGCCTAAACATTTCTACGGCAGGTTAGACTGAATCCGACCTTTTAGGCTTGACAGGCATCCTGATCACATATCATACAGTATTCAATACTCTCTGTGTCACCTCCATGCCTAAGTGACTAGTAAGTCAGGCAGTCCAATGCTTTCCAGGGACCATCATTAAATGTGCGATCTGCAATATTTACTGTGGCTCATTGGTCATTTCAATTTAAAGTGATCACGTTGACCTCACTGTCAGTCCTTGTAACCATAGTTCCATCTATGAATTTGAGAGTGAGTACATTTTCTCCAATCCCCGTCCCTCAGCTTGATGGTTTCTAGCTGAAGAAGGATTCTACGAATGCAGGATTGTGGCTTTAAAGGGGACTTCAGGTAACCAATGTCTACGCTGCTGGTCACACTGCCATGCATGTAGAATGTGTTGAGAAGCATTTCTAATTAGGATTTGCCACCTCTGAATGGCTGCGGTCTAAAGGTAAGTACAGCAGGTTATCTATGCCCTCCCTGGTCCCCTTCAACATGCCTAGTTATATGTGTCATACGATGTGTCAATGAGCCAAGGTCAGTGTCATATGGAGGGGACAGTCAGGGACACAACATGACATGACACCAAGCGGTAGAGAAGGAAGTCTCACAGAGATCACATCTTCAGTTGTTAGCACATGGCAATGGCAGTTATACTGCATTATTGATGGTCAGGAGTCAGAGGTCAGAGAGTCATAGACTGTGTCCCAAATGGCAACCTATCCCCTAAATTAACTACTTTTGACCAGGGCCCATAGGGTCCATATAGGACGCAGCATGGAGTCTTGTGGTTGGAGGGGATGTATTATTCTTTAGACGGTAGCTAGCAGCACAGTGGCTGGTGGTTTTCAAGCTGACTGAGGGTGAGTGGCAGATTGAATACCCTTGGGTACTGACTGACTCCCAACCTTAATTCTGCGTCATCATCATCATATGTCACAACCATGGTCACATGACAGGTTCATAAATTATTAGGGTTCAAATGTTATTATAAAGACAACAAGGAACTAATGACAAAACCCCTGTCAGAAATATCTGATGGCATTCAATGCAGTTTTGAGATTCAATGCAAATTTCCATTCCTTGAAAAAAGTTATATATTGTTAGCTATCTATAACATCTATATAAGCCTCTTATGAAGCAAAACAGTGGAAGCTAGACAGGAGTGTTTTCCACCTCGCCCCAGTGCACCGTGGAATGCCTTTCTTCCCTCACGTGGACCCAAGGTATGGCAGCAGCATGTGAATAGCGTGAGCTCTCCATGTATGTGAGAGTGTATGAGAGTGGGCGAGGGGAGTGGGTAACTTCTGCGTGAGTAACAGCGTGGTATGTCAGCTGATGAGGATTTGGGGGAAGGAGGCACCAGTCAGAGCTTTTGCTGAAGCCTTCACCAGAATCAACACTGTATGATGCTGTGGAGATGAATTAACATGTTGTGTGTATCTGTGTGTGTAAAGTGTGTATGGTACTGTATGTGTGTGGTGGTTTATAATGACGACAGCTAGCACTTCCCGATAATCCATGACTAGCATTGTAAAACTGCTTAACGTGATTTCAAAGAAGCTTCTCTTGAACTCACGAGGCTGGGAAGGGCAATCCATTGGCCGCTTGGACTGATCCTTAACCACAGCCACTGGAAATCACAAGATGCAATTTACAATAATCTCTCTCCGCAAAGGTCACAGATACAGTATTATCATCAGACAGAACAACACTTGTCGAGTGCATACTGGAGGGAGAGCATTGCTGGCACACACACACACACACACACACACACACACACACACACACACACACACACACACACACACACACACACACACACACACACACACACACACACACACACACACACACACACACACACACACACACTGCCAGACTGAGCTGCTTGTTACATTAACATAGGGCAGGTTTCCCCAACTGGTGGCCCAATTTTGTGCAGAATTTTTGTTGTTGAACATAAAAGACTGTAAAAACACAAGGAAATCAACTCCAAGTGATTTTTATTGAATAAATATTTTTCCAAGTATTCCCACGCACAACAGAGAGACACGAGATCACATATAAATGTAGCAAGGTTTGAAATGATAAAGTTTTAGTCAATCATTATATCTGTTTTTGTCACACCCTGACCGTAGAGAGCTTTTTATGTCTCTATTTTGGTTTGGTCAGGGTGTGATTTGGGTGGGCATTCGATGTTCCTTTTTCTATGTTTTGTATTTCTTTGTTTTGGCCGGGTATGGTTCTCAATCAGGGACAGCTGTCTATCGTTGTCTCTGATTGGGAACCATACTTAGGTAGCTTTGTGGGTAGTTGTTTTCTGTTTAGTGTTTTGCACCTGACAGGACTGTTTCGGTTTCGGTTATTCACTTTGTTATTTTTGTTTAGTGTTCAGTTTAAATAAAAAGTCATGAACACTTACGGCGCTGCGCTTTGGTCCGATTCCTCTTCATCCAACGACGACACCCGTTACAGTTTTGGCTTCTTGTGGTCAATTACTGTCTACAAATTATTTGTAATGATGTTACGAACCCACCAACCATCCGCTCAAGAAAAATTTGTCCCACGGCTGAATCTAGTTTATAATCCCTGACATAGGGGCTTCTGTGACAGAGTCAGCATTAGGGACAAAGTAAGAGGATTAGTTGATGGACATTTCTGGCATGCCTGGTCAATTAGAAAAATGAAAATAGTAAAAAAGGTAGCCCTGCCATGCTATCACAGACACCCCGCCCCCTCTACACTCTCCCTCTTTCTCCCTTACTCACACATAAGCAGACAGATATATATATATATATATATACACACAGGCACACGCACAGATGTGCACACACAGTGAATATTCACTGAAAATATTGGGCATATTTACTGAGAAGATTGTAGTTGTTTTTTGTAGTGGATTATCCAAACATTCAAATAAAATAATAATAATACAATTATGCATCAGCAAAAAACATTCTGTCATGACTGGCTGCTATACTCCACGTGGCAACATCTGTTAATCTACCTATACCACATCATCATCACTGAATGGATGTGACTGAGGTTATGAATTAGTCTTACTATCAACAGCATAATCAGTCAAATATGGCATACGTGAACATATATTTAGTAAAAAGATGATGAATGATATAAATCAAACGAATCCTATAGGGATAACTGCAGACATGTATTATGTGAATGTAGTGCAGAAGATGAAGGATCTGGAAAGTGGCTATCAGCTAAATTTGACATGACATTGTGGTTTTCTAAAAGCTCTCTGTCTCCTCCCAGTGGCTTGTACTGGTCATTTGCGCATGTGCTGCATAGTACTAGATAACGTGACAGTAATTGAACCCTGTTGTTCAGTCCCTTATTCACCCACCTCCAGACATACTGACATTGACTTTGGTCCATTACTGAGAAGTTACATTAGCAGTTACTGTTAAAAATGAGAGATGGAATCTAATTTATTCACTCAGTGTTATTTTTAGTTGTAGCAGCTAAGAAACAATTCCTATGAAGAGGAAAGTCTACATGGAGTACCAAGGTTATTATAGCTACAGTTTACTTTTCCCTGAGGGAGTTGAACCTTCAACCTTGCACTCCTCTTACTTACTGAGCCATACTGGGCCAGGTACTGTATCACTTAGCAGACAACTGGAAGTGGGTCGCACATTATTTATCTGCCTCAGCTGGCTGGCTGGGTCTGATAAAAGGTTTCGGTGCCATAACATTCATCCCATTTACTGTGTCAGTGCTCGCTAAATGGGTTGACCTATAGGTGTCTTTTCAAAGTGCTGCATCTGGAATCATGCTTTTGTACCCCTTGAAAACATGTATTTGATTGAATCTATCCTCTAGTCTTCATCTGGACCCACAGAGATTTCTGCCTCAAAATAAGAGAAAGGCGCAGCTTTTCGACATTTTCTGCTTGAGGCAGAAATCACTGAAGCAGAAATCACTGTGGGTAGAGAGGAGATGGACAGGCTGAGGTCAGATTCCCTGAGAGGTAAGAATGACAACACCAGTACCATTAATACTAATAATGATTGTACTGAACAGCCACACGTCTGTTTTCAAATCATTTATTGTGCTGCAAAGAAACAAACAAAAACAATACAAGAACTTGCAAAGGAATCTGCTGTGCTACGGGAAATTCAGAATCAAATCTTTATCTATCCTCTTTATGAATCTTGTTTTTGCAATATCATCATTATCAATATCAACATGTTATTTTTACATAAGCATGAAACAACAGTAATATACAGCCTATAAAGGGGATTGGTAGTTGTGTAAATTAAAGGAGTAAAGGGACAGAATGGGGACAAAGAGATATCACTCCCATCTCAAAGGGCTATCTTTATTGGAACAGAGGAACAGGCTCATCAGGTCGTCAGACTTTTGTGCTTGGACAAGGCAGATCTAGCCTGATCCCAGATCTGTTCGTGTTGTCTAGCTAGCCAACTCATATGGTCGTTATCACACTGCGTGACAGTCAAAGTGCATGACAATGACCATAGAAGTTGGCAAGACAGCACAAGCAGATCTGGGATCAGGCTGGTCCATAGGTGTCCAAAAACCCTGATTAAAGATGAGGAAGCTTGTGATCCTCCAACTTCTCCACCTGCCTAAAGTACATCCTTATTTAAACGCTCTTTGAGACCAACACAACACCAAAACAGTTTCACAATTTCAGCTGCATTATCATTTAATCTCCTATTATGTTCATGTTCAATTACCTTACTCATTAATAAATTATTTCGGTCATTTAACACAATAAATTAAATTGTATTTTTTTTCTCTCTTTCCAACCATGTTTTTTTGTGTTTATTTTTGATTTGGCAAGTGATGCTCAAGTATTTACAACAATACTTGGAGGATGCACTGAAAAATACAAAGATTTCACCCTGTAAGACCCATTGTGAATAAGATGCTTATCTTGTAGGAGCAGTTTACTCAACCAAGAGTTGTAGAGCCATGTCCTGCAACCTACAGCCAAGTCATATAAGAACTCAGCCAGTCAAGGTGACGTGTGTGTACAATAGAACTTATGGTCCTTATTCAAATCAATCACTATTATTCATCACTTATTCATCACACTACATGTGTGGATGTAAGTGGGGTTTGAATAACGTGGTTTGTGTCCAGATGATAGAGCGGCATAATAGGTTGGAGAATCAAACCAATCAACTGTTCTTTGAAAACATACAGTAGCTGTTGGTGATACAGTAGATTTGAGTATGTTTGTCCTATGTTTGGAGAAAACTTAGAACAAGAGCAAGCTTCAGTTGCAATTACTGTTTTGAAAGTTAAATATTTCTCCCTCTCGCTCTTATCAGAAATCAGGGGCGCAACTTTGGTTTTAGAAGTGGGGGGGCATAATTTATTTTGTATTTTTTTATCCAGTCGGATAAACACTCCAAACAGCCTACCCGACCGCTCGGAGGTATCCCCATGGTCCTAAAGCACACAGTTGCCTCGTCTTGTATCACATTCTAATGATAAAATTGGGGAGGTGTGGACAACATTTTTATTTCAGAATGTGGGGGGGGACATGTGAAAGTTGCACCCCTGTCAGAAATACTTACCTATGAACAGAAATGCAGTGCCTCCATACAGTAACTGTCATTTGGCTCTGTAGGATTATTACTAGATTCTTGTTTTTACAGTTCTACATTAAACACACTATTATGCAGAGTTTTAAGTTGTGGTTTTGCAGATCAAATATTCAGAAGCAACTGGAACCTAATTTGTAACACTGGATCTCACAGGGCTCAGAAAAAAACTAAGGGCACCTCTTTCAATGAAAAGTATTTGTAAAAAAAACAAAACACCAAGAGGTTATTTTCTAGATAAAAGTGCCAAGATGTATGATTCTACGTACATTTTTGTCAGACAGATTAAGATACACCCAAGACAAACTATCACAAGTCGACTACTACCCCTCCCTTCCTCCATCCCTCCATCCCACCCTCTCTCCCAGAGCTTATGTCCACCCACTTTCCAGTAGTTTTGACATCCGAAGCAAATGAAAGAGAAGAATAAAAGATTGAGAGAGCCTGGTACTGCTCAGCCCAGAACTCACTTGTCATTATATGGTTGGCATTTTGGACATTGCTTCATTCAGGGAAGCAGATTGACACAAATAGATAGGGAACTCACAGACCAATCAAACAAAGCCCTCATGGACATACAAGGGTTTTTTTGAAAAATAAAATTGACATCAAATAAATGAGAAAAAAAGATTGATGTTCGCCTTTTTTCCGTCCCGTCTCTATCACTCCTCTTTTTGACTTTTTTCAAACAAGCAAGGCAAATGGAATGCTAGTTCTCATCAAGTGTGCCACTATTACATCACATCTCTTTTCTCAATCATAAATACATTCAATAGGAAATGAATGGAGAAATGTACATGTGAAGAAAACAAACCTTGTATGTATGAATGTGTGTTGACACACGTACATACATGCATACACAACATACATACACACACACACACATATATAGTCACACAATATTTTCATCTTTTGCAGTAATATGTACATAAGTGTTCCTATAATGTTTGAAACCAATTTTTTTGTTGCAAAGAATAAAATAACAAAGGTGCTTGGGTAAAATGAGGTGATGCAACAGCCTCCAGAAGAGGAGACTGTTAGTCTCACAGCCAGTAAAACAAAACAAAAGGAGGAGAAAAATATCAAAGAGCTACTTTACCGTAGCTCGTCTTCAGAGACCCCAAGAGAAAAGACATTTGAACATATTCGTTGATACTATGTGTCCTTGTATTCTCAGTGTTTCCTAAAGGAGCTAAAGAGTATCTCTTTGTATGTGTGACTCAGTGGAAAACGGGCTTACAGAAACAAAGCAGCACTTGTAAAGCATATGCTCAAGTCCTCAAGAAATACACTCGCGTCATCCTGCCTTTATCAACCGGAACCCCTTTATTCTTTATCCAAATAAAAGACACCATTGTTTGGAGTGAGTGAAAGTTAGTCAACTTGCCCTTTGATGTTAAATACATTTAGCCAAATTATGATGGAGATTTGAAAATGATGAGGAAAATAAGAACATCTAAGAAAAATAAACAGATATTAGAAATCCAAACGACTGACCAGGGAGAACAACAGCCTGGTGATGGAGCGAGTGACGCTTCTTCTTCTTTCTGTCCACTTCCTTTCCAACAGGTGACGTTCCACAGGAAAAGAAAAGACAACAAGCCAATTTTGACGTTTTCAAAGGAGGGGAGGAAAAGTGGAAGGAAAGAAGGGAGGAATAGTCCAGCTTGAACAGACCTGAGAGAGGTGCTCAGTTGAGTTCTGTCTGTGATGGGGTCTACGGTGTTTGACCTCTCTTTCTTTCCTTCGTTCACTCTCTTTCGTCTGAGCGCCACATGAAGTCCGGCAGTCGTCAGTCCGTCCTGCCATGGCTTAGCTCAGCTCAGACAGGCCACAGCGTTCCTCTAGCCTCTCTCTCACAGGGTGTGATTTTTATTTGACAGACAGTCAGAGGAGCTTTGGTTCTAAAAGTTCAGTGTTCAACAGAAAACAATAGCTTGGATTATTCGGTTTATCTCTTCAAAGGCCTTTTTCAAGGAAGCAGGAATGCAGGAAAATACCATAGCTTGAAAAATACCCAGTTTGTCCTAATCCCAAAGATTCATATCTAACTTTTAACTTTACACACACACACACACACACACACACACACACACACACACACACACACACACACACACACACACACACACACACACACACACACACACACACACACCTGTAACACTCACAATCTTTTTTATAATAATAATCTAGGGAAAGTCTAGATTCTGGTTCTCCCATTGTGTCATCATAATCCTAATTCTATTCTATTTTGTTTGGTTTGTTATTAATCTTGAGGACATTTTCAATTGTCTGTCTGTTCTTTTTTTTGTTCGGAGTGATTGTTGCTAGTTTGCTAGTGATTTTGTCATCTTATAGGTTTGGTGACATTTGTCTGTCTGTGGTAAGTCATAGTTGTTGTGACGGTACTGTAGGTAAGGTGCTCTCTCATTCTCTCTCTCTCTGGTTTTGGCTGCTTGCTGACTGCTGAGTACAGGACGCGAGGCGAGGCCAGTCTATCTCACTGAGTCTGGTAGAAGTTGTCGGCCTGCAGGTTGTTGAAGTTGTTTTGTTTCTGCATGCTGTAGTAACCGCTGTACCTAGAATCAGGGTCGGCGATCCGGAGCATGCGCTGCGAACTGTCCACCTGCACCTTGGTACTTTTCTGGCAGTCCACATACACCAGCTGGTTGTTGAGGCAGGTGGGCTATAGAGGACACACACACATTTAGTTACCTCCACAGATAACAATCTAGTTAGGCTCAGAGCCTTAGATATGGATTTTATTTGTATATTCATACTATGTTATATTTCTCAGTAAGGCTCTGCTCAGGCTGTATACATAGAGTATTTACTATGTCATTACTATATAGCTAGACAATGTAATCATTCTATGTAATAGTCCTATTTTTTGATATTCAATTAGTTCTATATTCAAAAGTAAAGACATTGATCACGTATGCTTCTCCATAAGCTGCTGATATGATATTCCCTGGCGTTTTATACCGTCAACTATATTACAACAACAGCCCACAGGCTGCAGTAAAGCAGGACAGAAACCAACCAGGCTGCAGTAAAGCAGGACAGAAACCAACCAGGCTGCAGTAAAGCAGGACAGAAACCAACCAGGCTGCAGTAAAGCAGGACAGAAACCAACCAGGCTGCAGTAAAGCAGGACAGAAACCAACCAGGCTGCAGTAAAGCAGGACAGAAACCAACCAGGCATACAGTGCATTCGGAAAGTATTCAGACCCCTTGACTTTAAAAAAAACAACATTTTGTTATG
Source organism: Salvelinus namaycush (assembly GCF_016432855.1). NCBI lineage: Eukaryota > Metazoa > Chordata > Actinopteri > Salmoniformes > Salmonidae > Salvelinus > Salvelinus namaycush. The sequence continues at coordinate 29,207,808 of NC_052321.1, forward strand.
TTACAGCCTCTGAAATCGATTAAATAAAACAAATCCTCATCGATCTACACACAATACCCCATAATGACAAAGCGAAAATAGGTTTTTAGAAATGTTTGCACATTTATTCAAAATAAAAACAGAAACACCTTATTTCATAAGTATTCAGACCCTTTGCTATGAGACTCAAAATTGTGTTCAGGTGCATCGTGTTTCCATTGATCATCCTTGAGATGTTTTTCAACTTGATTATAGTCCACCTGTGGTAAATTCAATTGGACATGATTTGGAAAGCCACACACCTGTCTATATAAGGTCCCACTGTGTTGAGGCACAGATCTGGGGAAGGGTACCAAAACATTTCTACAGCATTGAAGGTTCCCAAGAACACAGAACATAATTCTTAAATGGAAGAAGTTTGGAACCACCAAGACTCTTCCTAGAGCTGGCTTCCCGGTCAAACTGAGCAATCGGGTGAGAAGGGCAATCGGGGGGTCAGTGAGGTGACCAAGAACCCGATGGTCACTCTGACAGAGCTCCAGAGTTCCTCTGTGGAGATGGGAGAACTTTCCAGAAGGACAAACCATCTCTGCACCACTCCAACAATCAGGCCTTTATGGTAGAGTGGCCAGACGGAAGCCACTCCTCAGTAAAAAGCACATGACAGCCCACTTGGAGTTTTCCAAAAGGCAATTAAAGGACTCTCAGACCATGAGAAACAAGATTCTCTGGTCTGATGAAACCAAGATTGAACTCTTTGGCCTAAATGCCAAGCGTCACATCTGGAGGAAACCTGGCACCATCCCTACAGTGAAGCATGTTACTGGCAGCATCATGATGTTTTTCAGCGGCAGGGACTGGGAGAATAGTCAGGATTGAGGGAAAGATCAACAGAGAGATCCTTGATGAAAACCTGCTCCAGAGCACTCAGGACCTCAGACTGGGGTGAATGTTCACCTTCCATCAGGACAACAATCCAAAGCACTCAGCCAAAACAATGAAGGAGTGGCTTCGGTACAAGTCTCTGAATGTCCTCGAGTGGCCCAGCCAGAGCCCGGACTTGAACCCAATCGATCATCTCTGGAGAAACCTGAAAATAGCTGGGAAGCGACGCACCCGATTTCAACCTGAAAGAGCTTGAGAGGATCTTCAGAAAAGAATGGGAGAAACTCCCCAAATACAGTTGTGCCAAGCTTGTAGCGTCATATCCAATTAGACTAGATGCTGTAATCGATGCCAAAGGTGCTTCAACAAAGTACTGCGTAAAGGGTCTGAATACTTTTTTCCTTTATTTCACCTTTATTTAACCAGGTACAGTAGGCCAGTTGAGAACAAGTTCTCATTGACAACTGCGACCTGGCAAAGATAGAGCAAAGCAGTGCGACACAAACAACACAGGGTTACACATGGGATAAACAAACATACAGTCAATAACACAATAGAAAAGTCTATATACAGTATGTGCAAATGTAGTACGGGAGGTAAGGCAATATATAGGCCGTAGTGGCGAAATAATTACAATTTAGCAATTAAATACTGGAGTGATAGATGTGCAGAAGATGAATGTGCAAGTAGAAATACTGGGGTGCAAAGGAGCAAAAAAAGAACAATATGGGGATGAGGTAGTTGGGTGGGCTATTTACAGATGGACTATGTACAGGTGCAATGATCGGTAAGCTGCTCTGACAGCTGATGCTTAAAGTTAGTGAGGGAGATAAGTCTCCAGCTTCAGGGATTTTTGCAATTCATTCCAGTCATTGGCAGCAGAGAACTGGAAGGAAAGGTGGCCAAACAAGGAGTTGGCTTTGGGGGTGACCAGTGAAATATACCTGCTGGAGCGCGTGCTATGGGTAGGTGCTACTATGGTGACCTGTGAGCTGAGATAAGGCAGGACTTTACCTAGCAAAGACTTATAGATGACCTGGAGATAGTGGGTTTGGCGACGAATACGAAGCGAAGGCCAGCCAACGAGAACATACAGGTCGCAGTGGCGGGTAGTATATGGGGATTTGGTGACAAAATGGATGGCACTGTGATAGACTACATCCAATTTGCTGAGTAGAGTGTTGGAGGCTATTTTGTAAATGACATCACCGAAGTCAAGGATCGGTAGGATAGTCAGTTTTACGAGGGTATGTTTGGCAGCATGAGTGAAGGATGCTTTGTTGCGAAATAGGAAGCCGATTCTAGATTTAATTTTGGATTGGAGATGCTTAATGTGAGTCTGGAAGGAGAGTTTACAGTGTAACCAGACACCTAGGTATTTGTAGTTGTCCACATATTCTAAGTCAGAACCGTCCAGAGTAGTGCTGCTAGACGGGTGGGCGGGTGCAGGCAGCGATCGGTTGAAGAGCATGCATTTAGTTTTGCTTGCATGTAAGAGCAGTTAGAGGCCACGGAAGGAGTGTTGTATGGCATTGAAGCTCGTCTGGAGGTTTGTTAATGCAGTGCCAAAGAAGGGCTAGAAGTATACAGAATGGTGTCGTCTGCATAGAGGTGGATCAGAGAATCACCAGCAGCAAAAGCGACATCATTGATGTATACAGAGAAAAGATTTGGCCCGAGAATTGAACCCTGTGGCACCCCCATAGAGACTGCCAGAGGTCTGGACAACAGGCCCTCCGATTTGACACACTGAACTCTATCAGAGAAGTAGTTGGTGAACCAGGCGAGGCAGTCATTTGAGAAACCAAGGCTGTTGAGTCTGCCGATAAGAATTCGGTGATTGAGAGAGTCGAAAGCGTTGGCCAGGTTGATGAATACGGCTGCACAGTATTGTCTTTTATCGATAGCGGCTATGATATTGTTTAGGACCTTGAGCGTGGCTGAGGTGCACCCATGACCAACTCGGAAACTAGATTGCATAGCGGAGAAGGTACGGTGGGATTCGAAATGGTCGGTGATCTGTTTGTTCAGTTTGCTTTCGAATACTTTAGAAAGGCAGGGTAGGATGGATATAGGTCTGTAACAGTTTGGGTCTAGAGCTTTCCAATCTTTAGGGATCTCAGACGATAAGAAAGAGAGGTTGAACAGGCTAGTAATAGGGGTTGCAACAATTGCGGCAGATCATTTTAGAAAGAGAGGGTCCAGATTGTCTATCCCAGCTGATTTGTAGGGGTCAAGATTTATGAGTTAAGATATTTACATTTTTAATTTTTTATAAATTAGCTAAAATGTCTAAAAACCTGTTTTTGCTTTGTCATTATGGGGTATTATGTGTAGATTGATGAGGGAAACAATATATTTATATTTAATCCATTATAGAATAAGGCTGTAAGGTAAAAAAAAAAATTATACTTTCCGAATGCACTGTAAATATGGGTAATGTCTCCCCCTACCTTAGTGGGGGTGCGATAGCAGAGCACAGGGATCCACTGCTTCTTCTGGTTGACGTAGAACAGAGCTGTGACGGTGAAGAGCATCATGACGATGGGCAGTGCCACCCATGCCACAGAGTGCAGTTTGGTGTCCTCACTGGGAACTGGGGTCTTCCCATCCAGATAGGGCATTTGGAGACTACCAAAGTCCCCTGTGACAAAGGGAACACACAAACATTATGAGACTCAAACCTTTCTTTATCATGGGATGTTGGCATGTTTATATATAATCCTCATACCGTTGGTAGGTGCAGTGTAGGATTTCAGAAAATACTTTTTTATGTCTTAAAAAACGGCTGTTGTAACCTCACGTGGTATGTGTATCAATTCATAACATAAGTGTGCTAGAAACTAAACAATAATGTGGTATCCTCCCAGCAACACTCCAACAACACTAGACATGTTTTGGCATAGCAGAGTTATGGAGAATTGAATCAGTCCCTAGATTGCAGTTAAAAGGAAAGAGCAGACTCTGCTCCTGGATGAAGAGTTACATATGGACGTCTGCAAAAACATTTAGCAGCTACAGCAGCACCAAGGAGACAGACACTCTAGATTCCTCTCCCCCACTGCACCTGCTAATGATGGGGATGTATCAAGTATATATATGTGTGTGTGTGTGTTTGGTTTTACTATCCTTGTGTGGAACAAAAATCCTCATATTCGGACAAGTGGGGACATTTCGCCGGTCCCCACAAGGAAAAGGGCTATTTTAGGCTTAGGGGTTAGGTTTAGAGTTAGGGTTACAATTAGCGTTAGATTTAGGGTTAGGCATTAGGGTTAATGTTAGGGTTAAGTTAAGGGTTAGGGAAAATACCATTTTGAATGGGAATCATTTGTTTGGTGTGTGAGTTGTGGAGTAGGGGAGCTTTTTTTAGCAGCATGACAGACCAGGAAGTGATTGATTTGAACTCTGACCTCTGAACTGGGGCATGATGTCATTTTCACTGCGTGTGGGCCAGGCAGGCTGGTTCCTGTCTCCATGCTGGTCTGTCTTCTCGATGGGCACGTTGGTGGGGGCTGGTGCGTACATCTCTGAGGTAACATAATATGGAAACACGTGGTTAGGTAAAGACGAGAGAGAGAGAGAGAGAGAGAGAGAGAGAGAGAGAGAGAGAGAGAGAGAGAGAGAGAGAGAGAGAGAGAGAGAGAGGAATAATAATGAGAAGAGGTATTGAAATAACAGTGAGTGGTGAGTGAGCTGCGGTGAGTGAGGGACCTTTGGCTTTTTATTAATTGAGCCTGATTCTGAGAAAAGAGGGGATGTTATGCATTTCATGTCCACCCAATCTCATCTAGGGATTCAATTACACTGTCTCATCTTCGTCTGCCTTTTCTCCAACTGTTCAACCAGCTATTGTTAGGGTCCACAACCACAGCTGCCGTTATGGGGGCAGTGGAGCAGACCTGTGTTTGTTTCCTTTCAAATACTTTGTGCTTTACTCTAGTCTGCCTAGAGTGCCAGGTGGGCGGGGTTTTCACTTTCGGCACTACTCTATTGGTTCCATTAAGTCAGCCAAGCTCAATCAAGAGTAGATAAATCATTTGAAATGATTTCTAATAGTATTTTGAACCCAGCGGGTGTGAATCCCGGGCAGTGGCGTTCTCCTCAGAGCTCTGCTGTGACTTTTATAATTACACTACTGCTGCATCTCATCGATCCAGGGCCGAGCAGTGACATAGAGAACAGAGAGGGAGCTATGATCAATGCTATTTCCTAGCCATAGCAATGCATGTTAATTCACCACACAGCCCAGTAAAACCCTAATCCCTCCATTCAACTATTAATATCAATGAAGGTGTGTTTGCTGTGGTTGTCCTCCTCAACTACTCAACTCATTACTTAACAGCCAACCAAATAAATATTTGAGGGACATGGTGTGAATACATAGCAACATCAATGGGAGGACATCTGCACTCTTTTATAGTCCTTCTTTCAAAGTAGTGAAGGGAATATACATAAGGTAAAATCAATGAGGTGCAATGCCTTCTAGCAGAGTGGATCTAACCTTCCACAGAGTTGCATTCTTTTCCAGAGAACGCATAGAGCCCCTAGTTATCCATTTTATACCATGGCTATAATTTAACACATTTACTGCCAGAAATGTTTTCATTTGCAGGTAGAAATGTGTTCAACATCCACTGAAGTAGCTAGCAAGTTTACTAGATAGCTACAGTGGATGCCTTGGTAACCAAACAAACAGACTTGCTCGTTTAGCTAACCAAATCTTCAGTCCTAGCTTGCTATTATTTAACAATGCAAATAATGTTTTCACTTCGACTTTTGCTTTCAAATGCAGCTCAAATATAGAACATGTAAGAATGAACTATAGCCATTGAATTCTACTGTGCTGATATACCGTGTGTTGTAGGGAAATAATGCATGCTCTAGAATGCCTTTCAAGCCAATCAGAAATGAGTATTCAACAATGCTATGTTATTAATAGCATTATAAACTGTGTGGTTCGAGCCCTGAATGCTGATTGTCTGAAAGCCGTGGTATATCAGACCGTATACCACAGGTATGACGAAACATTTATTTTTACTGCTCAAATTATGTTGGTAACCAGTTTATAATAGCAATAAGGCACCTTGGGGGTTTGTGGTATATGGCCAATATACCACACCCCCTCGTGCCTTATTGCTTAAGTAATATTGCAAGGGAGTGTGAACACGTGTGTGTGTGTGTGCGTGTGTGCGCGTGTGTGTACTGTATGTTTGAGGGGGAAGGAATTCATTAGAGGCAATGAGAGTGAACGGCAACAAATACACACACACACACACACACACACACACACACACACACACACACACACACACACACACACACACACACACACACACACACACACACACACACACACACACACACCTGAACACATGGGGCAGCAGCTGCCCTCCACTATGGTGGGTTGGTGGCATGGCAGGGCGGGGCAGCTGACAGTAGAGCAGAGGGTCTGTCCCTGAAGGCAGTAGCAGTGTGTACAGCTGTCTATGTCCCAGCGCTCCTCGTCTGCATATGTCTTCCCATTGAAGTGGCACACGGCTCGCGGTGTGGCATCTGTCAGGAGACACGGGAGAAGATCAAATAGGATCAACCTTGGGGACAGGTAAACATATGGAAGATACTCATTCAGTAAACACGCAAACACAGACACACATGCAGACACACATACACACACAGACATGCACACGCACATGCACGTACGCATGCACGTACGCATGCACACCAGCACACACGTTTGTTTTACCATCCTAGTGGGGACCAAACAATTTGTTCCCATTTAAAATCCTATTAAAACCCTAACCCTTAACATTAACATAACCCTAACCTTAACGCCTAACTCCTAACTCTAATTGTAACCCTAACCCTAATTGTAACCCTAACCCTAATTGTAACCGTAACCCTAAACCTAACCACTAAGCCTAAAATAGCCTTTTTCCTTGTGGGTACCTGCGAAATGTCCCCACAAGGATAGTAAAACCTGCTTACACTGCTTATCTCCCCACATTGCATATAGTACAGGTAGGTCCAATTATCTGTGTGTGTGTGTCCCTACATGTGTGTGTGCAGCATACCGAGGCAATAGGGGCAGCACTGTCCTTTGCGTAGCACGGGCCTGGCACAGCCAACGGGCGGGCAGGACTCTGAGAAGCAGCTGATCTGACCGTCCAGACACACACAGCTGGAGCAGGTATTGGGCTTCCAGGACTCTGCTGCCAGGAAGATGTCTCCCTCCTCGTTCCTGCAGTAGCTGGGCATGCTGTCATTACTGGGAGACTGGGGAGTGATGGGCTCGTCTATAGAGGAGAGAGGGAGAAACACACAGTCAGGATCAACTGACTGCACTCAGTCAGGTATGCTTTCAAAGATGTGTTCTTTAGATGTGACTGTAGCTCTTGGAAGCCAACAGAGCACCTAAGAACTGGTTCATCTGACAAGAATACATGGGTTGGATTCCAGGGCTTAATATATTGATGACATTCAAATGGTAGAATGTTCATCTTTGCGTCTTTGGTATATTCAGCTAAAACATCTCAAACAAACAGCTTAAAGATGCAATATGTAACTTTTTGGGCGACCCGACCAAATTCACATATAAATGTGAGTTATAGATCTGTCATTCTCATTGAAAGCAAGTCTAAGAAGCGGTAAATCTGTTCTATGTGCACTATTTCTATACTAATATATTTCCCCGTGGTTTAGATGGTACAATGATTCTCTACACTATACTTGCTTGTTTTGTCGCAAACTGAAATTAGGTGAACTATTCGAATTTTAGCAACCAGAAAATGCGGAGCGATTTCTGCATAGTGCATAGTGCATCTTTAAATATCCATGTGAGAGTTGAGTTGGTGGCCTTCCAGGCATCTCTGTGCTGTTACACTGTTTTACTCTGACAGAGGCCCAAAGCACCCCTGTCTGTTTCATGTTTGGTTTGGTTTGCTATGTCTCCATTTTCTCATGCACTATTCATGTCTCGAGCTCCATAACTTATGCATTATGCACATTCTTTTCTTTTTACTCGCTCTCTCTCTACATAGTTTGATTCTGGACTATTTTCTCTCTCTCTCTCTCTCTCTCTCTCTCTCTCTCTCTCTCTCTCTCTCTCTCTCTCTCTCTCTCTCTCTCTCTCTCTCTCTCTCTCTCTCTCTCTCTCTCTCTCTCTCTCTCTCTCTCTCTCATTCTTGTTCTCTCTCATTCTTGTTCTCTCCCAGTGTCTCTCTCTCTTTCCCCTCTGTGTCCCCCTCTCTCTCTCTCTCTGGCATAAACATTTGGCCATCCCTCTCTAGTTTGTTATGCCAGGCATACTATCTTTGTGCAGCCGTATTGTTGTATTGGAAATAGAGCCAAGGCAAATAGTAAACATTACAATAGCATCTCTCTCAATGCCAGGTCTTTGCAGCTATAATTTACTTTAGGACCTCAGCTCAGTTAAGACTATCCTGAGACACTATCCCCTTTCACATTCATCTCTACCTTATATATATATATATATATATATATGGCTTAGGGCTTAGGCTGCGTTTAAGCATAATGATGAGGCTGCCGTTCTCTATTACAACATAATATTATAGTTGCCACACAGACTCAGATACTGTATATAGAGACTCAAAGACCCATAGTGTTTCGAAGCCAACTTGAATAACCAACGGCTACTCAAACTCACCTGGGCAGTGAGGGCAGCAGGAGTCTTGCGTTCTGATTGGGCTCTGGCAGAGCAAGGGCGGGCACACCTCTGTCTCACACAGGACACGCCCACTGTGACAGGTGCACTGGGTGCAGGCGTCAATGTTCCACGTCTCCCCCTCCACAAAGTACTCTCCCCCCGGTGCCAGACACACTGACGAGTCCCCCAGGTCTGGCTTGTGGGAGCTAGGCTCATCTGAGGGAGGAGAATGGAAGAGTGAGCATAGGGTCAAAGGTGAAACATATTGGAACCAGCTTTTTCATTAGTATGTACTGTATTATCAACAGTATCCCCTATGAAACAATGAAGAAGATGGGAAAATCGGCAATATCTTTTCAGAAGAATTTCAGCTTTAAGATGATTTCAAGTATACACACCAACCATTCTTTGTAAGAATAGCCTACTACAAGTGCACAGTTGTTTCCTTATTTCATAAGGTTGTTTTAGGTTTCCTTACCTGGGCAGGATGGGCAGCACTGTCCAGCCCGTATGGCAGGGCTGTCGCAGGCTGGCACGGGGCACGAGATGAGGGTACACATCTCCCTGCCACTGTGGCAGTAACAGTCCCGGCAGCCATCGTGCCAGTTCTCCCCATTCTCGTGCCGTCTTCCATCCATGGACAGACATGAGCCCTTTTTCACTGATGGGGCGACTGATGAGGAGCTCTGGTCTGGAAGAGGACACGTTTTAGAGATACAACTACCAGCATAACCCTAACCCTTACACTGTAAAGTACACTCTTAGAGAAAAGGTGCCATCTAGAACCTGTCCCCATAGGAAAACTCTTTGAAGAACCTTTTATGATTCCCTTTTTTCTAAGAGTGTACAGTGTTAGGCGGACCAATCACTGACTGGCTTACAGGATCAGGGGCCAACCAGGAACAAATCATTGTCAGGGAGAGAAAAAAACACCTTGATTAAAATCCTGTCGGAGATTCTGAGCCATACGGGGACGGATGCCCAATTTTACCAATTCAAAAGAAAGACAGATTTAAACGTTTTTCTCATTAAAAGAGATATGTTTTGAACCCTCATTCATTAATATTTGATAGGGAGTTCATTATTTAGTGCAAATCACAGCAGAACACAAGAGAAGTATCAATAATAGATCTGTGTGGAGGAGATGACCCCAGCCTGCCATCTGGTCACACCAAAGATGTAACAATATATCTCAAATGGCACCCTATTCCCTATATAGTGTACTACTTTTGACCAGAGCCCATCAAAAGTAGTATACTATTAAGGGAATAGGTTGCCTTTCATGACACATCCTTAGTCATATTCTATATCCTCAACATCCATCACAACAAAAGTTTGGTTCTTTCTGATGGTGAAGGTAGCTGACTATGATGAGAACAAAAATAATAACCAGATGGCCTGTCTGGCAGCAAGAGACTACTCCAGACAACTCTCTATGGGTGTAATATGTGAAACAAGAAAACGCTGACAGCAGAATAGTTATAAGGTTTAGGTACTGGTAGTGGTTCTCCAAGTCTGACAGGGGAAAGAGAGGAGAGAGTTTGGAGAACTTTTGTATTTTATTAGCAGCATCTAAATTATGAACGCAAAAGTATCAAAGGTTATCAATAGATGGCACTCACCTCTGCACTGGCACTTCAGGCAGCCCAACTCGTCCTGCTGGAAGCCCATTGGACAGGGTTTGTCACAAGGTAACTCTGGACACTTCTTACAGCGGCAGATATCACAACCATGCTTGTTCTTTCTGATGGGAGTAGAGGAGAGAGAGGTTAACATCACTTATTCACAAGGTTGGAAAATATAGGTCCTAATTTCTATAGTATATGCTACAGTATCTGAAATGGAGAGCCTATAAAATCCACCTTTGCTGAGTGTGACGGCCCATGTCCACTAGGGATGATGTCAGGTGATAAAACAACGAAGGCCATTAATTTTCATTGAAAGTAAAGTGATGAGAAGTGAAGTGTCTGGGGGACCATTGGACAATGCGAAAATGGTGTGGGGGCGTGAACAGGGAGAAAGCTGAATGTTATGCAAATACTCAGCGATATCGCGGCGCAATAAACCGATCGAAGCTCACTATAGCTTCTAGCCCCTGCTAGATTGGCTCTTGATACCTAGCGCAACCTAGCATGCTGTTGGCTTGCTAGCAACCACATGACGAGCAACTCTGGACGAAGCTAGCGTGGCTATGCGAAGCATCACTGGTTATAGATCACAGCCGTGAGGGTGGCCAAAATGGCCATCACAGTGGGTGTTGCAGTGAGGAGGCAGAAAGGACATCAGTTTTTCTGCCAAAGGTTTGGGCTTTTATAGGCAATGTTGACAATAAATAGGCGCCAAAAGTGCTTAACATACGTACAAAGAGCAACAATAGGAAGAAGAGCAACATAAGTCACTGCACTGACCTAACCCAAGCCTCAATAATGCCTGACAGCAATGTGCATGAGCTGCGGCAAGTAGGCCTACAGTATAGTCTGACTTTCCTGCCAAAACAGGATATGAAAGGTTTAAGAATACATTGTACCCATAATGCATTTCATCATGGAACATATTGTACCATTTCACACTTCACTCAACATGTTTGCATGAACCACAACACAGTTGACCTCTTGACCACCCTTCCGTTTGCCTGTCACAATCTCCGACCAGGAAACATGAAGGACCCCTCTACAATTAGCCTACGAGGACAAATAAAGTAAGCATTTACATTTCTTTAGCTTAACTTTATTGTTAATGATCATTAGTGATCACTTTGTAGTTATATTTTTAATCAACAAATGCAGCTCAGTATTGAACACCATTTTCACTTCACAACACATCCGTCATGCTGACCATCAACAGGACCCTGAACAGTTTCTACCCCCTCAAGGGTGTCCCCTCCTGTACTCCCTGTTTTCCAGGACTGCATGGCCACGCACGACTCCAACACTATCATCAAGTTTGCTGACGACACAACAGTGGTAGGACTGATCAACGACGACAATGAGACAGCCTATAGGGAGGAGGTCAGAGACCAGGGCAACAACCTCTCCCTCAATGCCAGCAAGGCAAATGAGCTGGTAGTGGACTACAGGAAACAGAGGGGCGAGCTCCCTGCCATCCAAGACTTCTACTCCAGGCAGTGTCAGAGTAAGACTAGAATAGACTGTTCTCTCAGCTATTGCACGGCAAGCGACACCAGTACACCAAGTCTGGAACCAACAGGAACCTGAACAACTTCTACCCCCAAGTCATAATACTACTAAACAAGACTGCTAAATAGCTAATGGCTACCCGGACTACCTGCATTGACCCTACATACTTACACTGACATCCCAACACACACACTACATACACTCACACCTCAAACACACATAGCATGCACACACATGCATACTGACGCCACACACACACTCGTACCCCTGCGCATCGACTTGGTACTGGTACTGCCTGTATCTATCCATGTTACTTTTACTTGTTATTGTTATTCATTATTCCCTGTGTATTTATTCCTTGTGTCACTATTTCTATTTTGTATTGCATTTTTTATCTTCATCTTAACTTTGCATTGTTGGAAAAGGAGACGTACGTAGGAATTTCACTGTTAGTCTGCGCCTGTTGTTTACCATGCACATGACAAATACAATTTGATTTGAGCCGCAAACAGAATGTTTGGTGCCAAAACCAAACTAACTGGCAAACCCTCATCGTTTTTTACATTTATTTTTAGCAGCAGCTTACAACAGTGCTTGTATTTCAGCCTACGGAAAAACAGTATACCAAATCACACTGTAAGATGGTAATCACACATCAATAGCAGTTGAATAAATAGCCAAAATACTGTGCCATTAAATTGACAGGAAAAACATGAATGACATAAAATTGTGCTAAAATAAGACTGTGCATGCTACAGTGGTCTATAGTGAAAGTGAGAATATTAAGCTGTGATGGTTTCATCTCTCACCTCAATAAAACAACAGCACTGATTACAGGTGACGCCCGTCAACTTTTAGTTTGCCATTGTGTTTGTTTGTGTGACATGCTTTAATTTACAACAGCAAAAGTTTGTTTGCCATGGTATCTGTGTCATTAGTTTGCCATTGTGTTTGTTTGTGTGACATGCTTTAATTTACAACAGCAAAAGTTTGTTTGCCATGGTATCTGTGTCATTAGTTTGACATGGTTTTTGCCATTGCATAGAGAGGTAAACACATAGCAAACAGTCACACAAACATTTGCATATCAGAGACAGGCAGTGTGCTGCACCAATGTCATCAGTTAAAACAAGGACAGAGATAAGAGTGTGTGTGTGTGTGTGTGTGTGTGTGTGTGTGTGTGTGTGTGTGTGTGTGTGTGTGTGTGTGTGTGTGTGTGTGTGTGTGTGTGTGTGTGTGTGAGAAAGAGGCGTTGTGTGTGTTCACACGCGTGTCAACAGATGGCACAAATGACTGGCCATGGGGACGTATCAAACAAACGCTTCACTCTGTGGCTCGCTGCTCTGACCAGACAGAGCAGGGCACCTTTCCTTTCCTAAATAAAAATTCACGTTCCAAATCCCCTCTATCCCATCCAGGTCCTCCTCTATCCCTCCATCCTCCCCCTCTTCATCCCTCCCTCTCCTCCTTCCATCCTCCCTCTCCTGCCCACTCTCTTATCTCATGAATAATAAGATTGAGGAGGAACAGCCATGTACAATCCACATTTGGTTTGGTGATAAGGAGCTATCAAGGGCCATTTCAGTTGTGTGGAATATCAATAGAGTCTGTACGGAGAGGAGACGGCGGCCCATTGAATTATTCAAACTAAACACTTTGCTGCTCGAACATAGGGTGTAAGCTATAACTTTGGCGGCGCATAAATAGATATCTAAAATTAGAATCTTAGATGCAAGCATTCACGCCGTGCACACTCATTCATGAGAAAGGAATGGGAGAAAGATAGGGGGAGAGAGAGGAAGGGAGTGAGAGGGGGAGAGAGGAAGAGAGGAAGGGAGATGAGAGAGAGAGAGAGACAGAGAGCGAGAGAGAGAGAGAGAGAGGGTGAGAGAGAGAGAGCAACGATTGGTTCAATGCAGGCACAGACCAGTCGAGTAACACCTTTACTGTATGTGACAGACCATTGTTGAGGCAGAGTTTAGTTTATGATAGGAAGGTAAATGTGTGGACAGGACACTGCCTGCCACCTAAGCGTTTTACTCTCTGTCATATCCATAACTATTCTGTCATAATAATTCCTAGCAGGCCAGCTGGCTGGTTGGTCCACACCGCAGTTAAGATACAGGGCAGATGGATTATAGTGCAGGTGGACCGGCCTCCCCAGGGCCTTATAGAAAAGCTGCTAGCTGCCCACTAGAAAATCTGTTATGAAAGAGAAGGTGTACTACTATTACTACAAGGGACTAGGGGAGAAGCGGTCTTTAAACGAGCAATCTGCAGTTGAAACAAAGCGGTCATCCGGTCATACAATTTACTTTGTTTAGAAACATTGGAGTAAAGAAATCTTATATTTTGGGTTTTGATGGGGTATGACAGTCTTATCTAAGCTCATGAAGTTATATTCTTCAAGAATCAATGGGTATGTATCATTATTTTTTGTCCAAAAATAGATAGTAGTAACTGCAGATTGTCCTTTTAAAGCCACAAACTGTAATTAGTGTTTCAGCAAAACAGCAGCCCCGCTATAAATCTATTCCGTGAAACAACTTTATATTTTGGCTTCTGATGGGGTAAGACAGTTGTACTATGAGCTTGTGAGGCAATTATAAGTTACATTCTTCAATAGTCAATATATCATTCATTAAAATGACCATTTAACATCAGTAACTATTGCAGATTGTACCTTTTAACTTGGCTGGGAGTGAAGGAGCCTTAGGGGTCCGGAAGTGAGTTAGACATATATCCGGAACCATTCTGAACCGCTGACACACATTATCTGCTTCTCTAACTATGGTAATGTAATAAATCAGTAGAGCTGATGTGGGGGGGAAATGATCTACAAGCTCATCAAATGGAGACTGAGATTGAGTCATACTATAATATTTTTGTTATTTTCAAACTAATTTAATCAGAAGGTGGTATGGCTGTTGGGCATGTGCTGTAATTGTCCATTTTTATACAGTGCTGTATATCAAAGCTTTTGTTTTATAGCTCTACACGTGAGTTTTTATGCACAGCACGCATAGGAGGTATGAGCATGTGTGTGTGTGTGTGTATACCTTCTTAACCTGCAGACAAGATTCCTTAGTGAAAGCTGTAATAAATGATTTATTACTGATGTACCTCTGTGTAAACGGAAATCCGTGTATTCGGTCTGGTGAGCCTACATGCACGGTACTAGGGGCCAGATGCATTTGGAGAAGCTAAAAGAACATCCTGTTAGAAGATTAGCCCTTCAGTTTTACTATCAGAGGCTATCCTTTACGGTGTGCAACAGCAACACAGAAAACCCAATCAGTAACCTGGGTGAAGCTGTCAACTGCACACGCGATGCCGGTTTAGCCAAAATGAGTTGTGGAGAAGGAAAAAGTTCTAATTTTGTCCGTTTAGGAGTACAACTCACTTAAGCATAACAGGCAAAGCATGTAACCAGGGTAATTTGTGACGTACGTGTGAAGGAGCCGCCATTTCAATTACAATTGACCATCTGTCAGTCTGTCTAGCTCTGTGAAGATCTACTGCTTTATAACGGCTGAAAGGGACTGGCAAAAGTAGGCATCATTTACTCTGAAACAACGCCGATTTTGAACCGCTTCATAATTCAAAGCGTGGGGCGCTGGAATGAAAACTATATGATAATTGTGTGAGAGCAGGGAATCAGCATGTTTGTTATTAAGTGTGTCTGAGTGGGTAGAGTGTCGGTAAAGACAGCGGGAGAGGAAGAAGGACGGAGGTAGAGGGAGGGAGGGAGGGAGGGAGGGAGGGAGGGAGGGAGGGAGGGAGAGAAGTGCTGTCTTACATGAATCCGAAGGGGCAAGCCTTGTCACAAACCACAGCCTTACACTTCTTGGGTCTGGGGCGACACTGACATACGTCACAGCCGTGGGCATCTGTCTGCAGGCCGAATGGACACTTCAGGGTACAGTCAGAGGTCAGGGCACTGCACAGCTCTTCTCCTGTAGGGAAGACACAGACAGAAACACATCAGACATCAGTTTATAGCCAAAACCTAACAGTCATTTAATAGTTCTAAAAGTCCACTTATTCTTTTATGATCTGTGGCAATGGCTTAGAGGTGCATTAACTCATTTACATATCAATATGTCTTCATTGAGAGATACTCAAAATGAGGAATTGTTATTGAAACTCAGAAGTCATGACTTATGATAATGCTCTTTTCTGACAGGCAGGGATACAAAACATTAAACATCTTTGTTTTTAAAAACCCTTTCAAGATGTCTGAGTCTGCCCTCAGTGTTCCTTTAATCCATGTCTGATAATGTCCCAGACAGGTATAGTCATAGAAACAGTCAGACAGTCAGGAAGGAGAGAAAAAACACCAGAGAACAATGTCTCAATGTCATTGGCCCAGGGCGAGTTCTGTCCTCTGTATAAACCAATCCGGTGAGAGGAAATAATAGATATATTGCAAAACAGGCTTTACTGACCGAGACGTCAGACCAAACCACGTCGTGAACCAAACGGAAGAAAATGGACTGAAACAAGGACACACCCTGGATTTGTGTAATAAGAAACTCACATTTTCGTTTTACATTGGAAAACGTTTTAAAACGTATTCCGCTGTGTACCCTAATGAATATGGCCCAGTACTCACGTGTCTTGCAGTGGCAGGTGCGACAGCTGTTCAGGTTCTGTCGGAAGCCGTATAAGCAGTCCTTCTCTGACAGGGAGCAGTTCTCTAATGACTGGCAGGTAGGGGGCGCCATCGTAATGTAGGTGGGCTCTGAAGGAACCAACAAAAATCACACACACCACTTTGGAGGTAAGTCGACTGAGTAACATCACTCAACACACACTTACGACGCACAAGCGCGCACACACACACACACACACACACACACACACACACACACACACACACACACACACACACACACACACACACACACACACACACACACACACACACACACACACACACACACACAGCTTTGTTCTGGCATTATGACTAATAGGAGCCATCAGAGTCAAAAGCAATTTCTCCACAAACCCACACCTACCTTCCATTAAAGTGGGTAAATATCAGAGAACAATAGTTGAAAAAACCTGACAGCTACAATAATATCCTGTACAAAGGCACGACCAACTGCCCTCTGTGACCTGACTTCTCCACTCCTCCATCTAATGCATATCGCTTCACATTGAGGTGTCTGCATTTCAGTTCAGTTTGTTTGAATCCATTAAAAGATTATACAGCACTTAATCATATCGGAGGGCGTTGGCTGGCCATATTTCACAGTCATGGACAACAGCACACGGTTTAGTTATGACAGCTTTGAAAAATTCCTCCCTGATGCCTGTCACCCTGGCTGCCTGGCTGGCTGCTATCTGCTGTATGTGGTTCCTCTCTGCTGAGGAGGGGCCAGGACCAGTGCTGTTCTGTGATGATAAATATGAGGAGGGTTGTACCAGGGTTGAAGAGGAGACCAGACCAGGAAGTCAAAGAAGGAGTGGGGACGAAGAGGAGGACAGGGGAGGGAGAAAGATAGGAGGAGGTGGGAAGTAGGACAGGAGAAGGAAGATGGGGAGTAGGACAAGAGAAGGACAGGAGGAGGAAGAGGAGGTAGAGAGGAGGAAGAGGTGGGAAGGATGACAGGTGGTGGTGGGGAGGAGGACAGAAGGAAAAGGAGTTGGCCAGGAGGATTTAGGGGGAGGACAGGACAGTCAAGGTCAGAGGAGACACCAGTGAGTAACTGCGGCTTCTCTATGAAGTAGATTATACTATCGTGAATGCAAATCACGTGTACGCTGGCCAGTCTAGTCTGTCACAAGAGACTATGAATGTAATGATGCACAAGATAAACATAGCAGTAGAAAGAAAACATTCTGACAATGCTAATAATGCATAGACAATGCTAAATCTACTGGAAACCATTTCAAAACAAAATGAATAGAAGCCTATGAGGACATTTAATTAAACAAAGGCAAACAAATGTGTTGCTGAAAAGTTGGGGTCACTTTGTGATGAATTCATTCCTGGTTAACACAAAAGGGCCAGGTAGGGAGGGAGAGAAGGTCTGTCTGAAAACAGCGCAGTGCCAATTATTCTGGAGGTGCGAATTTAATTAAGTCCCATCAGATAAAAGTAACAAAATGACACAATGCTCTTTTCCCATCTGCTTTCCCCTCAAGGTTATTTGTCTCTGATGAACGCCTCCATGCTTTTATTTCAGGACTTAGAGTTATTATGAATTAAGAATGAGCTCTCTCGCTCTGATTTCATTAACTTGCTACGACTTAGGGCTAAAACAAGGTGTCCCTGTTAACAAACAACTGGTGGGCAGGCTGAAAACAGCCTGGTAGGTACAGTAGCAGGGGCATGGCAATTCAAGGCATAAAACGAATGCATTGCCAAATAGACCACACAAAAACAGTGACAAAACACACATACGACCACAAAGCAAGCACCCCCCCTCCCCCCTCTCTCTCCCCGGTGTAGGTGAGTTATCCCCCCCCCCCCCCCGCTCTCTATCCCCGGTGTAGGTGAGTTATCCCCCCCGCTCTCTATCCCCGATGTAGGTGTAACGTTCGTCTTGTGGTGCATGAACGGACCAAGGCGCAGCGGGTGATGAATACATACTGAATTTATTTAAAATGACGAAACACTGACAAAACACTAGAACAAACTACAAAACAATAAACGAAGTCAACAGACTTGAAACAAATGAACTTACATATAGACGAAGAACGCACGAACAGGAACAGACTACCTAAAACGAACGAACAAACGAAACAGTCCCATGTGGTATACACTGACACAGGAACAATCACCCACAAACAAACAGTGAACACAACCTACCTTAATATGGTTCTAAATCAGAGGAAACGTCAAACACCTGCCTCTAATTGAGAACCATATCAGGCCACACATTAACCCCGACATAGAAACACAACACATAGAATACCCACCCCAACTCACGCCCTGACCAACTAAACACATACAAAAGAACAGAAAACAGGTCAGGAACGTGACAGAACCCCCCCCTCAAGGTGCGAACTCCGGGCGCACCCCTAAAACTCAAGGGGAGGGTCTGGGTGGGCATCTGTCCGCGGTGGCGGCTCCGGCGGTGGACGAGGACACCACTCCACCATCGTCTTTGTCCCCCTCCTTAGCGTCCCTTGAGTGGCGACCCTCGCCCCCGACCATGGTCCAGGAACCTTCACCAAGGCCCCTCCTAAATAGAGGAGACAACTCAGGACAGAGAGGTAGCTCAGGACAGAGAGGTAGCTCAGGACAGAGAGGTAGCTCAGGACAGAGAGGTAGCTCAGGAAAGAGAGGTAGCTCAGGACAGAGAAATCGCTCCGGACAGAGAGGTAGCTTAGGACAGAGGGACAACTCTGAACTAATGGCAGCTCCGGACTGAGTGGCAGCTCCGGACTGAGTGGCAGCTCCGGACTGAGTGGCAGCTCATGACTGGGTGGCAGCTCATGACTGGAGGGCAGCTCATGACTGGGTGGCAGCTCATGACTGGGTGGCAGCTCATGACTGGGTGGCAGCTCATGACTGGAGGGCAGCTCATGACTGGAGGGCAGCTCATGACTGGAGGGCAGCTCATGACTGGAGGGCAGCTCATGACTGGAGGGCAGCTCATGACTGGGTGGCAGCTCATGACTGGAGGGCAGCTCATGACTGTAGGGCAGCTCATGACTGGAGGGCAACTCATGACTGTAGGGCAGCTCATGACTGTAGGGCAGCTCATGACTGTAGGGCAGCTCATGACTGGAGGGCAGCTCATGACTGTAGGGCAGCTCATGACTGGAGGGCAGCTCATGACTGTAGGGCAGCTCTGGCAGCTCCTGACTGGCTGGCGACTCTGGCAGCTCCTGACTGGCTGGCGGCTCTGGCAGCTCCTGACTGGCTGGCGGCTCTGGCAGCTCCTGACTGGCTGGCGGCTCTGGCAGCTCCTGACTGGCTGGCGGCTCTGGCAGCTCCTGACTGGCTGGCGGCTCTGGCAGCTCCTGACTGGCTGGCGGCTCTGGCAGCTCCTGACTGACGGACGGCTCTAGCGGCTCCTGACTGACGGACGGCTCTAATGGCTCGGGACAGACGGGCGGCTCTAATGGCTCGTGGCAGACGGATGGCTCAGATGGCGCTGGGCAGACAGATGGCTCAGATGGCGCTAGGCAGACAGATGGCTCAGACGGCGCTGGGCAGACGGATGGCTCAGACGGCGCTGGGCAGGCAGGCAGTGCAGGCGGCGTTGAGCAGACAAGCAGTGCAGGCAGTTCAGACGGCGCTGGGCAGGCAGGCAGCTCAGACGGTGCTGGACAGACGAGCAGTGCAGGCGGCGTTGAGCAGACGAGCAGTGCAGGCAGTTCAGACGGTGCTGGGCAGGCAGGCAGCTCAGACGGAGCTGGACAGACGCGCAGTGCAGGCAGTTCAGACGGCGCTGGGCAGGCAGATGGCTCAGATGGTGCTGGGCAGGCAGGCAGGCAGCTCAGACGGCGCTGGGCAGGCAGATGGCTCAGATGGTGCTGGGCAGGCAGGCAGCTCAGACGGCGCTGGGCAGGCAGGCAGCTCAGACGGCGCTGGACAGACGAGCAGTGCAGGCGGCGTTGGGCAGACGGCCGACTCTGACCCGCTGAGGCGCACAGTAGGCCTGGTGCGTGGTGCCGGAACTGGTGGTACCGGACTGGAGACACGCACCTTAAGGCTAGTGCGGGGAGCAGGAACAGGGCACACTGGACTCTCGAAGCGCACTATAGGCCTGGTGCGTGGTACCGGAACTGGTGGTACCGGACTGAGGGCACGCACCTCAGGGCGAGTGCGGGGAGAAGGAACAGTGCGTACAGGGCTCTGGAGACGCACAGGAGGCTTGGTGCGTGATGCCGGAACTGGAGGTACTGGGCTGGAGACACGCACCCCAGGGAGAGTGCGTGGAGGAGGAACAGGGCTCTGGAGACGCACTGGAAGCCTGGTGCGTGGTGTAGGCTCTGGTGGTAATGGGCAGGAGACACGCACCATAGGGCTAGTGCGTGGAGCAGTAACAGGACGCACAGGACTCTGGAGAACCACAGGAGGCTTGGTGCGTGATGTAGGCACTGTCTTAACCAGACGGCTAGCACGCACCTCAGGACGAGTATGGAGAGCTGTTCCCGGTGACATCAACTCACCGACACGTTCAGTCGGACGGATGCCGTGCCTCATGCACCAAACCAGTACATCCCTCATAACTCTCTCCTCCAATTTCCCCATTAACTCCTTCACTGTCTCTGTGTCACTCACCTCCAATACCGCCCTGACCGGCTCCTTACGGTAAGCAAGGGGAGTTGGCTCAAGTCTACAACTTGACCCAGCTACACTCCCTTTTAGGCCCCCCCCAAGAAATTTTTGGGTGAGCCTCTCGGGCTTCCAGCCGCTCTGCCTTGCTAGCGCCTCATAATGCCGCCTCTCCGCTTTCGCTGCCTCCAGCTCCGCTTTGGGGCGGCGACACTCCTCTGGCTCTGCCCAGGGTCCTTCTCCGTCCAGAATCTCCTCCCATGTCCATTCCTCCTTGTACCACTGCTGCCCGTTAACCCGCTGCTTGATCCGGGTTTGGTGGGTGATTCTGTAACGTTCGTCTTGTGGTGCATGAACGGACCAAGGCGCAGCGGGTGATGAATACATACTGAATTTATTTAAAATGACGAAACACTGACAAAACACTAGAACAAACTACAAAACAATAAACGAAGTCAACAGACTTGAAACAAATGAACTTACATATAGACGAAGAACGCACGAACAGGAACAGACTACCTAAAACGAACGAACAAACGAAACAGTCCCATGTGGTATACACTGACACAGGAACAATCACCCACAAACAAACAGTGAACACAACCTACCTTAATATGGTTCTCAATCAGAGGAAACGTCAAACACCTGCCTCTAATTGAGAACCATATCAGGCCACACATTAACCCCAACATAGAAACACAACACATAGAATACCCACCCCAACTCACGCCCTGACCAACTAAACACATACAAAAGAACAGAAAACAGGTCAGGAACGTGACAGTAGATGAGTTATCCCCCCGCTCTCTATCCCCGGTGTAGGTGAGTTACCCCCCCCCCCCCCCTATCCCCGGTGTAGGTGAGTTACCCCCTCCCCCCTCTCTATCCCCGGTGTAGGTGAGTTACCCGCCCCCCCGCTCTCTATCCCCGGTATAGGTGAGTTATTCCCCCCACTCTCTATCCCCGGTGTAGGTGAGTTATGTAGCATTAAACGTTAAGCATGGCAGAGGACTCCAGAGGGCTTCATTCCAATGTGACAGCCTTGATTTGCTTAATTACACACTGTGTGTCTGGCACAATAACCACCCTGACAGAGAGGGGGTGTCACCTTGAGGAAACCAGCTCTCCTAACAAATAATAATTAGGAAATAAAAATGCATAAAGCACTGGCCTGGCTGTGGGGGAGCTAAATGAAGCTGCCGGGAGCAGAGGGCCATGTGCCCTGGGGCCGCTGGGACAAGGGCAGGGCTGTGTGTGTGTTTGTGTGCGTGTGTGGACTGCCTGGGAGGGACAAGGGCAGGGGTGACAGTGGCAGGACCTGGCTTCTGTTTACCTGGTGTTCCCAGAGGCCCAGTACATACAGAGGACCAGACCCAGTACACACAGAGGACCAGACCCAGTACACACAGAGGACCAGACCCAGTACACACAGAGGACCAGAGCCAGTACACACTAAGGACCAGACCCAGTACACACAGAGGATCAGACCCAGTACACACTAAGGACCAGACCCAGTACACACAGAGGATCAGACCCAGTACACACTAAGGACCAGACCCAGTACACACAGAGGACCAGACCCAGTACACACAGAGGACCAGACCCAGTACACACAGAGGACCAGACCCAGTACACACAGAGGACCAGACCCAGTACACACAGAGGACCAGACCCAGTACACATGCAATACATAGCAATGACAACACATCCTCAGGTAGAAAGCTGACGGGCTCCAACAGGCAACGTATTGTACTACTGCAACTGCCACACTGTCAGTGACTATCTGGGTGTAAATCAATCTAAACAACCAGTGTAATTGTGTTATAGAGTAATATTTGACGTTCCAAATACAGTAGACGAGACAATCCCATTGATTGTTCCTCAGATGATTCTACATGGCAGGGAAATCAGGCTGAGGTCCTAACCAGTGAGCTGCGGGGGTTCTCTATAAAGGGTAGCCAGCTACACATCACCAATGTCAGGAGTCTTTGTTAAGGAGGCAGAGCAAGATCATTAAAGGGATAACGATGTGAGGGCATGCATTAAACTGTGCTGCTCACTGTCTTCTCTCTCAGACTATCTCTCATCCCCCACCAAGACACAATGGTCAATATCTCCAATAGTGACATTGTAAAACCCATCTTACAGTATCATACAAAAACTCATCCCATCCATGAATGGAATACAAATATAAATAGGTGTTGGGGAGAAATCACATGTTGCAATCGGTTCCAATCTGTTCCAGTCTCTCTCCAACCACTGTTGAAATTGAAGTCAATCAAAGCCAAGCCTAGTGACTTAAAACATGATGCTCCACAGAGATTCAATTCCCCTATCAGTAAGTGTAATTGCTGTAAATGTGTGAGAGCGCGAGCATATCAAAGAAGGGAATAATATCTATATCTATCTCTGCTTTGATCTGAAAAACCCTGGAAACGTATTGCTCAAAAAAGCCAGACGAGGAGGGCAGAACACACACAAAATCACAACCAGCAACACAGATATCCTTCTGGGTTTAATAGAAGTGAGTGAACAATGTTGTGTTTATTGTACCCATTTTACTTAATACTGATGCTCCAGTTATACGGTCTATCAAATAAATACACATGATCTGTTTTTATTAATATCACCATTCAGGGTGCATGGCCAGGCATGTGGCGGTTGGGTTAGCGTGGGAGGACTGAGAGATGCATCCTACCTCCACACTGTCACGAATCCCGCCGAGGATGGTGCCTCTTCCTGTTCGGGCGGCGCTCGGCGGTCGTCGTCACCGGCCTACTAGCTGCCATTGATTCTTTTCTTTTTGTTTCTGTTAGTTTGGGCTGATTGGGTGCACCTGTTTTGAGTTTAGTTTGGAGGGTAGGCTATTTAAGGGTAGGTAGCCCACTGGCTTTTGTGCGGGCTTGTTTATCTGTTATTTGGTGTTGGATTGTGATGTGTATTTTATTATTTTCTCGGGACAGTTTAGTCCGGTGTTTTTGGACTCGTCTTTTCATGCGCCCGTGTGTTTAGGGCATGATCGTTTTCCCTGTCATTTGGAAAATAAATCCACTTTCTTGAAACCCTGCTCTCTGCGCTTGACTCCTCCACCCAGTACTCCTAGCAGCTCTGACACACACCCTACCTGCCTCTCTCTCCCTAGGTTTGAGGCTCGGTCACTCAAACACGCATAATTGCTTCAGAGGCAGATAGGCGCATAAAAGATTAATGGAAGGGGGTGGAGGTGGGGGTGAGCGTGAGCGGTTCTGCCCACCATGGGGCAGAGGTAAAGGGGCCTGCAGGCATTGAGACATGGCATGGCCCACTGCCCTCTACTCTCCCTGTCCTTCCTGTGCTCAGTCAGAATGCATCCGTCCTCTCTCCCTCCCTCACCCTCCATCAATCCATCCAACCATCCATCCATCCATCTAACCTCCCCTACCTCCCCTGTTCTCTCTCTCCCTCCCTCCAGCCCATTCCTACCCACCCCAGGTCCTCATTAGAGAAGACTCAGGGGTGAAAATGACCCCAGGCCAGTGGAACTAGCTACCTAATTTGAGATCTTTGCATCCTGATTAGAAAACAAAACTCACCACTAATCCACTGGGTCGAGCTTGTAATGTATAATGTTGTTGACTTGTTATTCATTGATTGTGTTTTAAAATGATTTGATAGTCCGATAGTGTACTGTTTAATTGGAGGGAGAAGAACCCATGAGGGGAAATATGAATTTGAAGTGATATGAGGATAATTTACCAAGTCCCCTGGCTGTCCCTGTTGGATCATCCATCCACTGACTCCTTTAAATACAAACACTATTCATTACCCCAGATATATCCATATCTGCTAGGTGAAGCATGCTAGGCTACAGTAGCGCATGCTAACGCTAAAAGGGGTCTTACAACTCATTGTTTTGCAGCTAACAATGCTAAGCTGTAACTAAGTATCCATACAGTATCTTGCATCACTGATTTTGGCAATTACTCACTCGTGAAGCTTTGTTTCATCGGGACTTCCACCTACCAAGGTTTGACTGGTTATGATTAACGCCTATACATGCTTGGTAACAGGCCATTTGACACAGTGCTAAGTCCATAGATAGTGTTCCTGGTATCCATAAGATAAGGGAATATACTGTACCACAACCATGGTACCGAGCTACCAAGGTAAAAGTGATTATAATCAACCGTGATCTTCACCTACAGTACCATCGATCCAATATCTGCTCTACTCTGTGTGTGTGTGTGTGTGTGTGTGTGTGTGTGTGTGTGTGTGTGTGTGTGTGTGTGTGTGTGTGTGTGTGTGTGTGTGTGTGTGTATGTGTGTGTGTGTGTGTGTGTGTGTGTGTGTGTGTGTGTGTGTGTGTGTGTGTGTGTGTGTGTGTGTAATATAGAAACCGGCAGCATACTAGACTGGACTAGTCCCTTGTACCCTAGATGTAATCTCATCAGTGATAGTAAGCCAGAGAGAGCCTCACAGATACACACACAGCAACATCCCCAGATAGCTTTGCAAAAATCCATACTACAGACTTGCCTAATAAAAGATTATGATTCCGTAAGCCTCTAAGCTCACTGCTTCCACTAACCAGACAAACGAGCAACAAGATGCAGCCCTAGTCCCCAGTGTGGACCGAGCTGGTCTTTCCAAACCAATATGAAAAACACATTGGAGGATAGAGGAGACAGTCATGTGGTATTCTGAGCAGGGCATAATAAATAACGCAATAACGCAGTGCATAATGTTAGGGAAAAAGAACACCAGGAAGGTTTGAGGATTGTGGATGTGTGTGTGTGTGTGTGTGTGCGCATGTGTGCGTGTTGTCACTGTTTGTATGCAGATTGCTGCTGCGTGACACCGGCGGTAGTGAAGCCAAGCCACACACCTGCTAACTGAAAGGATGTGATTCTGCTCAGACTCAGAGGCAGATTTCCCTAGCCGGGCTGATTTGGAGCTGCTCATAGACTACTGTACGGTTCAACTGCTACTGTCTGACTACTGACTCGGATGTTGGGATTTTACCAGGGACTAAACAAAGACGTTAACATTGGAATCAGCACAGACCCTATCTGTCCACAGAGACACACTGCACTGCCAAGTACATCAAACATACAGTCAAACAAATACACAGGTCCACAGATGGATACAAAGAAACATGAAGCAAAACTGTACACAACGGCAGAGAAAGAGAGAGAGAGAGAGATAGAGAAGCAGACAAAGGGAGAGACTTCAGCTGAGAGAAAGAGGCAAGACATAGAGACAGAGAGAAAGTAAGACAGAGAAACAGAGATTGAAACCGACACAGCTAGCAAGAGAGATAGAAATAGACAACAACAGATGGAGATGCAACCAGACAGTGGCAATGATACGGACACAAACAGAGACAGACAGGGTGAGGTGAGAGGGCACGTCGGGTGGAGGTGTGGAGGTGTGTGTGGTGCTCCTTATCCTCACACACACGCGCACGCATGCACGCACGCGCACACACACACGCACGCACGCACGCACGCACACACACACACACGCACGTACGCACGCGCACGCACACACACACACACACACACACACACACACACACACACACACACACACACTTACCCTCACACACTGGGCAGCACTCTCCTGGTACAGTCACAGGGTTGAGGCAGCTGTGCCCGCAGGCGGCAGCCACACACCGGGCGTTGCCGCTCACACACTGGCAGAACGTACAGTCGTCCTCACGCCAGTGGTCTCCGTGTGCGAGGATCTCCCCGCTCACGTAGCAACCGGCAAAGTTCAGGACTGGGTAGATGGGGTCTGGAAAAGAGATGGAGAACATATTGATGAAGATAAAAGACCAAAAAGGTTACAGTTTAGAGTTTAAAGCCGAGATGAAAGTTGCGCGAACTTGAGAATGGCTTTTGAAAGCATTCACATCTTCTCTCACCAACCTTGAAAAAAGCAGCAATTTGAAAATCTTTTATGTGGTGCTCTGAAAATGTACTGCATTGTCTGATGGATTCCAAGGTCACACTGCAAAACATGTGATACCATCATGAATATATGTTTTATATTCAGTCATGTATTCTTAAATACAGAGCTAACGACACACTATCTTCAGCTTGAAATGGAGCTTTCTTACATGTCTGTCAGTGTGTTTTCACACCTGTGTGTATGAGTGTATGCATGTGCACTCTGTGTGTGTGCGTGCTCTGTCTCTGTGTGTGTGTGTGTGTGTGTGTGTGTGTGTGTGTGTGTGTGTGTGTGTGTGTGTGTGTGTGTGTGTGTGTGTGTGTGTGTGTGTGTGTGTGTGTGTGTGTGTGTGTGTGTGTGTGTGTCTGAACCAAAGATAGTCAGTCAAAGAGGGGCTGAGTGATGAGCATGGGAGGACAACTGACTGAGTGACTGTTTAAGCCCTCTCATCATTCTGCCTTTGATTGCGTGCAGCTGCATATTGTCACGGCGGTGTAGGCGTTTGGCGTTCGCCTCGGCTCATCTCTCTCCTGATATGTATTGATGCTCTGCACTCGCCCTTTACCAAAGGCACTCATTTGAGATGATATGAAATGCTTTGGTCTCAGCAGACTGTCCTTTCTGTTGCCACGTCTCTGCACGTTAGAAACCTAGGTAACCTTGGTCATCGGCTTGATCACCATCCGGATACATACAATAGTGAGTCATGCAAGGATGAGGTCTGGTTTGGTGATTCCCTTTAAAGGAAAAGTTCAGGACACAGACTCCCTCTCTATTCACAAAGAGTCGTGTCAGAGTAGGAGTGTTGATATAGGATCAGTTTTGCCTTTCAGATCATGATTAATAGGATGATATAGACATTGGCGACCTGATTCTAGTTCAGCACTCCTACACTGAGATTTTTAAATACAGAACCAGATCACCATTAATGAGAAATCCCATAATAGTCACTGTTTAGGAACGAAATCAGGCAGGGATTAGTCAGGGGTCAAGTCATTTGGTGGAGGAAGTCATACCTTCACAGACAGGGCAGCACTCCCCCTCAGGGACGTAGTAGCGTTCACAGTGCAAGACGCCACACTGGGCGGTGAAGCACACCGACACCCCTCCCTGACATCGACAAAAGCGGCAGGCGTCCATTCGGAACATGTCTCCGTCATGGTACTCCGACCCGTTGAAGCTGCACGTTGGTTTGGTCTCTGGAGAGGAGAGAGAATTTATGATGAGACAAATGAATCAATCAAATATCCTTTTTACATCAGCAGTTGCCACTAAGTAGTTTTACAATATTCCGCCTTGACCTCAAAGAGCAAGCAGAAGCAGAGGCACATTGTTGGGGAAACACTTCCTTTCAGGATCATTTAGTATGCCCACTGACTGAGCGACAGCTAAGAACACATTTTTTTTTTTAAAGTAGGAACCAAAGAGGAAAACTTTATAACGATGACAAAAGTGGTCCAAAACTCCCACCAGACAGCTAGCATGGTGATGATGTACAGTATTTGTCTGAGAGAAAAGCTGTTGTAAAGATTCGGCAGGGTTTCAGACGGCGATGGAATTGGTCTCCATGGCAACACAAAGTGCAAAATTCACCTTTTAGCCCGGTGCTTGATATAATGCCTACAGTGGAGAGTGTGTGTCAAATAAGGCCATGCATGAGCGACAGATCATTAACTATAGTACCTTCAGATGTAGGGAACTGTAGGTACACCTCAACCCTATAAGAAGACATTCGACGCAAGACCGTAAGACACACACATGCACACACCAAACACAAAGTTCTTAACAATTCACAACTGTCAACTCATTTGATCGCTCTCCAACATGACACAACTCTCTTATCTCTAATACATCTCAGGAGGAGTCTGTTCTCTCCATGAGCAACTGGTAATTTCCCCGTCCTCTTCAGCTATTAAAAGTCCACGGCTTTGGACCGTTTAAAGCTTTTCTGGTCCAAAAAGATTTGAAAACCCAGAAGCATTTAATCTAGTGCAGCTGTATCAGAGAACAGTTAATTCCCAGGAATCAATGGGACAGGAAAATTGGTTTCTACATGTTTACAATTACAGTGCCTGCCAATATGGCATGTGGGGTCTTTCATTTTCTGCTACTAATTTTGTCAATTAGTTGTGGTTCAATGAATAACAACGTGAGGGGGCGATACTGCATGCATGGTTGTCACACTAGTGAGGGCTGTGAATTCACTCAACAATTTTCTAATCAGGCCCACTTCTGTTCATATATTCTCAGCTGCTGTTCCGTTTGTGTGTGAGCACCTCCCTCCTCGTATTGACTGCTACTGTATGGTGTGTATAAAGCACTGGGCGGTGTGTGTGTGCATCTGGCGTCGAATTGAATAAATAGGAGGACGGTGTAACAGATATACATTCCTAATGGTTTACTGTCGATTGTGATGGCATCAGTGTGTAGGTGTCATGCAAGGGCATCCCTGTACAAGGCGTACAATACATACAATTACTATATTTCAGGAGCAGTGTTCCAAGGTTCTGTTTGTGATTCATACCTGTATTTGTAGTATTCGTGTTTTCTTTCAAATATATTGAGCATTTGATGAGCCAACCTGGAGTGCAGGTGATGGAGATTTGCGGGGTGTGCACTTTTGGGACAATTCCATTGCATCAGGTAAACTCAATCAAGAACAGGTCAAAGTACTTGGAAGAAAATAAATACTATCTGAAACCATAGTCTATTCCATCCACAGTACAGTGTGTGATCTGTGCTCTAGTTACAGTAGTGGGTTCTGTAAGACAGAGTAGGTCATGACTGTTCTGTATCAGTGCTGGGGGCTCCAGGGCTGCAGGCTGTAGTGGAACAGAGCTAACTGGAAGAGCTGTAGGACCAGCTGTGGGCTGGTCCTGGCTAATTAAGAGGAACATGACGGATGGCAATGCAGGCATCGCACAACTTCCTTCCCAGATGTTCACTGAGTGCCTGACTCTTGGGTATTATTCCCTTTATAAATGAAACAGTTAACCGCTGGCACATGAATACCACAGGCCAGCAACACTATAGGCAAGCACAGCAAAACACTGTACTGTGTTAGGTGGCTGGGTGGCACCAAGGACACAGGAGACTCTGATGTTGTTCTTGTTGGGGGTCTTCTCCCAAATAGGAAACAACATATCCATACTATAGGCGTGTGATTGGACAGGGCCAAGAGCAGGTCCCCTGGGACTATAATTTCCCAAATATACATCTTGATTTAAAGCACTGTGACCATCCTGTTCACAGCTGTGCTTCAGCGTGTTATTGGTCCACTGAAGTAATGACTAAACCAATCAGAGGTTAGGGTTAGAGAGAGTTCCTTCCTGTTCACAGCTGTGATTCACCGTGTCATTGGTCCGTTGCTGCAGTGATGATGCATTTGAAGCGCATGATTATTCTCCACATGATTATTCTCCACATGATTATTTTCCACATGATTATTCTCCACATGGTTATTCTCCACATGGTTATTCTCCACATGGTTATTCTCCACATGATTATTCTCCACATGATTATTCTCCACATGGTTATTCTCCACATGGTTATTCTCCACATGGTTATTTTAACCATGAGAATTAATGGGTCTTGGAGACTGACTGACTGTGTATGCAGTTTGATTGAGCAAAAACCAAGCTGAATCCATAGTCTGATTCTCCATAGAGCTTATCTCCTTCTTCCCACACATAAGCAGGATGAGGTTTGCAGACAAAGACAATAATTTTACAAGTTGTGGATTTTGATTGTTGCTGAGTGTTTTGGGACCTTCCTCTCTCAATAGACTTATCATTTGGCATTTGAACTGCATCCATGACTGGGATATTTTTAGTATTACATTGTTATTTATTACTGCATTGTTGGGTTCAGAGCTGGCAACAAAGGCATTTCACTGTACTTGTGCATGTGACATTAAAACTAGAAATGTGATAATCATAATACCAGTATGTTTCTGCATTGTTTGGTGGGAATAGTTTTCCAACATGGAATGAATGGGTTTCCAGATTTTGGAGCCATTTGGGCTTTTCGGATTTTGGTTGAATGGAACGACCATTTAGCTGCCAGACTAAAACAGTAAAACCTTATTTTTCTGGCAATATCAATCCAAAAATGCCATCCAAGGTGTCTGTCTCGTGGTGATTTCATTTTTATGAGCCTTCACAGAAGGGAATTCTTAAGGGGCTAACTGCATCCAAAAGCATTTTCATATTTCATATTTCCATTTGGAACACACGTCAGGGTCGCCCGTCTGGCCTGCCGAAAATGATGTCATCAGTTCTAGTGGCTCTAGTGTGCGGGTATGCAAGCGAGGAGGCGTGCGTGTGTCTGTCTAATGGACAGCTTCCTGCCTGGATATATGCCTGCTGCAAGGATACAGAGCACTGACGGTGAACGTTTGACAGAAATGTGTTGGTTTTTAATCATAAAGAAATCCCTGTTATTGACTGCATTTTCACCCCGTAGACGTGGTTGAATATATTAAGCATATACAGTAGCTAGATCCAGCAAGCTACAGCCATATAAATATTCTCAACTCAGCAAAAAAAGAAACGTCCCTTTTTCAGGATATCCAAATAACTTCACAGATCTTCATTGTAAAGGGTTTAAACACTGTTTCCCATGCTTGTTCAATGAACCATAAACAATTAATGAACATGCACCTGTGGAACGGTCGTTAAGACACTAACAGCTTACAGACGATAGGCAATTAAGGTCACAGTTATGAAAACATAGGACACTAAAGAGGCCTTTCTACTGACTCTGAAAAACGGCAAAAGAAAGATGCCCAGGGTCCCTGCTCATCTGAGTGAACGTGCCTTAGGCATGCTGCAAGGAGGCATGAGGACTGCAGATGTGGCCAGGGCAATAAATTGCAATGTCCGCACTGTGAGACGCCTAAGACAGTGCTACAGGGAGACAGGACGGACAGCTGATTGTCCTCGAAGTGGCAGACCACGTGTAACAACACCTGCACAGGATCGGTACATCCTAATATCACACCTGCGGGACAGGTACAGGGTGGCAACAACAACTGCCCGAGTTACACCAGGAACGCACAATCCCTCCATCAGTGCTCAGACTGTCTGCAATAGGCTGAGAGAAGCTGGACTGAGGGCTTGTAGGCCTGTTGTAAAGCATGTCCTCACCAGACATCACCGGCAACAACGTCACCTATGGGCACAAACCCACCGTTGCTGGACCAGACAGGACTGGCAAAAAGGGCTCTTCACTGACGAGTCGCGGTTTTGTCTCACCAGGGGTGATGGTTGGATTCACATTTATCGTCGAAGGAATGAGCATTACACCGAGGCTTGTACTCTGGAGCGGGATTGATTTGGAGGTGGAGGGTCCGTCATGGTCTGGGGTGGGGTGTCACAGCATCATCAGACTGAGCTTGTTGTCATTGCAGGCAATCTCAATGCTGTGCATTACAGGGAAGACATCCTCCTCCCTCATGTGGTACCCTTCCTGCAGGCTCATCTTGACATGAGCATGACAATGCCACCAGCCATACTGCTCGTTCTGTGCGTGATTTCCTGCAAGACAGGAATGTCAGTGTTCTGCCATGGCCAGCGAAGAGCCCAGATCTCAATCCCATTGAGCACGTCTAGGACATGTTGGATTGGAGGGTGATGGCTAGGGCCATTCCCCCCAGAAATGTCCGGGAACTTGCAGGTGTCTTGGTGGAAGAGTGGGGTAACATCTCACAGCAATAACTGGCAAATCTGGTGCAGTCCATGAGGATGAGATGCACTGCAGTACTTAATGCAGCTGGTGGCCACATCAGATACTGACTGTTACTTTAGATTTTGACCCCCCCTTTGTTCAGGAATACATTATTCCATTTCTGTTAGTCACATGTCTGTGGAACATGTTCAATTTATGTCTCAGTTGTTGAATCTTGTTATGTTCATGCAAATATTTACACGTTACATTTGCTGAAAATAAACGCAGTTGACAGTGTGAGGACGTTTCTTATTTTGCTGAGTTGATATCCCCATAGTATTGCTGCCATAGCTCTGTTGATCCACAATCCACCTCCATAAAACCAAGCCAAACAACCGTTCAAACGGTAAACAATAAAGCAGGATCAGGCCTTTGAATCCTGGATCCCTCAGATGGAACTCACCATTATGTGACTGAAAAGTTAGAGTTTGGCAGGCAGCATATTACAGACAGCCAGGGCTATGAAACATCGATACTTTCTTCTATGGCCAAAGTGTTCATTCCCATTGGACATGCTCAAAAACACTCTTATTGCCAATGTGTTCCCCTTGGACATGCTCAAAGAAAGTCCTACTCTCAGGTAGAGAAAAATATCCTCTTATTGGTAACTTTTAACAAGGCTTTATATCTCATTACCTGGAGGACAATTTCGTTTTATCATGGTGATGGATGATACTAAGTCCACTGTCTCTTAAGGGTTCAGGTAAACCCCCCCCCCCCCCCCCCCCCCAAAAAAAAACTATAAAGCAAAAGCAGGAAACCAACACGGTAAGTTAGTAAAAAAAAAAGTTGAATTATTTTATTTTGACGCTTGTGACGCTTGTATCTAAACTAAAGTAGATTGCTTTAAGATTGTTTTATACATCAGTTGGGGTCTCTATAAACTATAATATGAGGTCAGAAGCCAAGCATGAAAGTGCATCCTTGTAGTTGTGTGGGCTAATATAGTCAAAATGTTTGCCTTGGGGTAAGTTGAGCCAATGGCCACCATATCCCAAACAAATAAGGATTACATTTTGTCAGTTTTATGCATAATATGCATAGAATTTTTGCAATGTGTCATGCATATAGAGAGCAGCCAAGGAAGTGATCGAAGGGAAAAAGTCAATTTGAGCAGCAGCAAGGGATGGACAAATAGACTGAATGACACTGAAGAGGTACAATGACAAAACATATAACAAACATGTACCTGTGCGAAAGAGAGGCTATGACAGAGTAGCAGAGTCACACAAGGTCTTATCTGATGACATGGAGTCTGAGCTTGTTAAACATATCAAGAATTTTGCGGACCAGTTTCATGGGCTTGTAGCCTCTAATGCAGAGAACTTGACACATGGAAACAACATCCCCGTCCCAGACAACTGGTCAAGAAATGAAAGGGTAAGTGATATTGAACAGAGACATCTATATCCGAATGTAGGCATATATTTAAGATATACAATATACCTCAACTTACCCCATACTCAGGTTGTGTTAAGTTGTGCCAAGAGACCACTTTTTTCGGACAAGCTATGTTTTCAAAACTGTTATGTTTACCTGAATTCTGATTATTTCCAGAATGCACAACACCCTAACATATACAGTATGTAGATATCTTTGTTAGAAAGAATACTATATTTCCCTTGATGTAGTGATGCTGAATGTAAAAAAATTCTCAACATACCCCACTGTCCCCTACATTCAGGAAGTAAACGCTTCAGATTGTTAAATGGCTGAACTAGCTGAATCATGTATGCCATGTCACATACTACACATTTACACCTTCATTCACCTTCTTTACCCTAATCTCTCTTCCCATATTCTCATAGGGGTGTGCTGCAGACATTTTCTGACTTAGCATTCCCATGATGTTTATAAACTTAACATTTCCAAAAGCATTAAATGGCTGCATGTCAAATAGAAAAATTGAAAGACACTAGTTGCCATGGTGACAATAATCAAACAGTGCACAAGTCAGTTCCGCAGCCTCATTTTCACCGCTGCATGCCCTCAGGGCAATGAAGAGTGATCCAACACGCAACACACACACACAGACGCAGCGTAACGTATGCTATGTCAACTGGATTACTGTTCAATCCATCAGCCTATCTAATAGGCGCTGAGGTCAGTCACGGATAAGGCTGTTACGGTGACCGTATTACCGCCACACCAACAGTCACGAGTCATGACCGCAGTCCAAATTTCGTATTAGCCATGGCTGATATCAGTTTCAGAGAATATTCAGCACAGCTTGCTAACTCTACATCCAAGCATGCATTTTACTTAAAGGTGCAATATGCAGAAATTGCTCCGTCATTTACTGGTTGCAAAACATTTGAATAGTTCGCCTAATTTCAGTTTATATGATAAAACATTGTATCGTCTAAACCACTCAGAATTCTTTTTCTCCATAAAGTTGGATTGAAGTTGGTATACAAAACCGAAAGTAAAAGACGCAAAAACGAAACAGAAGACCGGGAAGCATAGAAATAACTTGCTTTCAATGAGAATGACAGATCTATAATTGCATTTCTATGTCAATTTGGTCAGGTCACCCAAAAAGTTACATATTGCAGAGAGAGAGAGAGAAAGAGAGAAAGAGAGAGATGATCCAATGTAGGTTATGTTAAACTTGACAAAAAGAGGAATAAATAAATAAAACACATCAGATTAGTTTGATACATTTGATATTGAATACTCATGTTGTTTATGTTGCGTTTGTGTCTAATTGATGTCTTTCAGGCTGGTGTATTGGGGCGGCCTGTTCTGTCTGCATTTCAGACCAAAGCAAGACCACGTTTAAAGCTATGGGTCTACTTAGCCTCTATAAAGTATTTGGATGTATTTGCATTGTAGGTATAGTGTGTTCTGTGTTATTTCTTTGTCTTTTCCAGTACTAACTGAATGGTAAATGAATGTATTTACAGTGTGATTACTGTGTGTTCTGTTCCTCCTGTCTCTGTCCTCCATACTCTCCCTCTCCATACTGTCTTGTCATAATCACTGCAGCTCAACTTTTACTTAAGCAATAAGGCTTCAAGGGGTGTGGTATATGGCCAATATACCACGTCTGAGAGCTGTTCTTATGCACCATGGCTAAGGACACAGCCCTTAGCCATGGTATATTGGCCATACATCACAAACCCCCGAGGTGCCTTATTGCTGTTATAAACTATTTACCAACGTAATTAGAGCAGTACAAATACATGTTTTGTCATACCTGTGGTATAAGGTCTGATATACCGTGGATATCAGCCAATCAGCATTCGGGGCGCGAACAATCCAGTTTATAATTGATGATAATCAACGGCATCAATCAATGTAATTTGTTAGTCTAAATGTAATATTCTATGTTTCTCTTATGCTTTAGCTACCCTACTACATGGCAATACATGGATGTGTGCACAGGGCTCATTCCCAAGTACTCCTCGTTGAGAGACAGAGAAGGGATATGTAAGAATTCTTACATTTTCCTACTTACATTAGTTCACACACGAATAAGCTTTTTACACCATTGTGCCTACCCAGACCATAATGTGCTGGATTATTTCTTCTCATATTTGTTTATTCCATCACAGTACCAGCAGCAAAACAAGACCATCTCTAGTTATGTAATTGACTGTCTGCTCCTCTGACCTCGGTCCCAATAATCCATCATGACATTTCTCATGTACCCTTTACATTATGCAGCCGTTCATATTCCATTTATTCTAACCCAGCCTTTATATTACACACCCTCCTATTTAAGGTCTCAAGTTCACTGCAGACATTTTGTTCCTCCCCTACCTCCTCAGAGACAGGGTATGTATTTCCCGTCAGACATAAAAATATATATTTTTTACTTATTGCAGTGTGTAAAGTTCCTATCACCTACCATAAGTATAGAGGGGAATCCCTTTGCGGATGAGAGTCACATCCAACTCTTCCTGGATGGAGAGGATCTACTCGGACAACTCCATGGGGGTCCATTTCATTTTTAATATTGAGTATGCAGCATCACTATGCTGTTCATTCACAAATGTGTTCTGGGAAGTGACGAGTGGGGTAAATTACCAGCAAATGTTGAATGGCAAACTTTTTGCTGTAGAGCGGGATAGGGGAGACCAGAGCACAAAGTAACGCAAGGTCAGATGTAACAGCCAAATTACTCAAATTAGAAACCACTTAGAAAGCTGTTTATCGATGTCCTAATGCTTTGTTAGTATCTCTACATACCAATTTTTTATTATTAACCTGTGAAATATTTGCCATGTATCTAAATATATCATTTTTATCACTAAGATGGGGTCTTTTGATTGGTATAGTTGATGACAATAATTATTATAGTATTTTTAGTATAGGTTCCTATCTTGTTGTCGATACACATCAAATATGAAGGTTCGTCAACAGTTGACTATTTATTGATTGTCTATTTGAATTTCTGTGAATTTCAAAGTCAATCAAAATCATTTGTGACTTTACAAGTTTGCCACTCAATATTATATGTATTATTATTATTGTTATTAGTATATTGTTATTATTATTATTTGTAGTAGAATTAGTACAATAGTAGTAGTAATAGTATTGCTATTATTCATAATATAATACATGGGTCATAAAATGTTCCTACAGGAACCTTAAATCAAATCAAATCAAAGTTTATTTGTCACGTGCGCCGAATACAATAGGTGTAGACCTTACAGTGAAATGCTTACTTACAGGCTCTAACCAATAGTGCAAAAAAAGGTATTAGGTGAACAATAGGTAAGTAAAGAAATTAAAACTACAGTAAAAAGACAGGCTATATACAGTAGCGAGGCTATAAAATTAGCGAGGCTACATACAGACACCAGTTAGTCAGGCTGATTGAGGTAGTATGTACATGTAGATATGGTTAAAGTGACTATGCATATATGATGAACAGAGAGTAGCAGTAGTGTAAAAGAGGGGTTGGCGGGTGGTGGGTGGTACACAATGCAGATAGCCCGGTTAGCCAATGTGCGGGAGCAGTGGTTGGTCGGCCCAATTGAGGTAGTATGTACATGAGTGTATAGTTATAGTGACTATGCATATATGATAAACAGAGAGTAGCAGCAGTGTAAAAAACCCTAGAAGGATCTTTGAGGAACTTTTTTAACCCATAAGAGTCCAAGCCCTGTGTAAGCCGGAAGAGGGGGTTCTACTAAGCTATATAGAATTGTTTTAAGAAGATCATACCAAGGATCATTTCGCTATTTGATTTAGAATTTTACGACACCTGGAAGTATCCCCCAAAAATATAAACAATTATTTGCCCCAATTTTTTTTGGGGGGGGCCTTACTGCTATTAGACCATACAAACACATTGAATAACATATTCACTACATAGAACAACAGATAGTCCCCCAAAAACAATGTAAAGTAAGTTAATTCTGAAGAGTATGTCCTATATCATAGAGATACAGTATAAGAAAGAACATACTTTTTTTTTTTTACATGTACAGTTGAAGTCAGAAGTTTACATACACCTTAGCCAAATACATTTAAACTCAGTTTTTCAAAATTCCTGACACTTAATCCGAGTAAAAATTCCCTGTCTTAGGTCAGTTAGGATCACCACTTTATTTTAAGAATGTGAAATGTCAGAATAATAGTAGAGAGAATGATTTATTTCAGGTTTTATTTCTTTCATCACATTCCCAGTGGGTCAGAAGTTTACATACACTCAATTAGTATTTGATAGCATTGCCTTTAAATTGCTAAACTTGGGTCAAACGTTTTGGGTAGCCTTCCACAAGCTTCCCACAATAAGTTGGGTGAATTTTGGCCCATTCCTCCTGACAGAGCTGGTGTAACTGAGTCAGGTTTGTAGGCCTCCTTGCTCGCACACGCATTTTCAGTTCTGCCCACAAATGTTCTATAGGATTGAGGTCAGGGCTTTGTGATGGCCACTCCAATACCTTGACTTTTTGCCACAACTTGGAAGTATGCTTGGGGTCATTGTCCATTTGGAAGACCCATTTGAGACCAAGCGTTAACTTCCTGACTGATGTCTTGAGATGTTGCTTCAATATAACCACATAATTTTCCTGTCTCATGATGCAATGGATTTTGTGAAGTGCACCAGACCCTCCTGCAAAAAAGCACCCCCACAACATGATGCTGCTTCGGCTTGCAAGCATCCCTCTTTTTCCTCCAAACATAACAATGGTCATTATGGCCAAACAGTTCTATTTTTGTTTCATCAGACCAGAGGACATTTCTCCAAAAAGTATGATATTTGTCCCTATGTGCAGTTGCAAACCGTAGTCTGGCTTTTTTATGTCGGTTTTGGAGCAGTGGCTTCTTCCTTGCTGAGCGGCCTTTCAGGTTATGTTGATTTAGGACTCGTTTTACTGTGGGTATAGATTTCTTTGTACCTGTTTCCTCCAGCATCTTCGCAAGGTCCTTTGCTGTTGTTCGGGGATTGATTTGCACTTTTCGCACCAAAGTATGTTCATCTCTAGGAGACAGAACGCGTCTCCTTCCTGGGCGGAATGACGGCTGCGTGGTCCCATGGTGTTTATACTTGCGTACTATTGTTTGTACAGATGAATGTGGTACCTTCAGGTGTTTGGAAATTGCTCCCAAGGATGAACCAGACTTGTAGAAGTCTGCAATCAAGGTCTTGGCTGATTTCTTTCGATTTTCCCATGATTTCAAGCAAAGAGGCACTGAGTTTGAAGGTAGGCCTTGAAATATATCCACAGGTACACCTCCAATTGACTCAAATGATGTCAATTAGCCTATCAGAAGCTTCTGAAAAGCCATGACATAATTTTCTGGAATTTTCCAAGCTGTTTAAAGGCACAGTCAACTTAGTGTATGTAAACTTCTGACCCACTGGAATTGTGATACAGTGAATGATAAGTGAAATAATCTGTCTGTAAACAATTGTTGGAAAAATTACTTGTGTCACTCACACAGTAGATATCCTAACCGACTTGCCAAAACTATAGTTTGTAAACAAGAAATTTGTGGAGTGGTTGAAAAATGAGTTTTAATGACTCCAACCTAAGTGTATGTAAACCTCCGACTTTTTGGCAGTAAACAGTCTCCATATACAGTATATTCGGAAAGTATTCAGACCCCTTGACTTTTTCCACATTTTGTTATGGTACAGCCTTATTCTAAAAGTTTTTTTCCCTCTATACCAGTCTATATAAGGTCCCACAGTTGGCAGTGCATGTCAGAGCAAAAACCAAGCCATGAGGTCGAAGGAATTGTCCGTAGAGCTTCAAGACAGGATTGTGTCAAGGCACAGATCTGGGGAAGGGTACCAAAACATTTCTGTAGCATTGAAGGTCCCCAAGAACAAATTGGCCTCCATCATACGTAAATGAAAGAAGTTTGGAACCACCAAGACTCTTCCTAGAGCTAGCCACCCAGCCAAACTGAGCAATCGGGGGAAAAGGGCCTTGGTCACGGAGATGACCAAGAACCCAATGGTCACTCTGACAGAGCTCCAGAGTTACTCTGTGGAGATGGTAGAACCTTCCAGAAGGACAACCATCTCTGCAGCACTCCACAAATCAGGCCTTTATGGTAGAGTGGCCAGACGGAAGCCACTCCCCAGTAAAAGGCACATGACAGCCCACTTGGAGTTTGCCAAAAGGCATCTAAAGGACTCTCAGACCATGAGCAAGAAGATTCATTGGTCTGATGAAACCAAGATTGAACTCTTTGGCCTGAATGCAAAGCATTACGTCTGGAGGAAACCTGGCACCATCCCTACAGTGAAGCATGGTAGTGGCAGCATCATGCTGTGGGGATGTTTTTCAGTGGCAGGGACTTAGAGACTAGTCAGGATCGAGGGAAAGATGAATGGAGCAAAGTACAGACAGATTCTCGATGAAAACCTGCTCCAGAGCACTTAGGACCTCAAACTGAAGTTTCATCTTCCAACAGGACAATAACTCTCAGCACACAGCCAAGACAATGCAAGAGCGGCTTCGGGACAAGTCTCTGAATGTCCTTGAGTGGCCCAGTCAGAGCCCAGACTTGAACCCAATCGAACATCTCTGGAGAGGACTGAAAATAGTACAGCGATGCTCCCCATCCAACCTGACAAAGCTTGAGAGGATCTGCAGAGAAGAATGGGACAAACTCCAAAAATACAAGTGTGCAAAGGTTGTGGCGTCATACCCAAGAAGACTCGAGGCTGTAAAAACTGCCAAAGGTGCTTCAACAAAGTACTGAGTAAATGGTCTGAATACTTATGAAAATTCGACATTTGCAAAAATGTCTTAAAACCTGTTTTTGCTTTGTCATTATAGGGTATTGTGTAGATTGATGAGGATTTTTTTTTAGAGTAAGGCTTTAACGTAAATTTCTTTCAAAAACGTCAAGGGGTCTGAATACTTTCCGAATGCACTGTACTTCCATTCATTTTTTCAACTGGTACCAGGGGACCTTTAGACGACTCTTATGAGGCCTGTAGGCACCCTTGAGCAAAACAACAGATGTGTATATATTCACCTCTGCACAAATGGGTCATATTAGTGTGTAACCCAAACTCTTCAGACGCTACAGACAGAAGTTGGCAGATTGGCTTTACCGACTTCAGACGAGTCCCAAGACGCTTGTGGGGGGTCGTAGAACAAAACGGATAACACCATAGAGTATGTGAGTTTGTAGGCCAAACTGTTTGGACGCTACAGACGATTTCGTGAGAAGACCGATTTTCGGGATGTCTCATGGTCTGACAAACACCACTCTAGCACTGTCAACTTCCACCGCAGATTCGGAAGTGCGACATACTGTAGGCAGATAAGGTTGATTGAGACGCATCCAATGCAAAAAAAAACAGACATCTCTAAAACTGACAGGTTTTATGGGGATTTTTGTATTATGCTAATTTGATTTCCACAGGCGCGGACATCGACCTTATGCGGTTAAAAGGTTCCCCAGGGAAAAGGTTACTGGAGGCACCTTTAGGGGTTCCACCAGTGTTGCAATCTAAGGAACCTTTTCCTCCAGGAACCTTTTCTTTTAAGACTGTAAGGCAAGAAACAGTGGATGCATTTTTTAAATAAAATACTATAAAAATAATGCCACAGGAATTATAAGCAAATCTTATCTACTAAAAAAACTAGTGTAGCCCACAGCCATATGGTATATCCAGATCAGGGCCTAATATAAGGATGACAGAATATGCTATTCTGTTATTCTGAAATAGGCTACATTTCTTCATATCATAATGTTTCTTCAGACCTGCCTAAAATAAGTAATGGATTTATATAAGGCTATATATTACATGGATTTATTACACTTTTTAAAATGTAGATCTTGCAAAAGGTCTGCATCAGTGGCTTGTGGGCATGGAAGCCGGAGATGCTAAACATGTTTGTGTTAATTAACAGTCAATTGCCGTGGGACCTGCAGTTATTTGCATGAAAGTTACTGGCTGACAAAATGTCAGGACTGCCACAGCCCTAGTCACGGATAAAAAAAATACTAGGTGTTAGCCTACACATTTCCCCACGCTGTTAAGAGCAACGCTCAAACCACTTAGTTAACCTTTCTAGGACACACGTTCCGCTAGCGGAACCCCCCCACAACATTCCGCTGAAAAGGCAGCGCGGGAAATTCAAAAATATTTTTCAGAAATATGTAGCTTTCACACATTAACAAGTCCAATACAGCAAATGAAAGATAAACATCTTGTTAATCTACCCATCGTGTCCGATTTAAAAAATGCTTCACAGCGAAAACACAACATATGATTATGTTAGATCCCCACCAAGTTCAAAAAACACAGTCATTTTCCCAGCCAAAGATAGGAGTCACAAAAACAGAAATAGAGATAAAATGAATCACTAACTTTTGATGATCTTCATCGGATGACACTCATAGGACATCATGTTACACAATACATGTATTTTATGTTCGATAATGTGCATATTTATATCCAAACATCTTAGTTTACATTGGCGCCATGTTCAGAAATGCCTCCAAAATATCCAGAGAAATTGCAGAGAGCCACATCTAATAACAGAAATACTCATCATACACTTTGATGAAAGATACATGTTTTACATAGAATTAAAGATACACTTGTTCTTAATGCAACCGCTGTGTCAGATTTCAAAAAAACTTTACGGAAAAAGCACACCATGCAATAATCTGAGACAGCGCTCAGATAAAAACAACATTTCTCCGCCATGTTGGAGTCAACAGAAATACGAAATTACATCATAAATATTCCCTTACCTTTGATAATCTTCATCAGAATGCACTCCCAGGAATCCTAGTTCGACAATAAATTGTTGTTTTGTTCGATAATGTCAATTATTTATGTCCAAGTAGCTACTTTTGCTAGCGCGTTTAGTACACATATCCAAACGCTCGTGCAAGTCACGCATAACGTTGGACGAAAACGAAAACTTCAAAAAGTTATATCACAGGTCGAATAAACTTGTCAAACTAAGTAGAGAATCAATCTTCAGGATGTTGTATCATATATATCCAATAATGTTCCAACCGGAGCATTCCTTCGTGTCTGTAGAAGTAATGGAACACAAGGCGACATCATGTGGAATGCGCGTGACCAGGAAATGGCAATCTGCCAGACCACTGACTCATTCCCCTCTCATCCGGCCCCACACAGTATAAACTTCATTCAACGTTCTACTGACTGTTGACCTCTAGTGGAAGGCGTAGGAAGTGCAAACAAATCCATATCTTCCTGGGATTTGAATAGGCGATGAGTTGAAAAACAACCAGCCTCAGAATTTCCACTTCCTGTTTTGAAGTTTGCCTGCCATATGAGTTCTGTTATACTCACAGACATAATTCAAACAGTTTTAGAAACGTCAGAGTGTTTTCTATCCAATAATAATAATAATATGCATGTATTAGCATCTGGGACAGAGTAGGAGGCAGTTCAATTTGGGCACGCTATTCATCCAAAGTGAAAATG
Organism: Salvelinus namaycush; assembly: GCF_016432855.1. NCBI lineage: Eukaryota > Metazoa > Chordata > Actinopteri > Salmoniformes > Salmonidae > Salvelinus > Salvelinus namaycush. Next base: position 29,251,268 of record NC_052321.1, read on the forward strand.
CTGCCCCCTATCCCTAAAAAGTTAACCAACTCTTACTCGTACACCGTGTGAGTGTCTTTGACTGCCAACAAAATTCGCAATAAGCTAAGGCCTACAGTTCCATGCAATGGCAAGCATGCATGCATGAACAACTACAAACTTCACGCCTATATAATTTAACCCCAAACTCCTACAGAAAGCCTGTATTCAGTGAACCAATTTTGGTTTAGTCTGCAGCTCTTTGTAAGGAGAGCGTGTGAGTGTGTGAGGAGAGAGAACAAGGAGGGAGCTAGTACTCCTGAGGCACACACACACACACACATACACACACTCTGTAGGAGCCTCCTAGCACATAAGCTGTGAGCTCCTGGGGAGAAGAAGGGCAGAAGCAAGAATAAAACACTCATAACCTGCTGGCGTATGAGAGGAGTGGAGGATTTAAATAATATACTGTACCATCTAAACTTCTTCAATGGTATACTTCATCCCAGGACCACTGTGACTACTATAGCTACGTTGTAGAAATGAAAAAAAATTCTGATATCCGTAAAAATATGTGTCTGCACATAATTACAAGCTGATTGAAGTGGTCTTTTAAGTTTAAAATGAAAAGGTTTCGCCCGCCAACGGCCTTCATTTGATAACTATTAATGAAAATTGTATTAATAGCGGTCCAATCCTATGGTACTTGTGTGCATAGATATATAATCTATTATAGATTATACTTGTCATTCCACTTCTATGCGTGTACTTTCCCATGGTAGAAAACAACAGTCAGTCACATGAATTGAGGTTTGATAAACACACAGTAGGTTGTTTGCAGTAGACAATGTTCTCCATTATCAACATCATGTTTATAGAAAACAGAGGTCTCCACCTGGTCCTCTGTACTAAACCTCCCATGTAATGTCCTATCTCTTAGTTATCAGGAACCAGTGAGAACCATGCACTCCTGGTGCACTCCTCTCCAACCCGTCCGTCTGTCTGTCTGTCTGTCTGTCTGTCTGTCTGTCTGTCTGTCTGTCTGTCTGTCTGTCTGTCTGTCTGTCTGTCTGTCTGTCTGTCTGTCTGTCTGTCTGTCTGTCTGTCTGTCTATTATGCTCTGCTCTTGTCCAGTTCTCTCCTCCTTTCCCCTCCCCTGCCATTCCCCTACCCACGCTCCTCTATGTCTGGACCGTACCAACCACCTCCCCCCTGCCTCCGTGCTAGCTAGCCAGATCCCTTCATTCCCCCATGCCACCGCACCCTCATGTTTTGGCTGTTCTGCTGAGACAGAGACTAAATAATGTGATAACATGCAGCACTCGACAGGTGTGCCTCCCTCCCCTCAGCTCTGTGGATGAACAGAATAACCCACCGAAAGCCCCACCAGACAGGCAGGCAACAACACTTGCAAATCAAGGCTGCATCACACAAACAGCTTCAGAGTTTAGAATAATGTGAATGTACTGAGTGATAGTGCTTACTGCTTAGAGCGATGCAATGAAATGTAAACAACATCTGATCTCACAATGGCTCCCAGGCCGGGTCAATTGTTGTTCTCCTCCAAATACTTTACAGGTTAAGTTGTTGTGCCTATTCAGTCACTGTGTTCCAATGTCTATTTTCATTTTTTAAATTTAACCTTAATTTAACTAGGCAAGTCAATTAAGAACAAATTCTTATTTACAATGATGGCCTACCCCAGCCAAACCCAAACAACGCTGGGCAAGTCCTATGGGACTCCAAATCACAGCCAGATGTGATACAGCCTGGATTCGAACCAGGGACTGTAGTGACGCCTCTTGCACTGAGATGCAGTGCCTTAGACCGCTGCGTCACTCTGGAGCCCTCAGCACAATACTAGCATACTACACTGAACAAAAATATAAATGCAACATGCGACAATTTCAAAGATATGACTGAGTTATAGTACACATAAGGAAATCAGTCAGTTTAAATAAATTCATTAGGCCCTAATCTATGGATTTCACATGAATGGGAATACAGAAATGCATCTGTTGGTCACAGATACCTTTAACAAAAGGTAGGGGCGTGGATCAGAAAACCAGTCAGTATCTGGTGAACACCATTTGCCTCATGCAGCTTATGCCTGCCAATACCCTGACCCCACCGCCACCATGGGGCACTCTGTTCACAACGTTGACATCAGCAAAACACTCGCCCACATGACGGCATAGACGCTGTCTGCCATATGCCCAGTACAGCTGAAACCAAGATTAATCCGTGAAGAGCACAATTATCCAGCGTGCTAGTGGCCATCGAAGGTGAGCATTTGCCACTGAAGTTTGTTATGATGCCGAACTGCAGTCAGGTTAAGACCCTGGATAGGATGACGAGCATGCAGATGAGCTTCCCTGAGACAGTTTCTGACAGTTTTTGCAGAGATTATTTGGTTGTACAAACCCACAGTTTCATTAGCTGGGTGGCTGGTCTCAGACGATCCCGCAGGTCAAGAAGCCAAATGTGGAGGTCCTAGGCTGATGTGGTTACACATGGTCTGCAGTTGTGAGGCATGTTGAACGTACTGCCAAATTATCTAAAATGACGTTGGAGGAGGCTTATGCTAGAAAAATTAACATTCAATTCTCTGGCAACAGCTCGGGTGGACATTCCTGCAGTCAGCACGCCAGTTGCAAGTTCCCTCAAAACTTGAGACATCTGTGGCATTGTGTTGTGTGGCAAAACTGCACATTTTAGAGTGTCCTTTTATTGTCCCCAGTACAAGGTGCACCTGTGTAATGAGCATGCTGTTTAATCAGTTCTTGATGTGCCACACCTGTCAGGTGGATGGATTATCTTGGCAAAGGAGACATTCTCACTAACAGGGATGTAAACTAATTAGTGCCCAAAATTAGCGAAAAGTAAGCTTTTTGTGCATATGGAACATTTCTGGGATGTTTTATTTCAGCTCATGAAGCATGGGACCAACACTTTACATGTTGCGCATATATTTTTGTTCAGTGCATGTAGAATGCATGCCCAATATTTTGCTTCACTCTAAGTGGTATGCTATCCTAGACTTGTCAGACCTGGGTTCAAATAAATGTGTATTTGAGCATTTGTTATTTAAAGATTCACTATGCAGAAATCGCTCTGCCATTCCCTGGTTGCTACTGTAATTCTAATAGTTTGCCTAATTTCAGTTTATGTGACAAAACAAGCAAGTATAGTGTAGAGAATCATTGTACCGCCTAAACCTGCTGTGAAATATAGATTTCATAACCAAAAAGATTGTATATTCAGTTGTTTGAAGCTGGTGTACAAAATGAAACTTGAGAATGGGAACCATAGAAATAGCGCACACAGAACAGATCTACCGCTTCTTAGACTTGCTTTCAATAAGAATGACATATCTATAACACACATTTTTATGTGAATTAGGAAGGGTCGCCCAAAAAGTTACATATTGCAGCTTTAAATACTTATTTTATGTTAATTTGAGTACTTTCAAATAATGTGGCCCGAACCAACTATTGGAAGTATTTGAAAGTATTGTATTTTCAAATAATTTCCTATTCCCTACTATTTGAAAGTATTTTCAAATACTTATTTCAAATACTATTTTCAAATACCTGGGTTAAATGCATTGGAGTGTATTTGAGTCAGTGTATTTGAGTATTTTTAAATACTTTCCAAGTGTATTTCCAAATACATTCCAATATTGAGCAACCTGTCTTTTCAAGTAAAAAATATCAAAATACTTACTTCCAAATGTCTTTGAAAGTAATTGAAATACCCTAAATAGCATTTGAATCCAGGTCTGAGACTAGTATGGATATTGGAACAGAGTCTGTGTTTCTGAGTGGATTACCTTTAGTCAACTTCCTGTTTCTAAAGCCAATAACAGCACCAGGTTCTCCTCTGACTGAGCGGTCCAGGAATGTGTTGTTTACTCTAACCGCCGTCTGTGAACTGACATAACATTAGTCGCTGATCAAGCCAGAGTGGGGTTTAAGGTACCGGTAAGTAGTAATCTCTCAAAATAGCGGACTGCCGGCTGCCTCTGTTGAACATTCCGAGGCTCCTTCATAACTTGATGTGTGTTAATCTGGCCATGGCTGTAAGAGAGAGCACATTGTTCTGTCTGGCTTACTCCACGTCATCCCTGAGCAACCCGGCCCTGTACACAGCCAGGGATTATCCCTGGGCTAATTTCTTAAGGTTGGGTACACGCACTGCTTTTGGAAGGCTGAGACCGGGGCTGACATAGCAAAGTTATTACTCAAAAAGGGAAAAGGAGCCTATGAAAAACCGACAACGTGAGATCAAGACGTTTAAGGTGGTTTCCCGTCTCTCTCTCTCAGACCATGTGTTGAACAGATTACATAAACTGTCAATCACCTGCCTCACTATGGCAACCACTAGTCTTGTTTCAACCACCAGCCTGCCCTTTTCTCTTTTCTCTCAGCCCTAAAATGGGCAGTTTGAATAAACCTGAATCGGCCTAAGCATGAATGATCTGAAAGTCAATAGGGTGTGTTCTGCTTTCATCAGAGGGAATCATGCCTGATTCATAGAGACAGATAAATAAGTAATCATATAGTCTGTCAGTCTGTGTGCATGCGTTATACATATGATATAAGTTTATGCAAAGACTGATGGGAAAATTGAACGATGTCAATGTAGTCGGATCAGTCTGCAGAAAAGTAATGGCTGTCTAAATGCTTTTAGATAGCAACAGCTTGACTGGGAATAACATCAGCCTGCTTCTGTCTCTATTCGTTGCAGGGCATGAATAGGCACTTACAGTATGTCATCTCAGAGGACGCGCCGACCCCAGGTGGTGAGGGTAGGCAACATCACCTCTGCCACGCTGACCCTCAACACGGGAGGGCCCCACAGTTACACACTTGATCCAAAAGCCACACACATTCAATAGAAATGCTATCGTAAAGTCTATCTGCCCTAACTGCCAGAAGAGAATGCCAGCTTTTCCAGCTCCTTTGTCACCAACAAGACAAAAGGCTTCACTTTCCATTTCCTCTGAGCATCTCCAGCACAGACAACATCACAGAGTATCAAAGGGACATACATAAGAGCTGACACATTGACTAGAAAGCAGATGAATTGTGTGTGTAAGAGCTATATACCTCTCTAAGTTGCCTCCATGACAGGAGCAAAGACTGAGCCCACAAACTTGACAAAAACCTATGATGGTTCAACCAGTAAGGCTGGTCTGAATGGCTAGCTCACTTTAACTTCATTCAGTAAGCACAATATAATTCACATTGCTTCCTCTTCTATGGGCGTAGTTGGAACGTATCATATTATGTTAGTGTTTCCAAATGTTATCATCAGCATGTCGTCATGTCTCTCCTCCTCTTTTAACATTAGGCACAAGCAGAATGTCATTCACCTATTACCTTACAGCCTACCTGTATCAGCAAGACAAGATAATGGTGCTTAGCCACACTTGCTGAATAACCTATGGGCAAATTCGTGCAATAATCACCTTTCTCTTCACCAATGAGCATAAATCTTGGGACGTGTTTATTTGTCAACTTACCCCTTGTTCTCTCACTTGCTGATGTTGGAGGGGGGGGGGGGTAAGAATACAGTCTTAACTCTTTAATTCAGTTAAGACTGTATTCGATTGAACTATTAACAGGAACCTCGATTATCTGGCTAGAGGAGAGATCCCGGTCACACACGCATAGAACACACGCACACTTGTACACACACGCGCGTACACACACGTGTACATACACACACACACACAGCCTGATGAAATGCATATCTCCAATGCAGGAGGGTGAGATTACAGTCTGAGGAAGAGGCTACCTGGTGCCTAACTGTGTGTGTGTGTGTGTGTGTGTGTGTGTGTGTGTGTGTGTGTGTGTGTGTGTGTGTGTGTGTGTGTGTGTGTGTGTGTGTGTGTGTGTGTGTGTGTGTGTGTGTGTGTGTGTGTGTGTGTGTGTGTCTGAGCAGCAGGCTCCAAGGCCATTCCATTCCAAACATGCTCTGTGGAGTGCCTCAGCTGTCTCATGTCTCGTCTGCTGCTGCTAACATTTGCTGTCAGAGTGGGACAACAGAAGCCTGTAGACACCACTGTTTGCAGATGGCTTCCACAGTTCATCCAGTCAAACCTTCCTTCTTATGTCCTGGCCATGTTCTGTTTGTGTTCCCTGAATAGGGTTTCCAACACAGATGGTTGTGAGGAGGTTAGAAGACAGACATGACATTCTTTAGTCCTTTGATAGTTCTGCTTGCTGACTTTGGAAATCTTTTATGTCCATTCAACTGCCTTTCATTGAAAGAATGGGCACACATCGAAGAGAAAAGCAACGGTGGAATCTGGTTTAACAGCTAAATCAAGGAGTCTGGGTCAATACTTGTCTGTGAAGTATAGATTGTCCAATGAACACCATAATACAGCTGTTGAGCGTTTCAGTTCCCCTGTAGCAAAACACACTGAAAAACTCTGTCAGTAGTCATTGATTGAGAACAGTATGTTCCAAACACACACACACACACAAACACACACACACACACACGCTCAAAAATGGTGTATGTGTCAGCCATATTGAGCAGCCAGCCACAAGTGCTTATCAAAGATGACATCTGTGTAAGTAGTATCTATAGCCCTCCTACTAAGCTGTGGTTGTGTATGTCTTAAGCATCACCCTCAGGGTTTATCATGTTGTCTTTGTGTGTTTGTTAATGAATGGGAATCACAGCAAGCCTTGAAGAGGTCAGGTAGGATTACAGCAGAGATGCAGTGTTGCAGTGTGTGTGTGTGTGTGTGTGTGTGTGTGTGTGTGTGTGTGTGTGTGTGTGTGTGTGTGTGTGTGTGTGTGTGTGTGTGTGTGTGTGTGTGTGTGTGTGTGTGTGTGTGTGTGTGTGTGTGTGCTGTGGGGGTGACGTGTGCTCAACAGCTGTTGTTCTATTGATCCCCAGATCAGTTTCCACCCTTTAGGGATGAGTTCATCTTCACCCGTTTCCTTCCCACCCTCCACCCCCTTCAGCCACAGAATATTCATTCATCTCCCCCATCCCTAATTTCCTGCTTCCCTCTCTCCTTCCCTACTATTCCCTTCATCCAGGCAGATAAAGCCACCATAGAACCAGATGTTCAATCAGGTTATATTTCTGTTTTGTGTCTTGCTGTTCCCAGGACAGATCTCTGAATGCATTGCTCTTTGTTCTGAAATCACCAAATAAACAAAGCAGGATGTAGGGATGACACAGACCCCTGGCTGCACATCACCAACAGATGCTTGTTCTAGCTAGTAGGGCTAAGAGGGGATGGGAAGTGCAGTGCTGCTTGTCACACCCTCTCCCCTGTCGCCCCAACGTCAACCAACGGAAAAATCTCCTCCTTGCTACAGTAAATTCGCTTTTCACGCGTCATTTGCAACATATGTCACGGCTCAGACCTCCTGTCAGAGCCAAGGAGCAATCTTTTCAAATGTATTCGTTTTTTTGAAGATACTAGAGATTTCCCTTTTAAAAAAGCAAGGTCTTTAAATGATTCTTTAAAGGCTGGCTCACCCTTTAAAGTTCACCGCCACCCATAATGTGTGCTCCAGAAATCTTTGAGAATTTGCTTTCATTTGAAAAGTATCATCTGCCCATTCAACCAACTCTCTCTTACTCCTCGCTAATTTGCACTCTTTTTCAACCTGCAGAATCTAAGGCAAAAAAGCTGCTGGGTTGATGAAACGGAGCACATTGAGGGTGGGGTAATTGTCTTCTTCTGCTTACAATCCCACATGAAAAAACACTGCTATGTACTATAGAATACTACAGTATTTACTATAGAATTACGTAGTAAACTGTAGTATACTTTAGAATACTATACTACAGTGTGTGTGTGCACAAATATCATACCACCAAGACATGCTAATCTCTCACCATTACAATAACAGGGGAGGTTAGCATTTTATTTGTGGGGGGGGGGGGGATGATATTTGTGCATCTATAACTTTCTCACACATCATTATTCACGATTCATTCAGGATTATCCATAATCATGGTAGCATCCACATTAATGTAGAAGTGTTTAGAAATGTATTCTATTCTTATTTACAATAAAAGTGACTCCAAAATGACACAATACATGATTTACCATTCATTTCTATTGGGCACAAAATAATCTGAAACAACCAAAACAAACAGCAAACGCTGAGTCATAAGCTTGCGTGCTATGAATATGGGACCAGGTACTTTTTACTTCTTTCTTTGAATTTGTCCCAATACTTTCGGTCCTTAAAATGGGGGGGAAATGCTGTCATTTCTAAGCGGTTCACACGATATTGGTGAAAATACCCTCACATTAAAGCTGACAATCTGCACTTTAACCTCATAGTCATTATATCAAAGTGCTGGAGTACAGAGCCAAAACAACCAAAAATGGCCCAATACTTTTGGAGCTCACTGTAAATATTTTCATGTCATCTTAGTGATATCTCCTAACCTCCTCCGTTAGCTGGCCTGGCACGGTAAAATATTATTTAAAAAATGACCGGAGCAGAAAGCAGGAAAACAAGGCTTTGCCATCCATTCTGTATCACTCATTCCTTAATAACAGCTCAGGAACAGTGAGATGGGAGCTGTGTGATTCAGGCCAGAACCAAGCGGAGTAAGCGAGCAAACTCACCGTTGATGCACTCGTACACATCACAGCATTGCCCGGGGGTACCGTTGCCGTGGAAGACCACCTCGGGGGAGCTCCCGGCGGTGCATTGCGGGAAACTACACAGGCCGGGCAAACACTCACACCTAGAGATGGGATGGAGAAAGGGGAAGTTAGTACACATCAGATGGACACACCCTCACACCTCACTGTCCTTGACTACTTTTTAGGACTGCCAAAGAGAGCGTGATGATTGTTGCATTCAGAGGGACGTTGAGGCTCACCTGGTGGGAAGGGTGCAGCAGCCGTCTGCGGTGAGACGCACCTGGGTCTCATAGCTGTCAGGTGGACACTGAACCTGCTGGACACGAGGGCACTCCACTGTGCTGCAGTCCACACTAAACACTAGGTAGGGTACAACACAAAGACAATCATTATAGAGGTAGCAGTCGGGCTCAAATTGGATTGAGAGCAAATCAAGAAAACAACTGTAAACTATCAAGTATGTGGTTTTATATAAATAATATTCCTCTTTCTGTGTTTGCTATGAAGCTATGTTCCTCCTTGCGCATGTTTGTGGCAATTACCCTGACTTGTAAAAACCCTTGTAGAGGAGTGTGTGTAGTGTGTGTTAAGAAAACCGGCGTTAACAGGGAGGTCACGGCACCGGCACATTCCTATCCTAGCTGGACACCCCCACTATTACATCTTGCCTATGCCACTCGGTCATTGCTCATCCATATATTTATATGTTTATATTCTTATTCCATTCCTTTACTTAGATTAGTGTGTATAAGGTAGTTGTTGTGGAATTGTTCGATTACTTGTTAGATATTGCTGCACTGTCGGAACTAGAAGCACAAGCATTTCGCTACACTTGCAATAACATCTGCTAACCATGTGTATATGACCAATAAAATTTGATTTGAGCAACCATTCCTTCTGTTGGCTCCGGCCTACGTTACGCCACACCACAGCTCAGAGGTGATAAACCGCTGGCATACAGATACAGCTGCCATTCATGAGTGTAAACACCTGCATATGTAGCCTACAATTTGGCCATTGCATTTTATATTATTATTATTATTACTACAATGATCTAAGTATCAGAATATGAAACAATTATTGCCATGTCACAAATAGTTGCTAGGAATTGTTATTGGTAGCCACCTGGTTTGCACTCGTATAGATCGCAGCATTCTCCAGGCTTCCCAGAGCCCTTGGACACCAGGATGTTGAGATATCCAGGCTGGCACACCTTCCTCAAGCACCCTGCAGGGCTGCAGACACAGCGGCTGGGCAAGGGACAGCACTCTCCAGGGGGTGCGTAGCCTTCGATTAGCACCGAGTCCTCAGGGCAGCGGGGTGAAAACTGCACCTCACACCGCGCCTTGGAACAGTCAGGCCGCTCCTCTGCAAAAGAAGAGATCAGATTGTTGATTGTAGCTTTAAACCAATATTTGTACAGTTATAGATTAAATAATCTGCCCTGGCTGTTATTTTCAGTGTAATGGGTTAAAAACACTTCAAGGAATTTCAAACTGAAACTTTAAAACATGACTGTTTTTCTCACAGAATGTTTCTCAAAGGATCACACTTGCAACACCCTAACTTAACATAGCAGGTGCAAAAGAAAAGCCTGAATGGCATTTCTTTCTTTCTGGTCCTGATGAGAAAAAAAATGTTGGGGGAGGTTCTCTTCTGCAATTTTTAACCAATCCAGTAAATATGGGGGAGGAGTTAAGATGGAGTGTCGCCTTGTTAACGTCCGAAAGCGGAAGTCGTGTCACAGGCTCTCTTTCCATTTCCCCTGAAAACCGAATGCATCTGGTTATTACCGACCACGTAGAGGGTGGGGACACCAAGAAAACTGGGCAAGGCATTAGAGGAATCAGGAATGTTATTGCTAACCTTTAAGAAAGAACATTCAAGGAACTAAAAGGTGCCAACTGGACAGTCAATCAAATTGACTACTGACCATTCAGGTCAAAGTCCAAGATTTTATACACATAATCAGTACGACTCTGACCTTTACAGAAACAGAGAGCGAGATTAAGGAAGTATAAAGTGCACCAGAGGGGCAGGTAAAACAAGCATTGAGCATTGATGTGAATGTGAATGAAGTGTAAATGTCAATTGATGGAATGATGAGTAGAGCACACAAACAGGAACTGAGAGAAGTGTGAAGTGCTAACCCCCTTTCTTTCAGGATAACACACAGACGCAGGAGGCCAACTGGCCGACAGTTGAACACACGCACGCACACACACATGCATACACACGCACACGTCAAACACTGCAAAATTAAAAGCGAATCCACTTTATAACAGCCTCCAAGTCTGGCATGGCATGGCAGCAAGGTACAAGGCTGGGAAGCTCTAGAGGTACATCTAGAAGGTTAGATCTTTCTGAGTGAAGCCGGCCGACTGGCTTTTAAGTGTTGTTCTTGTTGTTTTTGTTGGACTTGAAGAAGAAAGAGTTTCACCATAGGGTTGGACAAAAGCTTCTGTAGTATAATGATTTTCTGTGACGGGTAAAGTTGAACTAGCACGCTGTGATGTTAGGCTCCAGCTACCTCAGCAAAGGGCCTGTCTGGTAAGGCCAATCTAGAATTCTATAATGACTGCAGACTAGCAAAAACACTACTGAAGACAAGTTAGACAACAGTGTTGGGGAAGCTACTCTGAAAATACTGTTTACCAAGCTACCAATTACTTCACACTGGAAGAAGTTAAGCTACATTAAAACTACCCTTAAGAAAAATATAGTTCAATAGTAGTTCACTACATCTAAACTAGTTTGTGAAAAATTATCATATGTAAATCTGAAATGTCATAGACTACAAATTGCAAGAATAGATCACTTTGGACCATATGTTAATAGAATGTGTAATTTTGCCTATTAAACACAAAAACGATGTTTCAAGTGAGAATTAGGCAGGTCTGATGCCGGAAAAGAAAGGAAATGATTACCTACTTTACACATATTTTATTTCAAAAATTCAAAGAGTAGTGTGTAGTTCCAGTAATTAGCTACACTGCTACATGTCAAAAAAGCAATTAACTACTGAAAACAATACCGAGATTTGAATTTAGTTCAACTACCACCAAGCTACTGCAAATGTAGTTAAATTACTAGTTAAACTACATGTAGTTCACTACTCCCCAACACTGAAAGACAAGGATAGCTTTCTGGTTTTTGTATCTCTTTTTCACGTCATTTCAGGATCTCATGCAAAGCAACAATAGAAAATGGTTTAATCTAACGAGATAATGATTCTGGTCTCTTTAATTAAAAGTTTTAGCCGAGCTCGGAGCTGTATAGAAAATACTGGAAAAAGTATTATAGAATCAGCCTTTGTACTAACTTGACATTGGCTCTTAAAAAACACATCCGCTGTATTAAATGCATGTATTCTGTCTTTCTACTGGAAGTTACTGATTCTGTGTGATGTCGGACAGAGAAAGAGAGAAAAAGAGAGAAAGAGGACCCTAAAAGAGAGCAGTGATACTCTGAGAGGAGGATAATTAGGCTCTATTACATGGAGGAGAGTGTTTGGGAACATAATGAAAGGAACTACAAAAGAGGAGCTGCGGAGGATATAAGAATATGACACCTTTTTGTCTATTAGAAAGCTGTTCATATTTAACAACTGTGTTGCTGTGATTATACAGCCGCATTTCACATCTCAGCGTTCACAATGGACCGCTCACTAAAAGGACTGTGGAAACATATTTCTGCTGAATGTAAAAAAAAGTAAGCGCGAAATGGATATCAAATGGAATGGTTTACCCATGGAACTTATGGGAAGTAGACAACAACTTTGAAAGTAAACAACAATCTTTTGAAGAAATTGACCAATTGATGTTGGCACGGTAACAACATCCTCCTACTCCTTTCACTCGGACCCTATGACACTTTTAGGTCTGTTAGACCCTCTGGTTAAGAGCATCTGTGAATGTTGAACTCTTCTGAACACAGCAACAATCCAGCGGACAAAACTGTAACGATGTAATGACGTAATTTCAACCAGTTTTGCCTGCTAGCTGGGAAAGATCCAACATAATGGTGCTTGGCAAGGAAATAGATGTTAACAATTGACTTACATTTGATTCATTGACTCCATATGAGTATGTCTACATGAAAATATAGCATGTTTTATGTAAATGGCGACAAGTATCGAGCTATAGTAGGACACAGTGGATGTGTGTAATGTAATAGGCTATCAGCAGTGTGTGTGTGCTGTAGAGACTTACTCAACATGTTAACATACGTAGCTAGCAAATTGCCAGTTAAATGTTGCCAATTTCACAACCAATTCCTCCCCTCTCTATGTTCAGTGTAGCAGCGCATGTCAACGTCAGAGTACTGTACATGCTTTTCACCTGCAAAAAGCAGAGAACATTTTGCAGCTGCATTCTCTCCTTTGTGGATTTTGTAAGCTCGGGAAAATGCATTTCCTGACCCAAATGTGGATTTCTATTTCAATGGGATGAATATTTCCTTAAAAGCAAAAGGCGTGACTTGAACCAATCAGATAGCCCAGATCACCGTGTCTGCACAGTTTCCTCAAGCCATAGACTGTAAAAAAACGTTGAACGTACAGCAAAGTTGATACAGTGAGAATTCCACATTTTTAAAGCCATTACTAGAGGGTGAGACTCAACAAATACAGCAAAGAGCTGCTGTTCATGTTTAAGTTGTTATTCAGCACTGTTTACACTTTTATAAGCCATCTAATGTGCATGCTCACTCTACAACCAGTACCGCAGCTGCAATTAATGAGTACAGCAGTGTTTCCGATAAGCTTGGGTTGTTATTATTAGCGGCTTGTCTTTCTTAATATCGAGAAATATTTAACTTTCTCTGGTCATAGGAGTAAGCTCATGAATTGGTGCACGAGGCAGAAATAATTTAGTGCACTTGAGATTCGCCATCAGCTGGTCTGTGTCCTCTCTCCTCAGCGGAGGGAAGGTGAGTCGGATGAGAGGCAACCTCACCGCTGATCTCTCCCTCGCTCAGACTGACCATCAGATGCAGGCCATCAGTCCAGTAGTAATTTAAAAAAAGCTAATTATTATGCTCACTCAACTGTGCCTCACAAGTAATACAACAAATTATATATTACCAGTGTTCAGTTGAAGCTAGCATTTTAACTGACAAATTAGTCGGCTGGTCGAATCCCTTAAATGGTGACCGAACCAAATTGTTTATTCATCTTTTCTGTCCAAGCAGGTATCTTGTTCACCTCTCACAGGAAGTCTTATAGTTTCTGTCATTCTGTAGGCATCCCAAATATCTAGCCAGGTGCCAGATTTGTTTGTGCTGTATATTGGCTGTTATGCGACTATAGGAGTTGACTATACAGCACACACAGATCTTGTAGCAGGCTACCAAATATCCATACATACACATTACATTTACACCAAGAGAAAGATGGGGTCCAGTGGACAAAATATTACAGAGCAAAGAGTAATGGTTGTAAAATACCCAAAATTATGCAATGGTCTTGTGTTAGGAAATCTATGCTGTAATATTTGCTCTACTGTACACGTCCCTTTTCATTTGGTTCTTCATCCATCCATGGAGCTGGGGTGTGGATGGCTGCTGGATGGCTGGGCTGCTGGAAGCGGGGGCAGCGAAGGGTATCCATGGAAAGGAATGAGATGAATATGAGATGCCTTTCCATCCACTCATTAATGACTCTCCTTAATCTAGTCAGTCACACACAACACCGCACAAAAACACACTCTCTCTCGTTCTAACTATCTCTGTTTTTATCTACCTCTCGCTCTACCTCTTTCTTTATCTCTACCTCTCTTTACCTCTGTTTCTACCTTTCCTCTCTCTCGCCTTACCTCTCTCTTACCCCTCTCTCTTTCCTTCCTTTTCCCTCCATCTACCTCTCTCCACCCCTCTGTCTTTTTCCTCGTTCTACCTTTCACAGGCACCATCCCCACACTCTCTTTTGTTTCAGATAACGTATGGCGAACAGCTGGCATGTCATTCTACGGGAATCAACATCTGCTGTGACAATAAAATACAGTATGGCTCACAAGAGGCATGACGCAAGAACGCGCGCACACACACTGCTGTGCTGCTACTCACATGCCACACTCAGCAACGTGTTTGTGTGTCGTGTCCTCTAAGGTAGTGTCATTGTTGTGGTTCAATTTTGACCTCTTATCACTACGGCAACCAGTTTTATCCCCCTCTATGGTTTCTCTAGCAACCAATGTTACTGCATTTTGTCACACTTTCTCTCTGGAGTACAAAACATCTGTGTCTTTCTCAACCAGGTTCAACTGGAGGAACACTGTCATACTCCTCCAAGTGAGACACACAAATCCATGCTTCATAAAATACAAACTACTTCAGAGATGATGAAATATGTTTGTGAGTGGGGTTGGTAGTAAATTCCCAGTAGCAACGCAATTTGTGCTCCTTGATATCCTCATTTGCATAGCCAAATTAAAAACCTGATGAAAATGATTATACTATAGGTTGTAAGCCTCTAACCTGCTAACATACTAAACATTCACATGTATTTTATCGGATACTGTTACTGACATGGAGGTATACTATACCGATGAAAGTTTATTGAGCGATACCCTATGCTATAAACACTGAAAAAAAAATGTGTGGCTTCACAACCAGTTGTGGAATTTATATCATCAAAAGGCTTGAAGGGGTACAATTAATCGCTATCATCATTAGACTGTTGGTGTGTCTTCATTCGCATCATCACTCTTATAATCATGATCATCAACATGAATGGTTCTGAGCAAAAGTTAGTTGCCAGTCACTCAATCAATCAGTCAGTCATCACACCTCTCACAGCACAAGCGCCCTGATGCATGAAGAGAGAGAGAGCGAGAGAGAGAGAGAGAGAGAGAGAGAGAGAGAGAGAGAGAGAGAGAGAAAAACAGCTTCCAGAGGAGAAAGAGAGATCACCGCAAAGCGCCTCAGCCTGGCTGATCTCACACCTGTTCCTGACCTCACCTTGTTGTTTTTATATTGTTTTTGTGCCTTTGAAATAACTTTCACAGGCTATGGAGTTTGCAATGGACATGCAAACTTTCTAATTACGAAGACGTCTTGAAAAAGGATGAACTAGGTGCCTAAGCAGAGATCCCGAGTCCCAATTCCATTCAATTTCTGACCTTGCATTCAATTTGAGTTCAACTCCAAATCGTGATCTCAATGACAATCCAGATTCAAGCCCACACATCATCGCTGTAATTGGTGCTGCATTTCATCTGGCTCCAACCAGAGGCAAACACAGTCTGATGCACTGTCAACATGACTCATACACATAGAGAAAAGTCTTTGGTCCCTCAGCATGGTGCCTGCATCAAAGTGTTAGTTGCTTTGCTCATAGGATATATATCTTAGAAGTATCATGGGGATAGATAGTCCAGCTAACATATTACTTGGGAACCCAGATAACACCATGCGTCAACATGAATCATTCTGCCTAACTGTTTCAGATTGATGCTGGTAGGCATAGTCCAATGATCAATACTAGTTGTAATGACGTCCTTTTATCCAGCTTTGCCCGCTGGGAAGGCTTTGCAGGGAATATATCTACATCTACAGAACGTTTTTTTGGTGACTTTGTGGGGCTCTTAATGTACTGCTATGTATAGCTCTTGTAAGGCCGCTTTAGAGGACTACAGTAATCTGGCAACAGTAACCAAGTTGATGGAGACATCTTGCTCAAGTCCCAACACAACCAATAAGCATTTTAACAGTGGAATCCCTTCTGTGGGGATAAAGGCATAATAGTTCTCTGAAGGAAATGTAAAGCATTTCTAAGCCCACTGTAGCTTCACAAAACATATCTGTCTGCTCACACACTGTCTATTATCTGTGTGATGCTCTGAGAATGAATGTTTTGGCCATCGTCATGAAGACTCGTGAAGGACGTTGAGAGAATTCTTCCAAATTCTGTGTCATAAAGGCCTTAGACCATCTGCTGCAGGCACTTCATCGTCCAGACCAGGACTGATTCTGCATTTAAAACTTTGCTTTGACAACAACAAAAACAACAACATTTACAGAGGGCTACGGGGACATAGAAGAATTGAGCCAACATGCTTGAGAGTAAACTCAAAGTAGTTTTGTGAACGGCCTCCATATTGGATTATTGATCGGAATACTGGACAAAGACTGAAAAGTTTAGACTGACCCAAACATCTACTGCACAGTGCATGGCCCCTCAAACAGATCTAACTGGTCACCATATTCATCAACCAATCTGAAATGATTTATACTCTGAACAGGGTTTTCTTTAGTCGGCAATAGCCGACTTTTGGCCTATACATTTTTTGAAAAGCGGGTAAATATAACAGCCACCGGCCAATTGTCTGGGAGAAGAAGAAAAAATCTCGTAGCCTATTCATTGATGGAAATACCAGTCGATGGAAATACATTTGACTGGTCATGCTTATCGGTCTATAGGTTAATTTGCCTAATTTAGTGGAATTAATTTGGCTGTAGTATATTCGTTATATATCTTAACACTCGTAAAGCATACAGATACAGAGCCTTTGAGCGGAAAATATGTCAAGACAGCTACAGCAACTGCTGCTACAGCATCTCACACAGCCAACTGAAGGCAGGCTTCATCAGAGCGTCACACACCACTTTGCAATGAGCTGGAGGCAGTACATTTGGAAAAAATACACTTAATTGTTTGAAACCTGAACGTTTTAATACATATTATGAGGCATGTCTTACCTTGCTTCAAAGTAGCCTATTAGATCTCCTCTCTTTTAACATTTCTAACAGATATTTTCATCTCTGTCACATGAAACCGTGGTGCCCTTCTGAAGATGGTGTTTTCCAGCTAATTGCATTATGGAACGGAAATGTGTGCCTAGCCTACTGTCTTGTGCGCATTGCTGCACTTATAACGTGAAGAAATAATAGTTGATCAACATTTTACGCTAAACGTTCTGATCTGTTGCATCCGACTCGTTGCTTTTTAACTTGTCTTTATGTAGCCTAGGCCTACTGGTTGTATGCATTTGGGATCTATCGTGCTACAACTGTACCAGAGTCTGTTTGGAACAGGCCATTTCTTTCTCGGCAAGCTGAACAATAGAATAGGTCAACTTCTCTACTATGGGGGATAGTAGATTAACACAGGCTAGTGATTTTGTTATTTGTTACCTGTCTTGTTGGCTGAGGAAAAGTACATTTGGACAGTTATTCTAGCATCTTCAAAGTGCACATCAGAATTCAGTAAGAAGGACACACGCGGTTGCATCCTCGATTTGCATGTTCTGTTAATATTAATTCCCATAATCTAAATGTAATTTCTGTAATTATCAGCACCGTGGGTGGAAACCCTGACTCTGAAGTAAGAACATTGGAATCAAACTGGAATAAATCGTAATCAACACAAAGTGAACGTGAGGCACTTTAAAAAAGGCTTGTGTCCTGGTATTAGTATACAGGGTGGCTTTCCCTTTCTCTCTCCCTCGCTCTCTCTTTCTTCACACTAGCCGACCAAACTCAACTCCGCGATTTACGATGGAGTTGAGCGCCGACTAGAGTGGGCGGACTGGAGCTTTTCTCCAAAATGAATAGCACGGAATTACACAGGACACGTGCTATTCTTTGGGTGCTGAAATCCCATCAGTTGTACAACTGAACGCTGAAATGTGAAATGTGTCAACTGAAATGTGCCTTCCGCATTTAACCCAACCCCTCTGAATCAGAGAGGTGCGGGGGGCTGCCTTAATCAACATCCTTGCTCAGGGGCAGAACGACAGATTTTTTACCTCGTTAGCTCGGGGATTCGATCCAGCAACCTTTTGGTTACTGGCCTAATGCTCCATGGTAAATCATGGAGTTTAGCTAGCTTCACACTTGCTTTCTGACATGTTCACGCCTGGATGAGCTTTTACTGTGTGTTTGGCCTTCAGGTCTACATCGTGCCTCTGCTTCTCTGTGTCAACCTCAGGTAGTGTGTGTGTGTGTGTGTGTGTGTGTGTGTGTGTGTGTGTGTGTGTGTGTGTGTGTGTGTGTGTGTGTGTGTGTGTGTGTGTGTGTGTGTGTGTGTGTGTCAGGTGAGGGCCTGGCTCTGCTCTCGTCCTTCTCAAGATAACTGACACCCTAGTGATAGCTGGGCTGCTGTCGGCTTGGCACGCCAGCGAGCGAGAAGGATGGAGGGAGGGATGGACAGAGAGAAAGAGGGAAAGAGAGTGGGGGATGAGGACGGAGGATAAAGAAAGAGTGTGATCAGCAGCTTCCTGGCCCGTAGCCAGCAAAGGGAGAGGATCAATCTGTCCCTCGCTCCACCAGAGTCACACAAGTTTGCATGAATAATGTAATGCAGCCTCATCCCCTCATCCCTCAATCCCCTCATCCCTCAATCCCCTCATCCCTCCACCCCCTCATCCCTCCATCCCCTTATCTCCTCTATCCCCTCATCTCCTCCATCCCCCCATCTCCTCCATCCCCCCCATCTCCTCCATCCCCCCATCTCCTCCATCCCCCCCATATCCTCCATCCCCCCATCTCCTCCATCCCCCCATCTCCACTCTTCGCTCTGCCTTCAATCTGCAGACCGTTCACATCCCATCCGCTGGGTTGCACCAACACAAACATACGTATCTTTAGTTGTGGAGTTGAACAGCTGAATATGAAGCTACGAAACGTTACTTCCTTTACATTCTGCACAGTGCACCTTCTCTTTTTCTCTCATATAACAATGTGTGCTAATGAATCAAAGGACTGTGGTAGTGAGAGCAGAGGGATGTTCCACACGGCTGAGGAAGAAAGAAAGATCCATAAGGCTTTGCAATATGTTCCCTGCTGTCTCTCTCTCTCTCTCTCATTCTCTCTCTCGTACCCTTTCCCCACAGTCAGTTTGAAAATCATTAACAGCTACCACAGTAATATAACCTTTGAATATAACCATTCAATCATTACATAGGCTAATGGAATCACTTCCAACATGGCTAATGGGTGGATTGGTTGTTACCACTCAACACTTGCTTTCAATTAGGAAAAGGACTACTCACTTACTTATCGCCTTCGTGCCTAATGGGGCACAAGGCAGAGACAAGAAGACTACCGTTTTTTTGACTATATATTGTAATCTCCAATAGTTGCACTGATCCAAGAGGGCTATGCATGGCGAGGAATTGAAATGACAATGTTTGATCTATCTTCAGGCTGATCAATAGTCAGATGTGTCTTCGATGTACCCAAACAAACGCTGAAGCAGGAACAGAGCAGTTGTCTGTTAGTACCAGACATCAGCTCTATCCGTACTAAAGCCATGCTAGAAGGAGACCATGTTACACCTCGGAACGCAGTCCTGTCATTCCCATAAACCATACTCGTTTTAAATGGGTTTCAAGGGGGGGGGTGTAAAAGGGAGTACCTAGTCAGTTGTACAACTGAATGCCTTCAACTGAAATGTGTCTTCCGCATTTAACCCAACCCTTCTGAATCAGAGAGGTGCGGGGGGCTGCCTTAATCAGGATCCTTGATCCTTGTTCAGTGGCAGAACAACAGATTTTTACCTTGTCAGCTCGGGGATTCAATCCAGCAACTTTTCGGTTACTGGCCTAACGCTCCTAGCCGCCAGGCTACTTGCTTCCCGTGTGCGTGCGTGCGTGTGTGTGCTTGCGTGCGTGCGTGTGTATGCGCACATGTGTACACCCATTAGGAACCAAATAGGTTAGAGTGTTTTGGACTCGAGTGTTTTGGACATTTCTATTGAAATGCATATAATGTGTGTGCATTAAACTAAGGACCAAAATGTATGTAACATAAAAACAGGCCTGATGACATACTGTATATGGTACCCAACAGTTCACACAAAAAGCCCATTTATTCCTCAAAGCTAAACCTGCACAATGTCAATAATGGTTACCTGCTATTCAAATTAAATAAGAGAACAATTTACAGTTTTATTTCATTGGCTAGCTCCTTGGAAGTTTTAGCTCTCGCAGCCCCTGCATGCCTCAATCTTTGTTATTTCCTCAAAATGTGAAAAAAGAGTAACAAAACGAAATTCCATGGGGGCTTAGCTGTCCTAGAGAAAGCAGGAAGGAAAGCTGGACTGCGATAAAACACCACAGCAGCAGCCATTTTAAGTCAGTTTGTAAAGTCTACTGCGCTGACTTCCATATCCTATACATGACCAATACAATTACACACAAACACAAGGTTTCACAATGCAAACTCTTTTTACAGGTAACCAGGCACAACAACACTTGCATTACTATGCTATTTCATGAAAGCTTGGCACCTTCACACTAACTTAAACCAGTTACTTCCAAAAATAGCATTTTTATTGTATTATTACAGATTGGACATGATTGTGATTGCTCATACAGTACTGTTTTGTACTGTACAATTATTTTTCAATCGTTCTCATATTAAAAAAATTTGGAATCTTGTAATCCTGGCCAGATGAGGCCAGAGGCCCCAGGAGTCATTAGCTGGATTAGGATTAAGACGCTCACAGTGAAAGGACAATAATTGGGAGCCTGTTTGGGCGGTGCTCTCCATGGGGATGATGCATGGGAAACTCTGGTCTGTCTCGCTCTTTCTGCCTTTATCTCTCTCTCTCTATTTCTCTCTATCTGCCTCTCTCTCTCTCTCTCTCTCACACTCTCTCTTTCACACACACCCTGTGTAAAGGAGGTAGGTCTACACCACAAATTGTTTCAGAGTGACGCCTGTGAGTCAAATGGTACTCTCCCCAGGGAGCAGGGGTTTACGGAACCCCCCGAGATCAATCACGCGGAGCCATTGACCAGTATCCCTAGGTCTTGACCAATCACGCGGAGCCATTGACCAGTATCCCTAGGTCTTGACCAATCACGCGGAGCCATTGACCAGTATCCCTAGGTCTTGACCAATCACGCGGAGCCATTGACCAGTATCCCTAGGTCTTGACCAATCACGCGGAGCCATTGACCAGTATCCCTAGGTCTTGACCAATCACGCGGAGCCATTGACCAGTATCCCTAGGTCTTGACCAATCACACGGAGCCCTAGCCTATCCCGTTTTCTTCCTGTCAGTTAGCAGTGTGTAGGGTCTTACTGCAACCTGGCTGAATCATGGGTTACATAACAGCATAGATTTCCTTTGAACTGTGGCTGTTAATGTGAAGTGAGTGGTATATAAGAACAGAAGGTGGGTGACAGGGGAGGAGACGCCAGACTATAACCAAATAAGAAAATGGGAAAATGAAATGACATTATTTGGGGATATGACTTGATATGGGCAAATTACATTATCCAGCTCTTCTTCTAAATGAGTCTTCAATGTTGCTTTGCTGGGACTGGGAGAAGTTGTAGAAGTCTCAATAATAAGAACCTAATCTCCAAGCACCAGTTGCGTATTGCTGCAATCCCACTAGAATAGTTGAGATATGAATATAACATACGAATCCTGAAAATCACATTAATTGGCTGTGTAGTGAAGCTAGCTTTCTTCAAATTGCCACGAAGCAATCTTCTCTGAAGTTGTCATAAAGACGAGTCCAGGACATCAGAGTCTAGTGGGAGATTTCTGTGACTGATTTTGATTGCATTACAAGACATCTACCACCACAGAAGAATGGGAAAAACATTCAAACAAAGCCATCTCAGTGCTGCCATACCAGGGACACATCTGACACATGCATCATTGTAACTAATTATAGAAGTGACAAAAACCAGCAACACAGAAAGAGAGAGAGAGCAGGAGCAAGTTCCTGACAGACATCTTGTCTTCGGATCATTAAAAGCTGATAAGAAAGGGTTTTTATGTGCCGACTTTAGTAGCAGGCAGATTAGGTTGGCAGGCTGTGACTGCAGTACATACAGGTGGGCACACTGACAGTCACATGACATTTAGCATCGAGACTTCTATCTCCCTTTTGCTTTCTCCATCTGAATGCCAGCTCAAACCTCACCCCCCCCCCCCTTCCCTTATTCTCTATGATACCCTTGGCTTTAACACATTAAAAAAATGTCACCGTGACCGACGTCATAATGTAAAAACGTACATAATAATAGAACTGTCTGACTGTCATCATCACATCTGTCCTTGATCTCTCTCTCTTCCTTCTCTTCTCTCTATCTCCCTTTCGTTCTGTCTTCCTCGCCTCAGTTCCTAGCTCGTCCTTGTCGCCCTCGACATCCCTCCTACTACCTGCTGCCGTGCCAAACTTCCTGCATTCCTCCCGTAGCTCTGGGCCGGTCATGTAGAACGCCTCCACAAATGATTTCCTAACATGTGTTCAGAAGAGTTATTAATAAACGACATGGCACAAACTGCAGGCCACTGCTTTTCGGGGGAAGATGTTGTTAAAAGGTTCACAAAGTAAAGAAATTTACAGGAAATAGATTAGAGTGGAGCTGTGCAAGAAAATGTCTGACAGCTGAGACAGAAGCTGAGGCAGAAGCAGGGTGGCAGGTCATCAGGTATGTGTGTGTGTGTGTGTGTTCGCGCGCACGTGTTTGTGTGTGTGTTCGCGCGCACGTGTTTGTGTGTGTTCGCGCGCACATGTTTGTGTGTGTTCGCACGCACATGTGTGTGTGTGTGTGTGACAGATGCAGGGCGCAGACAGGTCATTAGGTAATGATGCTGGGCTGTGATGGCTGTCTCTTCTGTCAACAGCTTTAACATGCAGGGCTATGCCCTTTAGAAACATTTCATATGCTTACAAGAACATTCACAATACACTGATCCAATTACACCATTAAATGCATTTACATGTTCTTGTACTGTAGACATGGACAACCGTTTGGACAGTTGTTGAATCTGAATCAATATCTGGCTCCATTTAGGTTATGATCTGTGCTGCTGTGTGTTTAAAATGTATTATTCTATATTGAAATGCTGAAAGAAGGTTCCTTCTATGGTTTTTACTTGGAAATGTGCTCCATGTTCACAGTGAACTCTTTGTCTTGTCATAGCATGGTAAGAAATGTAATTGCCTTTCCTCTACTACTGACATTAAATCAGCAAAAAGGAGAAAAGAGGAGTGTCTGCTTTCAGAGCACACTTAAACATTCCTCACTGTGTTCATTCACATGCCAGCAAATTCCCATCTTCAGAAGAGCAACCTGAACATTCATCACTCACAATTTTGAAATGTATCTATTGCTATTGCAGTCAATTTACAGCAGAACAAACCCAAACTTTAAGTGCCGGCTTTATTAAAATTTTGATCTATGTAAAGCTGGAATGGCTGCCACGTTCATCCATTTATCAATCCCTTTTCATTGGGGCTTGTCAGCCAGGAGTGCGACTCAGCACGCAGAGCGGCATGGAAACAAATCCCCTTCAGAATAATTTCTCAACATAACTGCTCTGGTTCCTCACTGCTCTCACAGGGAAGCTTGTATGTACGCCTGCTTTGCTGTGAGCCCTCGCTGGATGCCATAAAAAAACATATAATAAATAAATAAAAACATCTTACCTTGTGAATTAATCATATCAATAAAACCCAGCAGAGATAGATCAGCTGCCAGCTTACAATTTGTTGCTCTCCTGGTTCTCTCTCTCCCTCCATCTCCCTCCTTCTTTTTCACTCCTTATCTCCCCCCTCTACTTCTCCCTTTCTTTGTTTTTACGATTCTTTCTGTCAAGTTTAATTTAAATTTATTTTTATTTAACCTTTATTTAACTAGGTTTAAGGCTTGTCTAAGTTCCTAAATCATATTTACAGTGGAGTTATCGACAGAGAGGTGGACTTTTAGACATATCTCTTTGACCTGTGCCTGCCTGCCTGCCTGCCTGCCTGCCTGCCTGCCTGCCTGCCTGCCTGCCTGCCTGCCTGCCTGCCTGCCTGCCTGCCTGCCTGCCTGCCTGCCTGCCTGCCTGCCGCAGTACCAGAGCTAGAGCAAGGAGATCTGTACTCTAGAAGTACTATTATTGTTAACTGGGCTATTTTTCTCTGTACAGTTCTATCTACAGTGTAAAAGCGTTACTGTAAGTTAGTGTTGTCATGATACACAATCATGAGACTCACAATACTGAGAGATTCAATGAGTATATCCACTTTATGTAGAACCCACCCACTTGACCAGAGCCATTTCAAAATCATTTATATTTCACTTTCCTGCACATTGACACACAAGCAAACCCAGGAAAGAGATGTTGTTAAATATGAATTACATTTTTCAAAACTATGAAATAAAATACACAGAATTGGAAAGATATGTTAACTCTCTGTTCGACACCGATTTCAGTACTGTTAGCATTACCATAGACTTAAAATGGATGGTTAGCTGGCTAGCGTAGTTACACTGTATCTAATGGTCGTTATCCACACAGGCTGTTTCCCTTTTCAATCAAAGAGCAATACTTGAAAGGAAATTGTTGGTAGACACAGTATGCAATTGACAAAGGACAGAAACAATGCCAATATGTTTTTATGTAGATAACATTTGGATACTTGCAATCTGTTGTGCCACATACAGTTGAAGTCGGAAGTTTACATACACGTAGGTTGGAGTCATTAAAACTAATTTTTCAACCACTCCACAAATTTCTTGTTTACAAACTATAGTTTTGGCAAGTCGGTTAAGGACATCTACAGTGTGAGTTACACAAGTCATTTTTCCAATAATTGTTTACAGACAGATTATTTCACTTATAATTCACTGTATCACAATTCCAGTGGGTCAGAAGTGTACATACACTAAGTTGACTGTGCCTTTAAACAGCTTGGAAAATTCCAGAAAAGTATGTCATGGCTTTAGAAGCTTCTGATAGGCTAATTGACATCATTTGAGTCAAGTGGAGGTGTACCTGTGGATGTATTTCAAGGCCTACCTTCAAACTCAGTGCCTCTTTGCTTGACATCATGCGAAAATCGAAAGAAATCAGCCAAAAAAATTGTAGACCTCCACAAGTCTGGTTCATCCTTGGGAGCAATTTCCAAACGCCTGAAGGTACCACGTTGATCTGTACAAACAATAGTACCCAAGTACAAACACCATGGGACCACGCAGCCGTCATACCGCTCAGGAAGGAGACGTGTTCTGTCTCCTGGAGATTAACGTACTTTGGTGCGAAAAGTGCAAATCAATCCCAGAACAACAGCAAAGGACCTTGTGAAGATGCTGGAAGAAATAGGTACAAAAGTATCTATGTCCACAGTAAAACGAGTGCTATATCGACATAACCTGAAAGGCCGCTCAACAAGGAAGACGCCACGGCTCCAAAACTGCCATAAAAAAGCAAGACTACAGTTTGCAAATGCACATGGGGACAAAGATCGTACTTTTTGGAGAAATGTCTGGTGCACTTCACAAAATAGATGGCATAATGAGGACGGACAAATATGTGGATATATTGAAGCAACATCTCAAGACATTTGTCAGGAAGTTAAAGCTTGGTTGCAAATGGGTATTCCAAATGGACAATGACCCCAAGCATACTTCCAAAGTTGTGGCAAAATGGCTTAAGGACAACAAAGTCAAGGTATTGGAGTGGCCATCACAAAGCCCTGACCTCAATCCTATAGAACATTTGTGGGCAGAACTGAAAATGCGTGTGCGAGCAAGGAGGCCTACAAACCTGACTCAGTTACACCAGCTCTGTCAGGAGGAATGGGCCAAAATTCACCCAACTTATTGTGGGAAGCTTGTGGAAGGCTACCCGAAACGTTTGATCCAAGTTAAACAATTTAAAGGCAATCCTACAAAATACTAATTGAGTGTATGTACATTTCTGACCCACTGGGAATGTGACGAAAGAAATAAAAGCTGAAAAAAATTATTCTCTCTACTATTATTCTGACATTTCACATTCTTAAAATAAAGTGGTGATGTTAACTGACCGAAGACAGGGACTTTTTACTAGGATTAAATGTCAGGAATTGTGAAAAACTGAGTTTAAATGTATTTGGCTAAGGTGTATGTAAACTTCAGACTTCAACTGTAGCTAAATAGCTAACTGGCCATGTTAAGTCTATGGGAATGCTAACTGACGTTAAACTTCTACGTTATACTACGCGTAAACAAAGTTTAAATGTGTTCAATAATTTTCCTCACCAGAGAATTTACGTTAACTTTAAAATTCTGTGCATGTTATTTAATAGTTTTGGCAAAAGTAATTTATATTTAATGACATAAAACATCTGTGTGTGAATGTGTCGGAAGACAACCTCAACAAATTGGCTGTGCACTTGATGCCAGGCTAGATAAGGTGGATAAACAGTTACTGTTATTAACTGGACTTATCTTTTCTCTAAATATTTCTATCTACAGAATGAAAGGTCATACTGTGTAGTAAGTATTTCAATAGATGTCTCTGTGTTAGAGGAATTTCAGGCCAACACCCAATTTGAGCTGGGAGAGATCACTCATCAGGGGGCTTGGGATTACACCTTCTGCACTGTACTGTACATTGAATATAAACACAAAACTCTCAGTTTTAACCCTTTAAATGACTGGTGAACATTAACCTTACCTGTCATGAATAAAACAACAAATAAAATAAAATCCAACCAACTGCATCTCTCTCTCTCTCTCAATTTCAATTCAATTAAATTCGCTTTATTGGCATGACGTAACAATGTACATATTGCCAAAGCTTATTTTGGATATTTACAATATAAAAACAAACTAAAAAATAATGAGAATTAAAATGGTCAACGGGACAACAGTAACAACAATAACCAAGGGTCAAACTAACCATACATTCAACAATAACAATAAGCATACAGTAGAGTACATGTGCAGGTTGATTGGTCTGTCAGACACTGTCCCTCAACTTATGGCAGGCAGCAATGTAGTGCGCTGCCAACCCACAGCTCTCTGCGTCTTCCCCCAACAGGACGGGTAGCCTATCCTCATCAGAGAGGTCTTTGAAACCTTGAATAGGGGTTTCAAATTTTGGAAAATGACACTCTAATTGTTTTATATTTTTTACATTTTGTCAGGAAATGCAGCTCCGTCTCAGGTTCTGCTGTTGTGCAGTGGTTGCACAGCCTTTCCTCTACAGGGAGCCAGGTTTTCCTGTGTCTACCCTTCTCAATGGCAAGGCTGTGCTCACTGAGCCTGTACTTTATCAAGGTTTTTCTAAGGTTTTGATCAGTAACCATGGTCAAATATTTAGCCACGGTGTACTGTTGATTTAGGGCCAGATAGCACTGCATTTTGCTTTGTGTTTGTGCTTGTGTTTCCCAATAAGCAATGTAGTTTTGTTTTGACTGTGTTGTAATTTGGTTTATTCTGATTGATTGGATGTTCTGGTCCTGAGGCTTCAGTGTGTTAGTAGAACAGGTTTGTGAACTCAGCCCCAGGACCAGCTGGATGAGGGGACTCTTTTCTTTGCTCAGCTCTTGGCATTGCAGGGCTTGGTAATGATATGAGAGGGGGTCACTGTATTTTAGATGTTTCCAAAACTTAATTGCTATTTTTTGAGTTTTTATTATTAGTGGATATTGGCCTAATTCTGCCCTGCATGCATTGTTTGTAGTTTTCCTCTGGACATGTAGGATAATCTTACAGAACTCTGCTTGCAGGGTTTCAATGGGGTGTTTGTCCCATTGGGGTGTTTGTTTTGCAAGTGGACCCCACACCTCGCCGCCATAAAGTGCAATTGGTTCAATGACATATTCAATTCGTTTTAGCCACATTTTAATAGGTATTTCAATTTGAATTTGCTTTTTAATGGCGTAGAATGCCCTGCGTGCTTTCTCTCTCAGTTCATTCACTGCCTCATTAAGGTGTCCAGTTGAGCTTATTTTTAAACCTAAGTAATTGTAGTGTGTACAGTACTCTATATATGTTGTACCAATTGAGAACTTTGGTCTAATTCCCTGAGATCTGGATCTTCTCTGGAAAATCATTATTTTAGTATTTTTGGGGTTTACTGCCAGGGCCCAGGTCTGGCAGTACTGCTCTAGCAGGTCCAGGCTCTGCTGTAGGCCATGTGCTGTGGGTGACAGCAGACATAGGTCATCTGCGAAGAGTAGGCATTTAACTTCTGAATTACGGAGACTAACACCAGGGGCTGAGGATTTTTCTAGAATAGTGGCCAATTCGTTAATGTAAATATTGAAGAGTGCAGGGCTCAGATTGCAACCCTGGCGAAGGCCCCGCCCCTGGTTAAAGACTTTTGTTCTTTTCTTACCAATTTTAATGCTGCACGTATTGCCAGTATACATTGATTTAATTATTTAATATGTTTTACCCCCTACACCACTTTCAATAACTTTGTAGAACAGTCCTGTCTGCCAAATAGAATCAAATGCTTTTTGGAAGTCGATAAAGCAAGCGTATATTTTGGTATTATTTTGGTGGACATGTTTATCTATTAGGGTGTGTAGGGTGTAAATATGATCAGTTGTGCGATGTTTTGGTATAAATCCAATTTGGCTTTTACTCAAGACATTGTGCTTATTAAGGAAGTTTAGAACTCTTACATTGATAATACTACAGAAAACCTTCCCCAGGTTACTGTTCACACAAATGCCTCTGTAATTGTTAGGGTAAAATTTGTCTCCGTTCTTAAAGATTGGGGTTCTGAGTCCTTGATTCCAGATGTCAGGGAAATAACCTACACTCAGGATCAAATTAAACAGTTTTAATATAGCCAATTGAAATTTTGCACTAGTGAGTTTGAGCATCTAATTTAGTATGCCATCAGGTCCGCATGCCTTTTTAAATTTGAGAGTCTGAAGTTTCTTATAGAGCTCCTGGTCAGTAATTGGGGAGTCCAGTGGATTTTGATTGTCCTTTATAGCTTTTTCTAATCCATTCAACTTTTCATGAATTTGGCGTTGTTCTGCGTTTGTGTCAATTTGAACGGTGTTGTAGAGTGTTTTAAAATGGGATGTCCATATGTCACCATTTTGTATCGCTAATTCCTCTTGTTAAGAATTTTTTTTTTCTCCCAATTTTGCCAGAAGTTGTGTGTGTTTATGGACTCCTCAATTAGTGTCAGCTGCTTGCTGTTGTACTGTGCTTTTTTGGTTCTGAGTGTACGTTTATAGAGTTTTAAAGTCTCACAGTAATGAAGGCGTAATTCACCATTATTTGGGTCTCTGTGCTTTTGGTTGGATAGTGTTCTAAGTTTTTTCCTTATAATTTTACAATCTGCATCAAACCAGTTATCATCTGTGATCTTTTTTGTTTAGTTTTTTATCAATTTCAATTGTGCTTCTTTTGCCGTTTGCCTGAATATATAGTTGATGTTTTGTACTGCTAGATTGATGCCTTCTTTACTGTGAGTGAATGTGGTATCCAGAAAGTTATCTAAGAGTGTTTGGATATTTTGGTTCCAGGTTGCTTTCTGGTATTCTTCTGTGCTGTTTTGGGCCCATCTGTATGCATTTCTGATGTTGTACAGCTTACTGGGCTGTGAATGTGTGGTTGTTTCCATGTCTGTTCTTTTGAGGAACAACTTAATTTGGCTGTGATCAGACAGAGGTGTTAGTGGCTTGACAGTGAATGAGCTGAGAGAGAAAGGGGCAATGTCTGTGATCACTGTA
The DNA here is from genome assembly GCF_016432855.1 of Salvelinus namaycush. Lineage (NCBI taxonomy): Eukaryota > Metazoa > Chordata > Actinopteri > Salmoniformes > Salmonidae > Salvelinus > Salvelinus namaycush. The sequence continues at coordinate 29,281,295 of NC_052321.1, forward strand.
CTGTGGCCAAGAGGTGAGCAGTAGGTGAATCTCCCCAAAGAGTCCCCCCGTAACCTACCATTGACAAAGTACAGACCCAGGCTTCTACAGAGCTGCAAAAGATCCCTTCCGTTTTTGTTGACGGTGCTGTCACTGTTGTTTCTATGGGGGAGATTAAGACAGTTAGAAACAGTATGGCCTGTAATAAAGCTCTCCCCTCGTGTGCTCGTTAGATCAGGTAGTGTTCCTGTGCGCGCATTTGTGTCCCCACAGATGAGCACATTTCCCTGGGCCTGGAAATGGCACGTCTCTTCCTCAAGGGTGGGGAAGATCTCCTCTGAGTAATATGGGGATTCTGAGGGGGGGATATATATTGTGCAAAGGAACACATCTTTTTCTGTCAGTACAAGTAATTTTTTCATTTTTAACCAAATGTGATATTTGCCAATTTTGAGGGGATCAATTAGATGTTGTAGTTCGGATTTGTACCAAATGATCAGTCCTCCAGAGTATCTGCCTCTATTGACAGAGCTGTGTTTTTGTGACGGCACAATTACCTCTCTGTAGCCTGTGGGGCAGTGAGTGACAATGTCAGCCTTACACCATGTCTCCTGCAGTCAACATCTTTAAGATTTTTGTTGAACTCCAGTGCTAAACTCTTCAGTCCAAAGGTTGATCTCTCTCTCTCTCTCTCTCTCTCTCACTCTCTCACAAACACAAACTGGAAAGTGTTCTGTTCTACTCTGTAATGTTGACCACTGTAATGTTCGCCATTAAAACTGGCCACAGCTTTCAGCTCTCTCTTGTCACAAACTCCTTGTCATCAAGTGCAAATTGGTCACACATGAAGACAGAGCCTTCCACCATGGGAATTCTGTCAACCTGCATCTGGCCATGGTCACATTCCACCTTTATGCATTTGAATACAGCGTTGACTTACTGGTTCAAAATATGGTTTAGAAAAGGAAGAACAATGTGTACGCTTTGCTGGAACAAAACACAGTTTAATGAATTTTCTTGTGTCAAAATGGAGAGATGATGATGTTATTTTTATATGATAGGCAATCCTACAAATAGTCCCCTAGTGGAATTTATATTTCATATTTCAATTTGGCATTTTGTATCATGGTTATGCTAATGTCCCAGTCCCAGTGTCCGATGGCTCTGATGCTGCTGAGGAATAAGAACCCTTATTCCCCCATGGCCTGGATCCCATGACATCTCTCACTCCTTGTTATGACTGTAAATGTTATATCTACCCAGCCTGGAATCGCACATCACTCACTCCTCTGTGTTAATGTAGGTGTAATCGGACAATACAGTCTCCTAGCCTAATTCAGGCCTTTAAACCTGTGATCTGTGCCCCACCATAGTACAGCCTCAGCCTGACATGCTGCACTCATCCAAGCTGCTGCACCCACCAAAGTCAGCTTATACAAATGAAGGACACCCGGCCAAGAGTGGAGACTGAGGATTTCTCTCTTTTTCTCTCTATCCCTTCTTTATTTTGCATTGAGAGCAAAATCCTGAGCCTGATCTGTGTGAAGCGTGGGCTGGTGGGAGACGATTGGAGATGCGACAGAGGGAGGTTAGGGAGGGAGAGATGGAGGGAGCTAGCACCACGCAGCGTCCCACCGCCTCTCTGCCGCTCCGCTCTGCCACACCTTGTCGTCAAGTGCAAATTGGTCACACATGAAGACAGAGCCTTCCACCATGGGAATTCTGTCAACCTGCCTCTGGCCATGGTCACATTCCACCTTTATGCATTTGAATACAGCGTTGACTTACTGGTTCAAAATATGGTTTAGAAAGGAAGAACAATGTGTATACGTTGCTGGAACAAAACACAGTTTAATGAATTTTCTTGTGTCAAAATGGAGAGATGATAATGTTATTTTTATATGATAGGCAATCCTACAAATAGTCCCCTAGTGGAATTTATATTTCATATTTCAATTTGGCATTTTGTATCATGGTTATGCTAATGTCCCAGTCCCAGTGTCCCATGGCTCTGATGCTGCTGAGGTAAAGGGGGGTTTGGTTGATGCCAAGGGCTGTACATCAAAACCCTATGCCGGGTGATGACGACTCAGAAAACAGGGACAGAAATGGAAACCCTCCCAATGACCTCGTCCCATGGGGCTGAGGTACCTAACTGTCACGCCCTGATCTGTTTCACCTGTTCCTGTTATTGTCTCCACCCCCTCCAGGTGTCACGTATTTCCCCCTGTGTATTTATCCCTGTGTTTCCTGTCTCTCTGTGCCAGTTCGTCTTGTATGTTTCCAATTCAACCAGCATTTTTCCCGTTCTCCTGCTTTTTGCATTTTCCTTTTTCTAGTCCTCCTGGTTTTGACCCTTGCCTGTTTCTGGACTTTGTACCCGCCTGCCTGACCATTCTGCCTGCCTTGACCACGAGCCTGGCTGCCACTCTGTACCTCCTAGACTCTGATCTGGTTTTTACTTTTTGCCTATCCACGACCATTCTCTTGCCTACCCCTTTGGATTAATAAACATTGTAAGACTCCAACCATCTGCCTCCTGCGTATGCATTTGGGTCTCGTCTTGTGCCTTGATAGTACGAACTGGCCATGACAGACCCAGCAGACATGGACCAGCTCTGCCACGCTGTCTCCCTGCACATCAGGAGTTGCTACATGGCCTTTTTCCTTAACGGAACGCCACAACCATGGGTTAAAGGCTATTATGGAGCAAATCAGGGAGTTAGCTCAGAGACTGTCTGCCACCTCTGAAAAACCCCAATCAGCTAGTCATTTTTTCCCTATCTGTGGTGAGTTTGTACAGCCTATCCCGACTCCCCGAGAACCCCGATTACCTCCTACAGAGTGATATTCGGGGAATCCTGGTGCCTGCCGGGGATTTCTTTCTCAGTGCTCGCTTATTTTTGAGCTACAGCCATCTTCGTTTTCTTCAGACCGATCGAAGATAGCGTATATAATTACGCTAATGTCGGGAAGGGCGCTCTCCTGGGAAAAACAATCTGCCATTTGCTGTCATTTAGAGGAATTCATGGCAGAGGTGAGAAGTTTTTGAGTCTCCGGTATCCGGGATAAAGGCTTCCAGCAAACTGCTTGACTTACACTCGGACATTCAGAGAGGGGGTATATTATTGTGGCCCTGGTTGCACAAAATCAAAACTCTGACTGCATGGAGATGCTTGGGAATATAATCAATACGAGGGACCGTGTTGTGGGTGTTTCAGGGAAAAGGGGTACATTTGACCTTCATCATCTAGGACGTGACAATGCTTAATAAAATCTCCCCATTTCTGGACATCTTTTTTTGCACTGTCTTGCAGGCCTTATACAGCTGCAACTGTATATGCATTCGTAAATCAAGACCTTTCTTGAGTTGGGCTCTGGGATGGTGCAACTGTTGAGAATGTGAGCCTATGGTTGTGTTGGGGAAAGGTGTTGAGTGTGTATGAGTGTGTGGGTGTATGTGCGTATCCCACAACTGTTGCGAAGGAGTTAAAGATGTTAGGGACAATAGAGGATGATTCACAATAATTGTTTGCTAATATAATAATTGCTTGCAATAATGGAATTTTGATAATGGCGAGACTGGTGAGAGGTAAAATACTTTGCATAAATTGACTACATTACTACAAATATTAATAGATAATTATGGAAAATAAGAAACAGAATTTTTTAAATATATATATTTTTTGACGCTATATATAGTACAAATCGAGGTGAGGGCGATGGAAATGCATTTAGAGGTTGATCTACTTCTGTTCTGTAAATGGCACTGTGTGCTCTTTTCGAAGGATGGATCCCAGTCTTTACAGGGCTATGGAATACAGGGGTCGGGGGTGGTCTGCCGGGCATTGGGATGACAACCCAACTCGGGATGAGGATGGCTTTTAACGGGTGGAATAGTGGGGACTAATTGGAGGTTTACTTAGTAGCAATGCAAATATCATGGTACAGCTATATAGACACTCAATCATCATGTTACTTTTTAATGGTACGTTTACAAACATATATTTCACAAATAGAATTGAAAGTTGTGTCTCATTATGGTAAGTGGTGAAGTAAGTATAGCCAGTTACAATTGTAATGGCCTAGCAGATAATAAGAAAAGATGATCAGTATTTACCTGGCTAAAAAAGAAGAAATATAATATCTATTGTTTACAGGAAACCCATTCAACAGTTTTAGATGAAGTTTTGTGGAAAAAGGACTGGGGGGGGGCGAAATATATTTCTCCCATGGGCAAAGAAATTCAAAAGGGGTGATGGTATTAATTAACAGTAATTTTGATCCAAATGTGCAAATTGTCCAAGCAGATCATCAAGGTAGATGGATTATTTTAAATATGTTATTGGACAATAAACAGATATGGCTTATTAACCTATACGGTCCAAATAAGGATGATCCAAGCTTCTTTGAAAATATATATATAAGAATGTATCAACTCTACAAGCAACACTAGACTCTATTATTATGGTGGGAGATTTTAATACGGTCTTAAATACCTCTATGGACCGGAAAGGAAATCACACTACAAACTATCACCTTTAGGCACTTAAGGAAATCATGAATGTCATGGATACATTGGAATTAGTGGATATATGGAGGCTTAAATACCCTGATCTAGTGAGATATACATGGCGGAGGCTTAATCAAGCTAATCGTCTTGACTACTTTCTTATACCATTCTCTCTGGCTTCAAAAGTTTAAAAAGATTTGACAGGGGACAGAATGCGGTCGGATCACCATAATTGGTATATATATTACTCTTACAAAATTTCCATGTGGGCGAGGATATTGGAAATTTAATCAAAGCCTACTAGATGATAAATTGTTACATTGGAGAAAATATAAGACAAGTACTGGAAACAATAGAATAGTACTATGACAAAATAATTTATAACTGACTTTTCCAGACATAACATAGGTACAGCAGATCCCCTTATTGTATGGGACACTTTTAAATGATCAGTATCACCCCAGACACTCAGAGGCCAGCTCCTCCCAAGATTTTTTAAGATCAGGAAGAGGAGTCACGCAGGTTCCCCAACAAGAGAGGGAGAGGACACGGAAGAGGCCAACACGGAAGGGGAAGAAGAAATCAAGACTATCCAACAACACGGAGCAGGACCAGAACAAGGCTGTGATCAACATTTCTGGAGAACCCCTTTCTGATGATTGCATAAGGGTATTGTCTAAAGGACTGTCCTTTGCCCCCACATATTCAACTAATGAATTTAATACAAAGATTGACCTATTTCGTTTCTACAGGAATCTACATCTGAAGGCCTGGTACAAGCAAAACATCTCTCCAACTACAGATGCCAAAGAAAATCTTTGGAGGGAGCTGAAAGTCCGTATTGCCCAGCGACAGCCCCGAAACCTGAAGGATCTGGAGAAGGTCTGTATGGAGGAGTGGGCCAAAATCCCTGCTGCAGTGTGTGCAAACCTGGTCAAGAACTACAGGAAACGTATGATCTCTGCAATTGCAAACAAAGGTTTCTGTACCAAATATTAAGTTCTGCTTTTCTGATGTATCAAATACTTATGTCATGCCATAAAATGCAAATGAATTACTTAAAAAGCTGATCCACCCCTAAAGGAAAGGGAAAAAAACTAAAAAACTTTTAAAAACTGCTTGATTTACGTTAAAACTCCCGTAGTGTGGCAGACTACGCGGTGGACTTTCGCACGTTGGCCGCTGAGAGTGCCTGGAATCCGGAGTCTCTTTTCAATACTTTTCTGCACGGATTATCTGAGGAGGTAAAGGATGAGCTAGTTGCTCGGGAACTGCTTACATTATAGCGAGAGCGTGCCCAAAATCTGGGCGCTAACTAATAGTACACATGTTCGACAGATATATGAAATAGCATCATAAAATGGGTCCTACTTTTGATGATCTTCCATCAGAATGTTGTACAAGGGGTCCTTTGTCGGGAACAATCGTTGTTTGGTTTTAGAATGGCATTTTTCCCTCTCTAATGAGCAAGCAAAACTAGCCAAGTGGCGCTAAGCTCTCCTTCTTCACCAAACGCAAAGAACGCAACACGTCTAAACTCCCGAATTTTTTAAAATAATCTAATAAAACTATATTGAAAAAACATACTTTACGATGATATCTTCACATTTATCAAATAAAATCAAAGCCGGAGATATAAGACGTCTATAACGATTGCTTTTCAGAAGCCAATACTGGTGACCTTTATGCGCTTCCTGAACAAACGAATTCTGGGGTCATGTCATTCCAAGCTGTCTCTTTTGACCATAGAAAGAGATTGAGACCCCATTTCACCTCTCACAGCCTATTGACATCTAGTGGAAGGCGTATGAAGTGCATGTATAGTCATAAATCTCAAGCAAAATGATAGGCAGGCCCTGGAACAGAGCCTCGATTTCAGATTTTTCACTTTCTGACAGGAAGTTTGCTGCAAAATGAGTTCTGTTTTACTCACAGATATAATTCAAACGGTTTTAGAAACTTGAGAGTGTTTTCTATCCAATAGTAATAATAATATGCATATTGTACGTGCAAGAATAGAGTACGAGGCCGTTTAAATTGGGCACGATTTTCCCCCAAAGTGTAAATAGCGCCCTCTATCCTCAACAGGTTATTCAAATTGATAGCTGTCTAAGGGAACACAAGAGTGAGAGGAGGTCTGGTCTCGGGCGCACTCGCGCACCCAATATGGCACGTTCCCCTCCTATGGAATCCGGAAGTTTCTGAAGGCAGCTCTTCCGAGAGGAGTCAAAGTTACCCGAGCTCTCTCGTGAATCTACGACGAGTGAGTTGGATACTCCTGAGCCAATGCAGTTGGGAAGAACTAGGCTATCAGTTTGGGAGCACTCACAGAGGATGAATAATAACTGTTGTCTGTACTGTGGAGGGGCAGGACATTTTATAGCTACCTGCCCTATTAGGAAACCCTTGTCTCTAGTGGGTACCAGTACTATGGTGAGTCAGACTGGGAGTTCCCTAATTCCCATCACCCGCACACCCCTTTTTGCTCGTGTGCTGTGGGGAGACCAGTCTAAGTCTCTCCGAGTGCTCATTGACTCTGGGCTGATGAATGTCTTATGGATGCCACGATAGCTTCGGAGCTTGGTATTCCCACTCAGCCTCTCTCTGTGCCCATGGATGCTAGGGAATTGGACGGCCGCTCTATATGGGAAGTCACCTATAGTACTGTGGCCGTTCAATTATGGGTTTATGGTAACCACAGTGAGACCATACAGTTCCTCCTCATTGCATCTCCCCATGTTCCGGTTGTGTTGGGATTTTCCTGGCTACAAAAACACAATCCTTTGATTGACTGGACCACAAGCTCCATCCTAGTTTGGAGTCCTTTGTGCCATTCCCACTGCCTTCAAGCAGCACAACCTTCCCCAAGTTGTCCTCCTCAGGATGTTAGCAAGACTGTGGATGTCTCTGCTATTCCTACTGAATACCATGACCTCCTGGAAGTGTTCAGTAAGGCACGTGCTACTTCCCTTCCCCCGGACCATCCTTATGATTGTGCCACTGACCTTCTCCCAGGCACTAAACCACCTCGGGGTCGGTTGTATTCTCTGTCCGGACCAGAGCCCAAAGCTATGGAGGAGTACATAGAGGAGTCTCTGGCCACTGGGGCCGTCCGTCCTTCTGCATCTCCTGCCAGCGCAGGGTTTCTTTGTGGAGAAGAAGGACAAGACCCTGCGCCCGTGCATTGACTACCGGGGATATCACTGTCAAAAATCGTTACCCCCTACCTCTCCTCTCCTCGGCGTTTGAACCTCTCCAGGGGGCTACCATGTTTTCCAAGTTGGACCTTCGGAATGCCTACCACCTGGTTCGGATACATGAGGGGGATGAGTGGAAAACAGCCTTCAACACAGCCAGTGGACATTATGAGTACCAGGTCATGCCATTTGGAACTCACCAACGCCCCCGCTGTCTTCCAGGCTTTGGTCATGGACATGTTAAACCGGTTTGTGTTTGTCTACCTGGACGACATCCTGTTTTTTTCCCGATCCACCCAAGAACATGTACTCCATGTCAGGCAGATCCTTCAGCGCCTCCTGGAGAACCAAGTGAAAGCCGAGAAGTGTGAGTTCCACCGTTCTTCTATCACCTTTCTGGGATATGTCATTGCTGAGGGCAATGTTCAGATGGATCCTGGAAAGGTGAAAGCAGTGGTGGATTGGCCTCAACCAACGTCCATTGTGCATTTGCAATGGTTTCTTGGGTTTGCAAACTTCTACCGCCGTTTCATTCGGGATTACAGCACCCTGGCGGCCCCCCTCTCGGCACTCAACTCCCCCAAGGTACCGTTCAAATGGTCTCCAGCTGTCAACAAAGCCTTTGTTGACCTGAAGCATCGGTTCACAACAGCACCCATCCTCATCCATCCGGACCCCTTGCATCATTTTGTGGTGGAAGTGGATGCTTTGGATGTTGGAGTGGGGGCCATCCTGTCCCAGCGATCTGCCCAGGAGCAGAAGCTTCATCCCTGTGCCTTCCTGTCCCATCGTCTCAATCCTGCTGAGAGGAACTACGATGTTGGCAACCGAGAACTTCTGGCGGTGAAGATGGCGTTAGAAGAGTGGAGGCACTGGCTGGAAGGAGCAGAACAGCCATTCCTGGTCTGGACCGACCATAAAAACTTGGAATATCTCCGTTCAGCCTAGCGCCTCAACCCAAGGCAGGCCCGGTGGGCCCTCCTGTTTACCAGATTCAACTTTATCATTTCCTACCGTCATGGGTCTAAAAATGTGCAGCCTGATGCTCTCTCCCGCCTATACAGTTCCTCTGCCACACCCTCGACTTCCGAAACCATTCTCCCTACCTCATGCCTTGCTGCCACTGTGAATTGGGGTATTGTGAAGCTGGTTCGCGAGGCGCAACGCTCCCAACCTGGACCTGAAGGGGGCCCAGCTAACCGGCTGTTTGTCCCCAACCCAGTCCGGCCCCAGGTCCTGGAATGGGCTCATTCCTCCAGGCTGACCTGTCAACCAGGGTCCCGTCGTACACTAGCCTTCCTTCGCCAACATTTCTGGTGGCCCACAATGGTCCCTGATGTCTCTGCCTTCATCACCGCATGCACTGTGTGTGCTCAAAACAAGACTCCACGGCAAGCTCCTTCTGGCCTCCAGCAGCCACTACCGGTTTCTCATTGTCCCTGGTCTCATATATCTCTGGACTTTGTCACTGGGCTCCCTCCATCTGATGGCAACACTGTCATTCTAACGGTAGTCGACCGGTTCTCCAAGGCCGCCCATTTCATCCCTCTCCTCAAACTACCTTCTGCCAAGGAAACGGCCCAGCTTATGGTGCAGCATGTCTTCCGTACCCATGGACTCCTGGTAGACATGGTCTCCGATCGGTGTCCTCAGTTCTCGTCTCAGTTCTGGAAGGCATTCTGCACTCTTATTGGGTCGTCGGCCAGCCTGTCATCCGGATTCCATCCCCAAACTAACGGTCAGTCGGAGCGAGCCAACCAAGACCTGGAGACCACCTTAAGGTGCCTGGTCTCAACTAACCCCACTACCTGGAGCCGTCAAATAGTCTGGGTGGAGTATGCCTGGAACACTCTTCCCAGTTCCACCACGGGACTCTCCCCTTTCGAGTGCTCCACGGGGTGTCAGCCTCCACTCTTCCCTGAACAAGAGCAGGAGGTCAGCGTACCCTCGGCTCAGATGTTTGTCTGCCGCTGTCGACGTACTTAGAGAAGAGCCAGGGCGGCTATTCTCAAGACCAACACTAGGTATCATCGACAAGCGAACCGTCGCCGGACCCCAGCTCCCCGCTACCGCATTGGGCAGAGGGTATGGCTTTCCACTCAGGATCTGCCCCTTCGGGTAGAGTCCCGCAAGCTGTCTCCCCGTTTCATTGGTCCTTTTCCAATCTCCAGAGTCCTGAGTTCCACTGCTGTCCATCTTGTGTTACCCCGTAACCTCCGTATTCACCCTACCTTCCATGTGTCAAGGATTAAGCCTGTGTCTCACTGTCCTTTGTCTTCTGTCTCCAGGCCCATCCCTCCCCCCGGGTTAATGGTGGCCAGCCAGCGTATACGGTGAGACACCTCCTGAAGGTTCGTCCACAGGGCAGGGGTTTCCAGTACCTGGGAGGTTTATGGCCCGGAGGAGAGGTGCTTGGTTCCTGCTAAAGACATCTTGGACCCGGCACTGCGGGAGGGGGGGGGGGGGGGGGGTACTGGTGGCATCAGGTGGTGTCCCTGGGGGGATACTGTCACGCCCTGATCTGTTTTACCTGTGCCTGTTATTGTCTCCACCCCCTCCAGGTGCTGCTTATTTTCCCCTGTGTATGTATCCCTGTGTTTCCTGTCTATCTATGCCAGTTCATCTTGTATGTTTCCAAGTCAACCAGCGTTTTTCCCGTTCTCCTGCTTTTTGCATTTTCCTTTTTCTAGTCCTCCCGGTTTTGACCATTGCCTGTGTCTGGAATTTTTGCCTGTCCACGACCATTCTCTTGCCTATCCCTTTGGATTAATAAACATTGTAAGACTCCAGCCATCTGCCTCCTGTGTCTGCATTTGGGTCTCACCTTGTCCCTTGATACCTAACCACCCACTCAACTTGGGGGAAACACTGAGGGAATGCTGATTGGGTAACAACCGTGGTATATCAGACCGTATACCACGGGTATGACAAAACATTTATTCTTAGCTCTAATTACATTGGTAATCAGTTTGTAATAGCAATAAGGCACCACGGGAGTTTGTGGTATATGGCCAATCTACCACGGCTAAGATCTGTATCTGTATCCAGGCACTTGTGCTAAGAAAAGCCCTTAGTCGTGGTATATTGGCCATATACCACACCCTCTCGGGCCTGTGGCGGAGTAACCCATGCTTAAGTAACCCACAACTTCCTGATACACTGATGCTTTATGTGGAAAAACACATGAACAGCAATGGAAAATCGCTACTAATGTAATTTGGAGGGATTTCAGTATGGTACAGTACAGTTGAACTCGGAAGTTTACATACACCTTAGCCAAATACATTTAAACTCAGTTTTTCACAATTCCTGACATTTAATTCTAGTAAACATTCCCTGTTTTAGGTCAATTAAGATCACCACTTTATTTTAAGAATATGAAATGTCAGAATAATAGTAGAGAGAATAATTTATTTCAGCTTTTATTTCTTTCATCACATTCCCAGTGGGTCAGAAGTTTACATACACTCAATTAGTATTTGGTAGCATTGCCTTTAAATTGTTTAACTTGGGTCAAATGTTTCGGGTAGCCTTCCACAAGATTCCCACAATAAGTTGGGTGAATTTTGGCCCATTCCTCCTGACAGAGCTGGTGTAACTGAGTCAGGTTTATTGGCCTCCTTGCTCGCACACGCATTTTCAGTTCTGCCCACAAATGTTCTATAGGATTGAGGTCAGGGCTTTGTGATGGCCACTCCAATACCTTGACTTTGTTGTCATTAAGTCATTTTCCCACAACTTTGGAAGTATGCTTGGGGTCATTGTCCATTTGGAAGACCCATTTGCGACCAAGCTTTAACTTCCTGACAGATGTCTTGAGATGTTTCTTCAATATATCCACATAATTTTCCGTCCTCATGATGTCATTTATTTTGTTAAGTGCACCAGTCCCTCCTGCAGCAATGCACCCCCACAACATGATGCTGCCACCCCCGTGCTTCACGGTTGGGATGGTGTTCTTCGACTTGCAAGCCTCCCCCTTTTTCCTCCAAACATAACAATGGTCATTATGGCCAAACAGTTCTATTTTTGTTTCATCAGACCAGAGAACATTTCTCCAAAAAGTACGATCTTTGTCCCCATGTGCAGTTGCAAACCGTAGTCTGGCTTTTTTATGGCGGTTTTGGAGCAGTGGCTTCTTCCTTGCTGAGCAGCCTTTCAGGTTATGTCGATATAGGACTCGTTTTACCTTGTATATAGATACGTTTGTACCTATTTCCTCGGGGATTGATTTGCACTTTTCGCACCAAATTATGTTCATCTCTAGGAGACAGAACGCGTCTCCTTCCTGAGCAGTATGACAGCGGCGTGGTCCCATGGTGTTTATACTTACGTACTATTGTTTGTACAGATGAACGTGGTACCTTCAGGCGTTTGGAAATTGCTCCCAAGGATGAACCAGACTTGTGGAGGTCTACAATTTCTTTCTGATGTCTTGGCTGATTTCTTTTTATTTTCGCCTGATGTCAAGCAAAGAGGCACTGAGTTTGAAGGTAGGCCTTGAAATACATCCACAGGTACACCTCCAATTGACTCAAATGATGTCAATTGGGTCAGAAGTTGGTCAGAAGCTTCTAAAGCCATGACATCATTTTCTGGAATTTTCTAAGCTGTTTAAAGGCACAGTCAACTTAGTGCATGTAAACTTCTGACCCACTGGAATTATTAATTATGATACAGTGAATTATATGTGAAATAATCTGTCTGTAAACAATTGTTGGAAAAATTCCTTGTGTCATGTACAAAGTAGATTTGTGGAGTGGTTGAAAAACGAGTTTTAATGACTCCAACCTAAGTGTATGTAAACTTCCGACTTCAGCTGTATATTCTAAGAAAGAGCACTACTTACTTTTCAAGTGCATGAACATTCTATTTTAGTGTGCAAGATGGAAGGTAGCCTAGCGGTTAAGAGTATTGGGCCAGTAACTGAAAGCTCACTGGTTCGAAAAAATCTACCATTCTGCCCTTGAGCAAGGCAGTTAACCTCCAAAAACTGATGTCGATTAAGGCAGCCCCCCGCACCTCTCTGATTCAGAGGGGTTGGGTTAAATGCGGAAGACACATTTCGGTTGAATGCATTCAGTTTTGCAACTGACTAGGTATCCCCTTTCCCTAATCAAAAGGGGACCATCGCGCTCTCTCAGAAGTTTGGTTGGTGGGTAAAACTTGTAAATTCAGATAAGCGAAAGGGTGTGATGGGTCCACACTCAAAAAGATGTTGGATAAAGCTTACTTTTTTTGTGTAATGTATTTACCATGAAGTCATTTCAAGAAAAAGGGCACTGTAAAAGGAATCCGTACTACGAAAACAATTACACTGTTTCTTGAGTTAAATAAGAAGTTAAAGTTCTACCACAGTATATTATTTTCTACCTCTGAACCTCCAGAATCCTTATTCCCCCATGGCCTGGATCCCATGACATCTCTCACTCCTTGTTATGACTGTAAATGTTATATCTACCCAGCCTGGGATAGCACATCACTCACTCCTCGGTGTTAATGTAGGTGTAATCGGACAATACAGTCTCCTAGCCTAATTCAGGCCTTTAAACCTGTGATCTGTGCCCCACCATAGTACAGCCTCAGCCTGACATGCTGCATTAATCCAAGCTGCTGCACCCACCAAAGTCAGCTTATACAAATGAAGGACACCCAGCCAAGAGTGGAGACTGGGAATTTCTCTCTTTTTCTCTCTATCCCTTCTTTATTTTGCATTGAGAGCAAAATCCTGAGCCTGATCTGTGTGAAGCGTGGGCTGGTGGGAGACGATTGGAGATGCGACAGAGGGAGGTTAGGGAGGGAGAGATGGAGGGAGCTAGCACCACGCAGCGTCCCACCGCCTCTCTGCCGCTCCGCTTTGCCACATCAAACCAGTGGCTTTCGACACACATAGATCAATGAGAGCTGCCATGGCAGGGAGAGAGAGCTGACAAGAAGATAAGCACAGCTCAGACAAGTTCATCTATGTCATGTTGTTATCCCTGATTTTAAAGCTTTTTTTAAGGAGGCCTGGTAACCTATTACCCTTGTAGCCTATTCTAAAAAATATATATATTTTACTCTTATCATGGGAATGCACTAACTTTACTATACTATGACAACAATATGTTTGTTGCAACTTCTTGGAACTGCAGTGGTGACAATGTCCAACCTTGTCGAGTTTAAACTGTGGAAAGTATTTGTAGAGAAATGTAATTTCACTGGCCATCTAACAACTGGAGTGCAATGCCCTGTCTGGCATGCTGCTAGTCCGGACTGTTATTTTCAGGAGACGTAGCATCACATGTACATTGTCTAACAACAACTGGGGGTGATGGTGAAGAGATATTAAGACAAGAACACTCAAATTACATTTAAAAAATAAAAAATACCCTACTGATCTCATCTCCAGAGCTTGAATTCATCTTAATAAAAAACGAAAAAAACACCTTCAAAAGAGCTGCATTAAGACTCTTAATTACAAAGCACATTATTTATTGTGTCTTATCTCAGTATAAGTGGTGGTTATTTTCTATACCCTGTGGAGACCAATGGAAGACGAAGTCAAGATGAAGTCTATTTTATCTTGTACATTTTTCATAGATGTGTTGAAGGTGTAAAGCAGCACGTACAGTAGAGTTCAGCAATCCCCTTGGCTTCACAGTGAACTGTCTTTGAAATGGAACATAGATGTTCAATTATCCACAAGTGCTTTCACTTCATTTTGACACGGGTTGACATGGGTTTTAAGATATATATATATTTATTTTTTATACAAAATACAAAACATAAACATACAAAAGACGCACCCAAACATCAACGACTTCACTCCTTCCCAGATGCGCCTGTTCTCACCGGTATCTCCAGTGACAGGCTGACAGGCTGCACTACTCTCCGCCACATGTCCTCAAATTGCATAATTTTGTTCCTTTCTGTTGCCAACACTCTTTCAATATGTTCATGATGATTGCTTTTTTAACAAATGTTCCCTTAGTTCAAGAGTTTTGAGTTCATTAACTTGTGTGCTTCATGCCTTTGATGACCTGTATGTCTCCGTGTGTTTTTTGTTAGTGGTGTTATGATGTGCTTTGGTGCATTAGTATCTGTCCGCCAATGTTGAAGAATCAATACTGTTGACCTCTGCTGATAACAGCCACAGCCAGCTCTGCTTGAAAACATCACAGCTCCTGACACTGATGTATCGGAGTCACCCAGCCCATGGACTGGTGATGTCCCCTCCAGGCATGATGGGTAGCAGAAAGCCAAGCTGAGCATCATCACAGGGACTTTGGGAGGGGAAACAAACAATGGCTTATTTCCCTCAAGTCAGGAAGTGGATCTGGAATTCAATACGGCAGTCAATTACACCCCTGCACAATTCTATAGGCAATAGAATGAATTGAGCGCACACAGCCTTGTGGTGATAATGGGATGGGATGGGATAGGCTTCTGGTACCAGTCAGTATCTTACCTACCCCAGCACCACCCACCCCTGTAAGCAGCCCTTTATCACACTGAGGCACACCATCACACCCCCATACTGAGATCAGCTATTTTCAGCAGGAGAAAGCATCCCTCTGTGAGAGTTCTCAAAGGCGCAATGTGTGTGTGTGTGTGTGTGTGTGTGTGTGTGTGTGTGTGTGTGTGTGTGTGTGTGTGTGTGTGTGTGTGTGTGTGTGTGTGTGTGTGTGTGTGTGTGTGTGTGTGTGTGTGTGTGTGTGTGTGTGTGTGTGTGCGTGTGTGTGTGTGTTGGGATAAATTAACGCATATTTCTAACAAAGAGAGAAAAGGGATGATAAGAGAAGCTGTCTGCCTTTTACATTCCAGGCAAAGTCTAAACATGTCCTGAAATCCAAAGCAATCCTTGACTTGAGATAACACATGGAACCATTAGGCCTGTAAATGGTCATAATTTGTTATGGGAAATTCATGAACAAAGACTTTGATGGCTTTTTTGAGGAATTATTAACGGAGGTTTTTATATATATATATAAGGAGCCTTCTATTAGCTTTTCTCAAGGACAGGCCTTGGGCAAATCCAGTGGGACAGAGAGAAAGAGAAAATGAGACAGAAAAAGAAAGAGAGAGAAATAGAGTGAGAGAGGGAGGGAAAGAGCAAGAGAGAGAGAGAATGACAGAGGGAGGCACAGGCAGACAGAGCAAATAGAGGAGGTATATTGAAGCTTTGATTAAATCTTTATGGACCTTTCATTTGTTTGAAAAAATTGATTTCCCTTTGATTTTGTGTAGCTCACATCTATTGTGGAACAACCTAATCAATAATTTAATACCCTCCTGTACCTGTCAGGTTTAAGACCATCAATAGTACGTTTATCAGAGTTGAGAGCTTGAGGAAAAAGGTGCTTGGGATTCTTTTTTATTTGTATTTTAAAATATAATCTCAAACTGTACCGCATAGAAGTACCATAATAGTACCTAAAGTACCTTAACAGATAGGCTTACATTTCTCACATTTCCAAATTGAGAGTTTAAGTTGTTTTCCAATAGATTTTCCTTATCCTAGAAGCTCATACATAGCCATAGTAAACTGTATGGTGGAATACTATGCTGTTAAAAAAGCACTGTCGACTCAACTTGAAACACGTTTCCCTTTCTGTGTCTGCATCAGAGGCCTAGTGTCTTCCTTCCTGATTTCTAGCATGAGCACAATCAGAAATAGACAAACATGATCACAAAAACATTTGGTTTCGTGGAAAGAAACAAGTGTCCAGTCAAAACAGCACATGACCCTTCTGAGGCTGTCGGCAGCCTGAAAACAATACGCTCTTGTTGAGCTTGTTTCCCATTCTCTCCAACCGTTGCTCAATGCTTTCAGTTAAGGTTCAAATCAAGGCCCCCTTCAACATAAATTGGCTTTCTAACTACATGTTTGTCTCTCAAACATGCATACTTCCAGTGCCTCTTTTCACATGCATTCATGGAGAGGGAAAATCACAGACGTTACACACAGGGCCTCACAGCACACACTTACAAACAGAAACAGACATATACACAGGGATCACAGGAGGTTGGTGGCACCTTAATTGGGTAGAACGGGCTCGCAGTATTGACTGTTGACTGGAGCGGAATAGCTGGGATGGTATCAAATACATCAAACACATGGTTTCCAGGTGTTCGATGCAATTCCACTTGCTCCGTTCCGGACATTATTAGGAGCCGTTATCCCCTCAACAGCCTCCGGTGACAGGGAAAGTAGCACGTCACACTCTTACAAATATACACTGAGTGTACAAAACATTAGGAACACCTGTTCTTTCCATGACATAGACTGACCAGGTAAATCCAGGTGAAAGCTATGATCCCTTATTGATGTCAATTGTTAAATCCACTTCAATCAGTGTAGATCATGGGGAGGAGACAGGTTAAAGAAGGATTTTTAAGCCTTGAGACAATTGAGACATGGATTGTGTATGTGTGCCATTCAGAGAGTGAATGGGACAAAAGATTTAAGTGCCTTTGAACGGGGTATGGTAGTAGGCGCCAGGTGCACCGGTTTGTGTGTGTCAAGAACTGCACTGCTGCTGGGTTTATCAAGCTCAACAGTTTCCCTTGTGTATCAAGAATGGTCCACCACCCAACGGACATCCAGCCAACGTGACACAACTGGAAAGCATTGGAGTCAACATGGGCCAGCATCCCTGTGGAACGCTTTCGACAACTTGTAGAATCCACGGCTGACAAATTGAGGCTGTTCTGAGGGCAAAAGGGGGGTGCAACTCAATATTATGAAGGTGTTCCTAATGTTTTGAACCCTCAGTGTACACAGGGCTAGCATAGCAGCACACACTCAAACATACACACACAGCAGTATTTACTCAGTAAACAGGGACAAGTGACCTCTCCAGACCTGTTGTGAGTTGACAGAGATCACATATTACGAGCACTTCACAGTTATTTTGCAGTCCAGCTGTCACACCATTGCCTTTGAGGGGGTCGTTTAAAATCAGCAAGAAACACTCAATAGTTTTGGACATGACTGGTAAACAATGAATCTAGCTGCTAACATTCACTTGAAAAATAACTGACTCTGGCAACACTGAATGGGATAAAGACAGCCATTCAGATGAATGCCAGGGACCTCAGTCTGGAAATAGATCCAATATTACCTCCTGCTGTAAAATGAAGTGTCTCCTCTGGTTTGACATTCATTTCCATTCCAGGGCTGTATGTGACTGTACTTGGCAGATGCTGATGGCCTAGTCCCCTCTGATACCGGCATAACACAGTCACCCACATGTATTTCACCTCAGTAATTTCCTGAGTCTGTTGAGTGCGCGCTCGTGTATATGGTACCTGATGAATGGGGTGACAAATGGTGACTATTTGCAATGCCCTTTCCCTTCTATGGTTGCATTTGCACTCGACCGTAGGTCACTGTGAATTTGACGGGCCAAGCCATTTCTGACCCGGGGAAAGCACATATTTGCATACAAAGAGTTCTGCTGGAACAGCTGAACGGAGAGTAATTCAACTGCAAAGCCAGAGCAGCACAAAACTCTGCTGACAGCCCATGCTGTCATCCTCAGGGACAAGGTAATAAACTAGAGCTGTTTCTCCAGATTGCAACACCTCTGACGCTTTTTTCAACAAATAAATAAACAATAATAATCAGGTAGCGAGCGAGCAGGAAATAAGGCTCCCACAAACTATTTACAAAAATCAAAACACAAGATCAGACTATGCACGGCCACTCACATTAGAATGGAGCAACAACACATTTTTCTGTGAAAGGGCTTTTGTTATCGTTAGGACCGGTGGGACAAATGAGAGGCACGCATGAAAGAAGCTGTGTCTGATGCATCTTTATCAGCCCAGCCTGGCTGGCTGCATCACACACACACGTACACGCACACACACGGCTCCACCATGCACCAGCACCACCTCACCCCATATAAACAGTAGGCTCCGCTCTGCTGGAATCCAATGCAACACAAAGAGAACATAATGTCATACCTCAGGTGACCAAACAAACATACCCAGGGAATTCAATAAGAAAACAACTCACGGTCTGTTAGTCTGTTCAAGTCTGCCACCGCCACAGTGGCTATCTTATATGACCAGAACAGAACTACAGGTGAGGCGGAAGACAAGCTTATCACAAACAGCCCAGTGATGTTGGTTTAACGACAGGAGACGATGTACTGCTATCTCTGGCAGAGGGCAATTATCCGCCTAAATGTCAAGCTTTTAAAACCCAATTGAAGGTGAAGGGGAAAAAAAGACTTTTATGTCTTGCCAGAATAAACATGTTTCTTAGAATATTTAAAGAGGTTTGATCTTTTATTCATTTTCATTTTCATTTATTTATCCAGGATAGTTCACTCAGTAACAAGTGCCACTGTTTACATGGAGTCCCAGGAGCCATATTATTATTTCTACAGTACTGCCTGATCCACTGGAGTGGTTAGATATAGACTCATTGGTGTATAAGACAGGACACGGTTCATTGGCTCATTGGTCGGTGTCTCAGACGGTTCACAGAGGACAGCCACTGGGCCATCATGATACTATCCCCAAACACCGCCGAGAGAACGGATGAAAATGTCAGGGAACATTCTTCATAATGTTAAGCCACACTTACAGTCACCACCCAATCACCCTACATTTGTCCAAGAGGAGCCGTTTGCTCTAAAGAGAGTAGTGCTTGGGGACTTGGGGAAACACACAACAGTGCTTGTGGGACTTTGAATGGGGAAAAAGGTTAGATCCCCATGCTCTGATGGTTCCTGCATGTGCCCGCTGCTGTGGCCTCAAAACTTCCACCGGAGAGGACCTGTCAATACCATGAGGCCGGCCTGCAGAGTGATGTCCGCGGGGGACCCATGGTGTTTGTGTGTGGGGCTGCTAATTATCGAACAGAGGCCCCACCCCCACCACCACTACAACTGCTATTGGCGACTTTAGATAATTTGATTTGATTTCCCTTTGTCCCCAACACAAAGGACACAATGGCCCTTTCTGGTCCGCAGTTTGTCATACTGTATGTAGATCATTGGGTTTACACTGGATTCCTGGCTGGGTCACTTCAAGGTGGGAGAGACTACATAGGACGAGAGTCCATAACACGTGGTATTGCTAGTTTGGTTGACATGTGGTAGCTGGTTGAGAGTGACAGCGTGGTGAGCGATATCTATTTTTTCTATTATAGTATACAATTAAAGCTGCAATATTCAACTTTTTGGGCGACTTGACCAAATTCACATATAAATGTGAGTTATAGATCTGTCATTCTCATTGAAAGTAAATCTAAGAAGTGGTAGATCTGCGCTATTTCTATGCTTCCTGTTCTTAAGTTTAGTTTTTACGTGTTTTACTTTCGGTTTTATACACCTGCTTCAAACAGCTAAAAATATAATATTAAACTATAACAAGTCAGGAAATGGCGGAATGATTTCTGCACCTTTAAGGAAAATGCATGCTTGGATGTAGAGTTAGCAAGCGGTTCTGAATATTCTCAGAAATGTATCAGCCATGTATCAGCCATGACTAATCTGGGTGAAAAAACTGTGGAAAACATCAAAAACTTGATTCTTTGATCATTCAGAACAACTGTTCTTCTATTTCTGATTTCAACAACATGAAAACCAACCAAACATTCTAAGGAGAGTCTTGACAGAGAAGGCGACAGAGTGTCTCTCCTTCTGTCTAGTGCTCGCAGTATGCGGTGGCCATATTAGCCTCGTTGCCCTATAAATGTGACACAGCCACAGCCTATTAACACACGTCTCTGTGGCTATATCGTTACAGCCCTGGCCAGACTTAGTGTCCCACTGGCCCGACAGATTGATGTGAATGAGTTTAGGAAGCCCCAGACACAGTGGCTCTAAATCTTGGCTGAGGTCAGGTGGTGGAACAGAACACGTCACAGGCCGCGCTGAATAGAGGCAGCGCTGGATAGACAGATGTCCCGTCGGTGAAAACTCACTGCAGGGAGGAATGCATGAAATGGATCTGACAAACAGCACCATGTTGAATAGAGAAGTCACATTGAATCAGGAAGCTCTGCCTGCCTGTACAGAAACATGTTGCATTTGGCATGAGGCAGCCCCCCCCCCCCCCCCCCCCCCATTTTTCTCTCTCTGTCTCTCCCTCTCTCTCTCTGTACACAACAGGGTCTGCTGCAATTAGCATGGCCGTCTCCCCAGTCTAAATATCCAGGCAGCAGTACTGTAACCCTGCCAGAGCAGAGCAACAGAGAGAGAGAGAGAGAGAGAGAGAGAGAGAGAGAGAGAGAGAGAGAGAGAGAGAGAGAGAGAGAGAGAGAGAGAGAGAGAGAGAGAGAGAGAGAGAGAGAGAGAGAGAGAGAGAGAGAGAGAGAGAGAGAGAGAGAGAGAGAGAGAGAGACACACACACACAACTCCTCCACAGTCTCAAGGAATGTGAGGCATTTCCTTTAATGTGCTTTGGCCTTGCTGGGTCAGAGGAACTAACCAAAGCTCCCCTTGCCTCGCCTCGCCTGCCTCACACGAGCAGAGCAGAGTGATTCAGAACAAAACTTCCTGTTTAACTGTCCCCAAAATAAATATGGCTTAACTGAAATCCCTACTTTTCATTCTTTCTATCTCTCTATCTCTCTCTTTCACTCTCTGTCTCTTTTTCTGTCTCTCGTTCTCCCATTCGTAAGTTCAAATGCACATTTTTCTTACAGTACCTCTCTAATGCTGGTTTCTGAAATAACACAGCCATAGGAGTTGGCAAGACAGCACAAACAGATGTGGGACCAATCTACCCATCTAGCTACTCCCTGTCTACCTGGCTGCCTGGCTGTAGGTTGGGTCACACAGTTCTGCTTGCTCCTCTCCCCAGAACGTTCCAACAGAGCGTTTCTGCTGAGAGCTGAGAGTCTGTAATGATAGTTCTGTCATCAGATCCTCAGGAGAGTACATCATTAAACTTGATCAGGACACAGCCACATAACAGCCCCGTTCAGAGGCCAGAGATCACTGATGCTGGTCAAAGACATACTGTAGCAAGTAGCCAGTCTGTCAGTTACAGATAAGAATAGGCACGCTGAACAATCATTAGTGAGAAATATTCTCCTCTTGATCATCCCCTTTTTCACATTCCCAACGCAACTAAGTCGAATGGTTATATAAGTTCTATGTACTGTAACCAGTCTTCAATATGGCAAAAATACTGTGGTCTCGTTACGCAAATAGCTGTGACAAAGAATGTGACAGCTGTCAGTTTGTTCTGTTACTACATACATTTTGGTCAGATATTTGTGCAGCAATAAACCCACAACGGTCTTTAAAGATCAGTTAAATGTTAACTTGTCAAGCAACTGGTGCCTGGCTTTGAGCAACTCCAAATTGACCTTGATTGGTGTGTCTCAACACAACAGCCACTTGGGACTAAATAATTTCCTTAAACACTGAGTGAGCAGTCACTTTACGCCAGCACTACCAACGTGTTGGAGGAAACGCTGTTCAACAGATGGCCGAGTCAGCTTGCCCGTCCCGCCACAAGGAGTTGCTAGAGCACGATGAGCCAAGGAAAGCCCCCCCAAGCCAACTGTGACACACTGTGGGATCGAACCCCAGGCTGTATTAGTGCCTCAGCACCGCGATGCAATGCCTTAGACCGCTGCGCCACTCGGGAGGCTACCTCAAGCCTCCTTAACAGGTTACGATGCGACCAAGAAATATAGTTTTTTAAGCTAAAAATATCTCTAAAGGCTTGAAAGGTCAACATGCCTTTCCACTTTTATTGAAGATTGATTTTCTGTAGTAGGAGCAGGCGTGGACAGAGCGAGAGCATTATCAATCTCAGGTTGACCTTTCAGGAGACCTTTGTCTCTGTGTTAGAGAGTTTATTAAAGGCTGTTAGAGCAGGATGCGTCATCAGCGGTCATTCTGCCAATCAGAATGCACTATTAGGGGTCATTTAGCCTATCAGAACACACCATGAGGGCTCATTCAACCTATTAGAACACACCAGCCATACAGATCAACCTATCAGAAAACACTGGCCGTATGGGTCCAACCTATCAGAGCACACCGACCGGGCATACAGATCCAGTTAATCACAATCCACCTTCAGAGGTCATCAGACCTATCACAACCCACCTTCAGAGGTCATCAGACCTATCACAACCCACCGTCAGAGGTCATTAGACCTATCACAACCCACTTTCAGAGGTCATTAGACCTATCACAACCCACCTTCAGAGGTCATCAGACCTATCACAACCAACCGGGAGTGGAGATATACCGCACAGATTATTTTTGATTTATCTGTTCAACGAACTCAGGACAGCTTGCATACTTTACATTCCTGCCATATTATACATTTGTGCAGAGATACTTTTTTTTTTTACATCAGTCAGATTGGTTATCTTTTACAAGGACATAGCTGCTATTGTGTGCACCCGGAAGGCTTTGATCGTATTCGAGGCAGACTACATTGCATCGGATTGCGAAATCTTAGCGTTAGCTGATATGTTAAACACCTAACTAGGACTTCTGAGATCAGGCAGGTAACTGTAATGTAGTCCGCCTAGAACGCAGCCATTGTATATTCAAGCATCATGGTAAGTACACTTATACAGTGCATTCGGAAAGTATTCAGACCCATTCTCCTTTTCCACATTTTGGTACGTTACAGCCATAATCTAAATTAGACTATATATTTTTTTCTCCTCATCAATCTACACATAATAAGCCATAATCGCAAACCAAAAATTGTTTTTTAGCATTTTTTGCGAACCTTTTTAAAAAAAAAACATCAGAAATACTTTATTTACATAAGTATTCAGACCCTTTGCTATGAGACTCAAAATTGAGCTCAGGTCGATCCTGTTTCCATTGATTATCCTTGAGATGTTTCTACAACTTGATTGGAGTTCACCTGTGGTAAACTAAATTGATTGGACATGATTTGGAAAGGCACACACCTGTCTATATAAGGTCCCACAGTTGACAGTGCATGTCAGAGCAAAAACCAAGCCATCAGGTCGAAGGAATTGTCTGTAGAGCTCCGAGACAGGATTGTGTCGAGGCACAGATCTGGGGAAGGGTAATAAAACATTTCTGCAGCATTTAAGGTTCCCAAGAACACAGTGGCCTCCATCATTTTTAAATATAAGAAGTTGGAAACCACCAAAACTCTTCTTAGAGCTGGCCACACAGCCAAACTGAGCAATCGGGGGAGAACGGCCTTGGTCAGGGAGGTGACCAAGAACCCGATGGTAACTCTGTGGAGATGGGAGAACCTTTCAGAAGGGCAACCATCTTTGCAGCACTTCACCTATCAGGCCTTTATGGTAGAGTGGCCAGACGGAAGCTACTCCTCAGGAAAATGCACGACAGCCTGCTTGGAGTTTGCCAAAAGGCCCCTAAAGAATTCTTAGACCATGAGAAACAAGATTCTCTGGTCTGATGAAACAAAGATTGAACTATTTGGCCTGAATGGCAAGCGTCACGTCTGGAATAAACCTGGCACCATCCCTACGGTAAAGCATGGTGGTGGCAGCATCATGCTGTGGGGATGTTTTCAGCGGCCGGGACTGGGAGACTAGTCAGGATCGAGGGAAAGCTGAACGGAGCAAAGTACAGAGAGATCCTTGATGAAAACCTGTTCCAGAGGACTTAGCACCTCAGACTGGGGCAAAGGTTCACCTTCCAACAGGACAACAATTCTAAGCACACAGCCAAGACAACGCAGGAGTGGCTTCGGGACAAGTCTCTGAATGTCCTTGAGTGGCCCAGCCAGAGTCCAGGCTTGAACCCGATCTAACATCTCTGGAGAGACCTGAAAATAGCTGTGCAGCCAACCTGACAGAGCTTGAGAGGATCTGCAGAGAAGAACGGGAGAAACTCCCCAAATACAGGTGTGCCAAGCTTGTAGCATCACAACCAAGAAGACTTGAGGCTGTAATCGCTGCCAATGGGGCTTCAACAAAATACTGAGTAAAGGGGCCGAATACTTCTGTAAATGTGATATTTCCGTGGGTTTTTATATACATTTTTTTTTAAATAAAAAAGCGTTTTTTGCTTTGTCATTATGGGGTATTGTTTGTAGATTGATGAGGGAAAAAACAGAATTTAATCAATTTTAGAATAAGGCTGAAACGAAACTAAATATGGAAAAAGTTAAGGGGTCTGAATACTTTCCGAATGCACTGTATATACAAAAGTATGTGGACACCCCTGAACATGTGTGGATTCGGCTATTTCAGCCACAATTGATTGAAGACAGGTATATAAATCGAGCACACAGCCATGCAATCTCCATACACAAATAATGGCAGGAGAATGGCCTTACTGAAGAGCACAGTGACTTTCAAAGTGGCACCGTCATAGGATACCTGTCACGACTTCTGCCGAAGTCGTTGCCTCTCCTTGTTCGGGCGGTGCTCGGCGGTCGACGTCACCGGTCTTCTAGCCATCATTGATCCATTTTTCATTTTCCATTGGTTTTGTCTTGTCTTCCCACACACCTGGTTTCAATCCCATTCATTACCTGTTGTGTATTTAACCCTCTGTTTCCCCTCATGTCTTTGTCAGAGATTGTTTTATGTCAGTGTTGTTTATGGTTATATAGGTGTGCGACGGGTCCTCGTACCCATGTTTATTTTATGTATGTACATATTAGTGTTTGGAGCATGTTAAGTGGACATATATTAAAAGACTCCATTTACACTCCGTTTGACTCTCCTGCGCCTGACTTCCCTGCCACCTATACACACGACTCTGACAATACCACCTTTCCAACAAGTCACTTCGTCAAATTTCGGCCCTGCTAGACCTGCACCGGTCAACTGTAAGTGCTGTGGAAAGTGGTGGAAACGACTAAAAGCAACAACGGCTCAGCCGCGAAGTGGTAGGCCACACAACCTCACAGAACGGGACCGCTGAAGCACATAGCGTGTAAAAATCGTTTGTCTTCAGTTGCAACACTCACTACCAAGTTACAAACGGCCTCTGGAAGCAATGTCAGCACAAGAACGGCTCGTCAGGAGCTTCATGAAATGCGTTTCCATGGCCTAAGCCACGAGCCTAAGATAACCATGAGCAATGCCAAGCATAGGCCTGAGTGGAGTAAAACATATTTTCTGTAGTGATGAATCACGCTTTACCATATGTCAGTCCGATGGACGAATCAGAGTTTGGCGGATGCCAGGAGAACACTAACTGTCCCAATACATAGTGTCAACTGTAAAGTTTGGTGGAGGAGGAATAATGGTCTGGGGCTGTTTTTCATGGGTCGGGCTAGGCCCCTTAGTTCCAGTAAAGGGAAATCTTAATGCTACAGATATCATAGATGATTCCAACTTTGTGACAATCAGTTTGGGGAAAGCCCTTTCCTGTTTCAGCATGACCATGCCCCTGTGCACAAAGGGAGGTCCATACAGAAATGTTTTGTTGAAATCTGTGTGGAAGAACATGACTTGCCTGTACAGAGCCCTGACCTCAACCCCATTGACCACCTTAGGGATGAATTGGAACGCCGACTGCGAGCCAGGCCTAATCACACAACATCAGTGCCCGACTTCACTAATGCTCTTGTGGCTGAATGGAAGCAAGTACCCGCAGCAATGATCCAAAATCTAGTGGAAAGCCTTCCCAGAAGAGTGGAGGCTGTAATAGCAACAAGGGGGGACCAACTCCATATTAATGCCCATGATTTTGGAATAAGATGTTTGACAAGCAGCTGTCCACATACATTTGGTCATGTGGTGTATGATTTTCAGAAAAAGAGGAAATGGCATGATGACATAGGAGCCTCATCTTTCTCACCCTCATATTTGTTAGGGAGTTAAGGACTGCGTAACAAATGACACTTCCTTCCCTATATGGTACACAACTTTTTTTTTTACCAGAGCCCAATTGGCCCTGGTCAAAAGTAGTGCTCTATAAAGGAAATAGGGTGCCACTTGGGATGCAAAAACGATGTCTGCCTTCATTGCACAAAAAACAAAACCAGGCTCATTGGTATGCTGAGAAATATCAGTAATACCTGTGATGTTGTTGAGTATGATAATCCCAGTCTTTACTCATGGTAATCTCTCAGTCTGTGGTTACGGCGGCAAAAAGCCCAGTCTACACACACACCATGGATCTCCTGGGCCAAGACAGAGAGCAGACACACACATAGACAGGACTCAGACCGCCAATGTTAAAAACACCATCCACCAGCCATAACAAATAACTGAACCAGCCAGACAGGACACAACAACTACACAAAGCCACAGTTAGTTACACAGTAAAGTCAGTGACAGAAAACACCACAGCTAAACAGTGACAGGCTATATGACAGGCAGGCCTTAAAACAGAACACAGCACAACAACAGTTCCTCCATGTACAAAAGTTATACTCCATAGATCTTCACGGTGGAGAGGGAACCTGTGCTTTTCAAAGGGAGAGGCACCACAGCACAGCAGCCGTAGACTGAAGGTACACCTGCCACAACAAAACAACAAGGGCCATCGTCCCCGTTGCTAGGACTGTTGGTTGCCATAACAAGCCTATATTTTGGTGCTTTAATTGGCCATCTGCTGCCAGAGAACTGTAAACACACCGGCAGACACAAAGATACAGCCCTGGGTATCCATGGGGGACTGCAGTCCTAGTTCCGCTACATTTGCATTCTGATAGGCCTATTAGAATCCTGTGTTTATTTGTTTGTTTTTTTGAATATCACAGAAGAGAACCTGTCACAGAAACACATCCGACTAAACAAACAGGACACTTCACTCAAAAAAGAAAAGGATGGAAAAAAGAGGCAGCAAAAGAGCAGATAAATATATGACAAAATTGTGTGGCGCCAGGGATTTCCGTGTTGTTATTCAAAGTGCAGTACTCTGTAAAATCATTTTAAATATGCTGGGGGAACAACAGAAAAGGATGAATCTGAAAACAAAGCATGGGATCATTACAAAGAAAGAGTGGCATTTGCTCACTGCATAATGACTCAGTGACAGAAATTCAATCAGTTTGGAGGCTGCTTACCACCCTCAAAAATGAAGCTGGGAATTGATAATTTAGCTTGATTCGTGTCTGAGTATTTATGAATAACAACGAAGCACACAACAATTAGCTGAGTTAATTTCTGCTAATAATAAATCCTATAAGCCTGGCAGAGACATATGGGATCTATACATAATATCCAGAAAATCACTACACAAAAGGTGCTCAAAGGGTTCTTCAGCTGGCCCCACAGGAGAACCCTTTGAAGAAGGGTTCTACCTGGAACTAAAAAGGGTTGTCCTATGGGGACAACCGAAGAACCCTTTTGGAACCCTTTTTTCTAAGAGTGTATGAAAACTGTACAGTACGAGTCCGATCAGAATTCTAAGTACCCATTCACTTGGATCTATTCAAAGTCATAGCATCTAACAAAGTGTCCATCCAGGTGGTAGCTAACAGTAGACGACATGCATAAATAAGACCGCATGAAAAACACCTTGTGTACGTGTGGCTTGATACCTAAGACATGACCATGCATGCCCTACTCTCCCCAGTCTTTTGAACAGCGTCATGCAAGCGAGAGAGAATGAGGTGTTGTGTCGAGATGTGTTCCCCTCTGGGAATAATGTTCCACCATTCATTTGAAGAGGTATCATCAGCAAAACAGCACTGATGACGGCTCACTGACACGTCACCTTGGCATACCAAGTGTTTTCATTCATTTCTAGGCACATTTTAACATAGCATATAGGCCATTTAGCGACGTTCAATAGTGATTGCATATATTTCCACATGGGTTGCCCCAGGAAGAATCGAATCCATGACTCTGGCGTTGCCAGCACCATGCTCTACCAACTGAGCCATACAGGATCAAGAAGACCACCATTCATATGTCATTGTAAACATTCATTGATATGCATCATACCTTCAATCTTTCTCAGAGCGGTCTGGCATGCGTCCTGGCTGGGGAACTCAAAGGGGTTGTTGCAGGTCCGTATGCTGTCACACTCACACTTCCCATCAATGATGTTGCAGCCCGTGATCAGGTTCTCGTTGCACGGCTCAAATCCCAACAACTGGTCGTCGTCCCAGTTTTCGTCTGATCAGGAAGAAAGGTACATTGAGGGCAATGTCAACGTAATATTACATCAAATCAAGGACATGAACTTTTTGGTTTTATTATCTATGTTTGCCAGCATACCTCATACTGTACATAATCCATGATCAAGTAAACAATATAACATTTCATAAATGTTTCAATTCAAGATTTGTTTTCATGATGCCTCCAACAATCATAACTGAACATTGTTACCAGTACTCACACTATACCCCAAGAATGTATTCCAAATACAAAACTATAAAGGTCAGTTACTGTATTTTGTCAACTCCTCAGCTGAAATATTGATCATTATGGTGTATGACAGTGGGAACATCGCAAATGGCACCCTACCCTTACAGATGTAGGATCTTAATTTGATCACCCTGTTGCAGGAGAACTTTCCTGCAATTGAAACAATGTAAGACTTGTAGTGTATTTGAGGTTTAAAAAGGCTTCTAAAGTTTGCAATTTTCACTTTGAAATTTCAGACATTATTTTCCCTTACGAACAATGTATCAACCCCCTTAATTAGAATCGACATAATAATTCACATTCCCTGTTGCTGCATGATTATTTTCCTGCTGTAGCAAACTGGCTCAAATGAAGATCCTACAATGTAGAATAATAGTGAAGACATCAAAACTATGAAATAACACATATGGAATCTTGTAGTAACCAAAAAAGTGTTAAACAAATCAAAATATATATTATATTTGAGATTCTTCAAAATAGCCACCCTATGCCTTGATGACAGCATTGCACACTCTTGGCATTCTCTCAACCAGCTTCATGAGGTAGTCACCTGGAATGCAATTGTTAAAAGTTAATTGTGGAATTTCTTTCCTTCTTAATGTGTTTGACCCAATCAGTTGTGTTGTGACAAGGTAGGGGTGGTATACAGAAGATAGCACTATTTCGTAAAAGACCAAGTCCATATTATTGCAAGAACAGCTCAAATAAGCAAAGAGAAATGACAGTCCATCATTACTTTAAGACATGAAGGTCAGTCAATACAGAACATTTTCAAGAACTTTGAAAGTTTCTTCAAGTGCAGTCGCAAAAACTATCAAGCGCTATGATGAAACTGGCTCTCATGAGGACCGCCACAGGAAAGAAAGACCTGGAGTTACCTGTGCTGCAGAGGATAACTTCATTAGAGTTACCAGCCTCAGAAATTGCAGCCCAAATAAATACTTCACAGAGTTCAAGTAACAAGACACATCTCAACATCAACTGTTCAGAGGAGACTGTGTGAATCAGGCCTTCATGGTTGAATTGCTACAAAGAAACCACTACTAAAGAACAACAATAATAAGAAGAGACTTGCTTGGGCCAAGAAACACGAGCAATGGAATCTGTCCTTTGGTCTGATGGGTCCAAATTTGAGATTTTTGGTTCCAACCCCCGTGTCTTTGTGAGAAGCAGAGTAGGTGAACAGATGATCTCCGCATGTGTGGTTCCCACCGTGAAGCATGGAGGAGGAGGTGTGATGGTGTTGGGGTGCTTTGCTGTTGACACTGTCAGTGATTTATTTAGAATTCAAGGCACACTTAACCAGCATGGCGTTTCACAGCATACTGCAGCGATATGCCATCCCATCTGGTTTGCGCTTAGTGGGACTATCATTTGTTTTTCAACAGGACAATGACCCAACACACCTCCAGGTAATAGGGTGCCATTCAGGTGTACTGTTTGAAGCTAGCTAGCTCACCACATTATGTAGTTATATTTGCAGTGCAAACATGCAGTACATTTGAGATAGGGCAGTGCTTTTTCTCCAGCTCCCTTCTTAGTAGTGTGTGTGTGTGTGTGTGTGTGTGTGTGTGTGTGTGTGTGTGTGTGTGTGTGTGTGTGTGTGTGTGTGTGTGTGTGTGTGTGTGTGTGTGTGTGTGTGTGTGTGTGTGTGTGTTTGCTCGCACACTCGAGCATGTGTTGGCATACAGTATGTTTTGCACTTCCATCTTTGGGCATAAAAGTGACATTGAGAGTGTATGGGGAAATTCTTGAGTGTGTGTGTATACAGTTGTGGCCAGAAGTTTTGAGAATGACACAATATAAATTTTCACAAATTGCTGCCTCAGTTTGTATGATGGCAATTTGCATATACTCCAGAATGTTATGAAGAGTGATCAGATGAATTGCAATTATTTGCAAAGTCCCTCTTTGCCATGCAAATTAACTGAATCGCTAAAAACATTTCCACTGCATTTCAGCCCTGCCACAAAAGGACCAGCTGACATCATGTCAGTGATTCTCTCGTTAACACAGGTGTGAGTGTTGACGAGGACAAGGCTGGAGATCACTCTGTCATGCTGATTGAGTTTGAATAACAAACTGGAAGCTTCAAAAGGAGGGTGGTGCTTGGAATCATTGTTCTTCCTCTGTCAAACATGGTTACCTGCAAGGAAACATGTGCCGTCATCATTGCTTTGCACAAAAAGGGCTTCACAGGCAAGGATATTGCTGCCAGTAAGATTGCACCTAAATCAACCATTTATCGGATCATCAAGAACTTCAAGGAGAGCGATTCAATTGTTGTGAAGAAGGCTTCAGGGCGCCCAAGAAAGTCCAGCAAGTGCTGGGACCGTCTCCTAAAGTTGATTCAGCTGCGAGATCGGGGCACCACCAGTACAGAGCTTGCTCGGGAATGGCAGTAGGCAGGTGTGAGTGCATCTGCACGCACAGTGAGGCGAAGACTTTTGGAGGATGGCCTGGTGTCAAGAAGTACAGCAAAGAAGCCACTTCCCTCCAGGAAAAACATCAGGGACAGACTGATATTCTGCAAAAGGTAGAGGGATTGGACTGCTGAGGACTGGGGTAAAGTAATTTTCTCTGATGAATCCCCTTTCCGATTGTTTGGGGCATCCGGAAAAAAGCTTGTCCGGAGAAGACAATTTGAGCGCGAACAGTTTGGTGACGAACAATGCCTTTTCCAGCATGATGGAGCAC
This sequence comes from Salvelinus namaycush, assembly GCF_016432855.1. Lineage (NCBI taxonomy): Eukaryota > Metazoa > Chordata > Actinopteri > Salmoniformes > Salmonidae > Salvelinus > Salvelinus namaycush. Next base: position 29,312,943 of record NC_052321.1, read on the forward strand.
CTTGCCATAAGGCAAAAGTGATAACTAAGCGGCTCGTGGAACAAAACATCGATATTTTGGGTCCATGGCCAGGAAACTCCCCAGACCTTAATCCCATTGAGAACTTGTGGTCAATCCTCAAGAGGCGGGTGGACAAACAAAAAAACACAAATTCTGACAAACTCCAAGCATTGATTATGCAAGAATGGGCTGCCATCAGTCAGAATGTGGCCCAGAAGTTAATTGACAGCATGCCAGGGCAGATTGCAGAGGTCTTGAAAAAGAAGGGTCAACACTGCAAATATTGACTCTTTGCATCAACTTCATGTAATTGTCAATAAAAGCATTTGACACTAATGAAATGCTTGTAATTATACATCAGTATTCCATAGTAACATCTGACAAAAATATCTAAAGACACTGAAGCAGCAAACTTTGTGGAAATTAATATTTGTGTCATTCTCAAAACTTTTGGCCACGACTGTAGACAGACAGATACAGTAAAGTATGTGTATATTATTGTCAATAACTATGTGTCGGCTTTGCTGTGCCTTGCTTGACAATGTGATGTATAGGAAGCCCACTTATCAAGTGCTTGTACAGCATGAGAACTTCAAGGTCACTGACTATAGTTATTGAAAAGAGCTCTGTGTTGTCTGTGAAATGCATATGGTTCAAGGTCTGAGAACACAATGTACATGTGACTCATCACTATCTAAACTTCTAGCACTAAAAATACAGCAGGAAATACATTCATTCATCACAACACTGCATGTGTACATAAAAGATGTGGCCATGAATGCACAGGCCGAGAATCGAAGAAAGGATTTGGTGCTTTTGCCATATGTCTGTTATCATGATATACACTACTGTATTCTTTTTTAAATGGAAGATGTAGAATCATAACTTCTCTTCCAAAATTCTGTAATAATTCATAAGGGCATTGCCTAACTCAAACGTTCTTGGAAACCTATTGACATCAGTGCATGATTTATGTGGAAATTTGAGTTATGAAGCATTGCACACATTCTGTATCTCAAATTAGAATTTGGCCTGTAAAAGTTGGCTGAAACACCAAACCCAACACCAAAGCAATGCTAAAAGAAAACTGTTGAAGTTACAGCCCAATAGCATCTGAAGTCCCTGTGATTTTGTATGAGGATAGCTCTGGTTCCCTGTGGTGGCACCTGATAGTTATTTTAGCAGGGGGCCCTGCCTGCATATAGGAGGAGGCAGCATTAGCTGGCACTGAAGGTACCTACACTGAACAAAAATATAAACAATTTCAAAGATTGTACTGAGTTACAGTTCACATAAGGAAGTCAGTCAATTGAAATACATTCATTAGGCCCTAATCTATGGATTTCACATGACTGGGAATATACAGATATGCATATGTTGGTCACAGATACCTTACATTTTTTTTATCTGAAAACCAGTCCGTATCTGGTGTGACTACCACTTGCCTCATGCAGCGCAACACATCTCCTTCACATAGAGTTAATAAGGCTGTTGATTGTGGCATGTGGAATGTTGTTCCACTCCTCATCAATGGCTGTGCAAAGTTGCTGGATATTGGCGGGAACTGGAACACTGTCGACACGTCGATCCAGAGCATCCCAAACATGCTCAATGGGTGACATGTCTGGTAAGTATATAGGCCATGTAAGAACTGGGACATTTTTGGGGGCGTGCATTATCATGCTGAAACATGAGGTGATGGCGACGGTTGAATGGCACGACAAGGGGCCTCAGGATCTCGTCACAGTATCTCTGTGCATTAAAATTGCCATCGATAAAATGCAATTGTGTTTGTTGTCCGTAGGTTATGCCTGCCCCTACCATAACCCCACCGCCACCATTGGGCACTCTGTGCACAACGTTGACATCAGCAAACCGCTTGCCCACAGGACACCATTCACGCTGTCTGCCAAAGGCCCACTACAGTTGAAACTTCACGGATTCATCCGTGAAGAGTACACTTCTCCAGCGAGCCAATGGCCATCGAAGCTGAGCATTTGCACACTGAAGTCGATTATGACGCCGAACTGCAGTCAGGTCAAGACCCTGGTGAGGACGACGAGCATGCAGATGAGCTTCCCTGAAACAGTTTCTTCTGTTGTGCAAACCCACAGTTTCATCAGCTGTCCGAGTGGCTGGTCTCAGACGATCCCGCAGGTGAAGAAGCCGGATGTTGGAAGTGGATTACGGTAGAGAGGCGGCTTATGGCCGCTTATGTAACAGCTCTGGTGGACATTCCTGCAGTCAACATGCCAATTCCATGATCCTTCAAAACTGTTGCATTGTGTTGTATGACAAAACTGCACATTTTATTGTCCCCAGCACAACATGCAGATGTGTAATGATCATGATGTTTAAAGATGCACTATGCAGAAATCCCTCTGTCATATTCTGGTTGCTAAAACTCAAATAGTTCGCCTAATTTTAGTTTATGTGACAAAATAAGCTAGTATAGTGTAGATTCTCTACACTATCTAAACCACTGTGAAATATATTTTCCATAACCAACAATATTGTTGTTTCGGCTGTTTGAAGCTGGTGTACAAAACCGAAAGTAAAACATGTAAAAACAAAACTGAACAACGGGAATCACAGAGATCTAACGCTTCTTAGACTTGCTTTCAAGTAGAATGATAGATCTATAACTCACATTTCTAGGTGAATTTGGTCGGGTCGCCCAAAAAGTTACATATTGCCACATTAATCAGCTTCTTGATATGCCACACCTGTCAGGTGGATAGATTATTTTGGCAATGGAGAAATGCTCACTAACAGGGATGTAAACAAATTTGCGCAAAACATTTTATAGAAATAACCTTGTTGTGCATATGGCCAATTTCTGGGATGTTTTATTTCAGCTCATGAAACGTGGGACCAACACTACATGTTGTGTTATATTTTTGTTCAGTGTTTTAATTACTCAAGAGGAAAGATATTTCAAACGCTTAAAGGCTCAATGCAGCCATCTTTATCTCAATTTCAAATCATTTCTGGGTAAAAAGTAAGAACCTTACTGTAATTGTTTTCAATTAAAATTGTAAAAAAAGAAACAAAAATAGCTTCTTAGCAATGAGCAATTTTTCAAGCAAAGGTTTTGTTAGGACTGTCTGAGAGTGGTCTGAGGGGAAAACTAGCTCTTATTGGCAAAGAGGTTAAGAACTCTCTTTCTTACTGTATTATTGACTGTATGTTTGTTTTACTCCATATGTAATTCTGTGTTGTTGTATGTGTCGAACTGCTTTGCTTTATCTTGGCCAGGTCGCAATTGTAAATGAGAACTTGTTCTCAACTTGCCTACCTGGTTAAATAAAGGTGAAATAAAAAACAAATAAAAAAATTGGTCAATCAACTAATTTACCGCCTGGTGATTTCTCCAGGTAGGCCAAAACTCCATCTCACCTTAACAGGCTAAAATTGCAGGCGGTCTTTTCAAACAGCTCTTACACTCAAAGGGCATTACCATCATTTTTACAATTTCACAGTATTATTTCAACCACATTGTGTGGAAATATATATAAAACACAGGAAAATCACATGTTTGACTACACTGGGCAACACTTTTAAATGTACAGTATGTTGAGTAGGAGAGGGGAATTAAATAACTGTCTTTGTGAGACAAAATGATGCAACATTAAAGCAAAAAATAAAATAAAAATGTGCCTTTAGGAAAATAATATGTAATTTTCATGGATTTAGCTACAGAAGCTGCTGTGCTCTTCCTGTCCTGAGGCTTTGTGTGTGATTCGCTCGCTTAGGATTCTAACCTAACTTTTATATCTTCTTTAGTCCTGCCAGACAACCCTAACTCTTTCATCTCTACTTCTGGCCCTAAACGATATCCACTATCCAGGCTTGGAAGTTATATGGCAGTCTGTCCCTTGAGGACAGACTGCCAGTTGATGGCAGACCTGGGTTCAAATACTATTTGAAATTGTTCCAATACTTTTAGCATTTGCTCTAGTCTGCCTGAAGTGCCAGGTGGTTGCCATTTTGTGACAATTCTATTGGTTCCATTTATGCCAGGCAATCTCAATAAAGTCCAGATAAAGTATTTGAAATTATTTTTAATAGTATTTGAACCCAAGTCTGTTCGAGGGACTTCAGGGACAAAGAGGAGGAACGTGATAAGGAGGAGGCAGTGGAGGAAAAGGTACACATTTCCGCTTGTCTTCACTCACTACAGACAATAATCTGTGTTCTCAACAAATTGAATCCAGCCTTCACTGGCCCTATTCGTGGGAGCATCAGAAAGACACTGGGGCACAAAATCAGCCTTTGGCGGCAGTCACACCCATCTTTGGGCAAAGGTGTTAAAGGGTTGTCTCACCATTGAGTGTCAGGATCTTATTTGAGCTGGTGAGCATGTCATGGCCTGTGGCGTCACTCAATTAAATGTGTCTTCATTTCTCTCTAAGTGTTATCGCACAGTGTTATTCCCAAAATCACATTATAGTGATTGGAAAGTGGAAACAATATTTTATTGCATTGAAATCTACTCATAAATCAGTAAAGTGAATGACTGGAGGGTGTAAGAGAAAATGAGGCATCTGGGATTGATTTTGGTTGGGTGGTTCACGTCCCCTCTGCGCCTACAGATGTAGGATCTTAATTTGATCACCCTGTTGCAGGAGAACTTTTCTGCAATGCAAGAAATTAAACGCTTGTGGTGTATTTGAGGTTTAAAAAGGCTTCTGAAGTTTGTAATTTCCACTTTGAAATGTCAGACTTAATGTTCCCTTGCAAAAATGTCCATTAATTATAATCCACATAATAATTCACATTTCCTGTTGCTGCAGGATTTTCAATCTGAGATGGTGGAGAATTTGAGAGTGGTTTAATTTCCACAGCCCCATCCCTCATCTTACCAAACAAAGTAGCAGGGTCAGGCTATTAAAATGACAGATTGTGTCTTTGAGTTTTAGATGGATTTTTAGATGGATGGATGTCATTGCCAGTGGTTGAAAGAGAGAGCATTTGAGACATATAGAACAGAGAAAACCAGTTTAGTTCCACTTTCAGTAGATGCCTGCAAATGTGAAGTGACACCTATGTTCTGAGCACAACACTAATGAGGAGAGTCATTGTTACAGTACATGCTCCAGGTGCACTCTGGGTACGGTAGTGTTTATCATGTGCTAATGATGTTTGACAAATAACCCTGATGGAAATCTTTATCATTGAAAATACTGAAATGTCAGATTCAGTAATGATGGTTATTGTCTTCCTTTTTTTAATAGGCATTGGTAGCACTATGGTGTACCATTTATGTGAAGTGCACCTTTAAACGCTGTCAGAAAGTCCCAAGTGGATGCCTGTCTAACAGGAAGCCCTTGAGAATGGACCTCCGTGGAACTGCAGCTCATCTCATTCTGTAAATATCCAGCTGCAGAAATGGCTAACATCACTAAGTAAAAATGTAAACTATGCACGTCGCCTTAGACGAGGGTGTGAGCTAAGCAAATATATTATTATTATTCCTCCCCAGCCCTCATGCTACTGTATAGCATGCATGTAGCTTGTATAGATAAGCTAGAGGGGAATGCCGAACAGCAACAGAACACACCAAAAATATAGAACATTCTATCCTTAGAATTGTTAGAATCTCTGTTGTATGGACTTCCTGTTTTTTTTGTCACTCAGAATTATGTAATGTTGTTTTTAACGCACTAAATTATTTGGCATAAGTCTGACAAGCAGGCAGCTTCACTAACGTTCAGATCTGCTTCTGTGAGCCAAGCGAAAACTTTCCATGCGTGAACTGTAAAAACAAGAGGAAGAGGATGTGTCCTAGTTCCTCTCAAGTTTTTAACCTTCTTCTTGACAGAAGACAGAAGGCATTTCTATGTAGAAAGAAACCAATTTCATTTGGCCACATTACCATTTGAAAAACAAGGGAGCCAGCCAGAGCCAGGCATATTGCACAGCACACATTGAGTATTTGTTTTTCTAGCATTGTAACATGGCTCTGGTCTTATCTCAGTGACATTTAATTTCACATCAACATTTGATCAACACCGCTGTTGGGCATCAATGGAGGGACTTTAATTTGGATTTGAAAAGGACTGATGCAATGAATCTTGTGTTGACCGCAGTCCAATTTTGATTAATAATCTTTAGATGAGTTTATAACCAAGATCAACTAGTAATTTTGCCATACAGCCTCATTCGGTTATGATCATTACTTAACCATTCCTATAATTGCACTCATTGTCATCTGGTTAATTTGGACTATTACTCCTTGAGAGCCACTCAAACAATGTGACAATGGTGTACTGTGACACCATGGTGTGCGAGGAACTCCATGCTTGGGATTCATGGCGTACTTTTTAAGAACAGTGTCACTTCAAAGTCATTCACAGCTATAGCTTGCCATTTGGGGTCAGATGATGGCTTTGTGTTGAGTGACAGACACCTCAAGAAGACCCTATTGTGTAAGCCCACTGAGGGTAGGGGTAGGTGGTGCTAGCAACGCCAGGGTCGTGGGTTCGATTCCCACGGGGGACACATACACCAAAATGTTATGCACTCATTATATTTCTTTGTATAAAAGTGTTTTCTAAATAGTATATTATGTTAGCATTACACAATTTGTAGCCTTTTATTTGCATAATGCCCCCTGGTAGACCTGGGAGCTATTCCTATGAGACAGACCATTCAGACTCTGAACAACTAGTGCACGTAATCAATTACTTCCAATATGGTTAACATCAAGGATAAGGTAGAACCTATTGTTTACCTCAATTTCCTCTTTAATCGACCCAAGTGAATAGGAAGCTCTCCTTCCTTCCTCTAAACATTCTGGGAATGATGTATAAAGTAATTCATTGAGACATACATACATACATACATATGCATGAGCGATTATTATTCCATCTACATACTTCAAAAACCTTGTAAACTACTGACTACAAACACTTGTGTCTGGTATTGTGATACTGTTCAAAATCAGATAATAATTATCACTGCAGTTGTTTATCTCTCACATGGCTGTCAAACTATGACAGCAAAATTATGTAGAAATAGAAATGACAGATTGGATGTCAGACAGTCAGTGTGTTGTAAAGGATGAGAGCCTTGAGGCGGTATTTGGCCTGAAACTTGGAGCTGCCTGCCTGCCTGAGTGGTAATGTAACTTCTGTGTCAGAGAGCTCCTGAGTGCAGCTAATGTCCCCTGAAACCCAGACCATCCAACAGCACTAACTGGGGAACTGGAACAGAAAAAATACATATCATCCACAGCAGGGCCATCATCCCCACTGGGACGACCCTGAAGCCCCAGAGCCTTCAGTCTCCTGGTGCTCTTTGTTCCACGTTATCCCATTAGCCAGGCACCGTTCTGAGGATCTGATGGAGGTGAGCTTGGGGTAAGCCACTTATACCCAGTGTGATTGTCCGAAGTGAGAGTGATCAGTGAGAATTCCTGGCTCTGGCTGATATGACCTGTTGGTTTTGAAATGTGATCAGATTCGTTTGAACACCTGCCCGGGACTGCCTGGATATAAGTTTAGGGGCTAAAAGGCATTCATTTCATCTGATCCTTTGTGTAAAGGGAGAAGCTCTCCGACGGTAACAGTATCTGACTGAAGTGCCTATGAGGTATGGCGGAGCAGAGCCCCTTTTGCTACACCAACAAAGGCCCGCACTCTGCCTGCGTCGTTGTGACACTCATCATCATTCATCATGAGTCATTACAGCCGACATTAGCTGTCATGAGGCGTGACCCATTGTGTGCTCTGCCTCCGTGACACTATGAACAGCAGCAGGCATGTCAGCGCATGGTGACTACTAGGGCTCTGATGAGCCAGGTGAATATAGGGTCTCTGGGGGACAGCTAAGGGAACATTAGGGTTTGGAGGTGGGGGTGACTATAGCTCTAATATGTTGGGGAAAGGCCCTGTGGGGAACGGGGAACATCTAAGGTTGGAGGTGGGGAGTGTGCGGGTGGGGCTAAGGTCATGCTCTGTAGTGGTGGTGTAACTGACCCACCTGAGAGACTACTTACTGGCCAAACATTTCAGAGTCTCATCAACATGTTTCCATTAATGGCCACCCCTGTTGAAACCCGACTCCTTGTGTCTCTCTGTGGCGTCCTCTAAGGCTCTGTTTGTGTCTACAGTAAGGCTGCATGTAGGGCTAAATAATGTCAGGGGTTGTCTTTCTCCACACATATATTGTCATATATTGGAAAAGCTTTCATATCTTTGAGCAGTAGGCTATGAATCTCATTTGATTAATTTGGTTAAATTCAGTCTGAGTAGCCCTTTACACTAACAATCTGTTTACGGGTTGAAAATGGCAGATTTGGTCACTGATAAGCACCTAAATTGGAATGTAGTGGCTGTAGAGTTACATGCTATACGTGACGTTACAGCTTTGTATGGGATTCAAATGACAGACGCTCAACATGTGAGCACCAAGCGCAACATGCCCTCATCCCTCCCTCTAATTGGGCTATTTTTGCAAATGCTTTGTTGTCTGAAAGAAGGGAATGCTATAAATCAAGATGACTCAATGTGTTCTGAAAGATGAGACGCTGATGTCATACATGCAAACCACAAACCTGGTCCAAATGTGCACTTCACATTTCCATATTATAAAACTCATGTAATTTATAGTGTCAACGTTTATGATCACTATGTTTGATGTACAGTTACAAAAATGACATAACTTCCTACTTCCTACCCTATTTTCTGAACAAAAATAGCCTGTTTGTCGTATTGTGAAGAAAATTTGCAGCGGAACACGCACCTGAATGCCCTCATGAATCCATACTTTGCTTACCAAAATTACTATCTGTTTCTCTGAAGTGACTTACCGTAAGATCATATTTTATAACTTAGCTAGTCATGTTGGCAGTAAAAGCTTTAAAATTATGCCCACCTGACTCAGATTGCGATTAAAGTGGATTCTTTGGTACTATTGCATACTTTTTAGCCAGTAGATCTGAAAGTAGTGCTCTCTTTATTTCTGCTGTGTGTTTGCTGGCTGTCACTCAAATAACAAGGGGCTGAAACTCGAATTGCTAGGGGGCTGGCCCACATGGGGAAAATGTAGGGGGAAATGGTGCAGCACAGGTTCCAGAAAACAGTCGCTTTCAAACTAGGGATTTAGTGGCTAGTTGAGGTAAGATAGTAATTCTGCCTAAAGAATACGCATGTATGAACTACAAAATGACACATCCAGCCCAAAGCGGGAGGTTAGAAAATACTTACTAGTCGACAAAGTTCCAGAGGATGTCTTTAATAATGGACAGTTTTTAGATTGAGTAAACAAAAACAGTAATTGTGTAATGGTGGGGATGTAGGGCTGTGTTCCAAACGAACAAATAGAAGTGTGCTTGCTTCAGTTCCTTAAAAACCTCTTAAGGATTAGCCCCTTTTTTTCAATTTTCGCCTAAAGTGACATACCCAAATCTAACTGCCTGCAAGGATATGCATATTCTTGGTACCATTTGAAAGGAAACACTTTGACGTTTATGGAAATGTGAAAGGAATGTAGTAGAATATAACATAATAGATCTGGTAAAAGATAATACAAAGAAAAAAACAACCATTCTTTTGTATTTTTTGTACCATCATCTTTGAAATGCAAGAGAAAGGCCATAATGTATTATTCCAGCCCAGATGGAATTTAGATTTTGGCCACTAGATGGCATCAGTGTGTGTGCAACGTTTAAGACTGATCCAATGAACCATTGCATTTCTGTTCAAAATGTTGTGCCAAGACTGCCCAAATGTGCCTCATTTATTTATTAATCACTTTTCATGTTAAAAATTGTGCACTCTCCTCAAACAATAGCATGGTATTCTTTCACTGTAATAGCGACTGTAAATTGGACAGTGCAGTTAGATTAACAATCATTTAAGCTTTCTGCCCGTATCTGATATGTCTATGTCCTGGGAAATGTTCTTGTTACTTACAACCTCATGCTAATCGCATAAGCCTACGTTAGCTCAACCGTCCCGAGGAAGGAACACCGATCCCGAAGAATATTTATTAATGGCACAGCTAGGAGACCTCAAAAAACAACCTAATATTTGATGGCTCCTTGAGTCAAAAAAGTGCACTGAAATGATTTACTAACTTTCTACACTTTGGAGAGGTGTGTGGCCACTTGGAGACTCCGGTTAGACCTCTTACTCAAACCCTTGTCATTTTTTTGTCTTATGTTGCACCTACCCCACATTTCCCATGAATATTATTATGTTACTGAATATATACAGATTATTTTCAGATTTAGTCATCGACAAATGCTGCCAAAAGTACAGTAAATGTAAAATGCACATAAAATCCACAGTGTAATGTTTGGATTCAGTCTTGTGTCAGGTGAACTGTTGTGTCCTCAGTTTTGGTCTGATAATTTCCCCATAATCTCCAAATTGTTCCCTTTCAATTGCTACCATGGTTATGCATATGCTTCTCATATTTCTTCTGTTTGAAACATTTCATTTTGGCCCTACTTCCCACGAGTGTAAAGGGTTCATTTCATTTAAGTATTTAAGCGCTTGTCAGACATCCAGCAGAATATCGTAAAGTACCCGGCCGAATACACAACGTGTCCCTCTAGTAAAAGCGGCTAGTGCCTTCACATACGAGGACGACAGCCCACAGTCTATGCGACAGCCGCCGGTGAACATAGCAACGAAATAAACTAACTTTATCAACGTGCGAATAGATTAACGCTATAACAACAAAAACATACTTACATGCAACAGAAATTATTATTCCAAAAATGGGTTAGAAAACTATGATTCTAATTGTTAAATGTGACTGGTGTTAGCCAGCTAGCTAGAGTGGACAAGTTAGCTGGTCCTTCTGTATCACCACGTAGACTCCGTTTTTTAAAGTTTTTTTTACAGTGATTGGTCAACAACAAATAATAGAGCAGAATCACAGATAATCTGTTATATTGACCAGATACTCTAAATCAAATCAAATTGTATTGGTCCCATACACATATTTATCAGATGTATATTGTGGGTGTAGCAAAATGCTTCTGCTTAGGAGCTAAATGCAGAGCTGCGAAGTCTGTTGGCGCCATCTTTGAAAACAATGAAAAGTAATGTCTTCGAAAATAGAGGCCAGTCGGGAGGAGGCAAGATCAGGTGGGACCATTCTAGCCAATGAGAGGGCAAATACGCACGTGAACAACAGGCACAACGTAATAATTCATGAAAACTAAAATTACCTTTTTGGTCTTCATTAAAGGTTAGGCATAATGTCAGTAGTGTGGTTAAGGTTAGGTTTAAAATCATATTTTAACGAGATAAATTGTAGAAATAGGAGACTCGGTCTCAACTTTTAAGTCTTTACTGAAGACTCATCTCTTCAGTGGGTCATATGATTGAGTGTAGTCTGGCCCAGGAGTGTGAAGGTGAATGGAAAGGCTCTGGAGCAACGAACCGCCCTTGCTGTCTCTGCCTGGCCGGTTCCCCTCTCTCCACTGGGATTCTCTGCCTCTAACCCTATTACAGGGGCTGAGTCACTGGCTTACTGGTGCTATTTCATGCCATCCCTAGGAGGGGTGCGTCACTTGAGTGGGTTGAGTCACTGACGTGATCTTCCTGTCTGGGTTGGCGCCCCCCCTTGGGTTGTGCCGTGGCGGAGATCTTTGTGGGCTATACTCGGCCTTGTCTCAGGATGGTAAGTTGGTGGTTGAAGATATCCCTCTAGTGGTGTGGAGGCTGTGCTTTGGCAAAGTGGGTAGGGTTATATCCTTCCTGTTTGGCCCTGTCCGGGGGTATCATCGGATGGGGCCACAGTGTCTCCTGACCCCTCCTGTCTCAGCCTCCAGTATTTATGCTGCAGTAGTTTATGTGTCGGGGGGCTAGGGTCAGTTTGTTATATCTGGAGTACTTCTCCTGTCTTATCCGGTGTCCTGTGTGAATTTAAGTATGCTCTCTCTAATTCTCTCTTTCTCTCTTTCTTTCTCTCTCTCGGAGGACCTGAGCCTTAGGACCATGCCTCAGGACTACCTGGCATGATGACTCCTTGCTGTCCCCAGTCCACCTGGCCGTGCTGCTGCTCCAGTTTCAACTGTTCTGCCTGACCTGTTCACCGGACGTGCTACCTGTCCCAGACCTGCTGTTTTCAACTCTCTAGAGACCGCAGGAGCGGTAGAGATACTCTTAATGATCGGCTATGAAAAGCCAACTGACATACTCCTGAGGTGCTGACTTGCTGCACCCTCGACAACTACTGTGATTATTATTATTTGACCATGCTGGTCATTTATGAACATTTGAACATCTTGGCCATGTTCTGTTATAATCTCCACCCGGCACAGCCAGAAGAGGACTGGCCACCCCTCATAGCCTGGTTCCTCTCTAGGTTTCTTCCTAGGTTTTGGCCTTTCCAGGGAGTTTTTCCTAGCCACCGTGCTTCTACACCTGCATTGCTTGCTGTTTGGGGTTTTAGGCTGGGTTTCTGTACAGCACTTTGAGATATCAGCTGATGTAAGAAGGGCTATATAAATTGATTTGATTAGATTTGAATAAATTTGATTTGAAATTTGATTTGATTTATTACTTTGTGGCTATGGTAACTAGTGACGACCAGGTACAACTTCAATATAAAGTGTTTTTTTCTCAAAGTTGCCGGGATGTTTTGTGTCCTACTTATATCAGTACACTCGTAACAACCTAATCATTGCGAAACTTCTATTCGATCAAATAAGTCACACATAGCTAATTATCCATTCAATTTCTTTTTTACCAAATTCGACACTCTCATTGACCTCGACGCAAAACCTCCTTGCCCAAAAAACGCCACCTGCTGGAGAAGACAAATTTTGGGCCCAGTTATCCCTCTCGCATTGCAGAATCCTATTTTCTCTGCCTCGGCAGAGCGGCTTCCACAGGCAGGAGCACAACTGACCGCTCGGGCTGTCCGCCTGGATAGAATTTCGCCCCCCGCCTAGGCTTCACTGAAAATTAATAGGTAACCCCGTCCACGGCACAGTCTGTCAGCGCCTTTAGAATGAGACATACTGTAACAGATATCACATGGACTTTAAAAGCATTCATTATATTAATCCGTTTTCCTCTCCACTGGGATTCTATCAGTGGAGACTGCTGAGGGGAGGACGGCCCATAATAATGGCTGGAATGAAGTCAATGGAATGGTATTAAACACATGTAAACCACGTCTTTGATGTGGTTGATACCACTCCATTGACTCCATTCCAGACATTATTTTAAGCCCTCCTTCCCTCAGCATCCTCCACTGGATTCAATGGCTTCGGTTCAAACTTCGGTTCAAACTCATAAAAGACACACCCTCGCCCACTTACCCTCCTTATGCCCTTGGGGGAATCCCCGTCACCATCTTGGAGGGAGGTTCAAATGATTAGCCAAGCAAGGGAAGTTTGCAAGGTAAGCCCCTCAGCCCTCGTTTTCAGTCGAATTTGCGAGTGTACAATTATGTTCACTCCGGGCCTGAAACTCCACAGAATTCAATTCGCAATGATTGTACATCCGTGAAGAAAAGTCCACCAAAACTTAAAAACAACATCAATGGAGAAGTCAACATACAAGTGTAAGTAAAAACGAATGCAAATAAGTTCGAAATTGTGTTACTAATGCACATGACGACACAAACACGTCTCGTAAAAAGTAAATATGTTTTTGTTTGGTTATCTTTTGGATATTGTAGAAATAAAACATTTTTCTTCTTCAGAAGTTCCAGCTAGACAGGCTAACGTTAGTTAGCTAATTAATTTGCTAGCTATCACACTGTAGGCGTATATTAATAAGTGTATAGTTAATATAACTAGACATGCAATCATAATTGACTGTAGTGCATATAAAGCACTCACAAGCTACCGGTGGCTGAAAACACAATCATCGCAGGATGAACGAGTGACAAATTTCCGGGCATGGACGGTCCATTTAAAAATCATTCTTTCCTTCCTCGCCCCTTGCCCTGCAAGTGTATACTCGTCAGACATCAGGATACATCATCAGAAGTGGCCACTTAATTTGAGGGCTGAGGGGATAGGGTGTGTCTTTTAATTGTTTGGACTGCAGCCTATAAAGGTGGAAGGGACTGGGGATTGAAGCTTGAAGAAAATACAAAAGAATTATTGAACTATTCTCCCATGTGAAAGGAATTTAATATTAAATCAAAAGCTGTCAGATTATTTATTTCTGCTATATTCAAGGACTCTAGACCCTTCATCAACATTCCACTAGTGAAATTACTAAAAAGGTAAATGTAGGCATGGGATCATCAAATAGATTCAGCCGCAGGCCAATTTGTTCTTGAGCGGTTGGTCCGTGGGCCGGAACACAATTTGTAATAATTTGTAGACTGCAAATTGACCGCAAGAAGCCTAAACAGATACAGTATAATGTTTGCATAAAACATAATGATTTCAAACCTTGCTTACATTTGTACACAGATTTCTTAAATAAAAATCACTTGGAGCTGAATTCCTGCTGTTTTTACAGTCTTTTATGTCCAACAATGAAACAAAAATGTATTTTATTTCAAACTTGGGGTCTAAATAAAACCACCAACGGGCCAAATTCGGCCCGCGGGCCAACAGTTGGGTAACCCTGATGTTGGCATTTTACCACGAATTCCGACATGGCCACAAAGGATAATAGCACAGAGTTTCTAAACCGAGGCGCAACATCGCGAGACTTCCGGGAAAGCTTGTGAAACAGACCAAACAGACCATGTCAATAAGAGAAGTGAAAAATTATTCCTTAGTTGTACATTTTCACGAAATCTAAAGCACAGCCTACATTTGAGTCAATGTCTTAAGTAGCTGAACATTTTATTACTCCAATCTCGTAAAAGTGACAAACTGTTAGGTTTTAATTTTCGTCTAAAACTACTTTATATCGAAGAAGTTACTTTGATTTGACGGCCTGCACACGCGCAGTTAGGCGCGAGACAAACGTTATAAGCGATGACGTTTGTCTGCGCTTGAGTTTAGCTTGCCAACGCCGCCATGACATTGCCTACAAGTGTGATCGGGGATTTCTATTGGATAATCAGTTTATTCCTATCTTCATACTGTACTGTCTTTGATAATAGGCGACACCTGTGATTCCAGGTATTAGCAGACAGTGCATGTCCTATTCGTTCGGGGCGATGTAAAATAAACGGTGCTGACGCGTAAATTGAGTTGCATAGCAGACATTCCATTGAAAAACCAACAAGCCTCAGCGGAAAGAGGGGCTGGCACCGCGTCCAAAAACAGCACGAAACCCGTTAGCATTACCCTAAAGAAATGGAAAACCGACATCCTGCAAACACATTAAAACCAGTTCACTTGCTCAATCAGGCTCTTATTCCAAACCCCCACCACACCGCCAGACCAGCAGCATGGACAGACATGTTTATGCAGCTACAAGTTATGTAGCTCTACTTTGACTGTAAAAATGAAAACAGCGTGAAAAGCCACATCATTCACTTTTGAAATAGGAATAACTTCATAGTATGTAGGCTACAGCTACACAATAATAATCTATTCGTCATTATTATTAGCCAGTCTAACATTATTAGGCATATTGTATAATAGGTTAACTAGCAGCCTAATAGAGCAAACATTGCCCATTGCTATTATTTTCAACTCATTTTAATGCCTTCTATATGATGCATTGTAGACTAGACTATACATGTGATTTTGATATGATAGCCATGCATAGCCAAAGTGGAACATCTTTGTGCATTGAACATGTGTTTTGTTTGAACTTTAATGCCGAGCATAAGCCCTATTCGTTATGGTGAAACAGTGTAAATAGAATACAAACCTTCACAGACTCCGACTTCATACTGCGTGATGGATCCACCGTTCAGCGGCGGTCTGATCACGCACCGGAGCCCACGGTCGCAAGTCCCGTACAGACCGTAGACACCACCGCAGCTCTCGTTTTTCTGTTTGGCACAGACCGAGCAGCAGCCGCAGATACCGAGCACCACGGCGCCAGAGCAATGCTTTGGCTCCTCGCATTTAGATTCATCACACGGCAGACATAAAAGAGCCCAGTTGCTCCTCCAAATCATGGATATTAAAATGCATCTCGTTATAAAGTACATCCTGGCAGAGGCCATGGGAGAAAAACAATTCATATATATCCACAACCCGCCCGCGGACCCCCAAATCACCAGTCCAGCGAGGCAGAAAATACCAGCTAAGCTATGCAATGCGAAGAACACCACACAGTTCTTCTAAAAGGCTCAAAGTTCCGGTAAACAGTCTAGATTTGTGCTGTATGTTGTTATACGTTCCGCTAGATAAACTTTTGTCCTGGTTCTTGTAAACCAGGAAAGAAAACGATCCGTTAAAATGCGCATGAAACGGCAATTACCCAACACTGTACATAGAGTGCATGGTTTCTGTGTTCCGCGCTGTAGTCGTGAGTTTCAGTTTGTTTTAGAAATTGAAACTTTCTTCACTGTTCTTATGTCTCATTGCCTCAGAGTCACTCCGTCTCGCTCTCAGAAAGCAAGGGAATTCTTCCTGTTCAGCTCGTCTGTAACTACAACAGAACAGCTCTATAATATATGTTCCCTCTCGTAGAAGCGCAATCCTCTGGTCGCCTTTCTATCCGAGATTCGCTTTACTAGCCTAATTGAAATAAACTGTTTCTTGCTATCGCATATTCAGTGTGTGTGTGTGTGTGTCTCTCTCGCTCATGTTTATCATCATCCAGTGCAACTCTCCGCCTGCTGCTGCGCCCCCTGTTCAATCAGACCCTCACCGTGACCTCATAACGGAACCACTCCCATCGTGCATTACTTTGCTCCATTGGATCGTTCATTCCAGATATGGAACGCAGAGCAAATGTTGGCACGCAAAGCGCGCAAAGGGTCGTCACTAGTTACCACAGCCACAAACCACGCCTTTTTTTTTTTTACAATTGATCTTCTTAAAATCTGTCTTTAAACCTAACACTAACCTTATACACTGATCTAAAACACACTGCTAACTGTATGCCTAATCCTAACCATACATTAATACCAAAACGCACATTTCTGTTTTCATGAATTACTACGATATAGTCTAGTAAATTTTGACTTTGTGGCTTCGGTAACTAGTGACAACCCGCGCAGAGAGAGTCAGTGATACGTGGGCTGGGAATGTAGTTTAGATGCAGGGCAGGTGTAGAATGTAGTCCCCGCATGGCCTCGGAAACACTGCAGTTTACACTGTAAATCAGTCTTGCTTCGCATGGGAGGAGAAGATGTTGGACCAGGAGAGACCGCATGGAAGAGAAGATGATGGACCAGGAGAGACCGCATGGAAGAGAAGATGATGGACCAGGAGAGACCGCATGGAAGAGAAGATGTTGGACCAGGAGAGACCGCATGGAAGACAAGATGATGGACCAGGAGAGACCGCATGGAAGAGAAGATGATGGACCAGGAGAGACCGCATGGAAGAGAAGATGATGGACCAGGAGAGACCGCATGGAAGAGAAGATGATGGACCAGGAGAGACCGCATGGAAGAGAAGATGATGGACCAGGAGAGACCGCATGGAAGACAAGATGATGGACCAGGAGAGACCGCATGGAAGAGAAGATGATGGACCAGGAGAGACCGCATGGAAGAGAAGATGATGGACCAGGAGAGACCGCATGGAAGAGAAGATGTTGGACCAGGAGAGACTGCATGGAAGAGAAGATGTTGGACCAGGAGAGACCGCATGGAAGAGAAGATGATGGACCAGGAGAGACCGCATGGAAGAGAAGATGATGGACCAGGAGAGACCGCATGGAAGAGAAGATGATGGACCAGGAGAGACCGCATGGAAGAGAAGATGATGGACCAGGAGAGACCGCATGGAAGAGAAGATGATGGACCAGGAGAGACCGCATGGAAGAGAAGATGTTGGACCAGGAGAGACTGCATGGAAGAGAAGATGTTGGACCAGGAGAGACCGCATGGAAGAGAAGATGATGGACCAGGAGAGACCGCATGGAAGAGAAGATGATGGACCAGGAGAGACCGCATGGAAGAGAAGATGATGGACCAGGAGAGACCGCATGGAAGAGAAGATGATGGACCAGGAGAGACCGCATGGAAGAGAAGATGATGGACCAGGAGAGACCGCATGGAAGAGAAGATGATGGACCAGGAGAGACCGCATGGAAGAGAAGATGATGGACCAGGAGAGACTGCATGGAAGAGAAGATGATGGACCAGGAGAGACCGCATGGAAGAGAAGATGTTGGACCAGGAGAGACTGCATGGAAGAGAAGATGATGGACCAGGAGAGACCGCATGGAAGAGAAGATGATGGACCAGGAGAGACCGCATGGAAGAGAAGATGATGGACCAGGAGAGACCGCATGGAAGAGAAGATGATGGACCAGGAGAGACCGCATGGAAGAGAAGATGATGGACCAGGAGAGACTAGATGGTGAATATATATCTGCGTATTAGGGCACTGTAACTATACACAACAAGTCGGCACTGACATCTAGTCTAAATACTGGACTAGCCTATTAACTATAGTCCGTTTTGGCAAGGCAATGGCATGCTTATTACAACTATGTAATGATAGCTGTGCCTAGTCATTTCATATGTAGGCTCTATTCATAATGTAAGCTATTCATAATAACTAAATGTGTAACTTAACTAGGTTATAAGACATTATAAAAGGTTAGTAATACGTTTAGAACACAATGTTAATGATAACTGATATGCCAAACCCAAACATTAATCTTGAAATACAGAACTAAATCTTGCTTGCACAGGGCAAATTATCCAAATATAGGCTATCCAATAGTTTTTTTATTCTCAACATCAATCAATGAAAAGGCAAAGGTGTGTTTGATTCTATTATAAATGCCTTTTGAGATGAATTGATAGGGTCATTGTAATAAACTTTAGGGGATGTGGGAAATTAAAAAGTAAAGACTAATTAGCTATGGAGCCAGATCAGTGTATAGCAATGTCATTTTCATTAATAACATGGTTGATAGGCACAATTCACATTATAAAGGCTCAAAGTCATTATTCTGTTAAGGTCTAGGGATGGGTTGGGTTGATTCCCCCGCACTTTAAATTGACATGGCAAGGTCACGTGCATGTGTTCGTTTATTGTTTAACCATTAGGCTTAGGATAATGATGGAATGATGAATGTCTTCTCTAATTATCATTATAGAAAAAATTAAGTAATTAAAACATGATTTGTTGGAAGACAAAATCATCAGATTCACTTTGGTCATTGTGTGGTAAAGAAGAAAGCATTTTGTGTTAGCCAACCACTGCGCACGTTGACGTGTATTAGTATGAATCTTGTACTGGAGGCAGTACTGAGCGATTTACACTTAATGGGCCAGCTGCAAAGTCAAAATTAGCTATGTCTCGTAAAAAGTGAGCCTTTAAGTCTAAATGTTTGAATAGGGTTAGGCATAAAGTTAGCAGTGTGGTTAAGGTTAGTGTTAAGGTTAGTTTTAAAAATAAGATTTTATGCCTTTGTGGCTGTGCCAGCAAGTGACTACCCTGCAGAGATGCCTCCAGTACACGAGTCATCCTAATAAATGCCAACCTGCTACCACTGACTGAATCGTCATTTGAGCTGAAATCTATCTGCATTGCGTTGTATAGGATCCAAATTGTGCTGTGCATGGAGTCAATACTAGGCCCCCAGACCTCTTTTGTCAGCATTATTGTCCTTTAGTTGCTATGTCTAACACAATGATTTAGTGTGCAGTCAAGCTGAGGTGTTTTTAGCAGAACTATGCCACTGGGCACAGACGTCAATTCAACATCTATTCCATGTTGGTTCAACGTAATTTGGGGGAGATTGCTTTGTGTTAAAAAAGCATCTTTGAATTCACAACCAACAAAGCCAGAAGAATCCAACTTTTAAAGCCTGCACCATCAATGCTTGTAGTTTAAAAAAGGTCTATCCCAGCCCCAAGGCCTTTTGAGGTCATACATTCCCAGACTACTTATCTACTGATCTTGTCTTGATCTTTTACCTGTGACTTGAGGGAAGAGGTGGTAGAATGGAGTCATTATGGAGCCTTGGGGATTCAATTGTATTTGACCATGTATGAGCTGGACATCTATATCCCTGGAGGACAGTCAGAGTGGACCTCAGCATTGATGGAGTGAAGGACCTTTTTTTATGGATCAATAAACCACAATCTTTTTTTTGCTCATTTTCAATCCTATTTCTTTCTTTCCTACCCTCCAAGAACTCTCAGATGTCCATGGTTCTGTGGATGGTTGGGCTGAAACCAAATCAAGAGATGACAGGCTTTCATTTCAGGAGACATTTCTAAGACCGATGTCCTCCAGCTTTATTCGCTCTCCTTCCTTTTACTGGTCTGCATATTGCTCTCAGGGATTTCTTTTGTGGTTCTGATCAGGAGGACTGTATGTGTCTGATTCTCTTACTATAGTTTGAAGAGATGTCGTATTTCATCCCTAGCTAGCTGCTACTTGGTCTTCACTAGTCGGCAGCGGAGCTGCATTTTTGGAAAGACAGAGGACACCTGACATTTAAGTCTGCCAACGAGGATCAGTCTACCCTGCTTTGGGACCGCACAAAATCCTGCTCTGTAGAAAAGAGACAAAAGAACTGTTGAGCCTGGCTACGAGCAGAGCCGGCCAATAATAGCCTAGCAATTATTGTGGACCAATAATAGCAGGGTCATCAATCTCCACAGCTGAGGGCAAGGTATTTGGGGTCATTTGTTTGATGAAAGTGTTATTCTGTATTGGTTCGAAAAATTGAACAAAAACCAAAGACCATGTAACAAAAATTCAACACATTCAACAGCCTGCTTATCTTTAATATAGAGAAGATGTGAAATGTAAGCCCAATTGTTGAAGGTATTGTGTATAATTGGGAGAAGAGGTGTCCAAAAGGCTGTGGAGAAAGCAAATTCATATTTAGGTATTTGGTGCCGAAACCTGGGAGCGAACACATCTTTAAACCACATATGAAATGACAATCCACTTAGCTCTCCCCAACAAAAAGGAAGTTTTAATGTTTCCGTGTTCTTTTGTAATCAGGTTATGTATTGTTAAAAACTAAATCCGCAGTAGGGGGAAACAGCGCCACTGGCTGCCCCACCACCACTGTTTTTGTTTTTGTTGCCAAGCTGAGGAGCATCGCGCAGCATGGTAAAAGAAATTGCAGTGTATATTGTGCTCTTCTAATTCGAGTCCAATTATGTCAGAGGGGAAAACAGTGTTTGTTGTTTGCAGTAACTTATTTGTTGTTGTAATATCACAAATAGATGTGGCTGTTTCGGCATTAAGGATTCCAGCTTTAAGCTGAGAACAAACAGTTATGACCGTATTGTTTGTTGTGGTTGTAACCAGGGAGAGTAGGCCTACTACAGGTGCCAATGCACCAGTCCCTATTGAATTACCTTCAAGCCGTGCTCTGTCATTTATGATTTAGAGTACTATAAAGGAAGTGTCCTCAGAATCAAGAATGGTCTGTCATTTAAAAGTATAATTTGTTACACTTACATTGTATTGATATAGTATGAAAATATAAAATATATGACTTTGGAAGCGGATGGCTTATTTGACTCTATACATACTGTTTTCTCAACTGTAGAGAAAGGTTGCCAGCCATTCACGTTCATGACAATATGTGCAAAGGGTTAGGTTCAATGCAATTACAACTGCAGTCTATTTTGTAAAATAGATGTAACATCAATTTATGAATTGAAAATGATTTACTTTGATGCTTGTTGTGTTCCTTTTTGTTTAAAGGACTTTATGACATGTACTGTATACAGAAATTTCAGAAACGTAATAGGACTCCAATATTGTATAGCTCATCTCAGAGGCGTTAATTATTATATATTTTTGTAATAATTCTAGCCACTTAGCAATTTTATGAAGTTGTCTTTAGTGAGCCCAGATAGGTTCCAAATCTCAAAACCTCATACAATGCCTTCAGAAAGTATTCACACCCCTTGACTTTTTCTACATTTTGTTTTGTTACAGGCTGAACTTGAAATGTATTAAATGTAGATGTTTTTGTTACTGGCCTACTTACACACAGTACCCCATAATGTCAAAGTGGAATTATGTTTTTCGAAATGTTTACAAATTAATAAAAAAAGAAAAGCTGACATGTTTTGAGTCAATAAGTATTCAACCCATTTGTTATGGCAAGCCAAAATAAGTTCAGGAGTACAAATGTGCTTAACAAGTCACATAATAAGTTGCATGTGTAATAATACTGTATAAAATGAATTTTGAATGACTACTTCATCTCTGTACCCCAAACATACAATTATGTGTAAGGTCCTTTAGTCGAGCAGTGAATTTGAAACACAGATTCAACCACAAAGACCAGGAAGGTTTTCCAATGCCTCTCAAAGAGCACCTACTGGTAGATGTGTAAAAAAAAGCAGACATTGAATATCCCTTTAAGCATGGAGAAGATATCAATTACAATGTGTATGGTGTATCAAAACACGCAGCCTCTACAAAGATACCGGCATCCTTCCTAACTCTGTTGCCGGAGAGGAAGGAAACCGCTCAGGGATTTCACCATGAGGCCAATAGAGAGAAATAGTAATGCCGTCTTTTGTAGGCACTAACTCCGCCATGGTTCGTTGGACAAATCCTGTGGGGAAATGAGTGTCGTTTCTGTAGGGATTTTGGATAAACGCAGAAAAAAACTTGGGGTAAACACAGGCTTAGGATATCTTATATGTTTTGTTCTTTGAGATAATTTTCATCAGCGAACGTCACTTTTTTATTTATTTTCAAGCATATACACTACCAGTCCAAAGTTTGGACACCAACTCATTCAAGGGTTTTTCTTTATTTTCTACTATTTCCTATATTGTGGAATAATAGTGAAGACATCAATACTATGAAATAACACATATGGAATCATGTAGTAACCAAACATTTTTAAACAAATCAAAATATACTTTAGATTCTTCAAAGTAGCCACCCTTTGCCTTGATGACAGCTTTGAACACTCTTGGCATTCTCTCAACCAGCTTCACCTGGAATGCTTTTCCAACAGTCTTGAAGGAGTTCCCACATATGCTGAGCACTTGTTGGCTGCTTTTCTTTCACTCTGGTTCCAACTCATCCCAAACCATCTCAATTGGGTTGAGGTCAGGTGATTGTGGAGGCCAGGTCATCTGATGCAGGACTCCATCACTCAACTTCTTGGTCAAATAGCCCTTACACAGCCTGGATGTGTGTTGGGTCATTGTCCTGTTGAAAAATAAATGATAATTCCACTAAGCGCAAACCAGATGGCATAGCGTATTGTTGCA
Organism: Salvelinus namaycush; assembly: GCF_016432855.1. Taxonomy (NCBI): domain Eukaryota; kingdom Metazoa; phylum Chordata; class Actinopteri; order Salmoniformes; family Salmonidae; genus Salvelinus; species Salvelinus namaycush. The sequence continues at coordinate 29,336,184 of NC_052321.1, forward strand.
GAATGCTGTGATAGCCATGCTGGCTAAGTGTGCCTTGAATTTAAAAAAATCACTGACAGTGTCACCAGCAAAGCACCCCCACACCATCACACCTCCTCCTCCATGCGTCACGGTGGGAACCACACATGCGGAGATCATCCGTTCACCTACTCTGCGTCTCACAAAGACACAGCGGTTGGAACCAAAAATCTCAAATTTTGACTCATCAGACCAAAGGACAGATTTCCACCGGTCTAATGTCCATTGCTTGTGTTTCTTTGCCCAAGCAAGTCTCTTCTTCTTATTGGTGTCATTTAGTAGTGGTTTCTTTGCAGCAATTCGACCTTGAAGGCCTGATTCACACGGTCTCCTCTGAACAGTTGATGTTGAGATGTGTCTGTTACTTGAATTCTGTGAAGTATTTATTTGGGCTGCAATTTCTGAGGCTGGTAACTCTAATGAACTTATCCTCTGCAGCAGAGGTAACTCTGGGTCTTCCTTTCCTGTGGCGGTCCTCATGAGAGCCAGTTTCATCATAGCGCTTCATGTTTTTTGCGACTGCACTTGAAGAAACTTTCAAAGTTCTTGAAATTTTCCACATTGACTGACCTTCATGTCTTAAAGTAATGATGCACTGTCATTTCTCTTTACTTATTTGAGCTTTATCTTGCCATAATATGGACTTGGTATTTTATTAAATAGGGCTATCTTTTGTATACCACCCCTACCTTGTCACAACACAACTGATTGGCTCAAACGCATTAAGAAGGAAAAAATTCCACAAATGAACTTTTAACAAGGCACACCTGTTAATACTTTTTTGGTTATTACATGATTCCATATGTGTTATTTCATAGTTTTGATGTCTTCACTATTATTCGACAATGTAGAAAATAGTAGAAATAAATAGTAGAAATGAAGAAAACCCTTAAATGAGTAGGTGTGTCCAAACTTTTGACTGGTACTGTGTGTATTTTTAAAAAAGCACAAAAAGTACATAAAGGCTCCATAATTCATATAGGTCATGTTAACTGACTGATATTATCTCATAGAACAAAACATATAAGATCTCCTAAGCCTGTTTTAACCTCAGACCTTATTTTTTGAGTTTATCCCAAAACCCTATTCTTTCCCCATTAACTTTCCACATAGGGATCAACGAACCAGAGGTAACTCATTTCCGGGTTTGAGGACTAAAATATTGCAAGCTCTATGGCTGTGATAGGAGAAAACTGAGGATGAATCAACAACATTGTAGTTACTACAAAATACTAACCTAATTGACAGAGTGAAAAGAAGGAAGCCTGTACAGAATTAAAATATTCCAATACATGCATCCTGTTTGCAACAAGGCACTATAGTAATACTGCAAAAAATGTGGCAAATAAATTAACCTTATATCCTGAAAACAAAGAGTTATGTTTGGGGCAAAACCAACTCAACACATCACTGAGTACCAGTATTCATATTTTCAAGCACGGTGGTGGCTGTTATGGGTATGCTTGTCATCGGCAAGGACTAGGGAGTTTTTTAATGATAAAAAGAAACGGAATAGAGCTAAGCACAGGCCAAATCCTATAGGAAAACCTGGTTCAGTCTGCTTTTCAACAGACACTGGGAGAGAAATTCACCTTTCTGCAGGACAATAACCTAAAATAAAAAAGGCCAAATATACACTGGAGTTGCTTACCAAGATGCCATTGGATGTTACTGAGTGGTCTAGTTACAGTTTTGATTTACATCAGCTTGAAAATCTTTGGCAAGACATGGAAATGGCTTTCTAGCAATGATCAACAACCAACTTGACAGACCTTGAAGAATTAAACAAATTATGTGAAAATATTGTACAATCCAGGTGTGCAAAGCTTACCTGAAAAAAACTCACAGCTGTATTAGCTGTCAAAGGTGATTCTAATGTATTGACTCAGGAGGTTGAATACTTATATAATTAAGATATAGTGCATTCAGAAGGTATTCAGACCCCTTCCCTTTTTCAAATGTTTTTACATAAAGTTTTTTCCTCATCAATCTACACACAATACCCCATAATGAAACAGGTTTTTCGAAAATTTTGCAAATGTATTAAAAATAAAACAGAAATATGACATTTACATAAGTATTCAGACCATTTGCTATGTGACTAGAAATTGAGCTCAGGTGCATCCTGCTTCCATTGATAATCTTTGAGATGTTTCTACAACTTGGATTGGAGTCCACCTGTGGTAAATTCAATTGATTGGACATGATTTGGAAAGGCACACAAATCAAATCAAATCAAATTTTATTTGTCACATGCGCCGTATACAACAGGTGTCGACCTTACAGTGAAATGCTTACTTACAAGCCCAATGCAGTTTGAGAAAAATAAGTGTTAAGTAAAAAATAGAAAATTATTATTTTTTAAATAAAAGTAACAAATAATTAAACAGCAGCAGTAAAATAACAATAGTGAGGCTATATACAGGGTGCACCGGTACATAGTCAATGTGCGGGGGCACCAGTTAGTCGAGGTAATTGAGGTAATATGTACATGTACTGTAGGTAGAGTACACACACATGTCTATATAAAGTCCCACAGTTCACTGTGCATGTCAGAGCAAAAACCAAGTAATGAAGTTGAAGGAATTGTCCGTAGAGCTCCGAGACAGGATTGTGTTGAGGCACAGATCTGGGAAAGAGTACCAAAACATTTCTTTGCATTAAAGGTCCCCAAGAACACAATGGCCTCCATCATTCTTAAAAGGAAGAAGTTTGGGACCACCAAGACTCTTCCTAGAGCTGGCCGCCCGGCCAAACTGAGCAATCGGGGGAGAAGGGCATTGGTCAGGGAGGTGACCAAGAACCCAATGGTCCCTCTGTGGCGATGAACCTTTCAGAAGGACAACCATCTCTGCAGCACTCCACCAATCTGGCCTTTATGATAGAGTGGCCAGTCGGAAGCCACTCCTCAGTAAAAGGCACCTGACAGCCCACTTGGAGTTTGCCAAAATGCACCTAAAGGACTCTCAGACTATGAAAAATAAGATTCTCTGGTCTGATGAAACCAAGATTGAACTCTTTGGCCTGAATGCCAAGCGTCATGTCTGGAGGAAACCTGGCATCATCCCTACGGGGAAGCATGGTGGTGGCAGCATCATGCTGTGGGGATGTTTTTCAGCGGCAGGGAATGGGAGACTAGTCAGGATCGAGGGAAAGATGAATGGAGCAAAGTACAGAGAGATCATTGATGAAAACATGCTCCAGAGCACTCAGGACCTCAGACTGGGGCGAAGGTTCACCTTCCAACAGGACAACGGCCCGAAGCACGCAGCCAAGATAACGCAGGAGTAGCTTTGGGACAAGTCTCTGAATGTCCTTGAGTGGCTCAGCCAGAGCCCAGACTTGAAGCCGATCGAACATCTCTGGAGAGACCTGAAAATAGCTGTGCAGCGATGCTCCCCATCCAACCTAACAGAGCTTGAGAGGATCTGCAGAGAAAAATGGCAGAAACTCCCCAAATACAGGTGTGCCAAGCTTGTAGCGTCACACCCAAGAAGACTCGAGGCTGTAATTGCTGCTAAAGGTGCTTCAAGTCAAAGGGGTCTGAATACTTTCCGAATACTTCCGAATGCATTTTTCATAAATGTTTTACAGAATTGTTCTTCCATTTTGACATTACAGAGTATTTTGTTAAGATCGTTGACACAAAAATGACAATTAAATCCATTTTAATCCCACTTTGTAACACATTAAAATGTGGAAAAAGTCAAGGGGTGTGAATACTTTCTGAAGTCACTGTAACTAGCTACCAAGAAGCCATTTCAGGCTTCAATCAAGTAAGTAGCTTGTCTAACTATCTTATCTGGTGTGCCTGCTGGCAAGGTTAACTAAATGTACTGATTAAGACTCACATTATTACATTTTAGGGAAGACCCAGATGCAGACAGTGTCAAAGTAACAAATGTTTATTACTAGAACAGGGGCATGCAAAACGACAGGTCAGGGGCAGACAGAGGTCAGTAATCCAGATCAGAGTCAAAAGGTACAGAACGGCAGGCAGTCTCTAGGTCAGGGCAGGCAGAGGTCAATAATCCATGGCGGTGTCACAAGGTACAGAACAGCAGGCAGGCTCAGTGTCAGGGCAGGCAAAATGGTCAAACTGGGAAAACTAGAAAACGGGAACTATGGAAAAAGACAGGTGCAAGGGGGAAAATGATGGTAGGCTTGATGGACAAAAAGAACTGGCAACAGACGAACAGAACACAGGTATGAATACACTGGGGAAGATGGGTGACACCTGGAGGGGGGTGGAGACAACACAAAGACAGGTGAAACAGATCAGGGTGTGACACATTGCTTTCAATCTTTTAACCAGATTATAGCAGAGATGCATAGAAGCATATTTTGTTTCTTTAAAAAGAAGAACCACCAGTCAGGAGGATACAGACAGCTCAAGAGGTATTAGATATGCAGAAAAAAGTGACTTATTTTTTTTACATAGAATTAAGCATAATGATTATGGCTCAAAATTGCAGCAAAAAGCTGTTTCAAGTGTTCATAAAATGCTAAATTCTCAAACTTACAGACAGGGGCCTAGCTCCCCTCCAGACCACCCCCCAGCCATCCTCACATACTTTTTGCCCCCTGAGATTGTTGGGGTGCATAACACCCTGGATCCTCTAATAGTTTGGTCCACTCAAGGATTTCAAAATGGTCATTTTTACTGAAATGGGGTTATTTTATTACATGCAGTACCAGTCAAAAGTTTGGACACACCTACTCGTTCAAAGGTTTTTCTTTAATTTTACTATTTTGTACATTGTAGAATAATAGTGAAGACATCAAAACTATGAAATAACACATATGGAATCATGTAGTAACCAAAAAAGTGTTAAACAAATCAAAATATTTTATATTTGAGATTCTTCAAAGTAGCCACCCTGAGGTAGTCACCTGGAATGGATTTCAATTAACATGTGTGTCTTGTTAAAAGTTAAATTGTGGAATTTATTTTCTTCTTAATGCGTTTGAGCCTATCAGTTGTGTTGTGACAAGGTACTGTAGGGGTGGTAAACAGAAGATAGCCTTATTTGGTAAAAGACCAGGTCCATATTATGGCAAGAACAGCTCAAATAAGCAAAGAGAAATGACAGTCCATCATTACTTTAAGACATGAAGGTCAGTCAATGCAGAACATTTCAAGAACTTTGAATGTTTCTTCAAGTGCAGTCGCAAAAACCATCAAGCGCTGTGATGAAACTGGCTCTCATGAGGACCGCCACAGGAAAGGAAGACCCAGAGTTACCTCTGCTACAGAGAATAAGTTCCTTAGAGTTACCAGCCTCAGAAATTGCAGCCCAAATAAATGAAAATGTAACAAAACATTGACTTTTCTATATAACATAATAATGGTTAATATTCGGAGAACGTCAGAAAAATGGAGAGAAATTAGAAATAACACTGTGTGCACTTGCACACCAAATAATTTACCCATGTCCAAAATGGAACGAAAAAAGTATATATACACTGTACAGTATACAATATATACACTGTACAATACAGTATATTTGATTGGATTATGAGGTCATGTTATTATGTGACAGCAAAAGGAATCGGATTATATCATTTTAAATGGTGGAAAAAGCTGTTTTCCACTGTGTCATTTGTACACAACGGCTTACCATAGAGAGGGTAGAGATAATATCATGGGGATACAGCTGTGATACAGAATATATTATGGGAGGATGTAGTAGAGACATTGAATGTTGACTATTGTTCAATATAAAATGTATACTGTGGGGACTGAGCCAGGAACTGTTTGCTCAGTTAGCACTCCAATCCCAGAGACATTCAAATAAGCTCTGATAAGACATACATTACGTGTGTATGATACATTATGCTGTTTACCTTGGCACTCGCTGCACTATTTGCCTGTTGCTCGTTCTCCAGTTACACCCAAAACAATAATCTCTAGATTAATGGTGCATATTAAATTAAATAACAAAACGCCTCAGAATATACATTTTATTTCCAACAAAGGGGGGTAGACAAAATAGAAACCCCCCGACAACAACAAAAAATGAATAATTCATGTTCTCACAATAAGAAGTGGCGGGTTAAGATTCATGAGGAAATTTGATTCCTGATACACATAAGCTGTAAAATGTCAGCTTGGCGTTGGCTGGTGTTGGGCACGCTAGAGCTGTGATGACGGGGGCCATAGAGTCATGGGGAGTGGAGCACCTCTGCAGGCACCGACCGGGCTAGCTGCCCCATTAATCATCCACAGAGAGAGAGAGATGGAGAGAGCGAGTGGGGGAGAGAGAGAGAGGGAGAGATAGAGGGGGAAAGGGGGAGAGAGGGGCGGAGAAGAGACAGGGAAGGACAGGGAAGAGAGAGCGGGAGATGGGGGAGAGGCAGAGAGATGGAAACAGAGGGAGAGGGAGAGAGAGAGGGAGAGAGAGAGAGAGAGAGAGAGAGAGAGAGAGAGAGAGAGAGAGAGAGAGAGAGAGAGAGAGAGAGAGAGAGAGAGAGAGAGAGAGAGAGGACACGCACCACTGAGCACACCATCACCACTATAGCACCATGTATTTATTTGAGAGCTCTAGCTACTGAAGGGGCCACATTCAAACATGTCACAGCTGGATGCTTGAACACTTTGTGTGACTAATTCTATTAAAATTGCAATATTTTGGGGTTTGTGGAAATTCAAACGCCATCCTTGGTGGCACATTGTTATTCTTGTAATGTGTTATACAAATGCATTCTCATAAATTAAACATTGAAACATTAACATTAAAACAAACTCAAACTAAAACAGCACTCCTTTTGTTGTCTAAAAGCAACAAATAGACTTGTCAGAATCATTAGCATTTTCACATTAAATGCAACGTCAAACCCCTTTCACTAGCGTCCTAATCCTGTGGTATTACATCATATTATTCCGACTATAAAAAAGGCAGCCATTATCATAAATTATGTTTCTTTGTCACTTGTTTTATTCATCCTTGTCTGCGTCCTTGTCTGGGTCTGAAATGGCACCCTACCTATCCCATATAGTGGTCAAAAGTAGTGCACTAATGGTAATAGGGTGCTATTTGGGACATACCTCTTGTAATAGACAGACAAGCGTTAATGGTTATGAACGCCATCCTGTGGCTGATGCAGAGATGCCTGACTGACGTCAAAAAGTCCATTCCTGAGGTTTCGCCTTTTCAAGGGTGAAGAACAAGCACATGGATCATGAGGCGAGGCCACGAGGACTCATTGCATGAAGTTACCCAAACTGTGTTGGAAAGAATTCCTCCATTAAACTTCAGCTATGAACAAATTGTTTTGTCTTGAAAGAGCAGAGGGAGAACTAGAGTTGGATAAGCATTGTTCAACCATGAAGCATGCATAGTAACATATTGTTTTATTTACCGGACATTCCAAGTAATCATCCAAACATTCCAAGTATGACAAATATCTTCAATTGTATGGGCTTTAATTGTTAGAATGTTCACAAAAAGAGTTTAATAACTGGTATTGATTGATGAAATAACTGAAGGATAACTGTGTCTGATGATGTGCACAAACACAAAGCATATTTGCAGGCAGTGGAGCCCTCTATCTCTCTCTGTCTCGTTCCCTCTATCCCCCCTCCCTTCCCACCGCTCTCTCCGTCTCTTTCTCTCTGTCTCGTTCCCTCTATATCTCCCCCCTCTTTCCTGAACACTAATTTATTACGATGAACTGTAGTTTTTATTCTTTCAAGCAGGTCACTCGTTCCACATGGTCACCTGGTTACAACACAGCCTCACGGGCAGATAATGTACACTAAACATGAACCAAATCCACTATCCACTATTCACTATTCACTAAGCACTATTCACTAAGCACTGTAAGTATGCAAGGGTTAACTCGTTGCAATTTTTCTCTGTCTATTCCCTGTCTCCCCTTTTCTCTCTTTTTCATGAGCACATGACGAAAGAATGCTGGGAATGCCAGTGAGCACGGCGCCAGCAGCCTTTGCAGTAGCACCCGCCTGTGAGAACTGAGAGGCAGGAGGGGGGAGGAAGGGGAGGGGGGAGTCCTGGAAGTCTGGGCTCTTTACTGTGTTTAGGGAAATTATAGCTTTTTTCCATATTAAGAAGTGCACATACTGCATCACAGCCCCAGTACACTAATCCCCCTACTCGTAGCAGTAAGAGAGAGAGAGAGAGAGAGAGAGAGAGAGAGAGAGAGAGAGAGAGAGAGAGAGAGAGAGAGAGAGAGAGAGAGAGAGAGAGAGAGAGAGAGAGAGAGAGAGAGAGAGAGAGAGAGAGAGAGAGAGAGAGAGAGAGAGAGAGAGAGAGAGAGAGAGAGAGAGAGAGAAATTTGCCACAACCCGTTGTGCACTGGAGGAGGGTGTTCCAGTGTCTCTTTCAGCTCCTCTTGCTCAGTGTGACAGCCTGAATGTGAGGTTATGTCTGGGGCCCTCATACAGTTCCATCCAGGAAAGAAAACCTCAGGGACACAACTTTCGAACCCTATGATCAATAATCGTACAGTTGGTCCAATGCCAGCGTCTGAAGTTTTGAAAAGTTGATATGTTCTACTAATGGACTTCGTTGAGGTTTTCTTTCTCCAAATGCCAGCTTATTAATCATACACAGAACACTATGTGGTCATTTATACAGCTATTCATACCTTGATTGTAAGTATGGATAGTTATGAATGAACCATATAATTAGTATCAGTTATGCACACCCCTGGTTTGAGACAGGTCTGGCACAAAAACACATGCACGCACTCCAGCACACACATACACACACACACAAACCCAGCCAAAGTCATCCGTTGAAATATATGGTAATAGCTGGTATCTGAGCCCTGGGCAGGTTGTGGCACAGTTTGTGATGAACCTGACACAGAATAGAGGGACACACACACAAGAGACCATTTCATAAAAGCAAGAGCAAAGGCAGCCATTGTGTAGGAAGATAATTCATTTAGGCTATATACCCCAATGAAACCTCTGGTGCAGTCTGCTGCTCCATTATAGACACAGACATGGGCTTCTTTTAAGAACTCAAACCCTTTATAAGGAAATTCAATTCAAGCCTTCTCCCTACAAAACTATGATTCAGATCTCAATTTCTCGTCATTATCCCAGCTTTTTTTAACATGTTGTGTTGGAAATGTGTTTCCTTGAAAGGGGGTAATTTGCTACCTTCGCCTGGGCGATCGCACTGTCTAGCCTTTAAAGCACAAATGTTTTAAAGCTTGTAGATGTCTCTACCTGCTTCAGCTCTGAAGAATGTAAAAGGGTGAGATTTAGCTAATCAGATGACCTGGTATGCCCATACTGTATATAGGAACTTATCACAGCGTTCACATACTACAGTTCTGTAGGCTGACCTACATGTACAGTACTTTGAGCTGTGTTTGTGTGTACAGACATATGGTGTGTGTGTGTGTGTGTGTGTGTGTGTGTGTGTGTGTGTGTGTGTGTGTGTGTATGTGTGCGAGTGTGCATGTGAACCAGCAGGAGAGAAAGAGGTAATGTACTTTGTTTCCTGTCACTTTGATGTTAATATGATTTTATTTAGCTCAATCACTGTGAGTCTGCTGATCTAACAAAAGAGTTTGAGAAGATGCCTGAAATATCCGCCCTTACGTTTTTCCTTATTAGCTAATGACAGTTTGTTGTGGTATTTAATGTCATTTGAATGGAGTTTGTATTCCGCAACATTTTATACATTTAATTTCTTTACAATTTACGCTGAACCCTGCTGAGTTGCGGTATAAAATAAAATCAGCATCAGCTCCACAAAGTGAGCCTTTTAGATTGCAGAAGCTTTTAACACTTTTATTGCTACCATTAGAAAGCTAGCTCTCGTCAAATAATTGTCCTCACATATCAATTAGCCAGCCACAAGTTGAGCCCACTGCAGTCATTGTATTTCTCAGACCTTAATGCCCACTCATAGTATTATATTGGTCTTGGCTCACCAGACGAGCAGCCATAGAGATTTCATTAATTCATTACCATGGTTTTCATTAATTATGAACCACAGAGATGGAGACATTATCACTGGTCTGGCTGGAAGCACAATGTGATGAAGGGATTAACAAAGAAACACCAGGGAGAGATTTTTTTATATTTAGTCTGCGTACCATTGTGGCATCCTATTCCCTATTTAGTGCACTACTTTTGTCCAAATGTAATGCACTTATATAGGGAATAGGGTGCAATTTGGGATGCACACTTAGATGAGCATTTCGTGGAGTAGGTCATAAAACACAAAGAATCTCTGTCGTGTCATGGAGTGGAAGGTATACAGTGGCCCCTAGGCTCAAGGGAACCCGATGGATGTTTTATCAAGATGAACTTAATAACAATGGAGTTTGATAATGATTATCAATGGCTATGTTATGACAGGGCCTTGGAGTTCAGTGTGGCGCATCCACCCTTTAGAGCTCCAGTATATTAACCTTTGCTAAGTGAATATTATTAAGACGTATTATTATACTTATTTAACATGCAGAGGTGAAATCCATCTTAATATGCCCACTATAATGATATAAAGACACTGTAAGGTGGATGATGATGTCTTAACTTGCATGCATTCATTAGATCAGCACAGCAGCCTAATGTGCTGCAAGGTCAAACATGTTGTTCCCAGGCCCAGCAGCAGCCCAGCATAGCATAGCCATAGTATAACCCATAGCATAGCCATAGCATAGCCATAGTATAACCCATAGCATAGACATAGCATAGCCATAGCATAGCCATAGTATAACCCATAGCATAGCCATAGCATAGCCTTAGCCAGGATTCATTACACAGGTACACTGCATGCTAGAGCTGGGCAATATGGACATAAATCCATGTTGCGATAAATTGCTTGAATTGATTTGTTAACAATAAATAGAGCAATACGTTTAAAACATTAATGTGCACCACAGTTTTTAAATTTATATTATCCTTTAAACTACTACAACTAGTTTGATGGTTGTAGCCATCAATTGTCCCATTAACAATCAGCCACATTAACAAACTTATTTAATTTCAAACTTCACATTTCTATAGTAGGGGCGACCGGGGTTGGTTGTCGCACTTAACTGTACTGTACTCTACTGATTTAAACTCAACTGTACTGAATTAAACTGTACTGTACTGCATTGCACTAAATCAAATCAAATCAAATCTTATTTGTCACATACACATGGTTAGCAGATGTTAATGCGAGTGTAGCGAAATGCTTGTGCTTCTAGTTCCGACAATGCAGTAATATCCAACGAGTAATCTAACCTAAAAATTTCACAAAATGTCCTTATACACACAAGTGTAAAGGAATGAATAAGAATATGTACATTAAAAAAATATATGAATGAGTAGTTGTATAGAACGGCATAGGCAAGATGCAGTGGATGGTATAGAGTATAGTATATACATATGAGATGAGTAATGTAGGGTATGTATACACTATATGAAGTGGCTAGTGATACATTTATTACATCAACTTTTCCAGTGGCTGGAGTTGAGTCAATATGTTGGCAGCAGCCACTCAATGTTAGTGATGGCTGTTTAACAGCCTGATGGCCTTGAGATAGAAGCTGTTTTTCAGTCTCTCGGTCCCTGCTTTGATGCACCTGTACTGACCTCGCCTTCTGGATGATAGCGGGGTGAACAGGCAGTGACTCGGGTGGTTGTTGTCCTTAACGATCTTTTTGGCCTTCCTGTGACATCAGGTGGTGTAGGTGTCCTGGAGGGCAGGTAGTTTGCCCCCGGTGATGCGTTGTGCAGACCTCACTACCCTCTGGAGAGCCTTACGGTTATGGGCGGAGCAGTTGCCGTACCAGGCGGTGATACAGCCCGACAGGATGCTCTCGTTTGTGAGTGTTTTTGGTGACAAGCCGAATTTCTTCAGCCTCCTGAGGTTGAAGAAGCGCTGCTGCGCCTTGGAGGTGGAGGTGATATGGTCCTTGACTAGTCTCTCAAAGCACTTCATGATGACGGAAGTGAGTGCTACGGGGCGGTAGTCATTTAGCTCAGTTACCTTAGCTTTCTTGGGAACAATGGTGGCCCTCTTGAAGCATGTGGGGACAGCAGACTGAGATAAGGCTTGATTGAATATGTACGTAAACACACCAGCCAGCTGGTCTGCGCATGCTCTGAGGACACGGCTGGGGATGCCGTCTGGGCCTGCAGCCTTACGAGGGTTAACACGTTTAAATGTTTTGCTCACATCTGCTGCAGTGAAGAAGAGCCCGCAGGTTTTGGTAGTGGGCCGTGTCAGTGGCACTGTGTTGTCCTCAAAGCGAGCAAAGAAGTTGTTTAGTCTGTCTGGGAGCAAGACATCATGGTCCGCCACGGGGCTGGTTTTCCTTTTACAGTCCGTGATTGACTGTAGACCCTGCCACATACCTCTCGTGTCTGAGCCGTTGAATTGCGACTCAACTTTGTCTCTATACTGACACTTAGCTTGTTTGATTGCCTTGCAGAGGGAATGGCTACACTGTTTGTATTCGGTCATGTTTCCGGTCACCTTGCCCTGATTAAAAGCAGTGGTTCACGCTTTCAGTTTTGCTCGAATGCTGCCATCAATCCCCGGTTTCTGGTTTGGGAATGTTTTAATAGACGCTGTGGGTACGACATCGCCGATGCACTTGCTAATAAACCCACTCACCGAATCAGCATATTCATCAATGTTGTTGTTCGCCACATTGCGGAACATATCCCAGTCCACATGATCGAAGCAATCTTGAAGCGGGAATCCGATTGGTCGGACCAGCGTTGAACAGAACTGAGCGCGGGAGCTTCCTGTTTTAGTTTCTGTCTATAGGCTGGAAGCAACAAAATGGAGTCGTCGTCAGCTTTTACCGAAAGGAGGGCGGGGGAGGGCCTTATATGCATTTTGGAAGTTAGAATAACAATGGTCTAGGGTTTTCCCAGTGCTGGTTGCGCAATCGATATACTGATAGAATTTAGGGAGCCTTGTTTTCAAATTAGCCTTGTTAAAATCCCCAGCTACAATAAATGCAGCCTCAGGATATGTGGTTTCCAGTTTACATAGAGTCAAATAAAGTTCGTTCAGGGCCATCGATGTGTTTGCTTGGGGGGGGATATATGTGATTATAATCGAAGAGAATTCTCTTGGTAGATAATGCGGTCGGCATTTGATTGTGAGGAAGTTTAAGTCAGGTGAACAGAAGGACTTGAGTTCCTGTATGCTGTTATGATCACACCACTTCTTGTTAATCATAAGGCATATACCCCCGCCCTTCTTCTTACCAGAAAGATGCTTGTTTCTGTCGGCGCGATGCGTGAAGAAACCAGCTGGCTGTACCGACTCCGATAGCGTGTCTCGAGTGAGCCATGTTTCCTTGAAACAAGCCATGTTTCCTTGAAACAAAGAACGTTACAGTCTCTGATGTCTCTCTGGAAGGCTACCCTTGCACGGATTTCGTCTACCTTGTTGTCAAGAGACTGGACATTGGCGAGTAGTATGCTCGGGAGCGGTGCGCGATGTGCCCGTCTACGGAGCCTGACCAGAAGACCGCTCCGTCTGCCCCTTCTACGGCGTCGTTGTTTTGGGTCGCCGGCTGGGATCCGATCCATTGTCCTGGGTGGTGGGCAAAACAGAGGATCCGCTTCGGGAAAGTCGTATTCCTGGTTATAATGTTGGTGAGTTGACGTTGCTCTTATATCCAATAGTTCCTCCCGACTGTATGTAATAAAACCTAAGATTACCTGGGGTAACAATATAAGAAATAACACATAAAAAAACAAAATACTGCATAGTTTCCTAGGAATGCGAAGCAAGGCGGCCATCACTGTCGGCGCCAGAAGTACAAAGAAGTACTTCCAGCGGAAGTACACTATACTGTACTCTGCTGAATTAAACTCTACTGGACTGTCCTGTGCTGTACTGTGTTGTCCAAACCTGTGAAACATACCCAGGTGTCACACCCTAATCTGTTTTACCTGTCCTTGTGATTGTCTCCACCCCCCTCCAGGTGTTGCCCATCTTCCCCATTATCCCCTGTGTATTTATACCTGTGTTCCCTGTTTGTCCGTTGCCAGTTCGTCTTGTTTGTCAAGTCAACCAGCGTTTTTATTCTCAGCACCTGCTTTTCTCAGTCTCTCTTTTTCTAGCCCTCCTGGTTTTGACCCTTGCCTGTCCTGACTCTGAGCCCGCCTGCCTGACCACTCTGTCTGCCCCTGAGCCTGCCTGCTGACCGGTACCTTTGCCCTACCTCTGGATTGTTGACCTCTGCCTACCCTGACCCTGCCTGCCGTTGTCACGGTTCATGAATCCACTGTCTCCCTCTCTCTCTCTCTCTCTCTCTCTCTTTCTCTTTCTCTTTTTCTCTCTCTCTCTCTCTCTCTCTCTCTCTCCCGTGTTTGTGTGGGCGTGGTTCCCAATCTCGGCCTGATTGTCTGCGCCAGCTGGAATCACTTATCTTCCCTTTATATGTTCTGTAACCAGTGTTTCTTGTTGTCAGATCATTGTTACTTCCCTGAGGTTGTGTCGTGTGTCTGGGCTCTCTCTCGCCGCCCTTGTGTGGATTATCTTCTGTGCTCCTTCCTACCCATCCGGACACATTCCCCTGGATTTCTCAGCACGCTATCTTCGGTATATGCGCCGTAGTCCCTGGGTCGGATTCCGTCTGAGTACAGTCTGTCTGTCCTGTTGCTGCTGTAAACTGTATTCATTAAACCATCGTTGCTTGCATCTTGCATCCGCCTCTGTATTGTCACAGAATGATCTGACCCTACCATGGATGCAGCGAGTTCAACGAGTCTGACCGAATTCATTTCCCGCAGTATCACGAGAATGGATCAACAAGAGGAGAACATCTCCAGCACAGGTCGGGCAGTACAAGCCCTTGCGACGCAGGTATCCCAGCTGACCCAACAATTACAACATCTGAGGGGTCTCGCTGCGCCACCTACACCGACAGTTCAACCCGCCCCGCCAGAGCCGGATTCCCAGCTAGAGCCACGGCTACCGACACCAGAGGGTTATTCAGGTGATCCTGACTATTGCAGAGCCTTTCTTACGATATGTTCCATGCATTTCTCGTTGCAGCCACGGACCTTCAACCGTGAACAGTCTAAGGTAGCATTCGTACTCACACTGCTATCAGGCAAAGCGGCTCTTTGGGGAACGGCGGTGTGGGCGAACCAGGACCCATGCTGCACCTCTTTCCAGACACTCTCCGAGGAGATGAGAAGGGTTTTCGATCGGGCCGTGGCGGGTAGGGAGGCGGCCAGACTACTCGCTGACCTTCGCCAAGGAGACCGTTCAGTATCGGAATACTCCATCCAATTCCGCACTCTGGCCGCAGAGTGTCAGTGGAACGAGGAGGCGCAGTGGGACATGTTCCTGCATGGGCTGGAGGACCGGATCCAGAAGGAGATTTATGTTCTGGACCTTCCCAGGAGTTTAAATGGACTAGTGGAACTAGCCTTGAGGGTCGACGCTCGTCTGAGTCGTATTGGCCGCCGAGCATGCCCTAACAGACCGTATAACGACACGGAGGGCTGGCATGCCAGCGGCGGGAACACGGCCAGTTCAGCCTCCGCTCACGAACCCATGCAGCTGGGGAGAGCTCGCCTCTCCCGGGAAGAGAGGGAGAGGCGGAGATCCCAAGGACTCTGTCTCTACTGTGGTAGAGCGGGCCACTTTATCCACTCCTGCCCGGTAAAAGATCAGGCCCGGTAGTAAGTATGAGGCTACTATCGGGTGGTGTCACCACAGAGAAGACCTCATCATCTACTCTCCTCCCGGTAAGACTAAGATGGGCCACCCACACGCACGACACCCAAGCCTTACTGGACTCAGGAGCAGAGGGTAATTTTATGGACTTCAAGCTCGCTCACAAACTCCAGATTCCTATCACCTCACTCACGCACAAGATATCCGTCAACGCTCTCAATGGTCAAGAACTCCCCAACATTTCTCACACCACTGAAACTATCACACTCATCACTTCTGGCAATCACACTGAGACACTATCATTTCTACTCATGAACTCACCCCTTGCACCATTAGTTCTCGGCCACCCTTGGCTCACCCAACACAACCCCAGAGTTGACTGGGGTCATAACTCTATATCCATGTGGAGTAACAAGTGTCTTGAGTCCTGTTTAGTGTCTGCTTGTTCATCTGTGTCTGATTCTGTGTTTCTAGAGGAGGCAGTGGATTTGTCTAACGTGCCCGTTGAATACCTCGACCTGAAGGAGGTGTTCAGCAAGTCCCGTGCTGCTTCTCTTCCTCCGCATCGTCCCTATGACTGTGCAATAGAATTATTGCCAGGTGAGTCTCCGCCTAAAGGCAAGTTATATTCACTCTCTGTTCCTGAGAGGGAGGCTATGGAGAGATACATCTCTGATTCTCTGGCCTCTGGATTCATTCGTCCTTCCTCTTCTCCAGCGGGGGCGGGGTTCTTCTTTGTGGGGAAGAAGGACGGATCTCTGCGTCCTTGCATTGATTACCGTGGGTTGAATAACATCACAGTGAAGAATACCTATCCCTTACCGTTGATGTCCTCAGCCTTTGAAAGGTTACAGGGAGCATCCGTGTTCACTAAGTTGGATTTACGTAATGCATATCATTTGGTTCGCATAAGGAGGGGGGATGAATGGAAGACCGCGTTTAACACCCCCAGAGGGCACTTCGAATATTTGGTCATGCCTTTTGGGCTATCCAACTCCCCAGCGGTTTTCCAGGCACTCGTCAATGACGTGCTGAGAGATATGATTGATCAGTTCATATATGTTTACCTGGATGACATACTGATTTTTTCTTCTTCTCTCCAGGAACACGTTCAGCACGTCAGACGAGTGCTTCAGAGGTTGTTGGAGAATGGACTTTTTGTCAAGGCGGAGAAATGCATTTTTCATGCACAATCCGTTCCATTCCTAGGTTACATCGTCTCGACTGAAGGTATTCACATGGATCCTGACAAGGTTAAGGCTGTGGTGGATTGGCCAAGCCCAGATTCCCGTAAGGCCCTACAGAGGTTTCTGGGATTCGCCAATTTCTACCGGCGTTTCGTTCGCAACTTTAGCCAGATAGTCGCTTCTCTTACCGCCTTAACCTCCCCCAGAGTGACGTTCAGGTGGTCCGATACAGCCGAGGCTGCATTCGCCAAACTCAAGAGCCGCTTTGTTTCGGCCCCCATCCTCATAGCTCCCGATCCCTCGCGTCAGTTCGTGGTGGAGGTGGACGCTTCAGAGGTGGGGGTAGGTGCGGTACTTTCCCAACGTTCCTCTTCTGACGACAAGATGCACCCTTGCGCGTTCCTGTCCCATCGGTTATCACCTGCGGAACGCAACTACGACATTGGCAACAGAGAGTTGTTGGCAGTGAAGTTAGCACTGGAGGAGTGGCGCCATTGGTTAGAGGGTTCGGGGGTACCTTTTATAGTTTGGACCGATCACAAAAATTTGGAATATATCAGAACCGCCAAGCGACTCAACTCCAGGCAGGCGCGGTGGGCACTCTTTTTCGGACGTTTTGACTTCTCTCTCTCGTATCGCCCGGGTTCCAAGAATGTCAAACCCGATTCCCTTTCTCGCATTTTTGACCATTCCGAACGCCCATCCACTCCCGAGTGCATCCTACCCGGGACCCTAGTGGTCTCCACACTCACATGGGAGGTTGAATCGAGGGTCAAAACGGCCTTAGAAGGGGTAAAGCCTCCGCCCGGTTGCCCGCCTAATCGGTTGTTTGTGCCGGAGGGGTGTCGGTCCGATGTTATTCGGTGGGGGCATTGCTCCAACGTAGCGTGTCATCCAGGAGTCAGCCGCACTAGCTTTTTGGTTAAGCAACGCTTTTGGTGGCCACTGATGGCTCGTGACATTCACAGTTTTGTCTTGGCTTGCTCGGTTTGTGCCACTGGGAAGACTTCTAATCGACCTCCAGATGGGTTACTCCAACCGCTGTCGGTCCCTTCGAGACCCTGGTCCCACATCGCGCTAGATTTTGTTACCGCCCTCCCGCCCTCCCAGGGCAAGACGGTTGTTTTGACCGTGGTGGACCGGTTCTCGAAGGCGGCTCATTTTATTCCCTTGCCTAAATTACCATCTGCCAAGGAGACAGCGGTAACTGTCGTGGATCACGTCTTTCGCTTACATGGCCTGCCTATGGACGTAGTTTCTGACAGGGGGCCCCAATTTGTGTCCAAGTTTTGGCAAGAGTTTTGTAGGTTACTGGGAGCGAGTGTCAGTCTGTCTTCAGGGTTTCATCCCCAGAGCAACGGTCAAACGGAGAGGGCCAACCAAGATTTGGAGAGAGTGTTGCGATGTTTGGTTTCTAAGAATCCCTCTTCCTGGAGTCAACAACTCTCTATGGTTGAGTACGCTCACAATTCGTTGCCAGTGGCAGCCACGGGTCTCTCTCCGTTTGAGTGTAGTTTAGGTTACCAGCCACCTATCTTTCCCAGTACGGAGTCCGAGGTCACTGTTCCCTCCGCTCACGCTTTCATCCAGAGGTGCCGTCACGCATGGAGCAGAGCCCGTGAGACTCTTCTCCGGGTGGGGGCGCGCACCAAGGCTAAGGCCGATCGCCGCCGGTCGAAGCCTCCGGTATACGTCGTTGGCCAAGGAGTGTGGCTTTCTACTAAGAACATTCCACTCCGATCCGTTTCGAACAAGCTTGCCCCCAAATTTATCGGCCCGTTCAAGGTCACCAGGATCATTAGTCCGGTGGCGGTCCGGCTCAAGCTTCCTCCGGCGTATAGGAGAATTCATCCTACCTTTCATGTGTCTAAAATAAAACCTGTGTTTCAGGCACGCATTAACCCGCCGGTCCCGGTTCCCCCGCCGCCACGACTTGTTGATGGGGAACCCACCTTTTCTGTCAATCGTATTTTGGACTCTAGAAGGAGGGGACGCGGAATCCAGTACCTGGTGGACTGGGAGGGTTACGGTCCGGAGGAGAGAAGTTGGGTACCTGCTAGGGACATTCTGGATCACTCCCTTATCGATGATTTCAATCGACAGGTAGATTCGCCTGGGAACGCCAAGAGGCATTCCTAGGGGGGGGGGTATTGTCACGGTTCATGAATCCACTGTCTCCCTCTCTCTCTCTCTCTCTCTCTTTCTCTTTCTCTTTTTCTCTCTCTCTCTCTCTCTCTCTCTCTCTCTCTCCCGTGTTTGTGTGGGCGTGGTTCCCAATCTCGGCCTGATTGTCTGCGCCAGCTGGAATCACTTATCTTCCCTTTATATGTTCTGTAACCAGTGTTTCTTGTTGTCAGATCATTGTTACTTCCCTGAGGTTGTGTCGTGTGTCTGGGCTCTCTCTCGCCGCCCTTGTGTGGATTATCTTCTGTGCTCCTTCCTACCCATCCGGACACATTCCCCTGGATTTCTCAGCACGCTATCTTCGGTATATGCGCCGTAGTCCCTGGGTCGGATTCCGTCTGAGTACAGTCTGTCTGTCCTGTTGCTGCTGTAAACTGTATTCATTAAACCATCGTTGCTTGCATCTTGCATCCGCCTCTGTATTGTCACAGCCGTCCGGTACTGTTGCTCCACCTCTGGTTTATTGACCCCTGCCTGCCTTGACCTGTCTATTGCCTGCCCCTGTTGGAATATTAAACCATTGTCAATTCGACGTGTCTGCATCTGGGTCTTACCTTGATACCAGGAAGCTAAATTACGTTGAAAAGACACCTAGAAGACTTATTTTCTGGAAAATAAGTATTCTAGGTGTCTTTCAATGTCATTTAGCTTACTGGGGACATTGTTACAATGGGTATGGTTGTCAGATTGTGACAAGCATCCAACATCAATGTGACAACCATTCAACCACCACCCAATGCTAAAAAGATGCTAGTACTGTATTGTAGTTACCACATGGCTTGACCAACAAATAGGGTTAAAATAAATCTCTTTCCTCATTTCAATAAAAGTAATTGTGTATGGATACTCCCATCATATAACTATTTATTAAATAAATAACACGCATACAAATATTTACTTTGACCCATGAAAAAATCTAATACTCCTCTCACCTCAATTTTTTGTGATCCTGACCTGAATTGATCACATGGATGACCTCTAATATAGACACACATTTTCATTTAGAAATGATTACCCCCCCCTTGGATTTTGAGTAATAAGCACTGTGACAACCAACCCATGAGAAAACTAACCCTAATCTCCCCTATAGGCTACTTATTTAATGAATGACATCAGCAAAATGCCTGCGATAAGTGATCGGCATGGTCGGTGTGGATCATTGTAGGTTTATCGTCCCAGCTCTACTGCATACTGTCAAGGTTCGGAGGCCCAGTGGCGCATCCCAGATTCTCATTACATAAAATCTAGTTTATCACCAAAACTAATTATCCATCCAACAACCCTGCTCATCATCACCCTTTAGGGTATAAGTGTGTGATTGACAAGTACCCCTTTGGAACTAGGAGAAAGGGCGTTCCTTAATAATAATACTGATGACCAAGGAAAATGAACATAGTTTGCTCAACGTTGTGCATGTGGCATGAGGATCCTGTCACTCTGGATCATACACACAGATTCACATACAGATGTAGGATCTTAATTTGAGCCAGTTTGCTACAGCTGGAAAATAACTCTGCAGCAATAGCAAATGTGAATTATTATGTATATTATAATGAATTGACATTTTTGTAGGGGTTGGGGAAATCAAGAATGAAATTTCAGTGTAAATTCCAAACTTCAGAAGCCTTTTTAAACCTCATACACTATAAGATAAAAATGTCCTGCAGGAAGGTTCTCCAGCAACCGGGTGATCAAATTAACATCCTATATTTGTACATGGCCTCCTTGTTTCCTGGTCTGTGTGGGTGCCTGCGTGCGCCTGCAAGAGAAAGAGAATAGAGACTTTAATTTCACAAGGTATTTTTTCTAGCAAAATATAGTTTGAATTTTTTTCCTTCTATCATGAAGACCAGACAATACTGTGTTATTAGTGTGCCTTTGATGTCAAAATGTGTGCGTGACAGTGGCCATGACCAAGGGAAAAGGCTGCAGCGCTATACTGTACTCGATTGATCAGGAATCCTGTGGTGTAGTGTAGTGGATGATGAAATGGACGGAAGTGGAGTTGGGGTCACTGGTTCCACCAGCATCCTAAGGGAGTAGCTGTCAGCTGCTGCCCAGGGGCCATTGACGGCTCGGTAGGCTAGATACGGCTCTCTTCTCTCCCTGGGCCCTCTGCACCAACACACTCAGCCCCAGCAGTGCAGCAAACAGCCAGGAAAAGTCCTGCTGGTGATTCAACCTGCACCGGAGGAGGTGACTGTTTGAAAGGGGAGAGTGTGCTTGCTTACTCTGGATCAAAAGGTCACAGTAGATTGTAGCACAATCCAACCTGGGCTAGGTGGCTAATGACAACGTTAGCTAGGTGGCTAATGTTTGTTAGGCTAGGGGTTAGCGTTAGGGTTAAGGTTATCTAACATGTTAAATAGTACAAAGTAGCTAAAAAGTAGTTGCAAAGTAGCTAATTAGCTAAAATGCTAAAGTTGTCCATGATGAAATTCAAACACACAACCTTTGTGTTGCTAAACAGTCATGTTATATGCCTACCCATCCATCCTGACCATTAACCCTCTTTTAATTTTTGCTTTAAGTAACCTTCTGTTTTATGTAACCATACTAAACGTAACATATCATAATAGTTCTTGCATGTCAATGGAAACATTTAATTAAGTATATCCCTAGCCCTCACATGAAGTTACAAGGCACATCAAACAAATTGAACAGATTGCAAGACGATGGCAAAAGTACACTTAAAGATGCAGTCTCAAATGTTTGGATAATTTCAGCCTGTAGTTTTGAAAGTGGTGCTCACGAGCCGAAGTGGTCACAGGTTTTTGTGTGCTACGTCATTGTTTGCAATTTATATGATATCATGCAAAATTTGAAATTTTTGTGATATATTACGAATCCAATTATTGCTATATGTTATATATTGTTTTGCTTAAGATCCCGCAGTGCATCTTTAAAGGAGTGAAAAATAACAACCCAAAAAATAATAATCTAGCATAATATCATTACCTGTCATGAACGTCGTTGTAAGGATTGTCGGACCAAAGTGCAGCGTGGTATGGGTTCAACATATTTATTTAGTGAACCGGCACAACAACAAAAAAACACACAAATGAAATGTGAAGCTAATGGCGTGCTCACAGGCAACTAACCAAAAACAATATCCCACAAAAACCAGTGGGGAAATGGCTGCCTAAATATAATCCCCAATCAGAGACAACGATAAACAGCTGCCTCTGATTGGGAACCATACCAGGCTAACATAGAAATCAACACACTAGATCACCCACCCTAGTCACACCCCAACCTAACCAAAATAGAGAATAAAAGGCTCTCTATGGTCAGGGTGCTACATTACCATTGAAAGAAAAATAGTCTCCTGCTTAACTTCTTCCTTTCATGTCATGGTGGCTCTGTCAAAGAGGATGTCATCCAGACCATGGGTTGTCATCCAGACCATGGGTTGTCCCCCGAATGGCACCCTATTCCCTTAATAGTACATTACCTTTGACCAGGGCTCCATAGGGCTTTGGGCTAAAGTAGTGGACTATATAGGGAATAGGGTGTCATTTGGGACACAGGCATGGATTCACCCAGCCTGATGGAGCCCTCCATCATGACTCCAATCCATTCAGACCTTCATTACCACCATATTCATGAGGTGAAACCTCTTATGGCCAAGACTCTGTTTACCAACAAATACAGTATGTCTGGTTCCTATACATTGTTTTGTTCCCAATTCAATAAGTGAGGTGGCATTTGTAATACGTAACTCTCCCCTTTACACATACTGTATGTGTTTAATTGTCTGAAAGTACATGAGAAGAATAATGGAACAGGGAAAAAAGTTGAAAGAGCCTGGAGGAATGGAGAAACATATAGGGTAAGTACAACCTAGTGAATGAATTATTGAAAATAACAGATGTGTTTAATTTGCTTTCTCCCTAACGATTATTTGCCAAACATTTGCAAAACTGATGTTCAAAACGATTCCCTCTCTTCTGCTATCACCAGGGAAACTGAAATCACAGCTAGATGTTTTTGTAGAGAACAAACAATGAACAAATCATAGGCTATAATCTGGAAGAAACAAAGTGGTTGCCAGAGCAACCATAATGATAGATTACCTGTCACAATTATGGGATGTTGAAATTAGATTGAACATTTTACAACAATAAATTCTGTTGACTATTAACACAATAGCATGATATTGTTCAGTGCACTACTTCATGTTTCCATTTCAGGCTTTACTGACTGTCCATTGTATGGCCCCTGAATAACGTAATGCATAATTGACCATGATATTAATCCTATTGAAACATCAAACAGCAAAACAGCATATGTGCACTGCCACTGTACAGCCTTTCTGATATCCCATATAACTTTTTGTTTTACTTTGTTCTACCACTTAAAGGGGCAATCAGCAGTTTCGGTAAAAGGCTGAGGGATGTGGCTGGAGAAATGTAACCACTCTCAAATTCACAAATGTATTGATGCAAGGACGATTGACCATCCATGATATCAAAATTATAGTTTTAACCATGTTTTGAGGCTATATAGTGTTTGTTTACTTTTACTTTGTTTACAAACATTGGAGGTAAACAAGCTTATATTTTGGGATCTGATGGTTTATGACAGTTTAACTAAGTTCATAAAGCATATATAAGTTATATTCATCAAGTATTAATGAGTACATATCATTCATTAATAGATCCATAAATGGATGTAGCAACAGCAGATTGTCCATTTAAGCCCCCCCCCCCCCCCCCCTAGAATTGTATTTATTTATTGAGATGACAAAGCCTACCTACTGGAGCTTGGTATGAGAAACCAAACACATTACCAGATTATGGCTTTGTACTTCGGTGCCATTGTTCATTAAGTGTCAGAAAAATGATAAGCCTGTGTGAGTTTCCTCCATCTCTCTCTCGTAGCCTGCAACCTGTAGCCTACTGCTCCTTCTGCAAGTTCGGGCACTTCAGCAGAGACAGAGCTATTGCATTTTGTTTAGTCTCTCACTCTTCTCTCTGTTAAGTCTCTCACCCCCCCCCCCCCCCCCCCCCCTCGCGCTCTCTGTCTCCACATCATGTATTTTCTAGGTTGAGCCAGAGAAAAGGTTGTGGTATGCTGTTAACCTATAACACTAGTACTAACAAAGTCAATTGCTGAAGAAGAAGAGGCGTTGAGAAATGTGATCTAGCTAGCTATATCTCAGAAGTACGTGTAAGACACTGCCAAAGTGTAGCTCAGAGGGGGTTCTCAAATATGCTAATTGTTAGAAGTAATGCAATCACACATACTGAGTGTGGGGCAGTTGTTAACATAATTTGCTAGAGGATAGCCTACTGTAAACCAAAAATCACTAGACCTACAGTACTTGTCACAGTGTAATTTCAAGCACATATACACTGAATGTACAAAACATTAAGAATACCTTCCTAATATTGAGTTGTATCAAGTTGGCTGGATGTCATTTGGGTGGTGGACCATTCTTGATACACACAGGAAACTGTTGAGCATGTAAAACCCAGCAGCGCTGCAGTTCTTGACACAAACCGCTGCGCCTGGCACCTACTACCATACCCCATTTAAAGGCACTTCAATCTTTTGTCTTGCCCATTCACCCACTGAAGGGTACACATACACAATCCATGTCTCAATTGTCTCAAGGCTTAAAAATCCTTCTTTAACCTGTCTCCTCCCCATGATCTACACTGATTGAATTGGATTTAACAAGTGACATAAATACGGGATCATAGCTTTCACCTTGATTCCCCTGGTCAGTCTATATATGATGGAAAGAGCAGGTGTTCTTAATGTTTTTGTACGCTCATTCACCTGGATTCCCCTGAAGAGTCTATATCATGGAAAGAGCAGGTGTTTTTAATGTTTTGTACACTCAGTGTACACACCCACCAACATATGTGCACCCACGCATGCTCACACACACGGAAACACACACAGCCTACATGTGCACACACGCACGCACACAACAGACACACACACAGCCCCCAATTCTCCATAGGAGAGAGCTGAGTGAAGACTATTGAGAGGGCCTTATGCAGACAGGATTAACTCTGATCCCCTGGGAAAGATCACAGGGAATTGTGATAAGATAAAGAAAAAAGAAGGGGTACACTAGAGACACACACACCAGGTAATCACTTTCCACAGACATCAAAAGACATCTCTCTCTTTTCTTCTCCATCTCTTCATCCACCCATGATGGAAAGGGAAAAAAACACTTACAGAGCTAAATGTAACCATACAAAGTTCAATGCTTGGAAATGTAGAAGAGCATACATGCATACAGTAGAGTCTATAGGCCTTGATACTGTTATCTGATATATAGAATACAATTCAAATCAAATCAAATCAAATTTTATTTGTCACATACACATGGTTAGCAGATGTTAATGCGAGTGTAGAGAAATGCTTTTGCTTCTAGTTCCGACAATGCAGTAAAAACCAACAAGTAATCTAACCTAACAATTCCACAACTACTACCTTATACACACAAGTGTAAAGGGATAAAGAATATGTACATAAAGATATATGAATGAGTGATGGTACAGAACGGCATAGGCAAGATGCAGTAAATGGTATAGAGTACAGTCTATACATATGAGATGAGTAATGTAGGGTATGTAAACATAAAGTGGCATAGTTTAAAGTGGCTAGTGATACATGTATTACATAAAGATGGCAAGATGCAATAGATGATATAGAGTACAGTATATACATATACATATGAGATGTAGGGTATGTAAACATTATATTAAGTGGCATTGTTTAAAGTGGCTAGTGATAGATTTTTACATAATTTCCATCAATTCCCATTATTAAAGTGGCTGGAGTTGAGTCAGTATGTTGGCAGTGGCCACTAAATGTTAGTGGTGGCTGTTTAACAGTCTGATGGTCGGTCCCGTGTGGTCGGTCCCGTGTGGTCGGTCCCGTGTGGTCGGTCCCGTGTGGTCGGTCCCGTGTGGTCGGTCCCGTGTGGTCGGTCCCGTGTGGTCGGTCCCGTGTGGTCGGTCCCGTGTGGTCGGTCCCGTGTGGTCGGTCCCGTGTGGTCGGTCCCGTGTGGTCGGTCCCGTGTGGTCGGTCCCGTGTGGTCGGTCCCGTGTGGTCGGTCCCGTGTGGCTCAGTTGGTAGAGCATGGCGCTTGCAACGCCAGGGTT
The DNA here is from genome assembly GCF_016432855.1 of Salvelinus namaycush. Taxonomy (NCBI): domain Eukaryota; kingdom Metazoa; phylum Chordata; class Actinopteri; order Salmoniformes; family Salmonidae; genus Salvelinus; species Salvelinus namaycush. The sequence goes on from NC_052321.1 coordinate 29,362,335, forward strand.
GTGGGTTCAATTCCCACGGGGGGACCAGGGTTCAATTCCCACGGGGGGACCAGGATGAATATGTATGAACTTTCCAATTTGTAAGTCGCTCTGGATAAGAGCGTCTGCTAAATGACTTAAATGTAAATGTAAATGATGGCCTTGAGATAGAAGTTGTTTTTCAGTCTCTCGGTCCCTGCTTTGATGCACCTGTACTGACCTCGCCTTCTGGATGATAGCGGGGTGAACAGGCAGTGGCTCGGGTGGTTGTTGTCCTTGATGATCTTTACGGCCTTCCTGTGACATCGGGTGGTGTAGGTGTCCTGGAGGGCAGGTAGTTTGCCCCCGGTGATGCGTTGTGCAGACCTCACTACCCTCTGGAGAGCCTTACGGTTATGGGCGGAGCTGTTGCCGTACCAGGCGGTGATACAGCCCCACAGGATGCTCTCAATTGTGCATCTGTAGAAGTTTGTGAGTGCTTTCGGTGACAAGCCGAATTTCTTCAGCCTCCTGAGGTTGAAGAGGCGCTGCTGCGCCTTCTTCACAACGCTGTCTGTGTGGGTGGACCAATTCAGTTTGTCCGTGATGTGTACACCGAGGAACTTAAAACTTTCCACCTTCTCCACTACTGTCCCGTCAATGTGGATAAGGGGGTGCTCCCTCTGCTGTTTCCTGAAGTCCACAATCATCTCCTTTGTTTTGTTGACGTTGAGTGTGAGGTTATTTTCCTGACACCACACTCCGAGGACCCTCACCTCCTCCCTGTAGGCCGTCTCGTCGTTGTTGGTAATCAAGCCTACCACTGTAGTGTCGTCCGCAAACTTGATGATTGAGTTGGAGGCGTGCATGGCCACGCAGTCGTGGGTGAACAGGGAGTACAGGAGAGGGCTCAGAACGCACCCTTGTGGGGCCCCAGTGTTGAGGATCAGCAGGGTGGAGATGTTGTTACCTACCCTCACCACCTGGGGGCGGCCCGTCAGGAAGTCCAGGACCCAGTTGCACAGGGCGGGGTCGAGACCCAGGGTCTCGAGCTTGATGACGAGTTTGGAGGGTACTATGGTGTTAAATGCTGAGCTGTAGTCGATGAACAGCATTCTCACATATGTATTCCTCTTGTCCAGATGGGTTAGGGCAGTGTGCAGTGCGGTTGCGATTGCGTCGTCTGTGGACCTATTGGGTCGGTAAGCAAATTGGAGTGGGGCTAGGGTGTCAGGTAGGGTGGAGATGATATGGTCCTTGACTAGTCTCTCAAAGCACTTCATGATGACGGAAGTGAGTGCTACGGGCGGTAGTCGTTTAGCTCAGTTACCTTAGCTTTCTTGGGAACAGGAACAATGGTGGCCCTCTTGAAGCATGTGGGAACAGCAGACTGGGATAAGGATTGATTGAATATGTCCTTAAACACACCAGCCAGCTGGTCTGCGCATGCTCTGAGGACGCGGCTGGGAATGCCGTCTGGGCCTGCAGCCTTGCGAGGGTTAACACGTTTAAATGTTTTACTCACCTCGGCTGCAGTGAAGGAGAGCCCGCAGGTTTTGGTAGCGGGCCGTGTCAGTGGCACTGTATTGTCCTCAAAGCGAGCAAAAAAGTTATTTAGTCTGTCAGGGAGCAAGACATCCTGGTCCGCGACGGGGCTGGTTTTCTTTTTGTAATCTCCTTGATAATGACTGTTTTGGGTTTGCTCTTGAGTTGCTCCACTTTCTTTATTTATTCAACATCAGACATTACCAGGGGTAAAATCAACAAATCAAATAAAAACTGTTGTTAGGTCATACCCATGAGTCAGATGTAAAAGCAAATCATAATTGTATCTTGACATCTCCAACAGTAAGCTACTCACTTTACGTGACAGCTTGAGGAGAGTTTCATGTAAACACATGCGTATTACTTAATGATAGTGTTTGCTGGCACAGTAAAAAAGAGGGATGCAAAGTATCAAATGCTTTATAATGAGAATGCATTCATGTGCAAGTAAGGATGATGAGACACAATGGTCTGTAGAAAAAAAGGCCACATTAGAATATGTGTCATGAGAAGGCTAAGGCCTTGTCTAATGAAAATCTAGTTTCCTCATACGACACAACTAAGAGCCTCCTTCCTACTCCTTTCTTATTATTGTATCTTGTTGTCTTGTTGTTTACTCCGAGCCACTTGAAGGCTGAAGAGATGTATGAGTCACTACCACCAAGAAAAGGAGCAGTAGACTAACAATAGTGGCTGGCCCACTGGTCACATTCTCATTATAAGATCTGTAGATCTCTACCACCATCAACCCCTGTAAAAATCACTAAATATATACAGCATTTCACTGAAGGTCAGATTCATTAGTTAGACTCTCATCCCTAAACTATAGTAGTTCCTTTTTTTCCCCATGCACTACACTCTGCATAGAGTTGTCTGATGTGTAGGCTTTCTATCAGAGTGCTGTCAACTCACTATTAATATGAAAAGGCAGTCCAATGCAATAAACGCAGACACACTCCTGATTCTCAGCTTGAAGCCCTGCTGTGTAAATATTGAAAAAACAAACAGCAGGTAAGGCCCCCATGGGAACCTCTTGATATAGCCTGTCAGTGAGGTGAATGTATTCAAAGATGCAGCAGCCAGCCGCATCCATCCACCCCCTGCTCTGCTCCCTTGTCTTTTCTCTGCCAACATCAAAAGTTAAGGTTATGCATATTATTCTGCTGAAACCTGAGAGACAATTAAATTCATTTCAGAAGTGCTCATCGTCAGTAACGTTAAAGGAGATTATTGACGATGCTGAAGAGGGAAAACGGTCCAGTCATGGTAGATGTGTAACACTGTATTCTCGTTGGGAATGATACTCTCTGGTGTGTTATTAGCAAGTAAGTACCCAAATACAAGTCTTGCTCTCTCTAACGTTTAAACAAAATCACATTACTCTGTTATTTTGAATCTCAGACTCTCGTGATATTTTAGCGGATTTCCATTCATATCAATTGAATAGCAATTTATGCTGTCACGCTGAACAATTCCATTAAATGATACCTCCCTTAGATCAACGTTCCCTCAAAAAATGGATGTAGTTGCACTCAAGCATTTACAGTAGGCCTATATCCTGCACTGACCTGAAAGAGCTTTACATAAAGTATATGAATAGCTGCCCTCTCCTCCAGCACAAGCACCATATAGAACTCATGTAGCTGACATTGAGTGGCCATTTGACACTAAAACACCCCACATTAGCTAGTGTAGTGAGGAGATTGCTGTGTTGTATGGGGATTTGGCCCTGTCGTATCAGGTTAATCCCTTAACCTGCTTTGTGTTACTGAGTAGTCGTGATAACAGGGAGTCAGGGCCTCTGTTTATAATCTCATATATTGAGATATACTATAACAATGTAGCAATTTCCAGGAGCAATTAGGGTTAAGTGCCTTGCTCAAGGGCACATTGCCAGATATTTCACCTAGTTGGCACAGGGATTCGAACCAGCGACCTTTTGGTTACTGGCCCACCACTCTTAACCGCTAGACTACTCTGCTATCTTTTCCACATAGGAACACCTTATTTGAAGGGCATCTAGGCCAATATAAGGACTTAATATTCATAAGCCACACATAACACATTACCACAAACTGTATAAGCACACATCTAAGCTTTCCACATTTGTACCATAGGGAGGAGGCAGGTCCCCTGCCACTAGTTCATCAACACCGTCTAAAGATGCCCTGCCACTAGTTCATCAACACCATCTAAAGACGCCCTGCCACTAGTTCATCAACACCATCGAAAGATGCCCTGCCACTAGTTCATCAACACCATCGAAAGACGCCCTGCCACTAGTTCATCAACACCATCTAAAGACTCCCTGCCACTAGTTCATCAACACCATCTAAAGACGCCCTGCCACTAGTTCATCAACACCATCTAAAGACGCCCTGCCACTAGTTCATCAACACCATCTAAAGACGCCCTGCCACTAGTTCATCAACACCATCTAAAGACGCCCTGCCACTAGTTCATCAACACCATCTAAAGACGCCCTGCCACTAGTTCATCAACACCATCTAAAGACGCCCTGCCACTAGTTCATCAACACCATCGAAAGATGCCCTGCCACTAGTTCATCAACACCATCTAAAGAAGCCCTGCCACTAGTTCATCAACACCATCGAAAGACGCCCTGCCACTAGTTCATCAACACCGTCTAAAGACGCCCTGCCACTAGTTCATCAACACCATCTAAAGACGCCCTGCCACTAGTTCATCAACACCATCTAAAGACGCCCTGCCACTAGTTCATCAACACCATCTAAAGACTCCCTGCCACTAGTTCATCAACACCATCTAAAGACACCCTGCCACTAGTTCATCAACACCATCTAAAGACGCCCTGCCACTAGTTCATCAACACCATCTAAAGACTCCCTGCCACTAGTTCATCAACACCATCTAAAGACTCCCTGCCACTAGTTCATCAACACCATCTAAAGACGCCCTGTCACTAGTTCATCAACACCATCTAAAGACGCCCTCCCACTAGTTCATCAACACCATCTAAAGACGCCCTGCCACTAGTTCATCAACACCATCTAAAGACGCCCTGCCACTAGTTCATCAACACCGTCTAAAGACGCCCTGCCACTAGTTCATCAACACCATCTAAAGACGCCCTGCCACTAGTTCATCAACACCATCTAAAGACTCCCTGCCACTAGTTCATCAACACCGTCTAAAGACGCCCTGCCACTAGTTCATCAACACCATCTAAAGACGCCCTGCCACTAGTTCATCAACACCATCTAAAGACTCCCTGCCACTAGTTCATCAACACCATCTAAAGACACCCTGCCACTAGTTCATCAACACCATCTAAAGACGCCCTGCCACTAGTTCATCAACACCATCTAAAGACTCCCTGCCACTAGTTCATCAACACCATCTAAAGACTCCCTGCCACTAGTTCATCAACACCAAAGACGCCCTGCCACTAGTTCGTCAACACCGTCTAAAGACGCCCTGCCACTAGTTCATCAACACCGTCTAAAGACGCCCTGCCACTAGTTCATCAACACCATCTAAAGACGCCCTGCCACTAGTTCGTCAACACCGTCTAAAGACGCCCTGCCACTAGTTCATCAACACCATCTAAAGACGCCCTGCCACAAGTTCATCAACACCATCTAAAGACGCCACTTGGACCTGGATATCTTTTGCCACTATACAATCTACCATACCAGAGGGAGGACGGTCATCAACACAACACTATCACCCCCAAGCAGCCACCTCACATGCAGTCTGCTTTCTCTAATCTTGTATATTTCACAAATGACTGTCTGCAACAGACCAGCAGGACGAGCATCTACAGGAGAACTTTCCTGCAATGCCAGACATTTTTTACTTGTAGTGTATTTGATGTTTATAATCCTGTCAGTCCTGAGACCCCAGCAAAATCACAATTAAGTGTTTTACTGTTCAGGATAACCAGGGCTACAAGTAGAATACAAAACAATTTGACATAAACAGTTGCATTCATGAATTTTATTGACAAAAACAATTATTAAAAAATAAGGTCTCAAAGCAAAAACCTGACAAAAATGAATTTATATGAATGCTGTAAATACAGAAGTGGGAAATTAATATCCAACTAGTTTGTGACAACTGTGTGGAGTTTGGAGTTTGTGACAGCAACTATGTGATCTTATTATTGCATTATAGACACTATGTCCCGGGTTTTCCTATGATCTTCTATGAAGAAGAACCGCCTTCCTTCTAACAACTCTTGTGTAGCTCATGAGCATCATTGAGCAAAACATGTTACACGTGTTCATGAGTGTCTCAGCTAGCTTTTAATAGTTTGTGGCTCAAACCATTCAGACTCTACCAAGGTTTTTGTCTAGCTAGTCAGCTAAAGTTAATCGTACTATGTTCCAGCAAAGCGTTAGGCTATATATTTTTGACTCGTAGTGGAAAGCTAACCGAGGTAGCGAGCTAGCTAGCCAACCTACATTGCTAAATGCAAATTTGCTATGTAGAGTCTGTGGTAAATATGTTTACAAATCATATCTTCATTGAGTGGTGCGCAGTCATTCTGAACGTGGATAATGATTGTTTCGTCTAAATTACAGTTTAGTGGCCTGGAAATACGATGACATTGTTAAAGTAGGAAAATAATTAGTAGGAAACAACTTTGCCGTCATTATGATGTAGTCAAATGTACTTTAGAGATGGCAAAGTTAGTCAAAAATAGCATTAGCTTGCTAAAATCATGTGCTGTCAACTCAATTTTAGCAAGCTAGCTAAAGTTATACTACATCTACAGTCAATCTGGCGACATCACAATGATGACAAAAAGGTTTTCCCACTAATTATTTGCCTTCTTTTGAATTGCCTGCATTAAATAGAACATTAAGTCAGTCATCAGTTTTCAAAAGAACATTCAAAACAATATTGTGACGAAACGTACAACCATGAATAGCAAGTGTTGATGTGTGAAGAGGTGATCTCTGTAGTAATGTTGAGGGGATTCAATTTTTAATTTGTTTTTCATTTATTCCAGAATCACATCCCCATGTTGGCTATGCAAGAAGCAAAGTGTTTGTTTGTGTCAGTAGCGGTGCGTGGGTAACATCATTGGGGAAGCAAAAACAGAAAAAAGCCATATTACAACCTATGTTGTGATGATTGCATTGCTTGCTCTATAATTATCCCTTTCGCTCATATTCCACCATGATATACAATATGAATGGAATAGCAATCATGCAATATCATATGAATTTGAGGACGTATAGTATCATACGTCTTAACCAGTCGTACAATAGCATATTATTTAGATGTTGTAACGTATTATACATCTTCGAGGACACATAGTATTGTATGTCTTTTTCTGAGACCGGTTGCTTGTTGCGCTATAACAACAATGAAAAAAAATGATGCGAGAATTTAAGTTAGGGGAACTAACAACAAAGGTTAGGAGAACTAAAACAACACATGTTAGGTAATAGCAGGTTAGGTGAATTGGGTTAAGTTTAGAAAAGGGGATAGGGAAAGGGTTAGCTAAAATGCAACAGTTGTCCCCAACGCGACTCAAACTCGCAAACTTTGAAATGCTAAACTGTCGCTGATTAACGCCCACCCATCCATAAAGCATTTTTCTTTGACCCTTGCCACTTTATTATGGCTGTTTAGAGCTTTTTGAATTAAACATTCTTACATATTGTACCTTTTAATAATGACTTTAAATCATTTTTACCATTAGGATATCATTGTGCCACAAGTAAGAGTACTAACACCAATGATGGTAACACCAATGAGAAATCTTAGGTTATTGAGGATGTTTTTAAATGGAGGCCACAGATGCTCAAATCTAAGGTAATTAACAATTTAAAAATAATTTACTAAAGTGATATGGTTAATAATTTGGTGTAATGTTATTTTCCTTCATTTAAATTGAGTAACACCAAGTGAAACTTTGGGTTTTAGACACACCGGTAAGAGTTTATTTTAAATGGGTTCATATAAACCAATTATAGGGCATTTATAAATTGTGTTCACCATTTATTAATCATTACTCCCACGTTAATAAACCATTTACTTATCATTAATAAAGTATTTTTGCAGTCCCTAATCTAGAGTGAGTGCTATTTATATTTTATAAATACTTTATAAATAAAATAAAATGCTTACATTCAAGCCCTTAACCAACAATGCAGTTGTAAGAAAATAGAGTTAAGAAAATATTTACTAAATAAACTAAAGTAAAAAAAGAACACAATAAACTAACAATAATGTGGCTATATACAGGGTGTACCTGGAAAAAAAATAAGCACAAGGATGTTTAAGGAAATATATACATGTGTGAATAACTAGCTTAGTAACATTGAGCAATTAACCAAAATGTCAGATTTTTTGGTTTTTATACAACTAATTGACCGACTTCGGTTAAATTATTTGAATTCCATTTTGTTCATTTTTTTTTTGTGAGCTCAATAAATCAGATCCAGCCTGAACTGTGTGAGTTGTAGTTTCCAACAGACCAATATTCTACAAAGTGTAGCGTATAAAACGTGGTAATGAACTACAATGATCATAATCCATTGCGGATCTACTTGTCCAGTCTGTTTCTTTTACGCCTGCTAAAGAAGAGACAGAAGAATACTTGGTCGTGATATAGAGAGCAGCTGTTGCTTTGTGAGGTATCTCTACCTGAAATGATCTAAGTGATCAATAGTTGGTATTCAGCATCCATAAAAGTATGCCTTATTTACTCTGAAGAACTACAAAATTGTGAATTTGTCAGGCTGCATAGGCAGCAGCTCTATAGAGATGAGATGATGACTTGGAATGAAATAATAAAGTCATCAAATAAAACAAATGTAATATACACAACTGAAATATTTTAAGTAAGTAACGAGAATAAATGATGGTTAATAAGTGATAAGCAGTAATGGGCAGTCACTACCATCATGGGACTTTTATAAATGTTTGTATTCTGTGTTGTTACAGCTTTCAACCCACATAGTGCATTACATGTAAAAAAAAATTATATCGAAACCGAAATAAAAAAACGTGATTATTTTGTAAGAATCTAACCGAAACTGAACCAACCCCAAAAAGCAGTAATCGCTCAGCACTATAACATTTACAAATGTGGGAGTAATGATTAGTAAATGGTGATAAAATGGTTTGTAAATGCCTTATAAATGCTTTATTATGGACCCTTGACTACATCGCCATAATGCATTTATTACACATCTATAAGCATTTAATTAGCGTGTTATAACAGGTCCAACAGCATTATTAAAGGTTAGTAAATATATCCATAGCATATCTACAGTGCATTCATGACATGCTATGCAAGCGCTCATATAAGTATCTTAATAGATGCATCATTACAATGACAGCGTAGTGTCATCATTATGGCTGTTCTCAAAAGTTTGCTTCTGCCATACTAGTTTTAGTGAATATGTTAATAGGCCAAACCACATTTTGAAATTTATGCTAATATATAGCCTGTATCCAGACCCATTTCCCCCCACCGGCTAGTGAGCTGATTAGGACAGCTCGTCAGTGGCGCAGCCCACTTCAGAAATTGGAAAAGAACAGAGAAAACAGGTACTCTCGACTGTCAAGCTTATTCCCGATCCCAGGTATTGCCCGCTACTTACCTTCTTCTCACTGAGGTCAATGGTGTATGAAAATCCCCACAGGGATGATTCCTCAGGGTAAAGTTTACAGATCAAATCATGTAGTTGTGGGTCATATAGGGCTCCCGAGTGGCGCAGCGGTCTAAGGCACTGCATCTCAGTACAAGAGGCTTCACTACAGTCCCTGGCACGAATACAGGCTGTATCACATCCGGCCGTGATTGGGAGTCCCATAGGGCGGCGCACAATTGGCCCAGCATCGTCCGAGTTTTGCCAGGGTAGGCCGTCATTGTAAATAAGAATTTATTATTAACTGACCTGCCTAGTTAAATAAAGGTTAAAAATATCATAATTTGTTCGGAAATTATTAACAGCCCTCCTCCATATCACAATAATATTGGTCATACTGGTCTATAACACACACATGAAGGGTCTATGTATGAATTCTATGCAGTCAATGTACTGTCATTTCTATTTTCCCATTCATAAAGCATGTATTTGAAAATAAATCACTTAAACGTAAAATAATACACACACAACACATAATGAAAATATTACCCTTAAAGGTCCTGCTTTAAATTACATCAGCTTATAAAGGCTTCATAAAGTCTTCATAATGCCTTCATAAGCACTACATCAATGTGTTACAAAGCATTTATAACCGTATGTCATGCTTTATAAAGGGTTCATAAATGTGGCATAACTGTGTCACAATCACCAATGTCAAATGTGACATAACTCCCTATGTCGAATATGATATAAACATGCGCTTTATAAAGGGTGACATGTTGTGCTAAAGGATGGCAAATGCTCTGAAGTGATTTCATGTTAGTCACATTACACCTAATCTCATTCCCATACACAAATGCACAGGTCTGGTGAACCAACGCATCAAACTTGGCCTTCATTAGTTAGGGTTAGGTTTAAAATCAAGTTTTAAGAAGGTAAATTGTGGAAATGGGTTTAGCAATAATTCTGACTTTTTATCTGTGTTAAGTACTGATGATGACAAATTATTTACTCAGTAATGTCACTCGTATGGAATTCTATGGTCTAAGTGGGAGTGGGAGTGGTCTAAGTGGGAGCACTTAGGCCAACTTTGATTGATATCCCAGGCTTATATGTGCTGTGTGTGCAATAGCATGGGGAGGACGTTACACGAAGAAACAATTACCTTGATGAAACCTAAAGAAATTGAAAGTGTCTTTCTTCTGGAACCAAGTTACATGTTCCTCAGTACACAAACACGAACACAATAAAAACTAGCCATACCGCGCAGTGCTGGGCCCAGTCAGGTCTTTGACACATTCACCCACTCCCCCGCTGAAAGACCAGCCACAAAATGTTGGCACCATTGTAACAGGTTTTAATCAAGCCTTGGTCTCCAGCATGGGAAAAGAAGAAGAATACCTGGTGCGGTAGTCTCAGGTTGGACTACTCCAAATCATCTTGGTTCTGACTCCCACAGACACACAAATGCAAGTAGCAGCGGTGTAAAAGGGGGGGGCAATGCAAATAGTCTGGGTAGCCATTTGAAAAGGTGTTCAGGAGTCTTATGGCTTGGGGGTAGAAGCTGTTTAGAAGCCTCTTGGACCTAGACTTGGTGCCTAGACTGCCGTGTGATAGCAGCGAGAACAGTCTATGACTAGGGTGGCTGGAGTCTTTGACAGTTTTTAGGGCCTTTCTCTGACACCTTCTGGTATAAAGGTCCTGGATGGCAGGATGCTTGGCCCCGGTGATGTACTGGGCCGTACACACTACCCTCTGTAGTGCCTTGCGGAGGCCGAGCAGTTGCCATACCAGGCAGTGATGCAACCAGTCAGGATCCTCTACATGGTGCAGCTAGCTGTAGAACCTTTTGAGGATCTGAGAACCCATAACACATCTTTTCAGACTCCTGAGGAAGAATAGGTTTTGTCGTGCACTCTTCACGACTGTCTTGGTATGCTTGGACCATGTTAGTTTGTTGGTGATGTGGACGCCAAGGAACTTGAGGCTCTCAACCTGCTCCACTGCAGCCCCGTCGATGAGAATGGGGGCGTTCTTGGTCCTGTTTTTCCTGTAGTCCACAATCATCTCCTTTGTTGTGATCACGTTGAGGGAGAGGTTGTTGTCCTGGCACTACATGGCCAGGTCTCTGACCTTCTCCCTATAGGATGTCTTGTCGTTGATCAGGCTGTTGTGTCATCGGCAAACTTAATGATGGTGTTGGAGTCGTGCCTGGCCGTGCAGTCATGAGTGTACAGGGAGTACAGGAGGGGACTAAGCATGCACCCCTGATGGGCCCCTGTGTTGAAGATCAGTGTGGAGGATGTGTTGTTGCCTACCCTTACCACCTGGGGGCGGCCCGTCAGGAAGTCCAGGATCCAGTTACAGAGGGAGGTGTTTAGTCCCAGGGTCCTTAGCTTATTGATGAACTTTGAGGGCACTATGGTGTTGAACGCTGAGCTGTAGTCAATCAATAGCATTCTCACATAGGTTTCCTTAGTGTTCTTAGGAACAGGCACTATGGTGGTCTGCTTGAAACATGTTGGTATTACAGACTCGGACAGGGAGAGGTTGAAAATGTCAGTGAAGACACTTGCCAGTTGGTCAGCGCATGATCGCAGTACACGTCTTGGTAATCCGTCTGGCCCTGCGAATTTTGATCTGTTAAAAGGTCTTACTCACATTGGCTACAGAGAGCGTGATCACACAGTCATCCGGAACAGCTGGTGCTCTCATGCATGTTTCAGTGTTATTTGCCTCGAAGCGAGCATATAAGTAGTTTAGCTCGTCTGGTAGGCTCGTGTCACTGGGCAGCTCTCGGCTATGCTTCCCTTTGTAGTCTGTAATGGTTTGCAAGCCCTGCCACATCCGACGAGCATCAGAGCCTGTGTAGTACGATTTGATCTTAGTCCTGTATTGATGCTTTGCCTGTTTGATGGTTCGTTGGAGGGCATAGCGGGATTTCTTATAAGCTTCCAAGTTAGAGTCCCGCTCCCTGAAAGCGGAAGCTCTAGCCTTTAGCTCAGTGCGGATGTTGCCTGTAATCCATGGCTTCTGGTTGGGGTATGTACGTACAGTCACTGTGGGGACGACGTCATTGATGCACTTATTGATGAAGCCAATAACTGATGTGGTGTACTCCTCAATGCCATTGGAGGAATCCCGGAACATATTCTAGTCTGTGCTAGCAAAACAGTCCTGTAGCTTAGCATCTGCTTCATCTGACCACTTTTTTATTGATCTAATCACTGGTGCTCCTGCTTTAATTTTTGCTTGTAAGCAGGAATCATGAGGATAGAATTATGGTAAGATTTGCCAAATGGAGGGCAAGGGAGAGCTTCGTATGCGTCTCTGTGTGTGGGGGTTAAGGTGGACCAGAGTTTTTTTCCCTCTGGTTGCACATTTAACATGCTAATAGAAATTTGGTAAGATGAATTTAACTTTACTTGCATTAAAGTCCCCGGCTACTAGGAGCGCCACCTCTGGGTGAGCTTTTTCTTGTTTGTTTATGGCGGAATACAGCTCATTCAATGCTGTCTTAGTGCCAGCCTCTGACTGTGGTGGTATGTAAACAGCTATGAGAAATACAGATGAAAACTCTCTAGGTAGATAGTGTGGTCTACAGCTTATCATGAGATAATCTACCTCAGGCGAGCAATAGCTCGAGACTTCCTTAGACATCGTGCACAAGTGTTATTTACAAAAGAAGTCTGGGCCTCCTGAGTGGCGCAAGGCACTGCATCACAGTGCTAGCTGTGCTACTAGAGATTCTGGGTTCGAGTCCAGGCTCTGTCGCAGCCGGCTGCGACCGGGAGACCCATGGGGTGGCGCACAATTGTCCCAGCGTCATCCGGTTTCGGGGATGGTTTGGCCAGCAGGGATGTCCTTGTCCCATCGCGCACTAGAGACTCCTCCTCCGGGCGCAGTGCATCTGACACAGTCGCCAGGTGTACAGTGTTTCCTCCGACACATTGGTGCGGCTGGCTTCCGGGTTAAGTAGGCATTGTGTCAAGAAGCTGTGCGGCTTGGTTGGGTTGTGTTTCGGAGGACGCACGGCTTTCGACCTTTGCCTCTCCTGAGTCTGTACAGGAGTTGCAGCGATGAGACAAGACTGTAACTACCAATTGGATACCACAAAATTGGGGAGAAAAAGGGGTAAAAAACAATAAAATAATTATTACATAGTCCGCCACCCCTTGTCTTACCAGACGCCACTGTTCTATCCTGCCTGTACAGCATAAAAACAGCCAGCTGTATGTCGTCGTTCAGCCACGACTCCATGAAGCATAAGATATTACAGTTTTGAATGTCCCGTTGGTAGTTCAATCTTCCGCGTAGGTCATTGATTTTATTCTCCGAAGATTGCACGTTTGCTAGCAGAATGGAAGGAAGTGGGGGTTTATTTGATCGCCTACAAATTCTCAGAAGGCAGCCCGCACTCTGGCCCCTTTTTCTCCGCCTACTCTTCACGCATATCACAGGGATCTAGGCCTGTTCCCGAGAAAGCAGTATATCGTTTGCGTCGGGCTCGTCAGACTTGTTAAAGGACAAAAAGGATTCTGCCAGTCTGTGGGGAGTAATCACAGCCCTGAAATCCAGAAGTTATTTTCGGTCATAAGAGACGGTAGCGGCAACATTATGTACAAAATAAGTAAAAAAATAAGTTACAAGCAACGCAAATAAACTAAAAAAAACACAAATGTCTTCCTTCTTCTCCGGCACCATTTTATCCACAGTAACCTGTGGATCATGAGGGAACCTTCATAAATCAGCATAATATTAATAACCTATTTATTGACACTTTATGTAGTGTCCTGTAATACTTAGTTTGAAGTGAGACACCCCTTTGATCATTTATAACACATACATAAATGCCTTCTATCATATGATGCTGTACTTACTATGAAGTCAGACACATTTGGTCATTCATATCACATACATAAATGCCTTATATCATATGACACTGTATATACACTATAAGGTCAGACACCTTTGGTAATTCCTAACACATACATAAATGCCTGATATCATATGGCGCTGTACTTATTATAAAATCAGACACCTTTGGGCATTCATAACACATACACATACATAATGATGTAAACACAAATGTATTAACACTTAGGGAATTATCACTAACAATTTTAACAATATAAATACAGTTTTAAAAAGTTGAGCAATGCAATTACATTGAACATTACACGGGGAAGTGAATAGTGTAGCTTGTCCCTGAGCTGTCGGACGAATGGTGCTTGTCTCTCTTCCTGCTGGAGGTACTGCATGTTGGTTCCAACCTTAAAAGTAACAAAGTTTGCAGGTCTGTTAGGAAATGCCTTTGTCACACCATCTGGATAAGGGCATTTCTGTGCTGCGCCAGAAACTCTAAATGGGAAGATGTGAAACTCCATTAAATTTGTATTATTATATTCCTCTTTCATTTACATATGAGATGTGGCTGTATCTAGGGGGATTTGTATTTAGCTGAGCCTGCTAGCTAGTTACATTTCGGCTAGCTAGCAATTGCTGTGAAGTCACCGAAATTATTTGAAATAATGATTGAGGTAGCTACAGTATGTAATCTAACTCAATGCTTAACTACTACTAATTTAAATTACAATAAACAAATGTTAACTTGTTTTTTGCTGTCCAGTGGCAGCACAAGTGGGGCATTTGATTTGCGACCTCATCACATGATTAGCGTCTTGTCAGCAACACTAAAAAAAGTACATCCGGGTGACAAACTTTTTGAAATGTTTTAAATATAAGTCCCCCACATTAACAGTAGAAAAGCGCCAATAACCATTCATGAAATATGAAAAATAATTGTCTGAACATGAACAATGATTCATATTTAAGTTACATTTGCATTAAATGTAGGTTTTAAAACATGTTCCAAGGTCAAATAAATGCCCCCAATGCGAATCACTGTATATGGAATACAGATTGGCTTAGAGCAAGAACTATTTTGGGTGCAGTAGCAGGGAATACTCAGTAGGGTCTGTAGAATGTATATACTGTATGGTGTCATTTCATGGGGCTCTAAATAATACGGAGCGTTGCTGTCCTTCTACTCCACCCATTCCATTGACGGCCGAATCACATCACATGTGCACTTACTGCACTACAGAAAACCAGCTAACCAAACAACAGCGAAGGGCATGCTCACTGAATTAAATGGCAACTACACTAAAAAATCTACGTTTCTTGGATTTTTCCGAGACCTCAAAAGTCACCCCCTGATGTGGTTTAATCAAATTTAGCATATTACAACCCTTATAAAAACAGGACAGAAACATCATGTTGTTTCCATTTAGGCTGTGCAGGAGATTGTGAGAAGTAAGAGGTCAGTGAAATGTCACTTCCCATTGACATCTTGCTTCTACAAAATTGTCATACAAAAAAAACAACTAATGAAACATTTAGCAAGTTAATATTTTGGTTCAGTATTTAATGAAAAACGCTGGGCTCTCACCACTAAGAAGTGATGTCACACTGACCTCTCACCTCTCTCCCTGTCTGCAGCCAAAATGAAAGCAACACGAAATACAAAAGCAACATTTTGTCCTGTTTAAAATGGTTTGTAATGTGAATAAGTACAATGTAAGACTTAGAATAATAAAATACGATTGTTAACCAATTGTTTCATGATTTTATGACCAAGTTGGAAAACCTGTTAACAACAATGTGCTAGGGCCTGGGCTTAGCTTGCTGCTAAGCTTGCTGCTGGATCCTGGACTTCCTGACGGGCCACCCCCAGGTGGTAAGGGTAGGCAACAACACGTCTGCCATGCTGATCCTCAACACTGGGGCCCTTCAGGGGTGTGTACTTAGTCCCCTCCTGTGCTCCCTGTTCACCCATGACTGCGTGGCCAAACACGACTCCAAAAAGATTTGGCATGGGTCCCCACATCCTCAAAAAGTTCTACAGCTGTCCGGGCCACTCAAGGACATTCAGAGACTTGTCCCGAGGCCACTCCTGAATTTGTCTTGGCTGTGTGCTTAGGGTCGTTGTCCTGTTGGAAGTTGAACCTTCGCCACAGTCTGAGGTCCTGAGCACTCTGGAGCAGGTTTTGATCAAAGATCTCTCTGTACTTTTCTCCATTCACATTTGCCTCGATCCTGACTAGTCTCCCAGTCTCTGCCGCTGAAAAAGTTTGCCCGGGCGGCCAGTTCAACGAAGAGTCTTGGTGGTTCTAAACTTCTTCAATTTAAATGATGGAGGCCACTGTGTTCTTGTGGACCTTCAATGCTGCAGAAATGTTTTGGTACCCTTCCCCAGAACTGTGCCTCGACACAATTCTGTCTCATATGGAACGCCGTTTGGGTCTTTGTGTGTCAAAAAAGATACACGTCAAATAAGCTTTTAATTTGACACGTCAAATAACACAATTATATTATAGAATGTTGTGTGTGCTGAATTTACACGTGCAAGCCAAGCGCCATTACGATCACTGTCACAGTTGTAAAATACCGTGTTGGTAATAAGGCATTATTTCTTCGAACGAATGTGAAAACGCCCGTGTGAGCATTTGAGATTAGATCAGGATCAAACGAGCAGGATCAAAAATGTTTGTAAATATATTTGATACAGATGTTATCAGCAACTTCTGGGGTAACTAGCTAGCTTTAGCTTGGTACCTAGCTAGGACCAATGCAACCAGCCTGAAAACAATGAACAGTAGAAACTGTAGTCATTTTCAATTTTCTTAGCAATGATTTAGGAATTCATGTGAGTAAGTATTAGCAAGGTAGCCACTTGTTGTTCTCCTATTGAAATAACTAGCTGGCCTGCTACTGCTACTCAACCCTGCTGCCCAAAACTAACGTTATAAGCAGCCAGCTAGATTCATCGAGCTACTATACTATGGCTTGACCGTACTGGGTTATGTGTTGTGAAGCCAGCCACAATAAGGATTAGCCACAATAGTGGAATTTGCAGTTTGCCTTTAAAATAAAAGAATTTTTTTGAAAGTGATGCAGAAGCTACTATGGCAATGGCCATTGAGGAGCATTGTTCGCTGCTAGCATGCGACCATTTAGGTATGGCTTGCAAAGCTGCCTTTTCAGATTCTGTGGCAGCAACAAACTTCCAAGTGCACAGAAATTATTAGGGGAGTACTGGCTCCTTATTTTATCAAAAAAGTAAAATCAGATGTGGGGGATGAGAAGTTCAGTCTCCTTTTGGATGAGTCCACTGATGTCAGTGTCTTGAAATACCTGGGTGTGGTGATTCGGCATTTCAGTGCTAAAAAAAGAACCGTTGTGTCCACATTTCTCGGGCTGGTTGAATTGGAGGGGGGCGATGCCAGATCAATAGCAAAGGCGGTAGTTGAGTTTCTTGAGAAGTGTAACCTTAAAAAAGAGAATCTTCAGGGTATTGGCACTGATAATGTGTCTGTGATGACTGGGGTGCACAACAGGGTGCACAAGATTTTAAAGGAAAAATGTTCATTGCCCAAATTTCCCGTGTGTGTGCCATTCTGTACAATTGGCTGTCAGTGCAGCATCCAAAGAAACCATCTCTAGGAGTGTTGAGTACTTAATCAGGGAAACCTACAACTGGTTTTCGATTTCCCCAAAACGGCGCGAGGCGTACAAAGCAGTGTATGCCACAATTAATTGTGGCCAGAAACCCCTGCAGATCACCAAAGTGTGTGCCACACGTTGGCTATCGATTGAGCCTGCGGGAAGAACTGAAACTCCGCTTTGAGTTGACCAAGGTCAGTGAGCATTGCTACATGGTGGATGTGCTCCACGCCATGTACATGGACAAGACCAACTATGTCTACCTGACATTCTTGAAATCAATCCTGTCCGACGTACAAGTTGCAGTGAAGTCATTTGAGGGAGAGCAAACAGATCCTGTCAAGCTTTTGGACAATCTGGCATACCTCTTAATATCAATTTGCAGTAGAGTAGTCAACCCTATGGCAAAAATGTATGTCCTGAAGGATGCCATTGATGGACATCTCAGTCCATCACTATTCCTTGGGTACCTTTTCGAGAGCATGTTGTACCAACTCAGTCTTGCGCCAGAGGACAAAAAGGTCATATGGAGACAGTGCATCAACTACATTGTTGCTTTAAGCAAGGAGCTGCAAAAGCAAGGCTCTCCGACAACCTAGAAACCTTGCGAAACATGGCCTTGTTCAGTGTTAAGGAAACGCTAAAGCACAATAAATGCACCACCGAAATTATTAAAGTAGCTGAGCTACTGGGGTACCAGCCCCAAACAATTGATCAAATTGTTTCCCAATGAAGAAACATCTATCTGTTTAGGTGGGACTCAACTGAAAATACAGTCGAGTTTTGGAGTGAAGTGAATAACTACACGGACTCTTCCGGGTCAAATCCATTTGAAGAACTGTGCAAAGCTGCGCTCGCTGCCCTCTCCTTGCCACACTCAAATGCGGAGGTTGAACGGCTGTTCAGCCAAATGAGTGTGTTCAAGTCAAAGTAAAGAAATAGAATGTCACTGCACACTCTCAAGTCCATACTCCTGGTGCGGTATGGACTGAAGCTGGCTGGTGATACCTGTTACCAGCATAAACTACCAAGTGAAGTTCTGCAGCAGTTTGGCACCACAGCAGCATACAGCTTTAAGGCCACTCCATCCTCTTCTGCTGGTTCCAGCTCTGTGACAATGCAGTTGGACAGTGAAGATGAAGTGGATTTCCTTGCCAATCTATGATTCATCATATTTACAGTACGTATGCAAGGAGTGGACTTTCTGGAACTGGCGGAAACACACAGCTGATGGTGGCAGTGTGCACTGCAGTGTGAGCGAGAACAGTGGCAATATCTGGAGGAAACCAGTGAGCAGCTAGCCAGCCAAGCAGCACAACAACCTGGAGAGAGCTGGAGAGAGATGCCTAGCGCACACATCAGTATTTGAGTTAAGCTGCTTGTTCAATAAGATAGCATATATACCTTGTTATTAGCTTGTACCTATAATTGTTGATCAGTTAGGTAGCATGTTAACTACCAATACACTGCTTAAAACTATAATTGTTCAGAATGTGTAGGTTTACTAGTTAAAAAGAAAATAAATGAAATGCAATTGTTCAATAATGTGTAATGTGTAATTGTTCAATAATTCAATGTGTTGTGTTTTTAAAAATCTGATCATATAAAATGTGTTGTGTTTATATTATTTTTTACAAATAAAAATATGTGATATTAAACAAACAAATCTAAACTAACAAATGTCAAATCATATTTTTCACCGAGATGGCCAGTCAATTTGAGAAACGTCATTGTGTATTCTACGTAATGACGCAATTTTACTGTATTACGTAATGACGTCATCACGTAATGCCATCACCGCGTCATTTATCAACATTTAGCAACAAATCGACCTGCCTCTAGCAACTTCCCCTGAAAATTAGTTGGCAACACTAGCCACGCAGACCAGCGAGCAGTGTGGGTGCAATGATTGAATAACATGTATGTGTAAATGTATTTTCCAACGCTAGCGCGCGACGTGTCCGGTCTGGTCAGCATGTTAGTTGCCAAAGTACCCAATTGTCTTACCTCAATAAAAGTAATACCTTAAAAGTACTTCAAGGTCTCAGACGGAATGACGTCACCAATTGAATCGCTACTAGTGCGCACCGCTAACTAGTTAGCCATTTCACACCGGTTACATAGGCAACATATTTTTTTTGTCAGGTGGTCTGTCATCTCTGTAGTGTTCTTTCCAACTCCACTGAAGCAAAACAGGAAGGTGTATCATGGTCTTATTGTTTAGCCTAGTCTGCAAAACCATGGTGGCCAAGGTTTGACCTTTTGCACATCTATTCATCCCAAATGGCAACCTATAGGCTAGTCCCTACATAGTGCACTACATTTGAATTGAGCCCTACACTGGACAAAATTAGCTAGTGCATACTGGGAATGAGTGTCATTTGGGAGTGCAACCTTTTACTTTATTACGGAACGAGGAGCTGCTGTGACTCATTTTAATAACATGGAACTGGTCATTTTTACTGTAGGGACGAGGTAATGATGCGTTATACTGACAAACATGTGACTCCTCTGTAAGACGTCGATAACTTGTTATACCTCCTATAGGCTAATTGTAGCAAGAGTTACCTTGTCTTTTGTATTTCTGTTACACAAGTCGTGTTTGCACTTCTCTGCTGTCCCAAGAGCGACTCAACAACGATATGTCAACATGGGGACAACGGGTCCGAACATTCGTTACCGTGGAGCCGGTAATTTTTTTCTACATGACCAGCACGTTTATCGTGACGCCTGCGTATCAACAGCTGGTCATCGCAAAGGTAGTGGGCAAACGATCTGCTCGCGACATTATCAAACACACCTGTTTACTTACACATGTTTGCTTATTAGGCTATTCATGAAACTATCAGAACTATGGTTGCTATTTTCAGTAGCATAGGCTATACTCGATTTTTGTTGCTTATACATGTTCAACTAGACCAATGTTTTCACCAAAATTAGGTGTAACAGTCCTGTCCGTTCCAGTGACATGAACAGTAAAAGTCTAAATCAATCAATCTGACATTCAGATTAAAATAGTAGGCCTACCATTAGATATGATATCCCGACCTTTAGAGTAGAGTGTGTACAATTTGGGCACAGTTTATTTATTTTATCTCAATGGAACTCAAAGCAAATGTAAAGCTCAGACATAGGACTGAACCGATATAGGCTACTGTATGCTTGTGGGTTACATATAGCATACAGATGCAAATATCTGATTCTCACAGCTCCCTGCCTTTTTATTAATATACAGTCTGCTCCCTCCTCTCTCTCCTACCTCTGCTGAACTCAATTCAATATCCATGTAAAGGTGAGGCAGCACATACATATAATACAATACAGAGTTCAACAGTCAAACAACGTCTGTATGTACTGTACATAAAACTCTGTAGACAGTGTGCCTCTTGCAGCGAGGGCCATAATTTTTCTGTGTCATTTTTCTCTGTTTTTATGGTTTATATTGTCCAGATTTATTTAATAATTTCAGACTGACATCTTATCCGTCTGTTTGGGCTCATTAATGCTGCAGCACTTTCCATGTTGCAATAGCATGCATAGCAGATGAAATGGTTCCCCAAGAGTAAGTTCACCTCTGCACGTTCGATTTTATCCAGTAAAATGTAAATGATAAATGTAGACAGGGAAGCAGAAGTATGGTTTGAATGAAATGTGTTCTTGAGTCTGTGCAATGGGAACTGTGGGATTGACTAAGGTCATTTTACATGCCTCAACACTGCGTAAGTCTTTTGAGCTGAAGCCTAGGCATTAGCTCTGGGAGTCATTATGAAATTATATTCTGATAAAAGTGTATTATAGCAATAGTCCCTAACATGAGTACCTAATAAATTAGGGAACAATTCCTGTGTCCAGATTATGCCTTTTCCTGGACAAAAAAAAATATTAAATAGATTCTCTATTGCTTAATCTCTGGAAACCTTAAAGTGTCTGTTCCTCTGTCCAGGTGTGCTATGAGCTGTTTCAAGACTCTTACATCTGCAGCAGCCCGGCGCACCTCAAGGATGAGGAGGAGCTGATTGAGGGTCGTGCCTCCTACATCCTCCTGATCTACACATGTGTGACCAGCCTACTGTCCATCCTTCCAGCCATGCTGCTAGGCTCCTGGTCTGACCGCTCCAGCCGCAAGGCTGTCATGCTGCTGCCTTGCCTTATGTCTCTGGTCAGTGGTGGTGTGCTCATAGCAATGTCTCTACTGGAGGACATTAGTGTGTACTGGTCGCTAGTCGCCGCAGGGGTAACGGGCCTCTCTGGAGGATACGTCTCAGTATTCCTTAGCTCGTTTAGTTACTTAGCAGATGTCACAGCCGGGTTGGAGAGTAACCGTACTCTGCGTATGGCGGCGGCAGAGTCGATGATCTTCGTAGGAGGGACGGTGGGGTTCTTGTTAGTTGGTTTCTTGATACAGGAGTTTGGGCTGACGTCTGCATTTGTGGCATACTGCTCCTGCCATGTTCTCTCAGTGCTCTATATTCTGCTTTGGTTACGGGATCCTGAACGCTCAGTCCCACCTCCACCCTCAGGGGAAGATGGAGACAGACTGCCATGTGAAGCTGCTGATACGGACGCTGAACCATCATCCAACCTGTTGTGCCTGTCTGATGTCAAGAGGTCCTTCCAGGCCATGTTCAGGAGGAGGCCAGGACAGCAGAGGCAGAAACTGCACCTTCTTATAGTCTGCACGTTCATCAACAACCTGGTAGCTGTAGGTGAGTAAACTCCATCTGTTGTTTGATCATTATTGTCTCAACACAGCTGTTCAACTGAGGGTTTTCAAATGAGCTGTTAATGCCATTGTTTTCCTATTTGAAACATACAGTATGATAGACCTTCACAGTATAAGCAATACAGCATCTGTGCACTCAACAATGTTGAATGTGGTTGAAGAGCTCAGAATCCAGATCGGAGAGGTGATGCTTTCCCATTTAGTCTGTCGGCTCGCTGCTCCGCACGGTGCCACAGGGGCTCTCGGAACGCTCTGCTGCCTTTTGTTGGGCTGACTCTGAAGCAGGCAGCTGCATCGATTTGGAGGAGGAGATGTATTATGTTCGTAGTCTATGGGGTATGTCTGAGTGTTGCTTATTGCCCTGAGGGTTTTCAATCGAGCTGTCATGTTGTTTTCTTATTTGAAACATACATTATGGTAGGCCTTTATAGTATTAGCAGTACAGCATCTGTGCACTCACTGTCACCAAGAAACATTTTTGAATGTGGTTCAGTGTTTACATTCCCTGTCTCATGTCATGTAATATTTTCTTTTGAATACTGGAATATGTAAGCCTACTTCCTGCATGTTAGATAATGTTTCTTAAACACCATTGAGTACCTCAATGTCAATGTATAGTTTGTCATCCATACATGAACAAATTATTTCTGAATTCATGTACAGTTATGTTACACTTCATAATAAACCCAATCCATTTTTGAAATGGCCAAGGCTGTCAGTTATATAGTCACCATTATAGTAATTCATACTTGGTTATGAATACATTACAAATGTACTTCAGAGCTTATGTCTATACATGCAAGAGGCCATGTGTTCAAGCAATGTCCTACGCGATAGAACCCTAAATAGTGAATAAAATGGCAGTATCTCAAATGTCTTATAGAATCATTCCTAGCAATTATTTTATGAAATGGAAAATGAGATATACCATTTCAGTGACAGTCTGTATTTACAGAAGTATGTGATTGCCCTGTACACCTACACATAAAATTACCTATTTAAAGACGGTCATGAAAATCTATGGTTCACGTACAGTACCAGTCAAAAGTTTGGACACACCTACTCATTCCAGGGTTTTTCTTTATTTGTTACTATTTTCTACATTGTAGGATAATAGTGAAGAAATCAAAACTATGAAATAACACATGGAATTATATAGTAACCAAACAAGTGTTAAACAGATCAAAATATATTTTATATTTGAGATTCTTCAAGTTGCCACTCTTTGCCCTGATGACAGCTTTGCACACACTTGGCATTCTTTCAACCAGCTACATGAGGTAGTCACCTGGAATGAATTTCAATTAACAGGTGTGCCTTGTTAAAAGTGAATTTTCTTAATGCATTTGAGCCAATCAGTTGTGTTAAGGTAGGGGTGGTATACAGAAGATAGCCCTATTTGGTAAAAGACCTAGTCCATATTATGGCAAGAACAGCTCAAATAAGCAAAGTGAAATGACAGTCCATGATTACTTTAAGACATAAAGGTCAGTCAATCTGGGAACATTTCAAGGACTTTGAAAGTTTCTTCAAGTGCAGTCGCAAAAATCATCAAGCGCTATGATGAAACTGTCTCTCAAGAGGACCGCCACAGGAAAGGAAGACCCATAGTTACCTCTGCTGCAGAAGATAAGTTCATTAGAGTTACCAGCCTCAGAAATTGCAGCCCAAATAAATGTTTCAGAGTAAAAGCAACAGTAACATATCAACATCAACTGTTCAGAGGAGACTGCGTCAATCAGGCCTTCATGGTCGAATTGCTGCATAGAAACCACTAAATGACACCAAGAAGAAGAAGAGACTTGCTTGTGCCAAGAAACATGAGCAATGGA
Source organism: Salvelinus namaycush (assembly GCF_016432855.1). Classification (NCBI taxonomy): domain Eukaryota; kingdom Metazoa; phylum Chordata; class Actinopteri; order Salmoniformes; family Salmonidae; genus Salvelinus; species Salvelinus namaycush. The sequence continues at coordinate 29,386,493 of NC_052321.1, forward strand.
CATTAGACCGGTGGAAATCTGTCCTTTGGTCTGATGAGTTCAAATTTGAGATTTTTGGTTTCAACCCCCGTGTCTTTGTGAGACGCAGAGTAGGTGAACAGATGATCTCTGCATGTGTAGTTCCTACCGTGAAGTATGGAGGAGGTGGTGTGATGTTGTGGGGGTGCTTTGCTGGTGACACTGTCTGTGAATTACTTAGAATTCAAGGCACATTTAACCAGCATGGCTACCACAGAATTCTGTAGCGATACGCCATCACATCTGGTTTGCGCTTAGTCCCACTATCATTTGTTTTTCAACAGGACAATGACCCAACACACTTCCAGGCTGTGTAAGAGCTATTTTACCAAGAAGGAGCGTGATGGAGTGCTGCATCAGATGACCTGGCCTCCACAATCACCCGACCTCAACCCAATTGAGATGGTTTGGGATGAGTTGGACCGCGGAGTGAAGGAAAAGCAGCCAACAAGTGCTCAGCATATGTTAGAACTCAAGACTGTTGGAAAAGCATTCCATGTGAAGCTGGTTGAGAAAATGCCAAGAGTGGGCAAAGCTGTCATCAAGGCAAAGGGTGGCTACTTTGAAGAATCTCAAATATAAAATATATTTTTTGGTTACTACATGATTCCATATGTGTTCATAGTTCTGATGTCTTCACTATTATTTTACAATGTAGAAAATAGTAAAATAAAGAAAAACCCTTTGAATGAGTTGGTGTCCAAACTTTTGACTGGTACTGTATATATAACCGACAAGTAATATTCCACCACAACAACTGCATTACAACTCTATATGAACCTTTCCTCTATATCTTAAACTCCCTCTAAACATTTATTACGTTGGCAATCATTCTGTGTGTGTGTGTGTGTGTGTGTGTGTGTTTCCTCCCTCCCAGGAGAGCAGGCTATCTCCCTGCTCTATTTGATGTACGAGCCAAGGGAGTTCACAACTGAACTGTATGGCGTGTTCAAATCAGCCCAGATGCTGCTGTTAGTAAGTGGCTCTGCTTCATCAGAAAGGTCATGATTGTGATTTAGATGCACCAAAAGGTAAACATCAATTGATTTTCCCAGCAACTAAAGACTCAAATCACTGAGAAATGCATTGATAATTCTACTGTAATAAGACAGTAATATGTAAAGATTTGGCTGATATGGTGCAACAATTATTTAAGTCTGATCCACATAACCAGAGGTCCAGCTCTGTACTGTACATTTCAAGTGGAAGCTACATTTGTTTGCATTACCACTTGCAGCTATGGGTTTATTTGTTCAGCTGATTCAATCATAAAACTAAATCTAGCTGAAAAAATGATGATCCCATGGCCTTTGGCTTTATATGGTCCTAGAGTACTGCCAATGGTCATTGCATAATGTGAAAACATTTGCACATGACTCAGATCACATGATTACTTCTGCGTACTGTGGTTAGTTACCCACGTGTGACTTTCCACACCAAGGTCCACAGGTCTCCACTTGACTGGCCATGGATTGGATGATAGTTAATGATATGCACTAGCTATGTCCCATGGCTTGGAGCAAGAGTGCATAGTACCATCCAGTCCCCACACATTTACAATGACACATTCTTACCATTTCACCTTGTTTTAGAAATCCAAAAACACATAACAGAAAAACAGAAACAAAAATAGATTAAATTAAGTTTCAACTCAGTGTATGATTTTGTGTGTGTGTGGGGGGTGCGGGTACTTGAGTGTGTCTCTTCGTCCTTCGTGATCTCATGAATGAGTCTGGGTCGATGTCTTCCCTTGATGTGACACTTAAACAAAGACTGCTTGTTAAAGAGCTCAGAGTCCAGATCGGAGAGGTGACGCTTTCCCATTTAGTCTGTGTCGGCTCACCTGCTCCGCACGGTGCCACAGGGGCTCTCAGAACGCTCTGCTGCCTTTTGTTGGGCTGACTCTGAGGCAGGCAGCCACATCGATTTGGAGGAGGAGGTGTATTATGTCCGTAGTCTATGGGGGATGTCTGAGTGTTGCTTCTTGCCCTCTGCTACAAACACTTTAATTACCAACAGATGAAAGACTTTAGAAGGGGGGAAACTACAGGGTTTGTTTTTAGCTCTCAGGATTCAAACAGTGAAAGTTGAAAAAATAAGGGAGAGGAAGGGGAGTTAGGAGGAGAAAATAAGGGAGAGCAAGGGGAGTTAGGAGGAGAAAATGAGGGAGAGCTAGGGGAGTTAGGAGGAGAAAATAAGGGAGAGCAAGGGGAGTTAGGAGGAGAAAATAAGGGAGAGCTAGGGGAGTTAGGAGGAGAAAATAAGGGAGAGCTAGGGGAGTTAGGAGGAGAAAATAAGGGAGAGCTAGGGGAGTTAGGAGGAGAAAATGAGCAGCTTGTAGCCTCGGCTATACTAACACAGGTAATCCATCCCCAATATTAATGTTAGTTACATAATAGAATATCAAAAGGTTATGGAATTGTCAATAAAATGTATTATTTCTCCTCAGTAGAAACAACCTTAGCAGGTCTGGGAGGGCAGCAGGGGTGAGTTCACGGCTCCTCTCCTTGAGGTAGCTTTTAATAATTGGCTTAAAGGTTGAGAATGAGATTGACTTGTAATTAGGGCAGAGCAGAGTTCCCTAAGAATGATTAAACACCACAAACACCACAAGCTCTAATGAGTTGATTGAAGTAAAAACATAGAGAGCTGACCTTCTCAGGGAAACGTTTATGCATTCCTATTATGTTTCCTAGTGTAGATTTGAGACTGCTGGTGAGGGAAGGGGGTAGAGGGGGGATGAGGACACTGGCAACTTGTCACCCTGAGCTGGACGGGATAATTAAATCAAATCTGTCAGCTTTTAGACAAAGAGGGCAAATGAGTCACATTACACACAGGCACTCTGACGGGCATAAACAGACGCGCACACACACACACACACTCAGGCGTGAAGTGTATGCACGCACATATATAGCCTACACACACAGGCTGGTACACACACGTACATAAATAATCCATGTTTGTTGTTTTGACACAATCTCATCATGCACAATCTCTAAAGGTTAATTGATGCAGTGTTTTGGCTAACTAAGGAATGAGGTTCAAGCATATAGTGACTCGTTGTAGAACAAAAGCCAAACAGCAAACTTTCCCAAATTACCCCAAATTGTATTTTTAGGAGCGACCAGTAAATTGATTGCCCAACTGTAATTGCAGATTGTTAATTGTTAGGAATAATAGACTATGATCCGATCACTCAAGAATGTATCCAATTCATTCAACTTCCAATCAAGCATTAAACAATCATTAATATTCAATAAGAAGTAAAGAATGTCTAAAGGTATGTAATGTTTTGTCCTAGGGGTTTACCCTGCTGGGGATCTTCCCACTGCTTATGAGAGTGGTAGGAGAGATGACTCTGGCCAAAGTGAGTGTCCTCTTCAGGACAGCAGGCTTAGTTCTAATGGCCTTCTCCACTAACACATGGATGGTGTTTCTAGGTGAGGGGACCTATGCATGGATTGATGATGTACTGAACTAATATGAAATTCTGGGCCGCTATTCACAAAGTGTTTTAAGAATATGGATAGTTCAGCACTCCTACTCTGAGACACTATGAATAAAAGCCCTGAGGTTTTCTCAAATATAAAAGTTTTGTTGCCTAGCCGTCATCCTGTAGAATTACCCTCCTGCAGGCTTTTGCTCCAACCCTAATCTAACACACTTGATTCTAGGAATTGGCTACCCACCAGGACCCTGATTGGCTGTATCAGGTGTGTTACAGCAGGGTTGGAGTAAGCATGTAGATGCAGGGCCTCCCCCTCTGGGAGGAGGGTGGCCAACCCTGGTATAAAATAAAAAATATTTGAAAGGTTTCACAATATGCAGAGACCTTTGTAACTGATGAGGTTAAGACTGCAACGTTACAGTACAGGCTGGATTGGATTTTAGCCAGGAGTTGTTGTGATGATGTTGACACACTTCGACACTGCTGTGCTTTAATTAAAAAGAAACACAAATCCTTTTGTCTTGGAGTATGTAAAGGTGTCATTTTCCTGACTAGCTGCTTAAACACGGACTCCTTTAGGATAACAGTGCATTGTGCTGGCCTAGTGGTCAGACAGGCTTTTGAGACGGAGGGAGATGGACGGGATGGGTATTGATATCCTTAATTAAATAAATCGTTGTGGAAATTGTTATTCTAATCGACGTGGAGGTGGACTAAAGCATTTTAGAGGGGAGATGAGTGGCGTGACCACACACACATTTTTAAGCATTGTGTGAATAATCAGCTGCAACCTCACCAGATATCTGCATTCTGCTCTTTTCCTTTGCCTGGGATAATGAGGGTTAGCATGCTGGTACAGCTTCAGAGTCATCACCCCCATTTCCATAGCCAGGCAGGAGTTGGTTGGTCTGACTGCATGTTTTAAAGCTGCAATATGTAACTTTTGGGGGGTGCTATTTCTATGCTTTAACTTTCGGTTTTGTACACCAGCTTCTAACAGCTGAAAATACACATTTTTGGTTATGGAATATTAGGCAAACTATTTGAATTTTAGCAACCAGGAAATTACGGAGCCTTTTCTGCATAGTGCACCTTTAAGTAACAAACATAATAAGTACCCATACAGCAAGCACACTTACATGCGCGTACACACACACACACATCCTCATTTGTGATGATTAGGCTTTAAACTATGTTCTAATAAATGAGAATGCAATGCCTTACCCTCACTTCCCCTTTAATGAGCCTGAGCTTAATAACATCAACGTTATCTCATAGATAATGCCGTTTATTGGCTAATATGTCTCATAGTTTTTAATGTAACTTTTGTCTTGTTCTGCTCTATCCTGTCTGTCCTCCTCTGTCTTTTCGGTCCTGTCTGTCCTTCTGTCCCGTCTGTCCTCTTCTGGGATGTATGTCCTCCTTTCCTGTCTGCCCTCATGTCATGTTTGCCCTCTTAACCTGTCTGTCGTCCTGCCCTGTCCTGTCTGTCCTCCTGTCCCATCTGTCCCCTGTCCTGTCTGCCCATTTGTCCTGTCCTCCTGTTCTGTCCTGTCTGTCCTCATTTTGTTCTGTCTGTCCTCCCCTGCCATTTCCTGTCTCTCCCTTCCCCCCAGTGGCTGTGGTGTCTGCCCCTGCTGGCATCACTCAGGCTGTCATCCGCTCTCTGTCCTCCACCATTGTAGAGCCAGACGAACAAGGTGGGTCCTGAGCTCCATCACATTTGACTTATAAAGCCCTTTTTACATCAAGTGTTCACAAAGTGCCTCACAGTAACCTGACCTAGACCCCAAAGAGCAAGCGGAATCAGTGGCAAGGAAAAACTCCATAGAAAGAAAGCAACCTAAAGAGGAAGAACCCTCGTACCTTACATTACACTTCAATGTGACTGAAATGAAGAGACAGTTTAACACTGGACTTTTGTCAAAGAATGTTCCCAGTTCCTCAAGTCCAACCCCTGAGAGAAAGATGCATGTTATTATATTTTGATGAACCTTGACATCCTCAGCATAGAGAAAAGGCCCAGCAGCCTCGTGGATATTCCGTGTTCTCTGTAAGTCCATCATGGCCACATCAGAGAATGGTTGGATGAACAAATGATGCACAGTAACAATTTGTTCCTTTCTCTTATTCAGTCCCTTTATTGGAACAATACTATGTAGAATGTATACCTGCATTGAAAGATTGGTAACCTTTTTATTATTTCTCAAATCATTGCACCACTAGTAATGATACTGTTCTTGCAGGCAAAATAACATTGAATAGCAATCAAGATTTTCAAGAGTTAAATAGCTACCTTGTCTAGATAATTAGCTACTGAAATGCCCCTGTATAATTATGTGAAATGCAAAGCCTGCTGTTGCATTTATGTACAACCTGTACAGTTTGTTCATGTAAGAAACACCATGTTTTGTTTTCCCATTGTTTTTATTCTGAAGGCGTGTTGCACTGCCACTTTTAAGTTGACATGAAAAAGTACGTAGCTAGCAGCCAGTCTCTCTCAGATCAATAAGTATTCCATGTTGGAACCACTTAAGATTTCCCTCCCTCTGCTCCATATTCATCTTATGTATCTCTAGTTGGTACTGTAAGCACAGTCACAACATCACAGAGCAATACTATGTCATTCATGATGGCGCCGGAGGGTAGGGCTGCCATCTTATCGACTTTCAACCAATCATGCAATTAAAAAAAAAAAAATCGCGCTGTTCGTAACTTCTTTTATACATAATGTTGCTGCTACCGTCTCTTATGACCGAAAAGAGCTTCTGGACATCAGAACCGGGATTATTCACCTCAAATTGGACGTGGAGTTCTTCTTCAATGAGTCGGACGCGAGGGATATACTGCAGACACGTGACCAGGCCACGATCCCCGTGATTCGCTGGAGAAGGAAACTGAGATTTCGAGGCAAAATATCAGGGTGCCTTGCGAGGATTAGGCGATGAGTGGCTAATCTGCCCTTGCCTTTCGGTCTGCTAGCTAACGTTCAATCGCTGGGAAATAAATGGGACAAACTGAAAGCACGTATATCCTACCAACGGAACATTAAAAACTGTAATATCTTATGTTTCACTGAGTCGTGGCTGAACGACGACATTAAGAACATATAGTTGGCGGGTTATACACTCCATCGGCAAGACAGAAGAGCAGTCTCTGGTAAGACACGGGGAGGTGCCTACACATTTATGTAAACAACAGCTGGTGCACGATGTATAAGGAAGTCTCTAGGTTTTGCTAGCCTGAGGTAGAGTATCTCATGATAAGCAGTAGACCACACTATCTACCTAGAGTTTTCATCTCTATTTTTGTAGCTGTCCACATAGCACCACAGAACGAGGTTGGCACTAAAACCACACAAAATGAGCTGTATTCCGCCATAAGCAAACAGGAAAACACTCATCCAGAGGCGGCTCTCCTAGTGGCCGGTGACTTTAATGCAGGGAAACTTAAATCAGTTTTACTGAATTTCAATCAGTATGTTAAATGTGCAACCAGAGGGGAAAAAAATTCTTGACCACATTTACTCCACACACAGAGACGTGTACAAAGCTCTCCCTCGCCCTCCATTTGGCAAATCTGACCATAACTCTATCCTCCTGATTCCTGCTTACAAGTAAAATGAAAGCAGGAAGCACCAGTGACTCGGTATATAAAAAAAGTGGTCAGATGAGCAGATGCTAAACTACAGGACTGTTTTGCTAGCACAGACTGGAATATGTTCCGGGATTCTTCTGATAGCATTGAGGAGTATACCACATCAGTCACTGGCTTTATCAATAAGTGCATAGAGAACGTCGTCCCCAGAGTGACTGTACGTACATACCCCAACCAGAGGCCATGGATTACAGGCAACATTTGCACTGAGCTAAAGGGTAGAGCTGCTGCTTTCAAGGAGCGGGACTCTAACCCGGAAGCTTATAAGAAATCCTGCTATGCCCTCCGATGAACCATCAAGCAGGCAAAGCATCAATACAGGACAAAGAACAAATCGTACTACACCGGCTCCGACGCTTGTCGGATGTGGCAGGGCTTGCAAACTATTACAGACTACAAAGGGAAGCACAGCCGAGAGCTGCCCAGTGACACGAGCCTACCAGACGAGCTGAACTTCTATGCTCGCTTCGAGGCAAGTAACACTGAAACATGCACGAGAGCATCAGCTGTTCCGGATGACTGTGTGATCACGCTCTCTGCAGCCGATGTGAGTAAGACCTTTTAAACAGGTCAACATTCGCAAGGCCGCTGGGTCAGACGGATTACCAGGACGTGTACTCCGAGCATGCGCTGACCAACTGGCAAGTGTCTTCACTGACATTTTCCACCTCTCCCTGTCTGAGTCTTTAATGCCAACATGTTTCAAGCACACCACCATAGAGCCTGTGCCCAAGAACACTAAGGTAACCTGCCTAAATGACTACCGACCCATAGCACTCACGTCTGTAACCATGAAATTCTTTGAAAGGCTGGTCATGGCTCACATCAACACCATTATCCCAGAAACCCTAGACCCACTCCAATTTGCATACCGAACCAACAGATACACAGATGATGCAATCTCTATTGCACTCCACATTGCCCTTTCCCACATGGACAAAAGCAACACTTATGTGAGAATGCTATTCATTGACTACAGCTCAGCGTTCAACACCATAGTGCCCTTAAAGCTCATCACTAAGCTAAGGACCCTGGGACTAAATACCACCGAGACTTCCTGACGGGCCGCCCCTAGGTGGTAAGGGTAGGCAACAACACATCCACCACGCTGATCCTCAACACAGGGGCCCCTCAGGGGTGCGTGCTCAGTCCCCTCCTGTACTCCCTGTTCACTCATAACTGCACGGCCAGGCACGACTCCAACACTATCATTTAAGTTTGCTGATGACACAACAGTGGTAGGCCTGATCACCGAAAACGATGAGACAGCCTATAGGGAGGAGGTCAGAGACTTGACCGTGTGGTGCAAGGACAACAACCTCTTCCTCAACGTGATCAAGACTAAGTAGATGAATGTGGACTACAGGAAAAGGAGGACCGAGCATGCCCCCATTCTCATCGACGGGGCTGTAGTGGAGCAGGTTGAGAGCTTCAAGTTCCTTGGCGTCCACATCATCAACAAACTAACATGGTCCGAACACACCAAGACAGTCACGAAGAAGGCACAACAAAACCTATTCCCCCTCAGGAGACTGAAAAGATTTGGCATGGGTCCTCAGATCCTCAAAAGGTTCTAAAGCTGCACCATCCTGACTGGTTGCATCCCTGCCTGGTATGGCAACTGCTCGGCCTCCGATCGCAAGGCACTACAGAGGGTAATGTGTACGGCCCAGTATATCACATCGGGGCCAAGCTTCCTGCCATCCAGGACCTCTATACCAGGCGGTGTCAGAGGAAGGCCATAAATATTGTCTAAGAGTCCAGTCACCCTAGTCATAGACTGTTCCCTCTGCTACCGCACGGCAAACGGTACCGGAGCGCCAAGTCTAGGTCCAATAGGCTTCTAAACAGCTTCTTCCCCCAAGCCATAAGACTCCTGAACAGCTAATCAAATGGCTACCCAGACTATTTGCACCCCCCTCTACGCTGCTGCTACTCTGTTATTATCTATGCATAGCCACCTTAATAACCCTACCTGCATGTACATAATTACCTCGACACCGGTGCCCCCACATATTGACTCTGTACCGGTACTCCCTGTATAAAGCCCTGCTATTGGTATTTACTGCTGCTCTTTAATTATTTTGTTTTTCTCTTTTTTTGTGGTATTTTCTTAAAACTACATTGTTGGTTAATCTCTTGTAAGTAAGCATTTCACTGTAAGGTCTACTACACCTGTTGTATTCAGTGCATGTGACATAAACACAATGATATCAAATCAAATTTTGTCTTCATGTTCAAAGTTATTCAACCTGGACTGTGTGTACTTAAACAATGCTTTCAATGAAAGTACAATCATCCGAAAACATTACATATTTAAACCTCTGTTGGTAGTCTAAACTCTTATTTTCTAGGGTAGTCAACTATTTTATTTTACAGTCACACCAAAAAAACAAATTTGTTTAGAATAATTTGTGTCTTCAAACTTAGAACAACTGAAAACCCAGAGCCTTATATTTGGAGAGTTTCAACAACTATTTCAACGTTCATGAGTTCAGTTGATGGAACTCTGTCAACATAAGGCTCTGCATAAACCCGTGTTTCTTTTGTGACCCTGCAGGTGCGATGTTCTCCTTCTCTGCATCTGTGGAGACCACATGTATTATGTTTGCAGCGGTGATGTTTAATGGCCTGTTCCCTCTGACCCTGCCCACCTTCCCTGGCATGCCCTTCATCGTCATGGCAGGCTTCACACTCATCATCTTCATCTTAATGCAGTAAGTCACCTGCCTGTTGTCTTTATATAACTTATTGATAACCATTTAACAAAAAAATATTACAATGAAATACCATGGTTTTGCAATCAGAATTATTCTGACACACATAGCAAACTTCTTCAGTTGTCAGAAAGTGTCTGTCTGACACGCGATGATTCAAGTCTTGGCATGGACGTGCAGTATATGAGAAGAATAAAGATCGATAAGGAGTCATATGTATAGATGTGGGATCTTCATTTAATCACCCTGTTGCAGGAGAACTTTCCTGCAATGCAGGAAATGTAAATAGTGCATTTGAGGTTTAAAACGGCTTTAGAAGTTTGTAATTTCCACTTCAGAAATTTTACTTGATTTTCCCAAATGAAAAATATATCAACCCATACAAAACTGTACATTAATTATAATCCACGTAATAATTCACATTTCCTATTGTTGCAGGTTTAAATTGGCTCAAATTAAGATCCTACATGTGTACTGAAAGTATTCAGACCCCTTGACCTTTTCCACATTTTGTTACGTTACAGCCTTATTCTAAAATGTATTAAATATATATATATTTGAATCTAAACAGAATACGCCATAATGACAAAGCAAAAACAGGTTTAGACATTTTTGCTAATTTATTAAAAATGAAAAACAAATCACATTTTACACAAGTATTCAGACCCTTTACTCACTACTTTGTTGAAGCACCTTTGGCAGCGATTACAACCTTGAGTCTTCTTGGGTATGACGCTAAAAGTTTGGCACACCTGTATTTGGGGTGTTTCTCCCCCTTTTTCTTTGCAGATCCCCTCAAGCTCTGTGAGGTTGGATGGGGAGCGTTGCTGCACAGCTACACTGCTCAAAAAAATAAAGGGAACACTAAAATAACACATCCTAGATCTGAATGAATGAAATATTCTTATTAAATACTTTTTTCTTTACATAGTTGAATGTGCTGACAACAAAATCACACAAAAATTATCAATGGAAATCAAATGTATCAACCCATGGAGGTCTGGATTTGGAGTCACACTCAAATTAAAGTGGAAAACCACACTACAGGCTGATCCAACTTTGATGTAATGTCCTTAAAACAAGTCAAAATGAGGCTCAGTAGTGTGTGTGGCCTCCACGTGCCTGTATGACCTCCCTACAACGCCTGGGCATGCTCCTGATGAGGTGGCGGATGGTCTCCTGAGGGATCTCCTCCCAGACCTGGACTAAAGCATCCGCCAACTCCTGGACAGTCTGTGGTGCAACGTGGCGTTGGTGGATGGAGCGAGACATGATGTCCCAGATGTGCTCAATTGGATTCAGGTCTGGGGAACGGGCGGGCCAGTCCATAGCATCAATGCCTTCCTCTTGCAGGAACTGCTGACACACTCCAGCCACATGAGGTCTAGCATTGTCTTGCATTAGGAGGAACCCAGGGCCAACCGCACCAGCATACGGTCTCACAAGGGGTCTGAGGATCTCATCTCGGTACCTAATGGCAGTCAGGCTACCTCTGGCGAGCACATGGAGGGCTGTGCGGCCCCCCAAAGAAATGCCACCCCACACCATGACTGACCCACCGCCAAACCGGTCATGCTGGAGGATGTTGCAGGCAGCAGACCGTTCTCCACGGCGTCTCCAGACTCTGTCACGTCTGTCACATGTGCTCAGTGTGAACCTGCTTTCATCTGTGAAGAGCACAGGGCGCCAGTGGCGAATTTGCCAATCTTGGTGTTCTCTGGCAAATGCCAAACGTCCTGCACGGTGTTGGGCTGTAAGCACAACCCCCACCTGTGGACGTCGGGCCCTCATACCACCCTCATGGAGTCTGTTTCTGACCGTTTGAGCAGACACATGCACATTTGTGGCCTGCTGGAGGTCATTTTGCAGGGCTCTGGCAGTGCTCTTCCTTGCACAAAGGCGGAGGTAGTGGTCCTGCTGCTGGGTTGTTGCCCTCCTACGGCCTCCTCCACGTCTCCTGATGTACTGGCCTGTCTCCTGGTAGCGCCTCCATGCTCTGGACACTACGCTGACAGACACAGCAAACCTTCTTGCCACAGCTCGCATTGATGTGCCATCCTGGATGAGCTGCACTACCTGAGCCACTTGTGTGGGTTGTAGACTCCGTCTCATGCTACCACTAGAGTGAAAGCACCGCCAGCATTCAAAAGTGAACAAAACATCAGCCAGGAAGCATAGGAACTGAGAAGTGGTCTGTGGTCACCACCTGCAGAACCACTCCTTTATTGGGGGTGTCTTGCTAATTGCCTATAATTTCCACCTGTTGTCTATTCCATTTGCACAACAGCATGTGAAATGTATTGTCAATCAGTGTTGCTTCCTAAGTGGACAGTTTGATTTCACAGAAGTGTGATTGACTTGGAGTTACATTGTGTTGTTTAAGTGTTCCCTTTATTTTTTTGAGCAGTGTATTTTATGTCCTCTCCAGAGAGGTTAGATCGGGTTCAAGTCCGGGTTCTGGCTGGGCCACACAAGGACATTCAGAGACTTGTCCCGAAGCCACTCCTGCGTTGTCTTGGCTGTGTGCTTAGAGTCGTTGTCCTGCTGGAAGTCGAACATTCACCCCACTCTGAGGTCCTGGGCCCTCTGGAGCAGGTTTTGATCAAGGATCCACTGTACTTTGCTCCATTCATCTTTGCCTCGATCCTGACTAGTCTCCCATTACCTGCCGGTGAAAAACATCCCCACAGCATGATGCTGTCATCACCATGCTAAGGATGGTGCCAGGTTTCCTCCAGACGTGACGCTTGGAATTCAGGCCAAAGAGTTCAATCTTGGTTTCATCAGACCAGAGAATCTTGTTTCTCATGGTCAGAGTCCTTTAGGTGCCTTTTGGCAAACTCTAAGCGGGCTGGTTGTCCTTCTGGAAGGTTCTCCCATTTTGTCCAACTCTAGCAAGAGTTTTTGCGGTTCCAAAGTTCTTCCATTTTTAAAACTTCTCTAGGATAGGGGGCAGAGTTTTCACTTTGGGAAAAATAGCGTGCCCAATTTCAACTTCCGTCTACTCATCCCCAGAATATAGGATATGCATATGCATAGATTTGGATAGAAAACACTCTGAAGTTTCTAAAACTGTTTGAATCATATTTGTAAGTATAACAGAACTTATGTAGCAGGCAAAACTCAGAGGAATAACCATAACATTTTATTTTATTTTAAGTCACTGTCTGTTCAATGAGTTTTCATTGGAAAGCCAGATTTCTAATCACTGTGGTCTCAGTTCCTACTGCTTCCACTGGATGTCACCAGTCTTAGGAAATAGGTTGAGGTTATTCATTTGTGCAATGAAGAAGAAGGCCATCAGGAAGTAGAGTAACGTCATGTGTACTGTTTGAGAGTTGCGCAAGACAAAAAAATGTACCGTTTGTTTGTTGATCTCCTGTATTGAAAACAGATAGACCCGTCTTCAATTTGATCGATTATTAACGTTTACAAATACCTTAAGTTGTATTACAAAAGTACTTTGAAATGTTTTGGCAAAGTTTAGAGGTAATTTTTTAGATATTTTGTAGTGACTTTGCGCAAATTGGAAGCTGTTTTTTTCTGGATCAACGGCTCCAAATAAATGGACAATTTGGATATATATGGACGGAATTAATCGAACAAAAGGACCATTTGTGATGTTTATGGGACATATTGGAGTGCCAACAAAAGAATCTCGTCAAAGGTAATGCATGTTTTATATTTTATATCTGCGTTTTGAGTAGCGCCGGCATGGTTGAAATATGCTACACTCTCTTTGTTGACATTGTGCTATCATCAGATAATAGCATCTTATGCTTTCGCCGAAAAGCCTTTTTGAAATCTGACATGTTGACTGGATTCACAACGAGTGTAGCTTTAATTTGCTATCTTATATGTGTGATTTAATGAAAGTTTGATTTTATATAATTTTTTTTGAATTTGGCGCTCTACATTTTCCCTGGCTATTGGCCAGGTGGGACGCTACCGTCCCGCTATCCCAGAGAGGTTAAAAATGTTGGAGGCCACTGTGTTTCTAGGGGACTTTCAATGCTGCAGAAATGTTTTGGTAACCTTCCCGTGATCTGTGCCTTGACACAATCCTGTCTTGGTGCTCTACGGACAATTCCTTCAACCTCATGGCTTGGTTTTTGCACTGACATACACTATCAACTGTGGGACTTTATATAGACAGGTGTGTGTCTTTTCCAAATCATGTCTAATCAATTGAATTTACCACAGGTGGACTCAAATCAAGTTGTAGAAGCATCTCAAGGATGATCAATGGAAACAGGATGCACCTGAGCTCAGTTTTGAGACTCATAGCAAAGGGTCTGAATACTTGTGTAAAGAAGTTATTTTGTATAAAAAAATGTCTATTTACATTTGCAAAAATGTCTAAACCTGCTTTCGCTTTGTCATTAAGGGGTTTGTTTGTATATTTTAGAAAAACATATATATATAATACATTTTAGAATAAGGCTGTATAGTAACAAAATGTGGAACAAGTCACGGGGTCTAAATTCTTTCCGAAGGCACTGTACATAGTAAAAAAATGCAGGTTTAGCTGCAGTCACTTTGGTTGAAGGGGACCTAAAGGCAATTAACATTTCAAAATGTTAATTGTTCAAGCGTTTCTCAAAATTGTATGATTATTACTCCAAATGAAAGTATTTTCAAAAGGGCAATAAGGGAATTAAGATTACATTTACTAACATAACATGCCGCTAACCGATAGTTTTGTGGTCAATTTGGTGTTAACTTTTTTTCAGACACTTAAGTAATCTTCACTTGAATAGACTTTGATTACTTCAGTAATTCATTTCCTAGAATGTGTGTGTGATTTGAATTTACAATGGAGAAAGTAATCATAGTACAATAAGGTATAATTGTAGTGAGGGGGAATCATCGCTACTGGATGAATGTAATTTAATTTCCTGGGTGTGGGTTGCTTGCTGATAGTTATTAGGTTTCTATTCATGGGGAGTGAACCGTTTAGTCTGAAGCTGAGATGGGTATCCACTTTTAAATAGATTTTATTGATTTTGTAATGTAATTTATTAATTCTATTCACTTACTTTTGAGCTGTCACTTGAATGTTGAATACAGTACAGGACCGTCGGTCTTCAAACCTGTACCTTTCCATTCTATGCATGGACATGAAGTAAATGGCTATAAATGAAAGTCTGTTTAGCTGTTTCTACAGGCTATCTGCCACAATACCAGGGATCATGGTGGTCCAACATATATCACTATTTTGTCCTACCATGTTGTTCAACATCAGCAATAGGTTTTGCTTTAGTGTAGCAACACAGTACAGAAACGTAATATAATTGAATGGTGTTAACACAACGTCAAACTCATGTAAGGGAATGTATGAAACATACAGTAGTATATCAATTACATTTGAGTCATTTAGCAGACTCTCTTAGCCAGAGCGACTTACGGGAGAAATGGCCTTGCTCAAGTGCACCTCGACAGATGTTTCACCTAGTCGTCTCGGGGATTTGAACCAGCTGTACCTCAACGCATACTGTAGGCTACAATAAGTGAATTCCAACTGTGACGCACAGGGATACCATTAAACACTAACCGCTTTAGCTCTAGTCAAAAGATGTGCACTATAGGAATAGTAGGGTGCAATTTGGGATGCGCCCTATGACTGACTGGCTGGAGCCCTGAACAGACACTACCAACTCCATTACCATCCTTTCAATTCATTGTGACGGTCCACATTTGATGTTCTTGCCACTCTATGATTAAGCCATTGTCTTTGGTAATTGAGGTATTAAGTAATGTAGGGGTCCCTGTAATAAAAGCACCATGTGGTTAGTGGTTATATTTGTCCTATTTTACACATGTAAAAGTGTGTATTAATACGCATGTGTGATTTGGAAATGCGTTTTTGCATATCCCATCTCCCCCTAAGAGACACCCTCAGAGAGTAGGGTCATGGCCAGTGTCAGCCATTATCCACGCCAACCCTAGAGAAATTAGGGTTAAGTGCCTTGCTCAAGGGATTCGAACTAGCAACCTTTCGGTTACTGGCCTGACACTAACACTGGCGTACTTGCCCCCCATTTTGTGTGTGCGTGTGTGCACGCATGCGTGGATAGTGTAGTGAGGAGGGGAGCGGTTAAGTTATCGTCCCCAGGCTGTAATTACATGGGGCTGGGGCTGCTGCCTTGGGGCCATGGTGGCTGCCCCCTCCCAACCATGCTGCTGCTACTAACACACACACACACATTCAGTCATACATACATACAAGTTGAAGTCAGAAGTTTACATACACCTTAGCCAAATATATTTAAACTCAGTTTTTCACAATTCCTGACATTTAATCCTAGAAAAATGTCCTGTCTTAGATCAGTTAGGATCACCACTTGATTTTAAGAATGTGAAATGTCAGAATAATAGTAGAGAGAATGATTCATTTCAGCTTTTATTTCTTTCATCACATTCCCAGTGGGTCAGAAGTTTACATACACTGAATTCGTATTTGGTAGCATTGCCTTTAAATTGTTTAACTAGGGTCAAACGTTTCAGGTAGCCTTCCCACAATAAGTTGAGCTTCCCACAATAAGTTGGGTGAATTTTGGCCCATTCCTCCTGACAGAGCTGGTGTAACTGAGTCAGGTTTGTAGGCCTCCTTGGTTGCACACACTTTTTCAGTTCTGCCCACATATTTTCTATAGGATTGAGGTCAGAGCTTTGTGATGGCTACTCCAATACCTTGACTTTGTTGTCCCTAAGTCATTTTGCCACAACTTTGGAAGTATGCTTGGGGTCATTGTCCATTTGGAAGACCCATTTGTGACCAAGTTTTAACTTCTTGACTGATGTCTTGAGATGTTGCTTCAATATATCCACATAATTTCCCCTCCTCATGAGGCCATTTTGTGAAGTGCACCAGACCCTCCTGCAGCAAAGCACCTCCACAATATGATGCTGCCACCCCCATGCTACACGGTTGGGATGGTGTTCTTCGGCTTGCAAGCCTCCCCCATTTTCCTCCAAACAAAACGATGGTCATTATGGCCAAACAGTTCTATATTTGTTTCATCAGACCAGAGGACAGTTCTCCAAAAAGTACGATCTTTGTCCCCATGTGCAGTTGCAAACCGTAGTCTGCCTTTTTTTATGGCGGTTTTGGAGCAGTGGCTTCTTCCTTGCTGAGTGGCCTTTCAGGTTATGTTGATATAAGACTATTTTTACTGTGGATATAGATACTTTTGTACCCGTTTCCTCCAGCATCTTCACAAGGTCCTTTGCTGTTGTTCTGGGATTGATTTGCACTTTTCGCCCCAAAGTACGTTAATCTCTAGGAGACAGAACACGTCTTCTTCCTGAGCGGTATGGCGACTGCGTGGTCCCATGGTGTTTATACTTGCGTACTATTGTTTGTACAAATGAGTGGTACCTTCAGGCGTTTGGAAATTGCTCACAAGGATGAACCAGACTTGTGGAGGTCTACAATTTTTTTTCTGAGGTCTTGGCTGATTTCTTTTGATTTTCCCATGATGTCAAGCAAAGAGGCACTGAGTTTGAAAGTAGGCCTTGAAATACATCCACAGGTACACCTCCAATTGACTGAAATGATGTCAATTAGCCTATCAGAAGCTTCTAAAGCCATGACATAATTTTCTGGAATTTTCCAAACTGTTTAAAGGCACAGTCAACTTAGTGTATGTAAACTTCTGACCCATTAGAATTGTGATACAGTGAATTATAAGTGTAATAATCTGTCTGTAAACAATTGTTGGAAAAATTACTTGTCATGCCCAAAGTAGATGTCATAACCGACTTGCCAAAACTATAGTTTGTTAACAAGAAATTTGTGTAGTGGTTGAAAAAGGAGTTTTAATGACTCCAACCTAAGTGTTTGTAAACTTCTGACTTCAACTGTATATACACACACACACACCAGAGCCAGACAATTAAGGTGCAATTAAGCAATGAAACACTACTGTGGTCACACATTGTCAGAGCACGAAGCAGGGCATATTACCTGTGCTTACTGAAATGATAGGTGTGAATGAGTTCCCCCCTCATCAAAGATGGAGGTGATTAGTGAACAAATCACAGATATAGGGTTCTGTGCTGTGGAATTTTCCTTTGTAATTTGATGTTGGCTGTGTTGGAATTATATGAGTAGAAGTAATGACAGGTTATGGATGATCAGCGTTTTCTCTAAGCGCCGACCAAATCGAATCAAACTATTTGTCACATGCACAGAATACAACAAATGTAGACTTTACCGTGAAATGCTTACTTACAAGCCCTTAACCAACAGTGCAGTTCAAGAAGAGTTAAGAAAATGTTTACCAAGTTGACTAAAATAAAAAGTAATAATAAAAAGTAACACTAAGAATAACAGTAATCGGCAAAACGGCCATTAACGGATTAATTGTCAGCCGGATACTTTTTCCATTTCATAAATTAACTAGGCTTCTTTTAATTTAGAAGTTTCAATTCTCTAGTCAGAAAAGTCCATGTAGCCTTCTCCCCCTAGAGTGAATGAAATTATGCATCTTCTAGTGATCTATTGACAGGGCTTATACAAATGGAGCGATGACAGGGAAACACTGCTGGTTTGTCAATCTGCTGCCTGTCCCGCCTCTTGGTACCTGTGTTATTTTTGTGCACTGTGGTTGGCTGCAGTCAAATTTATTTTCACAGAGAAGAGAAAGCATGATGCTTCTTCGTCTCCTGTGAGTGAATTTATATGTCCCATGTAATGTAAGTGGTAACGATGAGTTGAAATCCACTTAACTCTTGTTTTGTGGCACATTCATTTATTTAGCATGTTTAATTTAGCAAGCCACGGAGTTGGGCGGCGTGGGCTATTTACTGTGTTTACTGTGCTTTGATTGTGTTGACTAGTTTATAAGGTGACGAACTGAATAAAGTCAAACTCCTATATCCCTTTGCTATTCATAAATCATACAACGGAGTTATATGTCCATGGTATCGCGTCAGGACAAGTAAACTAAAGATCTTGTGTGTATTTTCTTAGGATTCAAGCCCATGTCGAGATTTTCCAGTGACCACTAAAGTGACGTCAGTGTAGCCTAGTGATGGGTTGTTTGCGAACAAACTCTTTTTGAGAACGAGCTCTTTTTGAATGTCTCTTTTAGGTGAATGTCAGGAACCGAATTGCATAGGTGAGAGGACCGTTAGTTTGGCTCCCTAACTTGCATAATGGTAGGCTATTACTGTTTTTCGGTGACTATCTGCAGATAAATTATGAGAACATTCGATGAAGATGTTGAATCCTCACTGAAAGAACAATAGGTAGTGGAGAGAGAGCCTCATTCTGGTCCAAAATATGATAAAAGAAAACAGAACATTGACGGTTATAAAAGCTAATGATAATTATATGGTATTATTAAGGATATTGATATTAGAGGTCGACCGATTATGATTTTTCAATACCGATACCGATTATTGGAGGACAAAAAAAGCCGATTTATTAAAAAAAAAATATATATATTTTTATATATATATCATACACACACACACATTTTTGTAATAATGACAATTGCAACAATACTGAATGAACAATGAACACTTTTATTTTAACTTAATATAATACATAAATACACACACACGCACACAGCTCTGAAGTGACAATGATACTGAAGTGACAATGATACTGAAGAGTCTGCTTAGGAGACAAATACTCTCAACTGTTTGAATAAAACTAGAGTTTAAGTTACCTGTGATGAATGTTGAAAACAAAAACTTTAATTTCTATATGCAGGAAATCCTATTTTAATAATGGGCATGGTAAGAATTGACAACCAAAGTGCGAGTCATAATTCCCATGACACCTTCTAGCAAAATCTGAAAAGAGGTTCCTTCATTTATTCCATAGGATATTTTTAGATTCACTTAAAATAAGGTCTGTGTTTCGTGTAGGCAGAACGAGGCAGAACGTTCCTAGGCCGTCATTGAAAATAAGAATGTGTTCTTAACTGACTTGCCTAGTTAAATAAAGATTAAATAAAGGTGTTAAAAAAAATAAAAATAAAAAACCGGCAAATCGGCGCCCAAAAATACCAATTACCGATTGTTATGAAAACTTGAAATCGGCCCCGATTAATCGGAATGGCTCTAATTGAAATAGGCCTACTGATTTGAATGAAGTGCTGACAATGGAGTAGTCAACTGTTGCTTTCTGTGTAGCAAAGCCCATGTTTAACAACTGCTTCTTTCTTCAGCCATACCTGTAGGTCTATTCATGAAAGCATGACTTTGTATAAAAGTGTGGGTGCACACTATGGTGGGAGTCTGGGGGTCCTCCCCCTGAAAATTTTATCATTTTTAAAACCAGTTTCCTGCAATTCTATATTGTTTTGTAAACACGGAATGCATGTTTACTTGATAGAATACAGCCTTATTTCTTAGGTTTTGGCCTCAATAAAATGTAATTAAAAGACTTGTTTTTTTGGCTATTCCCACCCACAATAATTGATTGACGGGTCTGAAACCATACCAAATCTGTGACTGACAAACATCCTGCCCCCTCCCCTGACAATCCCAATCACAGTGATTGATTGACAGGTCAAACTGATTGACAGGCCAAAGAGATAGTTCACCCAAATAAATAAATGACACATTGGTTTGCTTACCCTTAGTGTCCACAGCACAGAGCCAATAAAATACAGATTTTGAAAAACAAACATCATTGAGGCAATTCAGAACTTGCAATAAAATTGTAAATATGACTTTGATATCAATAGAAGACAGGTTTAATGTTAAAAAGGGTTATCTTACTTAGAAAATAGTCCTGATCATACAGTATAGGTTTAGGCAATATCCCAAACAACTAACAACACACTGAATTCATGCATTTTCAGTAATTGAAATGTTTGTCTTTCTACACAATACCACAATTCATTTTACCAAAATGGGAGATTAAGTTGTTCAAATATTCAATAATTTTGCTGTGTATTTCAGATGGAATCATGCCATTATAATGTATCAGAGGCCACCAAAATAGAGCTGTATACTGTGTGCATGCATGGGTGGGTGACTAGCTGGAGACCACATTTTGAGAGACGTGCTGACAAAAGCAGGTTGTAATTGTCTTTGGATTTGCAATACAAATACAGAAATGTTCTTTGTTGAAATCAACATTTTTCATAATCAAAATATTGAATCCCATGGAGTGAGGTTCATTTCTAACAAGACACAATACACCTTTTATAGACAATGCATACAATGAAGCAGCTTGTACTGTAGTATTCTTCCAAGATTTTGTGTTAGAGTGAGAGAGAAAGAAACAGTGAGCGAGGGAGGGAGCAAAATAAAGAGTGCACATGTCTTCCTAGTTTTGACCCCTTGGAATACTGATGAGAAAGAGGAGGACGATGAAAGGGAATCAGTGAAGACGATGACAAATTCAGTGGAGAAGAATGAGAGACCATACAGCCTGTCTGGTATTGGGTGCACGTAACAACATGCACTGATATGAGAGAGAGACAGACAGACAGAGGGAGAGAGAGGCCAGAGCTGATTTTAATCCAACCATCAAAGACTAATGTCTTCTATTGACTCTGTGAATGCATTTTCGTTTTTAGATGGAACCAAATTAGATATTGTAATTCTGAACCAGCTTTTTGAGACCTGTTTTTGTGTCTACCGTGATCAGACGAGGTTGGTATTGTTGGGAAAGTAAAAGGGAGGGATGGAGATGGTATGAAATGTGTGTTTTTACCACTCAGAAAAAAGACTGAACCAACCCACAGTGTACGGTGCATTCGTAAAGTATTCAGACCCCTTGGCTTTTTCCACATTTTGTTACGTTACAGCCTTATTCTAAAATGGATGAAATTGTCCCCCCCCCCCCCCCATCAATCTACACACAATACCCCATAATGACAAAGACATTTTTTTGTTTTTAGACATTTTTGGAAATGTATTTAAAAAAAATAATATATATATATATATATATATCACATTTGCACAAGTATTCAGACCCTTTACTCAGCACTTTGTTGAAGCACCTTTGGCAGTGATTACAGCCTCAAGTCTTTTGGGGTATGATTCTACAAGCTTGGTACATCTGTATTTGGAGAGTTTCTCCCATTCTTCTCTGCAGATCCTCTCAAGCTCTCCGGTTAGATGGGGAGCATCGCTGCACAGCTATTTTCAGGTCTCTCCAGAGATATTCGATTGGGTTCAAGTCCGGGCTCTAGCTGGGCCACTCAAGGACATTCCGAGAATTGTCCCGAAGCCTCTCCTGCGTTGTCTTGGCTGTGTGCTTAGGGTCGTTGTCCTGTTGAAAGGTGAACCGTCACCCTAGTCTGAGGTCCTTAGCCCTCTGGAGCAGGTTTTCATCAAGGATTTCTCTGTACTTTGCTCCGTTCATCTTTGCCTCGATCCTGATTAGTCTCCCAGTCTCTGCCGCTAAAAAACATCCCTACAGCATGATGCTGCCACCACCATGCTTCTCTGTAGGGATGGTGCCAGGTTTCCTCCAGACGTGACACTTGGCATTCAGGCCAAAGAGTTCAATCTTGGTTTCATCAGACCAGAGAATCTTGTTGCAAGATGGCGCCGATAGAGATGGCAGCTTCGCTTCAAGTCCTTAGGAAACTGTGCAGTATTTTATTTCTTTATGTATTATTTATTACATTGTTAGCCCAGAAAACTTTAAGTGTTATTATATACAACTGGGAGGAACTATTGGATTTCAGAGAGACGTGAACTTACCAGCACAACCAGCACTACGACCAGGAATACAACTTTCCCAAAGCGGATCCTTGGTGTCACGCCCTGACCTTAGTTCCTTTTTTATGTCTCTATTTTGGTTTGGTCAGGGCGTGAGTTGGGGTGGGCATTCTATGTCTGGTGTTCTATGTTGTCTATTTCTTTGTTTGGCCGTGTGTGGTTCTCAATCAGCTGTCTATCGTTGTCTCTGATTGAGAACCATACTTAGGTAGCCTGTTCCCACCTGTGTTTGTGGGTAGTTGGTTTCTGTTGTGTGTCTGCACCAGCCAGAACTGTTTCGGTCGTTCTCTTTGTTATTTTTGTTATTTCAGTGTTCATTAAATAAATATGGACACGTACCACGCTGCACCTTGATCCTCTCCTTCCAACAGCCGCTACAGTCTGTATATCCCAGGGCATTTGAACTGATTCCAGAGGCTGACCCAAAACAACACCGCTGGAAGAGATGGTGCCGGAGAGGTCTTCTATTTGAGTTTGAGTTTGAGTTTATTTTAATTTTTACAGGGACAGTGCACATTAATCAACGTTTCAGTAAAAGTGCCGGTTTTAGCCAGCCGGCTAATTTTCAACCGCAGTCCCTGGGCAGGTTATTAAAAACAATTACAATATAGACAATAGCAACATAGAACAAGCAAGACATAGCAACATAGGACAAGCAAGACGTAGCATACAGACAGAGCAACATAGGACAAGCAAGACGTAGCATACAGACAGAGCAACATAGAACAAAAAGCAGCAAGACAAAATTCATAAAAGCAACAAAGTGTTTCCACACCTCACAAGTTACAGACAACAGACATGGAAAGCGGCAACACACAGCTAGGGACCATGTTCACAAATCTGATTGACCTTTAGCCATGTCTTCAAGCATTTTGTGAAAGTGTGATATGTGGTGCAGTTATGTGTGTCTGATGGCAGTGTATTCCAGACATGGGAAGCTCTCACAGAGAATGCAGATTTACTAAAGGTGCTTTTCCTTAGGGGAACTATACAGTCACCTCTCATGGCAGACCTTGTAGATCTGCTGCCATATGTTTGGGTTTTCTGTTTAACAAAAATAATGAGTGGAGGGGGAGCCGAGCCATTTAGGATCTTGAATACAAGACATGCGTCGGTGTATTGCACAAGATTTTCCCAACTCAGGAGCTCATGCTTTCTGAGGATGTAACAGTGATGATGGCTATTGGGCTTCCTATCAAGCACTTTGAGAGCCTGTTTGTAGACAGACTGAATAGGTTTTAATGTTGTACAGCAAGCTTGGGCCCAACTAGTCAAGCAGTATGTTAAGTGGGGGAGTATCATAGATTTGAAGTACAGTTTTGCTACCTCTGTAGTCAAACAATTTTGTATAAATCGGAAATTAGCTAGGTTGAATTTGGTTATTTGAATTACCTTTTTCACATGCTTTTTAAAAGAGAGGTTGGAATCAAGTATGATGCCAAGGTACTTAAAATCAGATACCACCTGGAGCTTCTCCCCTGACACATAGACATCTGGCTCAGTAGCATCTGTTGCCCTCTTTGTGAAGAACATGCAAACAGTTTTTTTCACATTGAGACACAAACACGAGTCACTGAGCCACTTTGTAACCTGGACCATTACAGTAGTGAGTTCTTGTGCAGCTTGTTGTTTGCTCTTTGCATGCACATATATCACTGTATCATCTGCATACATTAGAACTTCAGACCCAGTACAGACAGAAGGCAGATCATTAATGTACAGGCTGAACAGGAGGGGCCCCAGTATTGACCCTTGGGGCACGCCCACATCATAGCTAAGAGTGGGCGACAGCTCATTGCTCACTCTGACACACTGAGTTCTGCCTTCAAGGTATGATTTCATCCATCTCAAGGCATCAGGGGAAAAGTTGAACTTGGATAATTTTGTGATGAGAATCTCATGGTTAACAGTATCAAAAGCCTTCCTTAGGTCCAGAAACACAGCCCCAACAGCACCCCCTTTGTCCATCTTGGACTTCACATTTTCCAGAAGAAAGCAGTTGGCCGTTTCTGTGGAGTGTTTCGCTCTGAAGCCAAACTGCATGGAGTGTAATGTGAAGGGGCTGTTGTTGAGGTGGGCAATCAGTTGTTCTGCTACACACTTTTCAACAACCTTTGACACCACAGGTAGTATACTAATGGGCCTGTAGTTACTCACGTCAGCAGGGTTGCCTGATTTAAAAATGGCCGTTATTATGGCCGACTTCCATACCCTTGGAAACACACCGAGACCAATAGATGTGTTGGTGACCTTAGTAATGGGGCCAATGAGTGACTCTTTGTAGTTTTTAAGAAAGGTAGAGTCCATCCCAAACACATCTTTGGCTTTAGAGTTCTTTAGTGAGCTAATCACCTTGTTCAGCTTTGACTCAGAAACCTCCATTATTATGAAGACAGGTTGAGTGTCATTCACTAACACTGAGCCCAAGAAACCAGTGGAGGGGTTCTGTGTCAGTACCCTGACAGAGTCAATAAAGTAGGAATTGAAGGCTATTGCTATTTCGACTGCATCCTGTGTTAGATTGTTATTCACCATGATTTCTAGTCTTTTTGCAGTGTTACTATGGTCTTTCCCTGTTAACTTTTTTAGATTCTCCCATATCAATTTAGAATTTCCCTTTGCTTCACCAATTATGTTAATAAAAAAGTTTGCCTTGGCCTGTCTGATTTCTTTCATCACCTTATTTCTCAACATGGTAAACCTACGTCTGTCATGCTCTAATTTAGATCTTAGGGCTATTTTTAGAGCATAATCTCGTTCTTTCATCAATTTCCAGATTTCTCCATTTAGCCAAGGAAGAGTGCTCTTTTGGCCAGGTTTGGATTTGGTTTTCTTTAGGAAACCATTTATTGTAGTCTGGATTGTGGATAGAAAAACTTGACTATCAGCTTCCACGTCTGTATAGGACAAGAGATCATTCCAGTTAATTCCCTTAATTGCGCTTTCAAAATAGCTTAATTCACTCTTAGGTATTCTTAGTTGATCCGGCTTTCTAACAGTAGAATGGTTAAACCTGCTCTTAGACAGCTTTCTGGCTATAAGTGTCAGATTATGATCAGACAGCCCAGTAACCATATTGAATGATTTAGTCACTCTCTCTGGTTTATTACTGAACACCAAATCAATCTGTGTTTTAGAGCAACAAGTCACCCTGGTTGGCCCTTTAACTAGCTGTGTAAGGTCAAAGGTATTAGTGATCCGTTTGAGGGTTTTCCTACAACACTTGTCTTCATAATTAATGTTAAAATCTCCCATTAAGATGACCTCTTTCCCAAAATCACATTCCCTAAGCATGTTATTAAACTGATCAAAAAACACACTTTTGGTGGAAGGTGGCCTATACATTCCAATGAGGGTAAAAGACATTTGGGGAGACAGTGTAACGTTCAGGCCAATACATTCTAGTTCATTATCACATGACCACTCAATTTGTTTACATCGGATATGTTCTTTAATGTAAATCATCACACCCCCTCCTCTTCCTTCAATCCTGTCTCTCCTGAAAACGTTGTAGCCAGGCACAATCAAAGCAGCATATGGAGAGTTTTTATGGAGCCATGTCTCTGAGAGGCAGAGAAAGTCAAGGTTGGAGTCTGTGAGTAGATGTTGAATTTGATCACTTTTTGGAATGACACTACGAATGTTCAAGTGCCCCCCTAGTAGTCCCTTGGGCTTAGCTCGTGGGTCCCAGATGACTCGAGAGTGATTGACACATTGAAAAAAGTAAAATTTTCTGTGTTTTCTGACGGCTGGGTTTAGGCCGTTTTGTTTCGTTTTGATTAGGGGCAGTTCGGTAGCGCAATTAACAATCCCTCCCGCCTGCACTGGATGCGGGGAACTAATTAAAACAGCTTGCGTACCAGAAGCAGAGTCAGGGATCGCATATAGCGACTCTGGTATGTTTGAAGAGTCAAAATCTATCCTGGAGCCGGGTGAGTCGAGAGAAACCATAGGACCATAGCACTCACCCACCTCCACAGCGGCGACGACCAGTGGACGAGGCCATCCACCGCTCTCCACTCCGGTGCGTATCGCTGGCTCGGTGATATTGGGCCCAGGATTGAGTTGCACATCCCTGGAGAGCAGGATGGTAGTGAACAGGTAGTTTAACAGTTTCCGATAAATGTTGGACTTGTGTTTGTTACGCCTAAGCGGTTCAGTAGAATAAGGAGCGAGATAGACTTGGCCATTATTCAGAACATTATGGTATGCTGTGTACTGTCCGCTGCCGTGGAACGGTGAACCAATGTGTTTGGTGTTGGTATTCTCCGGTAGTAGACTGATTGTGTCATCCCAGCAAGGACGCACTGAGATTATCAGTAGAGCAGCTACATAACTGACAATCATGGCAGAGTACTGGAGATAAAACACATAATTGCGCTTTAACTCTTTGCATGAGTTACTTAGCTGGGATCGGCGTACACCTGATGGTTTAGATAAAATTACAGCATTCGAATGAGAAGCGGCACCTGCCGCACCACCCTGTCTTCCGTCCGCCATTTTTCCGTCCGCCATGTTCTCCTTCCGTTTCCGTTGAGAGGGGTTGCATCAGATTTAGGCTTCGGATGCGTGCACACCACCCACCGCTCCCAGGTATATTACTCACTAATGTCCAGTCCCTAGTTAACAAAGTCAACGAAATCTGGGTAGGAGTTGCTTTCCAAAGAGATTTCCGGGATTGTAACATTTAGTGCATTGCACCGACAGGAATGAACATCTCTCCGGTAAGAAGAAGGGCGGGGGTGTATGTTTCATGATTAACTACTCATGGTGTAATTGTACCAACATACAGGAACTCAAGTCCTTTTGTATACCTGACCTAGAATTCCTCACAATCAAATGCCTACCGTATTATCTCCCACGAGAACTGTCCTCGGTTATTGTCACGGCTGTGTTTATCCCCCCGGAAGCAGATACCAAGACGTCCATCAAGGAACTTCACTGGACTTTATGTAAACTGAAAACCATATATATTGAGGCTGCATTTATTGTAGCTTGGGATTTTAACAAAGCTAATTTGAGAACAAGGCTACCTAAATGCTATCAGCATATCGATTGTTGTACACGAGCGAGTAACACGCTTGACTATTGCTACTTTAACCTCCGCAATGCATACAAGGCCCTCCCAGCCCTCCTTTTGGCAAATCTGACCATGACTCCATCTTGTTGCTCCCCTCCTATAGGCAGAAACTAAAACAGGAAGCGCCTGTACTTAGGTCTATCCAACGCTAGTCTGACCAATCGGATTCCTCGCTTCAAGATTGCTTCGATCATGTGGACTGGGATATGTTCCGTGTAGCCTCCGATAATAACATTATGTATACGCTGACTCGGTGAGTGAGTTTATAAGGAAGTGTATAGGAGATGTTGTACCCACTGTAAGGATGGGTACAACTCTTACCAATACTGCTTATTGATCCGGTACTTTAATGATATTCTTATCGGTTTGTTTTCTGTAATTTTTTACGAAAAAAATTAAACATTAAGGACAGACTTATCATTGCTTTTTTTCTGAAATGTAAAATAACAATTATTTACAGCTAAAGAAACGGCAATGTTTCGAACAAATCACTATTATAGACTCTAATGTTGTGATAATGGAAATGTAAAACAAATGAATTAACAATATTTTCCTGCGAAAGAAAATACAGTGGTATAGAGCAACACGGGTGGGGCATGAAGGTAGTCTGCAAAAGGACTAACAGTTCTTAGCAGTTCTTCTGGAGAAAGATCAACATATGTGCCTTCTCTGGCAGAAGACGGGACCTCCCCTGGCTTATTGTGTTCCCTGCAATTGGAAATACCCTCTCGCTAGGGGTGGAGGAGGCTTGAGCACAGAGGTAGCTTGTTGCGCTGTTTGTGAGGAGGGGCAGAGTAGCTCTCTTCTCCCACCACCACATCACAGGATCTTCAGTCATAGGCACGCCTTTGTAGAGCTTGACCTCTAGGTCAAAACGCTCGCTGAGGGTGAGGGACGAGGTGTCCTGTTGGATCGTCAACCTCAACTCCGTCCTCCTCTGAGAACAGCTCCTCCATGGCTCTCCTTGTTTTGTACAATGGAGGGACTGTCTCCTCCATACCCCCCTTCTCCTTCAGACTCCTCCTCCTGTTGCTGGTGCTCTGTGTCTGTCTGCTCCGGCTCCTCTGACAGCCCTGGTGTTGCTCCTGTCACATTGGCCTCAACAGTTGCCTTCCTCAGCCTGTCCCAGGTGGTGTCACCCTCCCTTTAAATCTGGGGTCCATTGCTGTGGCCTCATGCAGGAAGGCTTGAATGTCCTCACCCTGATAGCGCTCAGAGAGGTTCTCCCACATCTGCTCTTTGATGGTTGCCACAAACGTATCTTCATGCTTCACAGTGAAGTGCTCTTCCAGTTTTTGGAGGATGGGTATGATCTGTCCACAGGTGGCATTCTTTTCACATGACACACACAGTGTGGATGTATAGAGGATTCTCATGATCTGGACAAACTCCTCAGCCTTATGGAAGTCCTCGTCCTTCAGACGTCCAGGTTGTCCTTGGCCATTGCTTTTCACAGTCGTGGGTTCAAGGCTGCTGCTTGGATTGCTGAATACTGCTCCATGAATCTCTCTATCATTAGATCGAGCGAGTTCCATCTGGTCTTGATATCAAGGATGAGTGAGTGTTGTGAAATGCCCGAAACAAAAAACAACATACAGTACATTTAATTACCACACACTTGAATATTGAATTAAATTGTTAAATGTGGGGAATTTCAGAATAATAATTTAATAGATTGAACTGGCTTCTTACCAAGGAGCTGCTGCTTTTCCTTCAAGACTGTTTTGGACATCAAGGATCACTTGAACTACACGACCACTGCTCTGATTCGGGCTGCCCATTTCTCAATGGAAGTCATTTTGTAGATTTTCTGCGCTGCCAGATTCAATGTGTGCGCAAAGCATCCTATTTTTAGGATGTGTAGCCTCTTGATGGCAACATCTATATTGCCAGCATTATCAACAGTCACAGCTACAATCTTGCTCGGCTCTATCTCAAACTCTTCCAGAATGTCTGAGATCTCCTCTGCCACTACTTCGCCAGTTTGCGATTTGTACACTGCCCTGGTGTGGAGGAACTTCTGTTTTACACTGCCCTGGCTTGTGTAGTGCACTGTAACAGTGAGATAGTGGTCTTGACAGAGGCTGGTCCACCCGTCTGATGTGATGGCCAGCTTTGGCACGTCCTTCAGCTCAGTGATCACTGGCTTTTTCTACACCATACCAGGTAGGAATGAATGTGTCACTGAGGTAACTCCTGGAGGGAGGGGTATATTTGGGGTGGAGTTGGGGTAGGCCTTTCACTATGAACTTGGTCACGGCTAGGTGGCACAAATTCACCCTCTCCTCAGTCATCCTCCCACTATCTGCCAGCGTGAAGGGGCTTTGGGCTTGTCTTTGGCTTGGACCAGCGGTATTAGAGGTAGGAGTGGGTTGGTTCATTGTAGCTGCAACTTTAACAAAAAAGTTGCAAAATCTTTAAATGGGTGATTGTTTAGCTATGGGTGCGTTCATAAATTAAATCAGCTGGATAATGGTTACTTTTGATCATGAGCCCATGTTTCTCATAATTGAGTTAACTGTGTGTGGGCTCTAGGCTGCTAGCATACATACCTAACGTAGATCGGGCAACGAGAGATGAACTACGAGCTAGGCAGTCGAAAACTGCATTTCTCTGCTGCACTTTCGATAGATGTTTGGACAGATTGTTTGTGTTTCCGCCCTTACAAGCAAAAAATCTTGTTGCACTTGTGGCAACGAGCATTGTCAGCATCGGCTCTGGTGAAGTGTAACCACACTTTTGAACGTTTAGTTCTCTCCGCCATCGTCACTAATTAAGATGTGTGTGTGTGTGTGTGTGTGTGTGTGTGTTCTGGTTCTGCACGAGAGAAATCTCTACTGGATTGGGAATAGCGAAAATGCTTCATAGACTAATGTTTTCATCTTTTTGCAAATTAGAAACGGTTGGTGAGAGAAAATGTGCAAGATAACGTTTATGTAGCAATAATAAATAGGAAAGGTATTTTCTTAATTTCTTCAGTACCGAAAGCAGAACCGATCACGTCGGAGCTTATCGTTACTACAGTCTTTCATGATTTAGCCCCGTGGCCTGTTTAATACCTGTGACTATTAAAACCTTCCCTAACTAGAAACGGTAGATTGATGGTAGCATTCGCGCCAAGCTGAAAGCACGTACACCGCATTCAATCATGGCAAGGCGACTGGAAATATGACTAAATACAAACAGTGTAGGTATTCCCTCCATAAGGCAATCAAACAAGCAAAGTGTCAGTATAGAGACAAAGTGGAGTCGCAATTCAACGGCTCAAACACGAGACGTATGTGGCAGGGTCTACAGACAATCACGGATTACAAAAAGAAAAACAGCCCCGTCGCGGACAACGACGTCTTGCTTCCAGACAAATTAAACAGCTTTGAGGACTAAACATTGCCACCGAGGCGGCCCGCTACCGAAGACTGTGGGCTGTCCTTCTCTGTGGCCGACGTGAGTAAAACATTTTAAACGTGTTAGCCCTTGCAAGGCTGTCGGCCCGGACGGCATCCCTAGCCGCGTCCTCAGATCATGCGCAGACCAGCTGGCTGGTGTGTTTATGGACATATTCAATCAATCCCAATCTGCTGTCCACACATGCTTCAATATGGCCACCATTGTTCCTGTTCCCAAGAAAGCTAAGGTAACGGAACTAAATGACTATCGCCCCGTAGCACTCACTTCTGTCATCATGAAGTTCTTTGAGAGACTAGTCAAGGATCATATCACCTCCACCCTACCTGTCACCCCAGACCCACTTCAATTTGCTTCCCGTCCCAATAGGTCCACAGACGATGCAATCGCCATCACACACTGCACACTGCCAAATCCCATCTGGACAAGAGGAATACCTAATGTAAGAATGCTGTTCATTGACTACAGCTCAGCATTCAACACCATAGTATCCTCCAAACTCATC
Organism: Salvelinus namaycush; assembly: GCF_016432855.1. Classification (NCBI taxonomy): domain Eukaryota; kingdom Metazoa; phylum Chordata; class Actinopteri; order Salmoniformes; family Salmonidae; genus Salvelinus; species Salvelinus namaycush. The sequence goes on from NC_052321.1 coordinate 29,418,025, forward strand.
ATTAAGCTTGAGACCCTGGGTCTTGACCCTGCCCTGTGCAACTGGGTCCTGGACTTCCTGATGGGCCGCTCCCAGGTGGTGAAGGTAGGAAACAACATCTCCACCGACCTGATACTCAACAATGGGGCCCCACAAGGGTGTGTTCTCAGCCCCCTCCTGTACTCCTTGTTCACCCACGACTGCATGGCCATGCACACCTCCAACTCAAACATCAAGTTTGCAGACGATACAACAGTGGTAGGCATGATTACCAACAACAACGAGACAGCCTACAGGGAGGAGGTGAGGGCCCTCGGAGTGTGGTGTCAGGAAAATAACCTCTCACTGAATGTCAGCAAACCAAAAGAGATGATTGTGGACTTCAGGAAACAGCAAAGGGAGCACCCCCCTATCCACATCGACGGGACAGCAGTGGAGAAAGTAGAAAGTTTTAAGTTCCTCGGTGTACATATCACCGACAAACTGAAATCGACCACGGTCACAGACAGTGTAGTGAAGAAGGCACAACAGCGCCTTCAACAGCGCAACAACAACCCTCATTAACTTATACAGGTGCACAATTGAGAGCATCCTGTCGGAAGGTTTCACCACCTGGTATGGCAAATGCACCGCCCACAACCGCAAGGCTCTCCAGAGGGTGGTGCGGTCTGCACAACGCATCACCGGGGGCAAACTACCTGCCCTCCAGGACACCTACAACACCCGATGTCACTGGAAGGCAAAAAGATCAATAACCACCCGAACCACTGCCTGTTCACCCCGCTTCCATCCAGAAGGTGAGGTCAGTACAGGTGCATCAAAGCTGGGACAGAGAGAGAGAAGGCCATCAGATTGTTAAACAGCCACCGCTAGCACAGAGAGGCGGCTGCCTACCTACAGACTTCATATCATTGGCCACTTTTTAATAAATGGAACACTAGTCACTTTAATAATGCCACTTTAAGAATGTTTACATATCTCGCATTACTCATCTCACATGAATATAATGTATACTGTATCATTCACTATCTGTTCTTTACTATCGCATCTTAGCCGCTCTGTCACTGCTCATCCATATATTTTATACTTCTATATTCTTGTCCCATTCCTTTACTGTATTGTGTGTGTTAGGTTTTGTTGTGGAATTGTTAGATATTACCTGTTAGATACTGCTGTACTGTCGCATCTAGAAGCATAAGCATTTCGCTACACTCGTAATAACATCTGCTAACCATGTCTATGTGACCAATAAGATATGATTTGATTTGGGATTTGTTTCTCATGGTCAGAGTCCTTTAGGTGCCTTTTGGAAAACTCCAAGCGGGCTGTCATGTGCCTTTTTACTGAGGAGTGGCTTCCGTCTGACCACTCTACCATAAAGGCCTGATTGGTGGAGTGCTGCAGAGATGGTTGTGCTTCTGGAAGGTTCTCCCATCTCCACAGAGACACTCTGAAGCTCTGTCAGATTGACCATCGGGTTCTTGGTCACTTCTCCGACCAAGGCCCTTCTCCCCCGATTGCTCAACTTGTCCGAGGTGCCAGCTATAGAAAGAGTCTTGGTGGTTCCAAACTTCTTCCATTTAAGAATGATGGAGGCCACTGTGTTCTTAGGGACCATCAATACTGCTTCCCCAGATCTGTGCCTCGACACAATTCTGTTTCGGTGCTCTACGGACAATTATTTCGACCTTATGGCTTGGTTTTTGCTCTGACATGCACTGTCAACTGTGGGACCTTAAATAGACAGGTGTGCGCCTTTCCAAATCATGTCCAATCAAATTAATTTACCACAGGACTCTAGTTGTAGAAACATCTCAAGGATGATCAATGGAAACAGGATGCATCTGAGCTCAATTTTCAAGTCTCATAGCAAAGGGTCTGAATACTTATGTAAATAAAGTTTTATGTTTAATACAACCTGTTTTCACTTTGTCGTTATGGGGTATTGTGTGTAGATTGATGGAAAAAATGTTTAATCAATTTTAGAATAAGGCTGTAACGTAACAAAATGTGGAAAAAGGGAAGGGGTCTGAATACTTCCCGACTGCACTGTACATACATACCCCACATTTTAAATGAAAATGGATGAGGTAAAGACAGCCTCCCATGTTGTACAGCCTGGAAATCAAACTCTGTTGATTGGTTGAGCAGGTTGGGAAATTGAATGCAAATGTGGTATATTCCACTAGAGATTTACATTTATCATAAAGTAGTGAGCTTAGATTATAATTAATGACTGTGGAAATGGTACAGAATGCCATATAATACATGACAAAATATATTATATTCCAATGCTATTTTTCACAAACAATCAAAGCGAAGTTGCAGAAAATAGAACTGAGGTGATTACAGACAGAAGTCCAAATGTGTCCAAACTGATGAAAAATATTTGCAAGAGACTGATAATTTGAAGGATTTTTCATCATCTGTTAGGATGGTCGTAGTACCGTCTGGTGAAGGCAGAAACAGATGACTGTCTTTTTGTGGTGTCTGTCTGTCTGTTGATGCGTGGGAACAGTCTGTTACTCCCACTGTTGCTGAATAGAGATTTGTTGAAGTGACTGCATTGATTACGACAGTGGATTGATCCAGTTTGTTAAAGACACACAAACCAGAAACACACTTGCCAGAAAGATGCTGCTACTGCTCAGATTCAAGGCAAAATAAGCATGTCTGTTGATTTAATTATATATTTAGGTATACATTTGCCTTCCTTCTTCTTTTCCACTCAATGGCCAAACTGTCTGACTGGTACAATGGTAATAACAGGTGGCTGTAAGACCAGGGTTGTTTCTATAGCTGTGTCTCTCTTTCTCTGTCTCTATTTCGCTCCCTTTTTTTCCCCTCTCTCTTTCTATATTTATTGATTCCCTGGATTTTTCTGTGCTAGACATGGACAAAGCAGAGCCAGACTGGCACCCTACTGTAGGTAGATGAGTGACAGTCCACTCTGAATGGGCAAATTGTGCAGGAGCTGAAGATACTATTATTGACTTTAACCATGTTTCCATCCACAGTTTTTATACGAGTAAAGTCATATCTTATTTTAAAAAATCACGACAGCTATGATAAAATTGTATAAATACTGACAGATAATTTGTTCGTTCGACATGGTCGGATCTTTTTGTCGGTGAAATTAATTATGCGAGAAATGGGGGTGGAAACGCCTTTATGCATAAATATTGATATAATAACCATCTCGCAGTTAACTTGGAGTCACGCGATACGACTCAGGAAACCGTGTAGTTTATTAGGCCACTTCACAGGGTGGTGAAAGTGCACGGTGATCTTGATGCTCCTTTCCAAATATGGAGGGTCTTATTCTGCTGACATGATGATTGATTCTAGGCTGACGTTTTAAAAATGTTCCCGCTCTTATCCATAATAATCTCAACATGTAGACCAGTGCTTGACTTGGGCAGAAAGAAACCTCACTGGAGCTTGAGTACCGGCACCTCAAATCTTCTACTGCTTGAGCTCATGTTTCTCTTATAGAATATTAGCTCAAAGGTATTGTGGAGCTCCTGCACCTAAATATAAACACTACCGGCACCCAAAATGAGTACCGGAACCTATTTCAGTCCAAGTTGAGCACTGATGTAGGATAGGGAAAATTCACTTTGTCTGAGGATGACAGAGAATGTGTGTAGGGGTCTATGACCCTACTATGATATGCCATCTGACTTCATTTTCATGTGAATGCTATAGGCCCATAATCGTATACAGTGGGTATAGCCAAGGTTGCGAGCCTTATGACACCGCTCGGAATACTATAAGATGCACGTGTCTAGGTTTACAATGCAATTATTAAGAGGCTAAGGGACAAGGAGTTAATATCTTGCAATCAATGTCCTAGCATTAAATGATTGAGTTAACCTTGACTCAGAGATGCATAGTTAGAGACCAAGCATATATGTGACCGACCACCTAGATTCGGTCATACACTGCAATTGAAGAACAATGGGAAAGTAATTCTGCCTTGAAATTTGATCAACTTGTAACCCCACTTTTGAGAAAATGACCCTTGAATTTTTGGTACACGTACTGGAGAGCTCTTCTTTGTCTACACCCATTCAGCATCGTTCACACCTTAAGCCTTAGCCCCATCCATCTCTTTAAGGATTCACATGTGAGGCCATATGGTGAACACACGCTATATTAAATGAAAGGTAATTTTATTTGTCACATGCACAGGATACAGAAGGTGTAAACGGTACAGTGAAGTGGTTACTTGCATAGTAATGTCAAAAACAGGGCCTCCCGGGTGGCGCAGTGGTCTAGAGCACTGCATCGCAGCGCTAGCTGCGCCACCAGAGTCAGGGTTCGCGCCCAGGCTCTGTCGCAGCCGGCCGCGACCGGGAGGTCCGTGGGGCGACGCACAATTGGCTTAGCGTCGTCCGGGTTAGGGAGGGTTTGGCCGGTAGGGATATCCTTGTCTCATCGCGCTCCAGCGACTCCTGTGGCGGGCCGGGCGCAGTGCGCGCTAACCGAGGGGGGCGGGTGCACGGTGTTTCCTCCGACACATTGGTGCGGCTGGCTTCCGGGTTGGAGGCGCGCTGTGTTAAGAAGCAGTGCGGCTTGGTTGGGTTGTGCTTCGGAGGACGCATGGCTTTCGACCTTCGTCTCTCCCGAGCCCGTACGGGAGTTGTAGCGATGAGACAAGATAGTAATTACTAGCGATTGGATACCACGAAAATTGGGGAGAAAAGGGGATAAAATTAATTTAAAAAAAAAAAAGTAATGTCAAAAACAGAAAGTGTCCAGATAAAAAGATTTTATAAACATTTTATCATTATTAGACGACGCTTACCCAACACACTTGTCTAAATTGATGGGTCATGTGAAGTAAATGCTATAAACACCCCCCAGCCACATCTAGCTAAGTGGATGGGTCACTATTGTCTAGACATGTACACATGTTCATGAAATACAAATAGATGGCCGTAATCACCCCCAGACACACCTGCCTAATTTGATGGGTCATGTAATAATCCGGCCGATGTGGAGTCTTTTGTTTAGACATGTAGCTAGCTAGTTATGAACCGGGATAATTCCAACTCGTACTACTACCAATGCAAACATTGTCATAGCTGTAGTATGAATCTGCAGGTAGCTGAAGCTAACAAACTAGGTTCAATGTTAGCTAGCTAACATTAGGCTATAACTAGCAATGCAAATGGATTTCTGATTTGAATAATATTACTACACAGATCATACACGTAATGTTAGCTAGCAAGCCAGCAAGCTAATGTTTGCTAGCTAACAGTACGCTTTATCTTGCAATAAGAAACAACTTTCTGACAAAATTAGAAAATGTAGTTAGACTCTTACCTGCATACATAGATGAATGCTTCATGGCAGACTGGAACCATTTAACTCTGTTTTGTTTGTAGCTACATCTTGTTTGGCCAGCGTTGTGTCAGGTCACTCCGGTTCACACTGACTGTGGCATATGCAAAAAGTAGCCCATCACTTTTTCCCAACTTATCTGTCGATAGCGCCTGGTAAATTCAGAGTATCAATGTTGTTGAGAAAAGTAGCAAAACTTTTGTAGTTCTCGATGGCTAACGTTATATCTTTAAAAAACGGCCCGGTTGAAAAGATTGTCAACACATACTGAACAACTCACTTTACAGACAGCAGCATGCTACATGCACACCAATCCAAACTCCCGGCATGTCCAGCCCATCTTATCAGCCCATCTTATCTCAGCCAATCATGGCTAGCGGGAAGGCTTCTGACTTTTTCTGTGGCTAAACCAAGTTGGCTCATAATTTAACACTTTTATTCGGATTTATGGATGGAATACAAGTTTGTTATTAAGGCACATGAACATTCACATGTTCCTGAAGGTCTTTCTGCCAAAAAACACATTTTGATAAAAAGTAAATATTTATGTTCAAATGCAGTTCCTGTGAAGTAGTGACATGCGGCATAGGCCTAGTTTCCTGAAACGAGTCACATATGCTATGTGTATTGTGAATAACATTTACCATTAGACATTTCACCAAATAATAATTCAAGGAATTCAAGGAATTCAATTCAAGGAATATTACTCAGAAATGTGAGGACTACTGTTCGTATCCATTTTAAAAGTAATCAGATTTATTGCAGTTACGCAATAAGAATACAATAAGAAAATGGTACATACCAGAAATCTTCACGATATAAAGAATACAAAATATCCTAAGTCTTAACAGCAAAGAAAATTCACCACTGTGACATACAATGTACATCAAGAGATCGGTTTACCATTGACTCCCTGATCTAAATTTAAGCCCAGCTGTTATTCTTCCAAGATCACTAACTCCCAGTATCTCCTATCGTCTAATTAACATCACTTTGCATGACCCAAAACATTAAAACAGAGGCATGAAAACAACACACACATTCTTGGATCTAATCATCGCAACTCTTATCTAAATTATAAGGGTGCACCCCTGTATCGCTCCTCTTTGAACTATCCGCCATCTGACGATTAGAATAACAGTTTCTCTGTAACAATAAATCCATACCACTTACAGTACAGTGTAACATATCAAAATTCATAGCTCTTTAGGAACTCTTGAAACAATCCAAACATGACAATTTAATTCACTAACATTAATTTAGTCGATTCAAGTTTCATCAGTCTTCGCACCTCTCCTGGCTTCAGTGACCCTAGGACTTCTGTGGGAATGGCTCTTCCTCGAGATTACCACAGACAAGGTGTGTTTGACCCCTGTGATAGCCCACAGATGACAGGCCACCCAAACAATGCCATAAATCGTGATTGATTCATTAAGCTGGTCCCCAGCAAGTCGCTAGACGCATCTTCATCACTGGCCTTCATCATCGTTCACATTTATTCACCATAACTATTTTCGACTACACTAGCCTACCCTCACAGCCTGTCGGGACTGTATCTGCAAGCCTTTGACTAGAGCACACGTGCCAAGACCAGAGTAGGCACATTTGCTATTTAACGCAACCGTTTTTGTGGCAAAACAAAAGAGTTGAAAATGCGATGGAAACCCATTGAACTTTAGATTTTTATTCGTGAACATTAAATTGTAGCAGAGAAAGAGTACAAAATGATTCTTCAATTGAACAGTCACACTGGTATTCAGTACAGTATTAATGGCATGGCCCTAAGGCTGATTGGACTGTACCAGAGGAAGTGCCCCTCTGCAAGGCCCCCCTTAGACTTGTACATTTGCAAGTTAATATTTGTCTGTATCCTTTTCTAAAAAGTCACTTAATGTTTTTTGAAAGATACTTTTTTATTTCATTTCATTTACATAAGTATTCCCACCCCTGAGTCAATACATGTTAGAATCACCTTTGGCAGCAATTACAGCTGTGAGTCTTTCTGGGTAAGTCTCTAAGAGCTTTGCAAACATGGATTGTACAAACAATTCTTATTCAAGCTGTGTCAAATTGGTTGTTAATCATTGCTGGACAGACAGTTTTAAGTTTTGCCATAGATCTTCAAGCCGATTTAAGTCAAAACTGTAACTAGGCCACTCAGAAACATTCAATGTTGTCTTGGTAAGCAACTCCAGTGTAGATTTGGCCTTGTGTTTTAAGTTATTGTCCTGCTGAAAGGTGAATTTGTCTCACAGTGTCTGTTGGAAAGCAGACTGAACTAGGTTTTCCTCTAGGATTTTGCCTGTGCTTAGCTCTATTCCGTTTATTTTTATCCTAAAAAAAACTCCCTAGTTCTTGTCGATGACAAGCATATCCATAACATGCTGTAACCACCACCATGCTTGGAAATATGAAGACTGGTACTCAGTGATGTGTTGTGTTGGATTTGCCCCAAACATAACTCTTTGTATTCAGGACATAAAGTTTAATTTCTTTGCCACATTTTTTGCAATTTTACTTTAGTGCCTTATTGCAAACAGGATGCATGTTTTGGAATATTTGTATTATGTACATGCATCCTTCTTTTTACTCTGCCATTTAGGTTAGTATTGTGGAGTAACTACAATGTTGTTGATCCATCCTCACTTTTCTCCTATCACAGCCATTAAACTCTGTTTTAAAGTCACCATTGGCCTCATGGAAAATCCTTGAGCGGTTTTCTTCCTCTCTGGTAACTGAGTTAGGAAGGATGCCTACATCTTTATAGTGACTGGGTGTATTGATACACCATCCAAAGTGTCATTAATAACTTCACCATACAGTACTCAAAGGGATATTCAATGTTTGCTTTTTAATTTTTTACTCATCTACCAATAGGTGCCATTCTTTGCGAGGCATTGGAAAACCTCCCTGGTCTTTGGTTGAATCTGTGTTTGAAATTCACTGCTTGACTGAAGGACCTTTACAGATACTTTTATGTGTGGAGTACAGAGATGAGCTAGTCATTCAAAAATCATGTTGAACACTATTATTGCACACAGAGTGATTCCATGCAACTTATTTTGTGACTTGTGAAGCAAATGTTTACTCCTGAACTTATTTATGCTTGTCATAACAAAGGGGTTGAATACTTTCAAGGCATTTCAGATTTACATTTTTAATAAAACATTAAAATATTCTAAAAATATAATTCCACTTTGACATTATGGTGCATTGTGTGTAGGCCAGATACAGTACATTGTAAAAACAACAGTGTTGTAATGCACCTGCAAAAGAAATCCAGGATATTTCAAAGTCAAAGGTATAACCAAGAACTCCAAACCAAGCTGGTAATTGGACCGGTGATGATAAACATGACACGTCCAATTGTCTCACTCTCAATGACAAGGATGGGTATATTGCATAATCTCACTTCCTTCATCAGCACCAACTAGACTCTCTGCAGGGCTCAGACTCGGAGAGCATTGTAGCGTGCCGACACATCCGCCGCAATTATCATTTTTTTATTTCCCAAAATTACAGGTTTCATTTGGCCTCAGCTGCGCTCGTGTTATTACAGTGAAGGAACGCCAACAGAGAGAAGGCTGTTTGGATTAGTTGTGGCTGCGGCACCCTAAAGCTTTTCTGTTCCACATGTACACTCTCTCATTAAGACTGAAATGAAGGCACATCGTTGGGGCCTGTCACAGAAATGAGCCCGCAAGCAAAGAATGAACGCAAGCAGTCACCGGTGTATACACATCTGACAGCAGCAAGTAGTTATCAATTCAGTCACCCGCGCCAACCTTGGCTCCGACAACAAGCAAATAGTTTTTTAGCCAACACTTTTCTAAATTTGATTTCATCCAGGTGATGATCTTTGTATGAGTAGGTGTGTAATGTTCAAGTGTAATACACACTGTGATATCGTCTAGTCTAGTAGTTTTTCTACACCCATTGTTTGCTCAAATAAATATGCTTAGAATGAGAATATGACTGTTACATTTCATCTTATACGTTATGTTATATTATCAAGTCATCAATGATGCTACATGCTGTTTTTTAACTCAAACATCCCTTATGAAATTAGTTTATTTCCAAAAAGCTATATATGCATTTTCAGAAATGTTGGTAAATTAGCTTTTGTTTAATTTAAAGATCTTATGAAAGAGAGAGTGAAAAAACACAATCTAATCATGACATGGTGTCACGCTTCTTCGGCTCCTCACAGTAAGCACGGGAAGTTGGCGCAGGTCTCCTACCTGAACTCGCCACACTCCCCGTGTTCCCCCCCCCAAGAAATTTTTGGGGCTGCCTCTCAGGCTTCCAGCCGCGCTGCCGAGCTAGCTCCTCATAATGCCGCCTCTCGGCTTTCGCTGCCTCCAGCTCTGCCTTGGGGTGGCGATATTCACCCGGCTGTTCCCATGGTCCCTTGCCGTCTAATATTTCCTCCCAAGTCCATTTCTCCACAAAGCGCTGTTCCTTCCTTTCACGCTGCTTGGTCCGGTTGTGGTGGGTTATTCTGTCACGCTCGTCGTAATGTGGATGAAGAGAAGAGGACAAAGGCGCAGCGTGATAAGAATACATTCTTCTATTTTAATGAAACGAAGAACACTTCAACAAACTTACAAAACAACAAACGAACGTGACGCTATATAATAAACAAGTGCAGACACAGGCAACTTACACATAGACAATAACCCACGAAATACCCAACGGAATATGGCTGCCTAAATATGGTTCCCAATCAGAGACAACGATAAACAGCTGCCTCTAATTGAGAACCAATCTAGGCAACCATAGACATACAAACACCTAGACAGTAAGCACCCCATAAACATACAAAACCCCTAGACAAGACCAAACACATACATCCCACATGTCACACCCTGACCTAACCAAAATAATAAAGAAAACAAAGATAACTAAGGTCAGGGCGTGACACATGGGGTTGTTCAATGACAGAGCTGTATTTGTTAAAAATCTATCAATTTATGGTGTCATTTTAAAACGCTATTCAGTGCATTCTGAAAATATTCAGACACCTTGACTTTTTCAACACACAATACCCCATAATGACAAAGCAAAAACTGTTTTTTCAAAAATTTTGCAAATGTATAATAAAATAAAATGTAAATATGACATCTATGTACTGACCCTTTACTCAGTACTTTGTTGATGCACCTTGGGCAGTGATTACAGCCTCGAGTCTTCTTGGGTATGACTCTACCAGCTTGGCACACCTGTATTTGGAGAGTTTCTCCCACTCTTCTCTGCAGATCCTCTCCAGCTCTGTCAGGTTGGATGGGGAGAATCACTGCATAGCTATTTTCAGGTTTCTCCAGAGATGTTCGATCGGGTTCAAGTCCAGGCTCTAGCTGGGCCACTCAAGGATATTCAGAGACTTGTCCCAAAGCCACTCCTGCGTTGTCTTGGCTGTGTGCTTAGGGTCGTTGTCCTGTTGAAAGGTGAACCTTCACCCTAGTCTGAGGTCCTGAGTGCTCTGGAGCAGGTTTTCATCAAAGATTTCTCTGTACTCTGCTCCGTACATCTTTGCCTCGATCCTGATTAGTCTCCCAGTCTCTGCCGCTGAAAAACATCCCCACAGCATGATGCTGCCACCACCATGCTTCTCCATAGAGATGGTGCCAGGTTTCCTCCAGACGTGACGCTTGCCATTCAGGCCAAAGAGTTCAATCTTGGTTTCATCAGACCAGAGAATCTTGTTTCTCATGGTCTGAGAGTCTTTAGGTGCCTTTTGGCAAACTCTAAGCGGGCTGTCAGGTGCCTTTTACCGAGGAGTGGCTTCCGTCTGGATTTTTTATATATTTTAACGATTATAGAATAAGGCTGTAACATAACAAATTGTGGAAAAAGTCTCAGGAATGCATCTATCTGATCTACTGTGTCCAACACACTGTGTCCTGTTATGATGTTGGGCACCTACTGACTAAAAATGTTTCTTATTATGATATATTTTTTTCAATGACATGTTTTGCTAAAATAAAGGTTTAAGGAAATACAGGCATGCACCAAATTACAGTCTTGTAAGTATAACATCAAAGCTTGCTTTCATTTAATAAAAAAAGCATGAAAAGATAGTGTAACGGGATAATGTCTTACTGTGGTGTGTGAAGAATCCAATACTTTACCTTGTATGTGGTACAGATCACATTATTGTGGAAGCACCTTCTCTAAGAGTACAAATTAGCCTGTTTGAGAAGGTTTGAATCCTAAGCAACCTGCCTACACATAGTTTGCAGTACAATACCAACATACTGTAGCTACTGTAGTAGGTCAAAGCTGTGTGCTGGAAAACCTTGGTAAAGCATGGGTGGAATAGGGATTGTGGTGCTCATGTGAATTTATTTTTCGGCTTTAGACCAATGCCTATTCTCACTTAAAACATATTTGTTTTGTTTTTAAGAAAGAACTGTACAAATGATACATTTGTGACATCAATATTTATATATTTTTTTATAATTCAATACAGTAATATGAGAGCTGTATGTAAAACATGTACATTTGCATTTTAGTCATTTATCAGATGCTCTTATCCAGAGCGCCTTACAGTTAGTGCATTCATCTTAAGATAGCTCGGTGAGAAAATCACATATCTGTCACGCCCTGACCTTAGAGATGCTTTTTATGTCTCTATTTTGGTTGGTCAGGGCGTGAGTTGGGGTGGGCATTCTATGTTTTTGTTCTATGTTGTCTATTTCTATGTGTTTGGCCGGGTGTGGTTCTCAATCAAAGGCAGCTGTCTATCGTTGTCTCTGATTGAGAACCATACTTAGGTAGCCTTTTCCCACCTGTGTTTTGTGGGTACTTGATTTCTGTTTTGTGTGAGTGCCTGACAGAACTGTTGCGTTTTGTTCCACTTTTGTTTTTTGTTTCAGTGTTCAGGCTATATTAAAACATCATGAACACGTACCACGCTGCGCTTTGGTCTACCCCTTCTTCTTCAGACGAACGACGGTACAATATCAGAGCCACATATACAGGATACGAACAATCCATTCCAGCTAAACAATGGATATATAGTGTTTTTCAAAAAAACATTTTAACCTCTCTTGGGTACGTGAGACGTTAGCGTCCCACCTCTTCAACAGCCAGTGAATCTGCTGGGCGCCAAATTCAAATACAGAAATACTCATTATAAAAATTCAGAAAACAAAACATATTTTACAAATCAAATCAAATCAAGTTTATTTTATATAGCCCTTCGTACATCAGCTAATATCTTGAAGTGCTGTACAGAAACCCAGCCTAAAACCCCAAACAGCAAGCAATGCAGGTGTAGAAGCACGGTGGCTAGGAAAAACTCCCTAGAAAGGCCAAAACCTAGGAAGAAACCTAGAGAGGAACCAGGCTATGAGGGGTGGCCAGTCCTCTTCTGGCTGTGCCGGGTGGAGATTATAACAGAACATGGCCAAGATGTTCAAAATGTTCATAAGTGACAAGCATGGTCAAATAATAATCAGGAATAAATGTCAGTTGGCTTTTCATAGCCGATCATTAAGAGTTGAAAACAGCAGGTCTGGGACAGGTAGGGGTTCCATAACCGCAGGCAGAACAGTTGAAACTGGAACAGCAGCAAGGCCAGGTGGACTGGGGACAGCAAGGAGTCATCATGCCCGGTAGTCCTGACGTATGGTCCTAGGGCTCAGGTTCTCCGAGAGAGAGAAAGAAAGAGAGAAGGAGAGAATTAGAGAGAGCATACTTAAATTCACACAGGACACTGGATAAGACAGGAGAAGTACTCCAGATATAACCAACTGACCCTAGCCCCCCGACACATAAACTACTGCAGCATAAATACTGGAGGCTGAGACAGGAGGGGTCAGGAGACACTGTGGCCCCATCCGATGATACCCCCGGACAGGGCCAAACAGGAAGGATATAACCCCACCCACTTTGCCAAAGCACAGCCCCCGCACCACTAGAGGGATATCTTCAACCACCAACTTACAATCCTGAGACAAGGCCGAGTATAGCCCACAAAGATCTCCACCACAGCACAAACCAAGGGGGGGCGCCAACCCAGACAGGAAGATCACGTCAGTAACTCAACCCACTCAAGTGACGCACACCTCCTAGGGACGGCATGAAAGAGCACCAGTAAGCCAGTGACTCAGCCCCTGTAATAGGGTTAGAGGCAGAGAATCCCAGTGGAGAGAGGGGAACCGGCCAGGCAGAGACAGCAAGGGCGGTTCGTTGCTCCAGAGCCTTTCCGTTCACCTTCACACTCCTGGGCCAGACTACACTCAATCATATCACCTACTGAAGAGATAAGTCTTCAGTAAAGACTTAAAGGTTGAGACCGAGTCTGCGTCTCTCACATGGGTAGGCAGACCGTTCCATAAAAATGGAGATCTATAGGAGAAAGCCCTGCCTCCAGCTGTTTGCTTAGAAATTCTAGGGACAATTAGGAGGCCTGCGTCTTGTGACCGTAGCGTACGTGTAGGTATGTACGGCAGGACCAACTCGGAAAGATAGGTAGGAGCAAGCCCATGTAACGCTTTATAGGTTAACAGTAAAACCTTGAAATCAGCCCTTGCCTTAACAGGAAGCCAGTGTAGGGAAGCTAGCACTGGAGTAATATGATCAAATTTCTTGGTTCTAGTCAGGATTCTAGCAGCCGTATTTAGCACTAACTGAAGTTTATTTAGTGCTTTATCCGGGTAGCCGGAAAGTAGAGCATTGCAGTAGTCTAACCTAGAAGTAACAAATGCATGGATTAATTTTTCTGCATCATATTTGGACAGAAAATTTCTGATTTTTGCAATGTTACGTAGATGGAAAAAAGCTGTCCTTGAAACAGTCTTGATATGTTCGTCAAAAGAGAGATCAGGGTCAAGAGTAACGCCGAGGTCCTTCACAGTTTTATTTGAGACGACTTTACAACCATCAAGATTAATTGTCAGATTTAACAGAAGATCTCTTTGTTTCTTGGGACCTAGAACAAACATCTCTGTTTTGTCCGAGTTTAAAAGTAGAAAGTTTTCAGCCATCCACTTCCTTATGTCTGAAACACAGGCTTCTAGCGAGGGCAATTTTGGGGCTTCACCATGTTTCATTGAAATGTACAGCTGTGTGTCATCCGCATAGCAGTGAAAGTTAACATTATGTTTTTGAGTAACATCCCCAAGAGGTAAAATATATAGTGAAAACAATAGTGGTCCTAAAACGGAACCTTGAGGAACACCGAAATGTACAGTTGATTTGTCAGAGGACAAACCATTCACAGAGACAAACTGATATCTTTCCGACAGATAAGATCTAAACCAGGCCAGAACTTGTCCGTGTAGGCCAATTTGGGTTTCCAGTCTCTCCAAAAGAATGTGGTGATCGATGGTGTCAAAGGCAGCACTAAGGTCTAGTAGCACGAGGACAGATGCAGAGCCTCGGTCTGACGCCATTAAAAGGTCATTTACCACCTTCACAAGTGCAGTCTCAGTGCTAAGATGGGGTCTAAAACCAGACTGAAGCATTTCGTATACATTGTTTGTCTTCAGGAAGGCAGTGAGTTGCTGCGCAACAGCTTTTTCAAATTTTTTTGAGAGGAATGGAAGATTCGATATAGGCCGATAGTTTTTTATATTTTCCGGGTCAAGGTTTGGCTTTTTCAAGAGAGGCTTTATTACTGCCACTTTTAGTGAGTTTGGTACACATCCGGTGGATAGAGAGCCGTTTATTATGTTCAACATAGGAGGGCCAAGCACATGAAGCAGCTCTTTCAGTAGTTTAGTTGGAATAGGATCCAGTATGCAGCTTGAAGGTTTAGAGGCCATGATTATTTTCATCATTGTGTCAAGAGATATAGTACTAAAACACTTAAGTGTCTCTCCCGATCCCAGGCCCTGGCAGAGCTGTGCAGATCTAGGACAGCTAAGCCCTGGAGGAATACGCAGATTTAAAGAGGAGTCCGTAATTTGCTTTCTAATGATCATGATCTTTTCCTCAAAGAAGTTCATGAATTTATTACTGCTGAAGTGAAAGCCATCCTCTCTTGGGGAATGCTGCTTTTTAGTTAGCTTTGCAACAGTATCAAAAATACATTTTGGATTGTTCTTATTTTCCTCAATTAAGTTGGAAAAGTAGGATGATCGAGCAGCAGTGAGGGCTCTTCGATACTGCACGGTACTGTCTTTCCAAGCTAGTCGGAAGACTTACAGTTTGGTGTGGCGCCATTTCCGTTCCAATTTTCTGGAAGCTTGCTTCAGAGCTCGGGTATTTTCTGTATACCAGGGAGCTAGTTTCTTATGACAAATGTTTTTCGTTTTTAGGGGTGCAACTGCATCTAGGGTATTGCGCAAGGTTAAATTGAGTTCCTCAGTTAGGTGGTTAACTGATTTTTGTCCTCTGACGTCCTTGGGTAGGCAGAAGGAGTCTGGAAGGGCATCAAGGAATTTTTGTGTTGTCTGAGAATTTATAGCACGACTTTTGATGCTCCTTGGTTGGGGTCTGAGCAGATTATTTGTTGCGATTGCAAACGTAATAAAATGGTGGTCCGATAGTCCAGGATTATGAGGAAAAACATTAAGATCTACAACATTTATTCCATGGGACAAAACTAGGTCCAGAGTATGACTGTGGCAGTGAGTAGGTCCAGAGACATGTTGGACAAAACCCACTGAGTCGATGATGGCTCCGAAAGCCTTTTGGAGTGGGTCTGTGGACTTCTCCATATGAATATTAAAATCACCAAAAATTAGAATATGATCTGCTATGACTACAAGGTCCGATAGGAATTCAGGGAACTCAGAGAGGAACGCTGTATATGGCCCAGGAGGCCTGTAAACAGTAGCTATAAAAAGTGATTGAGTATGATCGCTGGGTGATTCGTTTTAAGTCTAATACTGCGGGTAATGGAGTCGCCAATGACTAGGGTTTTCAATTTGTCAGAGCTAATGGTGGGAGCCTTCGGCGTCTCAGACCCCGTAACGGGAGGAGTAGAGACAAGAGAAGACTCGGCCTCAGACTCCGACTCGCTACTTAATGGGGAAAACCGGTTGAAAGTTTCTGTCGGCTGAATGAGCGACACCAGTTGAGCATTCCTACAGCATTTCCCTCCAGAAGCCATGAGAAAGTTGTCCGGCTGCGGTGACTGTGCGGGGGGATTTATACTAACGTTACTATCTGTACTTACTGGTGGCACAGACGCTGTTTCATCCTTTCCTACACTGAAATTACCCTTGCCTAACGATTGCGTCTGAAGCTGGGCTTGCAGCACAGCTATCCTCGCCATAAGGCGATCGTTCTCCTGTATATTATGAGTACAGCGACTGCAATTAGAAGACATCATGTTAATGTTACTACTTAGCTTCGGCTGTTGAAAGTGCTGACGAACCATGTCCAGATAAAGCGTCCGGAGTGAAAAAGTTGAATGAGGGAAAAAAGTTGTGATGGAAAAACTAAAAATATAAACGGTAATTAAAAAGAAAAAAAAAAAACAAACGTAAAATTGTCAGCTAGTAAAGTAAGGTTGGCAACAAAACGCACAGCAACACGTCTGCAAATTCAAGAGGAAGTGACGACCTACTCCTCCTCTCCTCTCTACAATGGTTTAAAGAGTAACTTCTTGTGAATCCAACCACGGTGTCATATTTTAAAAAATGCTTTACGGCGAAAACATACCTTACGATTATTTGAGAACATAGCCCACTAGACAAATCATTACAAACAGTAACCAGCCAAGTAGAACAGTTACACAAGTCAGAAATAGAGATAAAATTAATCCCTTACCTTTGAGGATCTTCATATGGTTGCACTCAGCAGACATTAATTTACTCAATAAATGTTCCTTTTGTTCGATAAAGTCTCTTTATATCCAAAAACCTCAGTTTTGTTCGCACGTTTTCTTCAGTAATCCACAGGCTCAAACGCAGTCAAAACAGGAAGACAAAAAAATCAAAATTGTATCCGTAAAGTTCATAGAAACATGTCAAACGATGTTTATATTCAATCCTCAGGTTGTTTTTAGCCTAAATAATCGATAATATTTCAACCGGACAATAACGTCGTCAATTTAAAAGGTAAACAAGAAACGCACTCTCCCCGTCTCCCGCATGAAAAAGCTCTGTGACACTTTAGGGTCCACTCATTCAGACTGCTCTTACTTCCTAATTTTTCAGGATACAAGCCTGAAACAATTTCTAAAGACTGTTGACATCTAGTGGAAGGCATAGATACTGCAATTTGAGTCCTAAGTCAATGGATACTGTAATGGCATTGAATAGAAAACTACAAAACCAACAAAAAAAACTACTTCCTGAATGGATTTTTCTCAGGTTTTTGCCTGCCAAAACAGTTCTGTTATACTCACAGACACTATTTTAACAGTTTTGGAAACTTTAGAGTTTTCTATTGTTTTCTATCCAAATCTACCAGTTATATGCATATCATATCTTCTGGGCCCGAGAAGCAGGCAGTTTAATTTGGGCATGCATTTCATCCAAAATTCCAAATGCTGCCCCCTACCCTAGAGAAGTTAATTCACAACCAAAAACCTATGAATGAAAAATCTGAGAATAGTCATATTTTACACCCAAATGAAGGTACCCATAACAATAATTTCTGATGAAGAAACACACATGTGAAAACTGTGTGTATATGGTGTTTTTAAACTCTTCAAATGTAGCCTACTAGCTACAGGGTTATATTCTGTTCATGGTGGACATCATAGATAACATGTTGCTGATATGATATTCCGGGAACTTTCAATAAATTCCATGGTTTTCCCAAAATCCCAGTTGGAAGATTCCTGGAATTGGGAAGGAATAAGCAGGAAATCCAGAATCCTCCAACCAGGATTTCTGGAAAACCAGGGAATTTATTGAAAGTTCCTGGAATTTTGCGACCCTGTCCCTGACTCTATTTCAAACTCACTTGGACGACCAAACGTTGCTGTATTGTTTCCAGCAGGATGATGGCTTGGAACAGCTCTAGCAATGCATTATGGTCGATACAACACAGGGTCCCACCTGATGACCGTAGTCTTTAGATTATGTTATCTATAAAAGATTACCATATTATAAAGTGTTTATCTGTGGACTGCTCCCTACTGGTATATCCTCTAATAATTCATATACCGTAATCTTATGTCCTGCATTTATAACCATAAAACCCCAATTTGATGAAATTCTGTACAGGATATGAGATTCAGAGGGCTAGGTTGGGAGAATAGGGAGATCCCTCAGGAGAAATACAACCTGAAGCGTTTCATTGGTGGATAATTTGGTGTGATGAATAGGTCAGTTTCTCCAGTAAACAATGTATTTCTCTGTCTCTGTCTCTGTCTCTCCAAACAGGTGGATCAGTGAGATGCCAGCCACACAACCTCGCCTGGTAATACAGGACTAAATCCAGTCCTATAGTACACCTAGGATGTGTCTCAAATGGCATCCTACTCCCTATACAGTGCATCATATACGGTAGATCAGGGCTATTCAACTCTTACCCTACCAGGTCCGGAGTTTTCTGTTCTACCTGATAATTAATTGCACCCACCTGATGTCCCAGGTCTAAATCAGTCCCTGATTAGAGGGGAACAATGAAAAAATCTGTGTAATTGGCTTCGAGGTCCAGAGTTGAGTTTGAGGGCAGTAGATGGTACATTATACAGGAAATCATATATATTTTTAATTTTTATATATTTATTTTCCGATAAATGAACTGTGAAAATGGGACAACCCCGCTGCATTTGAGTAACCTATAATGCATGTTTTTAAGTTATTCTCATCACACATGTTCTGATTCTGCTGTGCTCTGCAGGAAACGGGTAAAGGTAAATTGATAATATTGCCTCTTCTACCCATTTCTGTTATTTCAATCAACACATATGTTTCTTCACACCTGTAAAATGATTGCAGCAGAATTGCTTTTATAAATAAAATTGCATTATCATAATAAAAGCCTATGCCACTTGAGAGAAAGACAAACATCTTAGATCTCCATGGTATCACTATGCATTCCATTATTATTTTAATTTGACATGGGAAAGGGAAATATGGAGAGAGAAATCCAAAGACAGAGAGGGGGAGAGGGAAAGACCGATTGAGGGAGAGAGATTGGGAGATGAGTGAGAGACGAAAAGAGGGAAATGAGGGGAGAGAGACAAAGAAAGGCAGAGAGCGAGAAGATGAGAGATTATTGAAGTTGTTTTACAGAATGGAGAGTTGTGATTGAGCTGATAAAGGAAGTAATAATAACCATTAATAAAATTAGAATAGTAAAAGGTCAGACTCCATATCTGGAGAAGGTCATTGAGAAAAGCTGTATTAAACCTCTAGTCTCACTGATGAGCCTCTATTGACACACACACACACACACACACACACACACACACACACACACACACACACACACACACACACACACACACACACACAGAGGCTCTCATACTGACGCACCACAATTAGAGCTGAGAGCAAGCATTCTGCAGCTTTTTTCCCTTTTACAGAGACCGAGCTAAATATCATCCTCCAATTAAGGAGATACGATTTAAAAACAGCATTCCTCCTTTCCAACTGACTTTCCAACAGCACATGCAGTAGCTCCAGTACACCCTTTACCTTAGATGGTCTATAGTACCGAGCAGAGTGCTTTTTGTTGGTTTCACGTTTTATTGTTGAGTACACAAGTACAGTGAAATGTCTTTCTTGCAAGCTCTTTCCCAACAATGCAGTAGTCAATATCAGTAGTAAAAATATTATACTTAAGCAATAAGGCAGGAGGGGGTGTGGTACAGTATATGGCCAATATACCACGGCTAAGGGCTGGTCTTATGCACTACGCAATGTACAGTGCCTGGATACAGCTATTAGCTGTGGTATAATGGCCATATACCACAAAACCCTGAGGTGCCTTATTGCTATTATAAACTGCTTACCAATGTAATTAAAACAGTAAAATAATGTTTTTGGTCATACACGTGGTATATGGTTTGCTATACCACGGCTTTCAGCCAATCAGCATTCAGGACTCAAACCACCCAGTTTATAATATAAAATAAGTAAAGTAGAACAAAAACACATTAGAAATTGATGGAAGAACACGAGAAAGTAAGTAAGCTACAGTATACAGGGTCAGTGCCAGTACCATTTACGATGTGCAGGGATACTGGATTGGTAGGGGTAAGTTGACTAGGCATCAGGACATATGATAAACAGAGTAGGAGCAGTGTATATGGTGATTGTGTGTGAGTAGAGTCAGTATGAAAGTATGTGCGTGTTATGGGTGTGTGAGCAAAATAAGTGTGTAAGTGTCTGTGTTGGAGTGTCAGTGTGTATGAGTGAGTGTGTATAGTCCTGTGAGTGTGCATAGAGTCGGTGCAAAAATTGTAATAAAATAAAAGGGTCAATGCAGATAGTTTGTGTTGCCATTTTGTTAGCTATTTAGCAGTCTTATGGCTTGGGAATGGAAGTTCCCAAGCCATTTTCAGACTTGGTGCTCCGGTACCGCTTGCCATGCGTAAGCAGAGAAAACTATGGCTTGTGTGGCTGGAGTCTTTAACAATTTTCCGGGCGTTCCTTTCACACCGCCTGATATGAAGGTCCTGGATGGCAGGGAGCTCGGCCACACCACCCCCTGTTGCTCCATGCGATCAAGAGCGGTGCAGTTACCATACCAAGCGCTGATGCAGCCAGTCAAGATGTTCTCAATGGTGTAGCTGTAGAATTTTTTAAGAATTTGAGGGCCCATGCCAAATCTTTTTAACCTCCTGAGGGGGTCCCAACTGTATGTGTGTGTGGACCATTTTAAGTCCTTACCTACTGGGCACAAACTGGTTGAATCAATGTTGTTTCCACGTCCTTTCATTGAAATTACATTGAACCAAAGATGTTGAATTGACGTTTGTGCCCAGTGGGTAGTAATTTGGACACCGAGGAACTTGAAGCTCTCGACCCGCTCCACTTCGGCCTCGTCGATGTGTTGTCTCTTTATAGCTATGGTATGACAATGTTTTAATTTCCTGTCACATGCCTTCTAGAGCAGGGAGCCCTTTCATCTCTTGAGAAACTATTTCAAAATCAACTGCAGTATCATGTACATATTGAATTACTAAAGGGATTTTGTTGTTAATGCTACAGATGATCTATGCATTTTAACATCAATATACAGCCGTATCCCTGCACTTGTTTTATTGACAATATAATTAGATAAGTAGAGTATTATGTAGTTTATCAGTACATCAGCAGGCCCATTCCTCATTTAATTGTCATTCACTGTGTTCTAGGTCTAACCAGACCTTATCACGGAGGTAGTTATGGTACCAGAAAACAATGAAAACAATTCAAGCATGTATTTTGAGAACAGAAAACGCTGAGCGTCAGCGGCAGTACATTTAGTTGCTAGGCTCTTAATGCTCTCTTAGTGCTGCTCTTTTCTAAAAATGAGTTTGACAGCAGTCAACAAAGGAATAACTCCTTCCTAAGATGCTTTTTTCCCCATCACTTACCTGAACACAAAAGATCAGCTAGCCCTGTAAAGGCAATGGCCCATGATATTTGGAAACCGAACAACCCCAAGGTTTTTATTTGAACTTCACATTCTTTTTGTTGGAAGCACTTTTGTTGGAAGCACAAAAACATCTCATAATTGACATCTCCTGCTGCAACGCCAGCCAGTCAACATTACTGTGCTTGATGCAGTAAAAAGCTAGCCTAGGGGTACTTGATATTGTCCAATCCTTGCTGAGCCAGTGAGGGGTCTTGTTTGGTCTTTGCCCGTTGTTTCTCCCTCTCACTCTGTAACGTTAATGGTCCACACTCTCAGACACACACACACCACACACAGGGAGCTGTGGCTTTGCCAAATCCACACCACTTGGAAGCAGTGTGAATACAGAACAGTGAGACTGCTGCATATGGACACCACGTACAGTACACAGACACTCCAGCCAGGTCGTTTAAGATCCACTGCAAAATTCGACGTTTGTTCAGGTAAGCAGGACATCGGAAGATTACTTCAAAACCTGCCCCTACGGGCAACGGTGAGCACTATTACCATCAAGCCGCGAGCTCTGGCACCGAGGGTTGTGTGTTCAATCCTGGTGCTAGAATTAATGCCTAAACTTAACAGTGCAATTGCATTGTTTTAACACTAACCCAAACCATAACCCCCTAGAGTCAACTGACGTGTGCGTTAATCTAAGTAACATAAAAGAATCCACATCCAAATCCATCAGTTTACACTATCTGTTTTTTGCTTTGGATGTGTCTCGATCCACCACATCCGACGATGTCCCGTGGATCAACAGTAACAGCGGAGAGAGCCCGTCAAAGAGATCATAATGCCACAGTGTGTGTGGGTGAGTGCGTGTCGAGACCCCCACCCCATTCACAGCTTAGACTTGTATTAACCCTTAATTCAGAATGAATGCCTAAACTTAATTTAACTTTGAAATTTGACATTTATGGACAAACGTCAGATTCTTCAGTGAGACTGTGAGAACTTGTTGCACACACAGAAATGTGTATGCTCAAATATTTTAAGAGATGACCTTACACTACAGCAACAGTCACGTGGAAGCTTGAAGTCAATTAATAACAAGGATGTTTACTAAGGGGATTTTTTTGGTTCATCTCAGCTCTCATGTAGCCCTGTTATGAGGGATGCTCCGGTGGCTCAACAGTAACGCCGGAGAGAGAGCCCGTCAGGGAGCTCATAATAACACAGTGTGTGTGTGTGTGTGTGTGTGTGTGGAGACCTCATTACACCTCGGCAGAGTAGAAGACTGACTGCAGAATGTTTTCTGGCCCTTGAGCCCCGAGGAAAAAGATAAACAGATGATAGTCCAAGATAATGAGTAATAGAAGATGTCACTAATGGCCCTATCGTTATAGATCCTCCAGTCTGTGTTTTAAAAAATAATCCAATCTCACAGATTATTTCTCCCAGCAATATCTGCTCATCTGTACAGAAGGAATCGTTATTTCCAATTGGCTCTTCTTATTATCTGCTGAGATCAATACATACCAGTCCAGTAGCATGGTCGAATGGTCAGTGAGTTTCCGTCCACCAGTTACTCCCTGACATAATGGTGCCGGCCCTAAAGACACCCTATTCCATAGAGTGCCCACAGGGCTCTGTTCAAAAGTAGTGCTCTATTTAGGGAATAGGGTGCCATTTGGGACACATCCAGTGTGTTAATTAATGACTCTGATGCCGCAGCTGACCAATGCAGTTGGAAAGAGTCTTGAGGAAATTGAAAATAACTTACTCTTAGCTTGGCTAAAAATGTTTGTTGTGTTGCAGGTTAAGTGTGTGTATAGTGATCATAAAGCACAGGTTTGTCTGAGTAACTGCACCATCACTCACCTCTTTGTCATTCTTACACTCCAGTGCTAAAGCTATAAAGTGTGGTCCATGAACGGTGCTATTTCACCCAAATATAATCAGATGATATTGAGGTGATATTGTTCAACGTACTCACCGTACTGTAACACGTTAATTACGTTTGTGTGTGTGTGGGTATATGCATGTGTGAGAAAGGGAGAGTGAGAGAGAAAGAGATGGACAGATTCCCTCAACATCAACCATCCCATGTGACATGCGATCATTCTTTGGCATGATGTTCCTCAGCCGTCTGTCAGGAAGAGACTAAATGAGAGTAGACATGCCTGTGGAACTCTTACTGACGTGTAGTCTGACATGTGTTCTCAAACAGACTGGGGCCCAAAGGCTGCTCTCTACTTTCAAAATCCCAATCTGATGCCTCCCTCCTCACAGAAGCCACGTTTAAACCTGGGGCTAACATAAGTCCTTTGTCCTGATCTTATCCATATTCGGATTGTGCCCACATTGCAGCCATTACACCAACACGTGGTAGTAAAATGTGTCTCTTATCTGTCCACCGTGTCTGCATTGTGGCCAGATATCCTGCTCCCTCTCTGTATGCAAATTATTTGACAGATTATTTACAAATAATATTTATTTATGTATTTATTTTAAGACACATATTGATGCCGTAAGTCAATGGTGTCACCTCTCACTGTCCAGATCCGTCTACACATCACAATGCGTCTTTTAATCGTCTACATCTGTATAAGAACTTGGGCACAATCAGAATGTGGACAAGATCAGGACGAAGGATGCATGTTAGAACAAAGTATACACGGAACTAAACACAGCAACTCCTGCTATAGTCAGCCAGTAAAGACAGCTTGTCTTCTTTTCCTGTAGAAGACGAATCTTTAGAAGAATATAAGAAGTGGTCATCCCTTTAGACAGCCAGTCCTTGCCCTGCCCGACCTAACAATAAAACATCATTTTTTTTAAGCAAACTGCTCGTCCTTACAAGAGCTGCTGCATATCTTCTCATCTTCACTGACCTCCCACAACACACATAAACTCAGCAAAAAAATAAACGTCCTCTCACTGTCAACTGCGTTTATTTTCAGCAAACATAACATGTGTAAATATTTGGATGAACATAACAAGATTCAACAACTGAGACATAAACTGAACACGTTCCACAGACATGTGACTAACAGAAAGGGTGAGTTTTTTTCACTCTGGTTGCATACTTCCTGACGGGCCGCCCCCAGATGGTAAGGGTAGGTAACAACACATTCGCCACGCTGATCCTCAGGGGTGCGTGCTCAGTCCCTTCCTGTACTCCCTGTTCACTCATGACTGCACGGCCAGGCACGACTCAAACACCATCATTAAGTTTGCCGATGACACAACAGTGGTAGGCCTGGTCAACGACGAGACAGCCTATAGGGAAGAGGTCAGAGACCTGACCATGTGGTGCAAGGACAACAACACATCCCTCAACGTGATCAAGACAAAGGAGATGATTGTGGACTACAAGAAAAGGAGAACCGAGATTGCACCCACTCTCATCGATGGGGCTGTAGTGGAACAGGTTGAGAGCTTCAAGTTCCTTGGCGTCCACATCCCCAACAAACTGACATGGTCCAAGCATACCAAGACAGTCGTGAAGAGGGTACGACAAAACCTATTCCCCTCAGGAGACTGAAAAGATTTGGAATGGGTCCTCAGATCCTCAAAAGGTTCTACAGCTGCACCATCGCTGCCTGCTATGGCAACTGCTCGGCCTCCGACCGCAAGTCACTACAGAGGGTAGTTAGTTCCTGCCATCCAGGACCTCTATACCAGGCGGTGTCAGAGGAAGGCCCTAAAAATTGTCTAAGAATACAGCCACCCAAGTCATAGACTGTTCTCTCAGCTACCTCAATGTAAGCGGTACTGGAGCGCCACGTCTAGGTCCAATAGGCTTCTAAACAAGCCATAAGACTCCTGAACATCTAATCAAATGGCTACCACAGACTATTTGCATTGCCCCCCCCCCCATCTTTTACGCTGCTGCTACTCTCTGTTATTATCTATACATAGTCACTTTAATAACTCTACCTACATGTACATATTACTTAAATTACCTCGACTAACCGGTTCCCCCGCACATTGACTCTGTACCGGTACCCCCTGTATATAGCCTCGCTATTGTTATTTTACTGCTGCTCTTTAATTATTTCTTACTTTTATTTCTTATTTTTGGGGGGTATTTTTCTTAAAACTTCATTGTTGGTTAAGGGCTTGTAAGTCGGCATTTCACTGTGAGGTCTGCACCTGTTGTATTCGGCGCATGTGACAAATAACATTTGATTTGATTAAGCTAGTATTTTACTGTAAAAGTAGGTACAGAAAAGGGCATTGAAATGGCATTGTATTCCTGGACAAAATATGTTCATGAACAAAATACAAAACATATAATGGTCATTTATAGATATGAAAATTAAGCTGACCTGACAACACACATTCGACTAGCAACCATCAAGCTGGTATTGTCCTGTGACTGAATACTTGGAATTATGTAAATCAAATTCATGTAAATGTCACCACAGAAAAAGGCTTTGTGAATGTCCATAGGTAAAATACAAAACATGTCATTATCATTTATAGATATGAGAATGAAACATTGCTCTGTGGTCTTGTTTGTTATCTCATGTATGGGGCTAATGCTAATCATAGGATATATCTGAAAGTGGACATCATCCTGTAATCAGTGGTCACATGTAAGATGCACCATTGTGTGTGAGTGCTCTCACAGTCAGAAGAGGTGAGTGAGCACAATACATATTCACTGTGATGTGATTGCTATATTATTGCACTAAACATAGTTCAAATGGCTCTAATAGCACAACCTTGCCGGTATGATAATTATTTGGTTTGTTAATGCGCCAATGTGCCCATGCAACCGGCATACACTCCATACCCCACAAGACATGCCACCAGGGGTCTCTTCACAGTCCTCAACTCCAAAATGGCAACGCACAGTATTAAACAGAGCCGTGATCACATGGAACCTTCAAAAAACGGAACGGAGGTGACTGTGAGGGCATACACACAAACACATGCACACACAGGCACACTCTAACACAGAAATGTGTTGGGTGGTGTATTGTTTGTTTTCTTTTTTGTTGTATTTTTGGTATATCTTTGTACTTAAAATTTGTGTGATGGTCCTTGTCTGTCAGTGTATCAGTGTTTTGTTACTTGTCATGTTTTGTCTTTTTTTGGTGGACCCAAGGAAGAATAGCTGCTGCTTCCACAAAAGCTAATGGGGATCCTTATAAACACTTTTTTTTTTTTTTAATCCCACCACATTTTACTCAACCCTTCGTGTCTCATGTTAATTCAGGAGCAGTCACTTCTGCAATCAGAGAAAGCAGATTGGATCATTCATTGGACTATGGTGTTGTTGGTGGGTAAAATATAACTCTCGTTCGAGGAGGGTTCTATCTTCCCATGGTTATTCATGTATTTGATTGAACGAGAACTCACACCATTTTGACCAAAATGGCTATTTTGTAAATTATTAATCTTATGTAGATTTGGAGTGCTCAATAATGTAGGCCTAGCAGTCTGATCTGTCAACACTGCTGCAGTTGACACATGTCGAACCACATGGGGCTGATTCAAACTGAAGGGGATGTTAGACTGTGCTGCTAGGCATTACTCATATACAAGTAGCTCATACACCACAGCTCCACAACCCTTTGACAACGCATGTGTGTTGCATATATATAGTATATCACATTGACCAGCTATATTTACAGCTACTGCACTATGTAACCATCCATATGTAAATTCCTTGGGCCCTGTTTTCATGATCTTCTGTTCATCAAATGGAAAATACTAAATAGTTGCATGTGAGCAATGGGCCAGAACAGCACTAAAATAGAGATTTGTCCTCCACAGAAAATGCACCGCACATACTTAGCGAAATATATGCAAAAAAGGGTAATAATAAATTTGGTACATAGTTTCAATAGATTATTTACCAAAAAGAGAAGGTTATGAGGGCAGGCGCAAATGAGGCAAGGAATTTAATTCCCTAGGGTAGTGTATGTAATATCAATGAAACTTATCAAGGCTCACACAAGGTGATGACATTTGCAATATGATACAAGAGCACTTTTGTGTGACTTGCCATTTGAAAGTTGTATTTTCCCATTAATGTTTTGAAAGTGCTGGCTTTCAGAATCCCTGCATTTAACAAAGGCCAGCGCCCCGTAGCCATCTATACATTTCCTATAAATTGCCCCTGAAGAATTAAGTTGAGCAGAGCATCTTATGAAGGCTTTATGACTTTCATGAGGATATCGAGATCCATTTTGTTTATACATCAAGTCTTCTGGTGCATGAAATTGCTTTTTTTCTCGTGTTTCCTTTAACAATAAAACATAATCGCGCCGTGGCCGTACAGTCTGTGAAAATATTGGTCAGGGTGACGAACAAACGTTAGACGAGACCATTAAAGATACGTCAGTGGCACAGAGGGAAATAATAGGAGTGACAAGGACATTACTTCAGGCCCAGTGGCATCAAGCATCACGTGTATGCTGCATTAACTGTAAAGCAGACCTTTCCATGTTGGTCATCAGTGAACACATCCAAGACATCACGTCTAATCCATGACGTCTAATCCATCACGTCTAATCCATTACGTCTAATCCATGACGTCTAATCCATGACGTCTAATCCATGACGTCTAATCCGTCACGTCTAATCCATCACGTCTAATCCATCACGTCTAATCCATCACGTCTAATCCATCACGTCTAATCCATCACGTCTAATCCATTACGTCTAATCCATTACGTCTAATCCATCACGTCTAATCCATTACGTCTAATCCATTACGTCTAATCCATTACGTCTAATCCATGACGTTTATACTTCTGCACTTCTCTTCTTCTATTCTCATCTCCTTTTCCACCCTACTTTTCATTTATGCTGGATGCACTTGTTTTTCACAGTCAAGTATTGTGTGTGTTTTTATTAGAAAATGCGCAATAAGACATGCTCTCTTACTAACCTCTTAAGTTATATAAATGAGTTTGGGTGAATTTTGGGTCCAGTAGCCAGGAATATTTTTTTCATACATACAGAGAAAACACAGAGTAAGTGTTTTCAATAAGCCTAAGGTCTGTTTAGCTCAAAGTAAAACACTTGAAAGTAATTTAGATTCTTTACCTACATACAGGTGAGACCAATCTGAGTAAAGAAAGAGGTTGAATAATGAGAAGGGTGCTTCAGGGTCATTATATAATGTAACTAACTACACCATCTGCATCTCCTTGGTTTCTCACAAAAACAATACGCCTGGCTGACCAAGGAGAGATGCAGAATCCCCAAAGAAATGATATGATCATTTCACATCCACATAGAGCTGAGATTGTGTATAAATAGGAAGACATCTTATGAAGGAGATGGTAATACTCTACCACCATTAACTTTGTTGATCGTAATATTACTAATTATTTATTTCAATAACAAGGTGGTTTAATTTTTGGATGATCCCCCAAAATTAGTTACTTTTTTAATGATCTTTCACCCATAACCCAGTGGGGAAGTTGGTTAAAATGACATCCTTACAACTATATTATAACCAGGTTGTAATGACATCATTTCAAACCGTTTGGCCTGCTGGGAATTAGGTTGTAGAACTATATGTCATTCGGCTCCCTCCCAGTTCCATCTGCAGATATACCGACCTACATGACCAATACCAAATCCTTGCTCTCACAAGCAGAGAATGAGATATAATATTCATTGTTTTCTCTTCATCTTTGTCCCAGTTTTTGATAGGAGGGCAGGGTTTCAGAGAACATGTGTGAGTCAGTGAGCAAACCCTATTCAGTGCACCCACATCATCTTTTGTAAAACCATGATGAGCTCATGACTAAATAATTGAACTGGTATCTCTGCAAACTGGAGAACAAATGTTCACCACCAAGCAGTTAGTGAATATTGGAACACTTTGGAGACTCATCCTTTAGACCAAACAGCTGGGCTATAGACTGGCATTTTCATTTCTATTGGCTTTCATTTAGAACACACACACAGACTTGAACACTCACCCAGCATAGGCCATTCTTGTAGCTGTTTGTTATCATGTCTAGTGTCTCCCACAAACTCTGTCTGAAAAACGAGTGATTACTGTTTATAGCTTTTACTTTGAAGTCTCATAGTGGCTTTATGTCTTTTATTTTTTCCTTTATGTCCATTATTTTAACTCTAATTTGTTCCTGCAGGACTTTTTCCATGGCTCCTCAAAGAGATCACCTCTCGAGATTAATTTCTGCTTTGAAGTTTTATATTTTTATTTTACATATTGAAGAGCATTTGCTCTTGACTTGATGATTAACTACATGAAAGCTGATAATGCATTGGATCAAAATGAAAAAAGTTAACATTATCTATTTAACAGGCATAGCATAGACCTGATCTGTTTCACTTGTGCTTGTCTTCACCCCCCTCCAGGTGTCGCCCATCATCCCAATTGTCCCCTGTGTATTTATACCTGTGTTCTCTGTCTGTTTGTTGCCAGTTCGTCTAGTTCGTTCAAGCTTACCAGCATTTTTCCTGTCAGCTCCTATTGTTTCCCAGCCTCTCTTTACTAGTCCTCCCGGTTTTGACCTTTGCCCCTCCTGACCCTGTACCCGTCTGCCTGACCTCTCTGTCTGACCCTGAGCCTGTCTGCCGTCCTGTACCTTTGTTCCACCTCTGGATTACTGAACCCTGCCTGTCTCTGACCCTGAGTCCGCCTGCCGTCCTGTACCTTTGCCTTACCCTGGATTTTCGACCCCTGCCTGCCTTGACCTGTCTTTGCCTGCCCCTGTTTCTACAATAAACAGTGTTACTTCGACAGTCTGCATCTGGGTCTTACCTTGATCCCTGATAATAGGTATTTACTTCACACACCAACTGAGAGTAACATTATTATTAAGAAACTAAATTGATTCTGATGACTTGGAAAGATGTTAGATAGCATGATTTGTACCAATTTTCAGAGGAGTGGTCAGGTTAGTGCAAGACCTTAATACATGAGATGAGGGGTATCTTCAGATGAGCGAAGTATTAAAGTGATGTAGATGAACATCAAAAGGTGCTGGGGGACTTGTGCTTTGTGAAGGAACATGAAACAGAACTTCCTGCAAGCGAGGCCCATTATGTATTTCTCTCATAGAATTTTAACGAGCTCTGCTCTGCTCTCCTCTCCTTCGTCTCTCCTCTCCTTTCCTTCCATCGGCCCAGGGAGTGGAGGCTGAGCAGTTTACTGTCTACAACCCTCAGCCTGACTTTAATCTGCTCTGAACAGTGCACTGCGCCAAAGGAGAGACAAAAGCCTATATATACCACCACACTTGAGTTTTACTATCTCCGCTGCTTTAACTGAGTCCCCCACTCATTCACATTGTTAGCAAGGTACTTTACTTATTTAACACACTGCCTTAAACATACCGCCTTTAACGAAATAAGTGCAAAAAAATACTAGAGAAACTGTCCTTTGTTATGGATGGTTTTGACTGGACTAGATCATTAGAATATGGTGGTTTACTTTGCCCTCTAAATAGAATATATACTCTGTAATGTGTGTATTTAATGTATTTTGGTAATGTGAGCCATCAGCCATGGCTAAAATATACATTTGATGATGAACATTTTAGCTGGGTAACCGTTTTTTTTAAATAAGTGTTTCTATTTATAAATAACATTCTGATAGATGTGTGTATTTCAGACCCAATGTAGTAAAAAAAATAGATAAAGGAAAGTTATAGCCCCTGCTGTTTTGGGAGTTGGAGGAGGGGAGGAGGATCCTTGGTAATGTAGACATGAACATGCCTCCCTCCATCCATCCATCACCGTCGCGGTATCATGGAATGAGTCAAACAGGATCGAGGCTGCCTCTGAGGGTGTAAAGTGACACAGTTATGGTGATGTCACTGTCATGATGATGTCACTGAGTAATCCCCGTGCTGCTGCTTAAAGTCTCTTCCAGTTTAGACGGATGATGATGAAATTAAGTGTGAGCCTACAGAGTTGGATCATAGTTCCTAAATTATTTAGGATTGTGTAGCATCCCTACAACTAGCCCCATTTGACAAGTTTTGAGTTGAGCCACTATGTTATCTACTTTCTCATCCCATAGGCCTACTGTGTAGAGTAATGGGGTGAAATGAGATTGATATGACTTTTTCCCCCCTTTAAATGTCATAGAGATTATATAAAACTAGATAGATTGACAGAGTAAGTACTAAGATGTTTGACTTCCCTAAATATGCTCCAAAAATATTGTGGAATGAAGCAGCCGTTGCTAAATTCCTAATACTATGTATTATCTACAATAGATAAATGGAAAGCTGTGGTTGTGTGCTTAGACATTAAAAGTGTAAAATCAAGTGATTAACATCACAAGCACGAACACATGCATGCACGCACACGCACACAGAGTGAGTTCAGAGAGTTGGACTTTTTCTATCCTTGGGTGCTGGATGCCCATACCCTTGTATTCCTCAGTGAGTGTCCTCTAATCTGTCACAGAAATGTCTGCTACCCTCCACATGAACTGAGCTTGTCAAAAAGTTAAATCACATAATTGGGCCTCCCTCAGAAGTTCACATGTTCTGTTTTTGTGGACGTATTCTGTTTCTGGGGAGTGGGAGGGGTGGGGGGGGGGGGGGGGGGGTTGTGGGATTGGAGATGGAGATGGAGGAATTACCTGGTGGGAAGCATTTGCTTCTGTCCAAAAGAAAAAAAACTAAAAGCCAAGGACCCATCCCCACAGATGTGCAGAGAATAATACAGCCATCTTTTATGAGATCACAGCAAACATGGATCAGTGGATCAGCGGCCAACCCCCCTCCTGCTGCAAAGTCCCCAGCGCTGTGTTTGCCATACCCCATTACACTGTCCTCCTGGCTCCTGCTGGCCATTCCATGCAGGCTTAGAGCTGGGGTGTAATTTTCCTGGGCCAGCTGCCTTCTGACAGGCCAACCGGTCTGGCCTGCTACCACACAAGCACACACACAAGCGCGCACACACACACACACATGCGCGCACACAAGCGCGCACACACACACACACACAAGCGCGCACACACACACACACACACACACACACACACACACACACACACACACACACACACACACACACACACACACACACACACACACACACACACACACACACAGGAATATTTATGAGACCAAACAGAGTCACTCAAGTTCAGTCATCCTCAAAGAAAGTTTTAATGAAGGCTTTAAGTAACAAGAAGTAGATCCCAGGGGGGACTAGCTCTAGATTGTCTGAATCTTAAATATTTTCACAATGATGGCTGCCCTTGGCCCCATGATGAGGCTGGGAAGTTAAAACTCTTGCTGCAACTCATTTCTACAACAAGGTTTGTTAAAAAACTAACAATGTTAGTAGTATATATCCTCTTTATTGTTATTTTATTGTTACTTGTATTATTTTCTACTTTAGTTTATTTGGTAAATATTTTCTTAACTCTTCTTGAATTGCACTGTTGGTTAAGGGCTTGTAAGTAACATTTCACGGTAAGGTCTACACTTGCATTCGGCGTTTGTGACAAATAAAGTTTGATTAGATTTGATTTGAATACTATCAGAGGGAAATGGCAAAGATAAAAGGGTTTTTACATTTTAAAAGGTCTCTCGTGACCTGGCTGCTTCTCTTTCCTGACCAATCCAAGCGACAGACAAGTGGGGCATTTATATCATGCCCATACTGTATAATCCACAGGCTCAGGAACATCTCCCCTGCTCTGACAGAGGAGAGGAGAGGATTGTGATGGCCCTAAAGCAGAGATTAGACTGCAAATATAAGCATATGCGATCTGAAGGATGGAGCAGCCACTCCACTCGCCATCCCGGCCATCCAGCCCTATTAAAAGCATTACTGTTTATATTTAATAGGACTTCAAACTCAATTTCACATGCTTGGAACCTTAAGCTATATGTCAAAATACATCCTATGGGTTTACGTACTGTAATGTAATGTTGGGCTGATTGCGTGGTGTATGCATGGGAGACTATAGCCAACATACATACCGTAGCCAACGTAGTGGGACAAAGTAGTATGGAGTTTGATTACTGGTCAAAACATGTCCTTTATGGTCCCAACAGGAAGTGGACCATAACTCCTTCATAATGAATATTCAGATTCACATAGAATGAAAAAAACTATTTAAAAAAGCGAACAATTTTGCAAATATTGTTCTCATGTTTATTTTTACAGAGCGTTTTAATTTAGTCATTTAGTATGTATGTGTTACAGACGTCACATTGCTTTCTTAGCCAGTACCACTTCCACACGATTCGGCTCATACCTGGCTTGAACTTGGGACCTTTGCTTTGCTAACACACGTGACCGCTCTCCTTGACAACATTCTAAACGGGTTGAGCCAAACAAAAGGTACCAATTGGATGGCTCCATCTGTAACATTTAAGGCTAGCTGTGGAGTGAGCTTACTTCGTTGGTAATCACATTTTTTATTTTAATCAACATTTTAAAACACACCTATAATGTTTTATGCCATATGTGTTATTTATTTATTAAGGGTTGAAAATATATGCAAAAAAGTATATCTTAAACGTTGGTTATTAAAGGTCCAATGCAGCTGTTTTTATCTCAATATCAAATCATGTCTGAGTAACAGTCAAAAAGAAACAAAAATAGCTTTTTAGCAAAATAACAATTTCTCAAACAACAATTTTGATAGGACTGTCTGGGAAGGGTCTGAGTGGGTAGTGGTAAACTGGCTGAAGTTTCAGACAGTCTTTTCAAACAGCTCTTACACTAAAAATGCATTATCACAATTTCACAGTATTATTCCAACATGATAGTGTGTAAATATACACTGGTGGTACAAAACATTAAGAACAGCATCCTAATATTGAGTTGCAGCCATGTTTCAATTGTCTAAAGGACTAAACATCCTTCTTTAACCTGTCTCCTCCCCTTCATCTACACTGATTGAAGTGGATTTAACAAGTGGCATCAATAAGGGTTGGTAGACTGACCAGGTGAATCCAGGTGAAAGCTATGTCAGGTGTTCATAATGTTTGTACACTCAGTGTATACAGTTGAAGTCGGAAGTTTACATACACCTCAGCCAAATACATTTAAACTAAGTTTTTCACAATTCCTGACATTTAATCCTAGTAAAAATTCCCTGTCTTAGGACAGTTAGGATCACAACTTTATTTTAAGAATGTGAAATGTCAGAATAATAGTAGAGAGAATTATTTATTTAAGCTTTTATTTCTTTCATCACATTCCCAGTGGGTCAGAAGTTTACATACACTCAATTAGTATTTGGTAGCATTGCCTTTAAATTATTTAACTAGGGTCAAACGTTTCGGGTACATTTACATTTAAGTCATTTAGCAGACGCTCTTATCCAGAGCGACTAACAAGTACATACATTCATACTATTTTTATTTTTTATTTTTTATTTTTTTGTACTGGCCCCCCGTGGGAAACGAACCCACAACCCTGGCGTTGCAAGCGCCATGCTCTACCAACTGAGCCACACGGGGTACCCTTCCACAAGCTTCCCACAATAAGTTGGGTGAATTTTGGCTCATTCCTCCTGACAGAGCTGGTGTAACTGAGTCAGGTTTGTAGGCCTCCTTGCTCGCACACGCTTTTTCAGTTCGGCCCACAAATTGTCTATGGGATTGAGGTCAGGGCTTTGTGATGGCCACTCCAATACCTTGACTTTGTTGTCCTTAAGCCATTTTGCCACAACTTTAGAAGTATGCTTGGGGTCATTATCCATTTGGAAGACCCATTTGTGACCAAGCTTTAACTTCCTGACTGATGTCTTGAGATGTTGCTTCAATATATCCAAATAATTTTCCGTCCTCATGATGCTATCTATTTTGTGAAGTGCACCAGTCCCTCCTGCAGCGAAGCACTCTCACAACATGATGCTGCCACCCCTGTGCTTCACGGTTGGGATGGTGTTCTTCGGCTTGCAAGCCTCCCCCTTTTTCCTCCAAACATAATGATAGTTATTATCGCCAAACAGTTCTCTTTTTGTTTCATCAGACCAGAGGACATTTCACACCAAAGTACGATCTTTGTCCCCATGTACAGTTGCAAACCGTAGTCTGGCTTTTTTATGGCGGTTTTGGAGCAGTGCATTCTTCCTTGCTGAGCGGCCTTTCAGGTTATGTCGATATAGGACTCGTTTTACTGTGGATATAGATACTTTGTACATGTTTCCTCCAGCATCTTCACAAGGTCCTTTGCTGATGTTCTGGGATTGATTTGCACTTTTCGCACCAAAGTATGTTCATCTCTAGTAGAACATTTCTCCTTCCTGAGCGGTCCCATGGTGTATATACTAGCGTACTATTGTTTGTACAGATAAACGTGGTACCTTCAGGCGTTTGGAAATTGCTCCCAAGGATGAACCAGACTTGTGGAGGGATACAACATTTTTTCTGAGGTCTTAGCTGATTTCTTTTGATTTTCCCATGATATCAAGCAAAGAGGCACTGAGTTTGAAGGTAGGCCTTGAAAAACATCCACAGGTACACTTCCAATTGACTCAAATTATGTCAATTAGCCTATCAGAATCTTCTAAAGCCATGACATCATTTTCTGGAATTTTCCAAGCTGTTTAAAGGCACAGTCAACTTAGTGTATGTAAACTTCTGACCCACTGGAATTGTGATACAGTGAATGAAGTGAAATAATTTGTCTGTAAACAATTGTTGGAAAAATTACTTGTGTCATGCACAAAGTAGATGTCCTAACTGACTTGCCAAAACTATAGTTTGTTAACAAGAAATTTGTGGAGAGGTTGAAAAACAAGTTTTAATGACCCAACCTAAGTGTTTGTAAACTTCCGACTTCAACTGTATATATACAGTACCAGTCAAAAGTTTGGACACACTTACTCATTCAAGGGTTTTTCTTTAAGACACCTGTCTTTGACAGTTCTTTGGTCTTGGCCATAGTGGAGTTTGGAGTGTGACTGTTTGAGGTTGTGGACAGGTGTCTTTTATACTGATAACAAGTTCAAACAGGTGCCATTAATACAGGTAACGAGTGGAGGACAGAGGAGCCTCTTAAAGAAGAAGTTACAGGTCTGTGAGAGCCAGAAATCTTGCTTGTTTGTAGGTGACCAAATACTTATTTTCCACCATAATTTGCAAATAAATTCATTAAAAATCCTACAATGTGATTTTCTGGATTTTTTTTTCTCATTTTGTCTGTCATAGTTGAATTTCATATGATGAAAATTCCAGGCCTCTTTCATCTTTTTAAGTGGGAGAACTTGCACAATTGGTGGCTGACTAAATACTTTTTTGCCCCACTGTATATAAAACACAGTAAAATCCTATTTTTGACTGCACTGGGCCTTTAATGATGTAACCACTTCCTGCTGACACTAGAGAAGCTAGGTGTAGCCTTATCCATGAAGGGCACACGGTGCAATTGTTTGGTGTGTGTGGATGAGTGAGTCACAGTGATGAGCAGGCATAAACAAGACTGGCATTTAAATACTAGAGTGAGAGACCGTGTGCCACTATCATTTTTGTGACTCATTAAAATGTGCTTATCGTAAAAACTTTAATTAATTTATTAGGCTGACATAAAGGCCTTTGTATAAATTATTCTCCCCAGCTACACCCGGGAGGGTTATGTCGTGGTGGGTATTGCGGTCACACACACACACGCACACAGACACACACACACACACACACACACACACACACACACACACACACACACACACACACACACACACACACACACACATACACACACACACACACAGAGGGAGGCGTTAAGATTTGTGGTTGGGTGATTTGGTTTACAGACCCTCCTTAGAGATAGGTATCCGGTCACCATCACTCCAGTCATTCCAGAGCACTTAAACAGCATAGGTGACCTTTAATTGACTGTGACTTTCAACATTGTTACAATTATGTGTTCCGATGACGTAATCTTTATTTGGAAAGTGTGTGTGTTTGTGTGTGTATGTCGTGTGTTGTGTGTCTGTGTGTGTGTCTGTGGAGGCGAAGAATTTAATTGTTAAACGTGTGTTGGTCTGCTACCCACAACATGTTCAGGTTTGAGGCTCCACTGCTCACGCTCTCTTCCCTTCCTTTCCTGTTTAATATTTAGAAAATGTTCTTCCATATCTATTTTGCCTCCTGCTCCTCCAACTGTGTTGACTGTGTGTGAATGAGAAATGAGGTGCTGTGGAGGTGTGAGTGAGTGAGTGCGTGCATGCTTGTTTTGACAAAGAAAGATGGGGGCAAACAGGGATGATTTCATGGATTCAGATATTTCCCCTCTGAAGAATACGCAGGTTGACGTTTATTCTCATGAATCTTTTCATTAATTTAAGGTTAGGTTTAGGCATTAGGGTTAGCAGTGTGGTTAAGGTTAGGGTTAGGTTTAAAATCCGGTTTTATGACTTTATGGCTGTACCAGCTAGTGACCGCTCTGCAGAGCTACCTCCAGAAGAAGATTCATGACGAAAAACGCTAACCTGTGAAGAATACTGTACATCATAACAGGTTCAATTCCCCTTTTATATTTTTTTATGGCATAGAGATGCAAAGGCCAATAATATATGTGATGTATGTTTGATATACTGTATATGTGGTATAATCAAACAACATGCTAGGGTGGTGCTCATTACATGGTGGTACCTGCAGCTGACTAAGCAAATCGCTTCACTGTACATCACAAAAATTGAGAACTGTGAACTGCAAAGCCCCCAACAGAGTCATTTGTACCCAGAAACCTCTTAATATCACCCAACACAATTCAGCTCTTTATTTTTGAAAAGGTCACATCCGTTATTATGTCTCTTCCTCTGTCTGTCACGGAGGTCCCAGAGTGATCCCGGTCAGTCGGATGTGTAAATGTTACAGCAGACTACAAAACATTCTGAAAAGAAGTTAAACGCCCAAATGAGCTGAAGTTATGTAAGTTCCAAGACAGAGCTCCTTCTGGTTTGGAAGTAGGGAAAGGAGTGCTGGTGAACTCAAAAGTAAACTCACTCTGTCATAGTACTGTACTTCTGCCTTCACTGCACTCCTTTCACTCCCTCAACAACCAAAAGTAACTGTCTTGGAAGTTAGGCACACAATGTATCTCACTGTGCTTTCATCATTTTAGAGCCTGTAGTGGTTCCATTAACTATGTTGTTTTCTTCCTTCTTCATTCGCTCAACAGCAAAGAAAATAAACAAATTCAATTCCTCAGGGAGACAAACGTCTGTGAGATCAACCAACAAACTGTGTATTCATCACACAGATCCTCCTCACATACAGAAGCTGACTGGTGTTTAGTCTCATGTCTAATATCCTTAATAATCATGTACACACCCACCCATGCTCACTGATGTTTAAAAACATGTCTGTTTGTGTGTGCATGTGCATTTGTTTGTGTGTGTGTGCCCACCAGTGTCTATAATCATGTTCCCACCCACCCATGCCCACTGGTGTTTATCAGCAATTGCAGAGCTGCCATTTTTCATCTCTGCACGTTGCGCTTCAGGGTGTGTGTGTGTGTGTGTGTGTGTGTGTGTGTGTGTGTGTGTGTGTGTGTGTGTGTGTGTGTGTGTGTGTGTGTGTGTGTGTGTGTGTGTGTGTGTGTGTGTGTGTGTGTGTGTGTGTGTGTGTGTGTGTGTGTGTGTGTGTGTGTGTGTGCGTGCGTGCGTGTGGGCAGGCGTGCGGTCTTGTTTTGGCAGTTTATCCGTTGTCTCTCATCTAATGGGATTAAACCTCCATGGACAAGCATACAGCAGCAGCATCATTAAACTAATAATTACATGCCAGAGTATGTGAAAGGAAATGTCACACAGACATGCTTAGCCTTCTTGTCATCCCTTTGGGATGAAGGGCTGGATATGAGAATAAAAGCTTTCTCTATTCCTATGCATGTATGCAAGATGAATACCTATCTGAGAATGCTCTTCATCGACTACAGCTCAGCCTTCAACACCATAGTGCTCTCCAAGCTCATCACTAAGCTCAGGGCCCTGGGTCTGAACAAATGGTGTATATTAACCCTGGATTACTGATGCTATGTATTGGCTATTGAGAGGCTTTGAAGCCACTGGTCGGCCATATTGGCACTCCTCAGAAGAAGCAGTTCTCCATAGGAATGAATGGAATTCTACAGTATTTCAATTAAATGTTTCAATTACAAAATTACATGTTGTTGTAGTGTGGACAGTAACATTAGTCATCTCCAAAAATTATAATTTAAGGAAAATGTTTTTATGTTTTTTTTAATGTTTAACTCACATAATGTAATTTAAAAGTCTGTATAAAGGTGTCTGTAATAGAATATATGTGGCAAATACAAATGTAGACATTAATAAATGCAATTTATTTCTTCCAAAATATTTTTTACACTGCTGAGGGAGTGCCGCAGAGTAGGCATGCCCCAGTCCACATCGATGGGGCCACAGTGGAGAGGGTCAAAAGCTTCAAGTTCCTCGGTATGCACATCACTGAGGACCTGAAATAGTCCCTCCAAACCGACACCGTGGTGAAGAAGGCCCGACAGCTGAAGAAATTTGACTTGGCCCCTAAGACACTCACAAACGTCTACGTTGAGAGCATTCTGTTGGGCTGTATCACCACCTGGTACGGCAACTGCACCTGCAACCGCAGGGCTCTCCAGAGGCAACATTGAAAGAAAATTGATACGTGTAACTTGTCCATTCATAGCCCTTATGTTTTACATTTCAATGCTGTGACTGGGCAGTAGTTCAGATTTCTATGTGAATGACTCAGCTCTCCTCCATCTCCAGAGCTCAGCTACAGAGCCACTGGTGGGAGAGACGTTATTGGGTCTCGCCTCTCAAGTAACATTGTTCAGTCAGTCACCTAAATTGCATCTGGCTCAAAATGTCTCATCTCATCATATTGAGACAGTTAAAAACGATGCTGCATTCTCTTATTCTTTCACATCTTTTAGAAAAACAACGGTGACCATGAGGTTAAAAAAGAGTCAATAAAATAAACTAATAGTTCTTTGGTAATAGATTTCTGATGAAAGGTGGTCTTTAAAAAGAGGGGATGAATATGGTATAGTTTTTAGAAAAAGTATTTGAAAGATTGCTTTACTTTATAACAACAGCAGCATTCACAGATTTTTTGTATGGTGAGTCATAGAGTGGCTTCAGAAATGATTCACATCCCTTTTCCACATCACAGCCTGCGTTTAAAATTGATTACATTTAGATTGTGTGTCACTTATCTACACACTATACCCCATTATGTCAAAGTGGAATTATGTTTTTAGAAATTTGTACAAATTAATACAAAAATGAAAGCTGAAATGTCTTGAGTCAATACGTATTCAACCCCTAAATAGCCTAAACTTCCAGAGTAAAATGTGCTTAACAAGTCAGATTATGAATTGCATAGACTTACTATGTATGCAATAATGGTGTTCAACATGATTTTTGAATGACTACCCCATCTCTGTACCCCACACATACAATTATGTGTAAGGTCCCTCAATTGAGCAGTGAATTTCCAGCATAGATTCAACCACAAAGACCAGGGTGTCACGCCCTGGCCTTAGTATTCTTTGTTTCCTTTATTATTTTAGTTAGGTCAGGGTGTGACATGGGGAATGTATGTGTTTTTGTATTGTCTAGGGTGGTTGTATGGTTTAGGGGGTTAAGTAGAGTAGATGGGTTTGTGTTTAGTGTAGGTGTCTAGCTGTGTCTATGGTTGCCTGAATGGTTCTCAATCAGAGACAGATGTCATTAATTGTCTCTGATTGGGAGCCATATTTAAGACAGCCATAGGCACTAGGTTAATGTGGG
Organism: Salvelinus namaycush; assembly: GCF_016432855.1. NCBI lineage: Eukaryota > Metazoa > Chordata > Actinopteri > Salmoniformes > Salmonidae > Salvelinus > Salvelinus namaycush. The sequence goes on from NC_052321.1 coordinate 29,459,498, forward strand.
TAATTGTCTATGTTGAACGTTAGTAGCTTGTGTGTGCACTTTCGTTTATAGCTTCACGGTCGTTTTTTGTTAGTGTGTCAAAGTGTTTCGTTTCGTGTTTCATCTTCATTATTAAAAAGATGTATTCATATCACGCTGCGTATTGGTCAGATCCATGCACCTCCTCAGACGAGGAGGAGAACGACCGTGACAGAATTACCCACCAAAGGACCAAGCAGCGTGTGAAACAGCAACAGGACCCACCTACACAGGATTCATGGACATGGGAGGAGATATTAGATGGAAAGGGACCTTGGGCACAACCGGGAGAATATCGCCTCCCTCGTGAGGAGCTGGAGGCAGCTAAAGCCGAGAGGAGGCGATATGAGGAGGCAGCACGGAAGCAAGGCTGGAAGCCCGCGAGTACAACCCAAAAATGTCTTGGGGGGGGGCTAAAAGGGAGTGTGGCGAAGTCAGGTAGGAGACCTGCGCCTACTCCCTGTACTTACCGTGGAGAGCGAGAGTACGGGCAGACACCGTGTTACGCAGTAGAGCGCATGGTGTCTCCTGTACGTGTTCATAGCCCGGTGCGGGTTATTCCACCTCCCCGCACTGGCAGGGCTAGATTGAGGATTGAGCCGGATGTCATGAAGCCGGCCCAACGCATCTGGTCACCAGTGCGTCTCCTCGGGCCGGCTTACATGGCACCAGCCTTACGCATGGTGTCCCCGGTTCGCCTACATAGCCCGGTGCGGGTTATTCCACCTCCCCGCACTGGTCGGGCGACGGGGAGCATACAACCAGGTAAGGTTGGGCAGGCTCAGTGCTCAAGGGAGCCAGTACGCCTGCACGGTCCGGTATTTCCGGCGCCACCTCCCCGCCCCAGCCTAGTACCACCAGTGCCTACACCACGCACCAGGCTTCCAGTGTGTCTCCAGAGCCCTGTTCCTCCTCCACGCACTCGCCCTATGGTGCGTGTCTCCAGCCCGGTACCACCAGTTCCGGCACCACGCACCAAGCCTCCTGTGCGTCTCCAGAGTCCTGTGCGTCCTGTTGCTGCTCCCCGCACTAGCCCTGAGATGCGTGTCCTCAGCCCGGTACCGCCAGTTCCGGCACCACGCACTAGGCCTAATGTGCGTCTCCAGGGTCCAGTATGCCCTGTTCCTTCTCCCCGCACTAGCCTTCAGGTGCGGGTCCCCAGCCCGGTACCACCAGTTCCGGCACCACGCACCAAGCCTCAAGTGCGTCTCCAGAGCCCTGTACGCACTGATCCTTCTCCCCCCACTCGCCCTGAGGTGCGTGCCCTCAGCCCGGTACCACCAGTCCCGGTACCACGCACCAGGCCTATAGTGCGCCTCGAGAACTCATTGTGCCCTGTTCCTGCTCCCCGCACTAGCCTTGAGGTGCGTGTCTCCAGTCCGGTACCACCAGTTCCGGCACCACGCACCAGACCTACTGTGCGCCTCAGCAGGTCAGAGCTGCCTGTCTGCCAAGCACCGTCAGAGCTGCCCGTCTGCCAAGCACCGTCAGAGCTGCCCGTCTGCCAAGCACCGTCAGAGCTGCCCGTCTGCCAAGCACCGTCTGAGCTGCCCGTCTGCCAAGCACCGTCTGAGCTGCCCGTCTGCCAAGCACCGTCTGAGCTGCCCGTCTGCCAAGCACCGTCTGAGCTGCCCGTCTGCCAAGCACCGTCTGAGCTGCCCGTCTGTCCCGAGCCGTCAGAGCTGCCCGTCTGTCCCGAGCCGTCAGAGCTGCCCGTCTGTCCCGAGCCGTCAGAGCTGCCCGCCAGACAGGATCAGCCAGAGCCGTCCGCCAGACAGGATCAGCCCGAGCCGTCCGCCAGACAGGATCAGCCCGAGCCGTCCGCCAGACAGGATCAGCCCGAGCCGTCCGCCAGACAGGATCAGCCCGAGCCGTCCGCCAGACAGGATCAGCCCGAGCCGTCCGCCAGACAGGATCAGCCCGAGCCGTCCGCCAGACATGAGCAGCCAGATCCGTCAGCCAGCCATGAGCAGCCAGATCCGTCAGCCAGCCATGAGCAGCCAGATCCGTCAGCCAGCCATGAGCAGCCAGATCCGTCAGCCAGCCATGAGCAGCCAGATCCGTCAGCCAGCCATGAGCAGCCAGATCCGTCAGCCAGCCATGAGCTGCCGTCTCTCAGTCCGGAGCTGCCGTCTCTCAGTCCGGAGCTGCCGTCTCTCAGTCCGGAGCTGTCGTCCCTCAGTCCGGAGCTGCCGTCCCTCAGTCCGGAGCTGCCTTCCAGTCATGAGCTGCCTTCCAGTCATGAGCTGCCTTCCAGTCATGAGCTGCCCTCCAGTCATGAGCTGCCCTCAGTCATGAGCTGCCCTCCAGTCATGAGCTGCCCTCCAGTCATGAGCTGCCCTCCAGTCCGGAGCTGCCCTCCAGTCCGGAGCTACCCCTCAGTCCGGAGCTACCCCTCAGTCCGGAGCTACCCCTCAGTCCGGAGCTACCCCTCAGTCCGGAGATACCCCTCAGTCCGGAGCTACCCCTCAGTCCGGAGCTACCCATCCGTCCGGTGGCGCCCTCTGGGATGGTCTTCAGTCCGGGACTTGCTACAAGGGTCGCCGCTCCAGAGGCGCCACCAAAGCGGGTATTGACAATGGTGGAGTGGGGGCCTCGTCCCGCGCCCGAGCCGCCGCCATGATGGGGGCCACCCCGGACCCTCCCCTTCTGTTTCAGGTTCTGCGGCCGGAGTCCGCACCTTTGGGGGGGGGGGGGGTACTGTCACGCCCTGGCCTTAGTATTCTTTGTTTCCTTTATTATTTTAGTTAGGTCAGGGTGTGACATGGGGAATGTATGTGTTTTTGTATTGTCTAGGGTGGTTGTATGGTTTAGGGGGTTAAGTAGAGTAGATGGGTTTGTGTTTAGTGTAGGTGTCTAGCTGTGTCTATGGTTGCCTGAATGGTTCTCAATCAGAGACAGATGTCATTAATTGTCTCTGATTGGGAGCCATATTTAAGACAGCCATAGGCACTAGGTTAATGTGGGTAATTGTCTATGTTGAACGTTAGTAGCTTGTGTGTGCACTTTCGTTTATAGCTTCACGGTCGTTTTTTGTTAGTGTGTCAAAGTGTTTCGTTTCGTGTTTCATCTTCATTATTAAAAAGATGTATTCATATCACGCTGCGTATTGGTCAGATCCATGCACCTCCTCAGACGAGGAGGAGAACGACCGTGACAGAATTACCCACCAAAGGACCAAGCAGCGTGTGAAACAGCAACAGGACCCACCTACACAGGATTCATGGACATGGGAGGAGATATTAGATGGAAAGGGACCTTGGGCACAACCGGGAGAATATCGCCTCCCTCGTGAGGAGCTGGAGGCAGCTAAAGCCGAGAGGAGGCGATATGAGGAGGCAGCACGGAAGCAAGGCTGGAAGCCCGCGAGTACAACCCAAAAATGTCTTGGGGGGGGGCTAAAAGGGAGTGTGGCGAAGTCAGGTAGGAGACCTGCGCCTACTCCCTGTACTTACCGTGGAGAGCGAGAGTACGGGCAGAAACCGTGTTACGCAGTAGAGCGCATGGTGTCTCCTGTACGTGTTCATAGCCCGGTGCGGGTTATTCCACCTCCCCGCACTGGCAGGGCTAGATTGAGGATTGAGCCGGATGTCATGAAGCCGGCCCAACGCATCTGGTCACCAGTGCGTCTCCTCGGGCCGGCTTACATGGCACCAGCCTTACGCATGGTGTCCCCGGTTCGCCTACATAGCCCGGTGCGGGTTATTCCACCTCCCCGCACTGGTCGGGCGACGGGGAGCATACAACCAGGTAAGGTTGGGCAGGCTCAGTGCTCAAGGGAGCCAGTACGCCTGCACGGTCCGGTATTTCCGGCGCCACCTCCCCGCCCCAGCCTAGTACCACCAGTGCCTACACCACGCACCAGGCTTCCAGTGTGTCTCCAGAGCCCTGTTCCTCCTCCACGCACTCGCCCTATGGTGCGTGTCTCCAGCCCGGTACCACCAGTTCCGGCACCACGCACCAAGCCTCCTGTGCGTCTCCAGAGTCCTGTGCGTCCTGTTGCTGCTCCCCGCACTAGCCCTGAGATGCGTGTCCTCAGCCCGGTACCGCCAGTTCCGGCACCACGCACTAGGCCTAATGTGCGTCTCCAGGGTCCAGTATGCCCTGTTCCTTCTCCCCGCACTAGCCTTCAGGTGCGGGTCCCCAGCCCGGTACCACCAGTTCCGGCACCACGCACCAAGCCTCAAGTGCGTCTCCAGAGCCCTGTACGCACTGATCCTTCTCCCCCCACTCGCCCTGAGGTGCGTGCCCTCAGCCCGGTACCACCAGTCCCGGTACCACGCACCAGGCCTATAGTGCGCCTCGAGAACTCATTGTGCCCTGTTCCTGCTCCCCGCACTAGCCTTGAGGTGCGTGTCTCCAGTCCGGTACCACCAGTTCCGGCACCACGCACCAGACCTACTGTGCGCCTCAGCAGGTCAGAGCTGCCTGTCTGCCAAGCACCGTCAGAGCTGCCCGTCTGCCAAGCACCGTCAGAGATGCCCGTCTGCCAAGCACCGTCAGAGCTGCCCGTCTGCCAAGCACCGTCTGAGCTGCCCGTCTGCCAAGCACCGTCTGAGCTGCCCGTCTGCCAAGCACCGTCTGAGCTGCCCGTCTGCCAAGCACCGTCTGAGCTGCCCGTCTGCCAAGCACCGTCTGAGCTGCCCGTCTGTCCCGAGCCGTCAGAGCTGCCCGTCTGTCCCGAGCCGTCAGAGCTGCCCGTCTGTCCCGAGCCGTCAGAGCTGCCCGCCAGACAGGATCAGCCAGAGCCGTCCGCCAGACAGGATCAGCCCGAGCCGTCCGCCAGACAGGATCAGCCCGAGCCGTCCGCCAGACAGGATCAGCCCGAGCCGTCCGCCAGACAGGATCAGCCCGAGCCGTCCGCCAGACAGGATCAGCCCGAGCCGTCCGCCAGACAGGATCAGCCCGAGCCGTCCGCCAGACATGAGCAGCCAGATCCGTCAGCCAGCCATGAGCAGCCAGATCCGTCAGCCAGCCATGAGCAGCCAGATCCGTCAGCCAGCCATGAGCAGCCAGATCCGTCAGCCAGCCATGAGCAGCCAGATCCGTCAGCCAGCCATGAGCAGCCAGATCCGTCAGCCAGCCATGAGCTGCCGTCTCTCAGTCCGGAGCTGCCGTCTCTCAGTCCGGAGCTGTCGTCCCTCAGTCCGGAGCTGCCGTCCCTCAGTCCGGAGCTGCCTTCCAGTCATGAGCTGCCTTCCAGTCATGAGCTGCCTTCCAGTCATGAGCTGCCCTCCAGTCATGAGCTGCCCTCAGTCATGAGCTGCCCTCCAGTCATGAGCTGCCCTCCAGTCATGAGCTGCCCTCCAGTCCGGAGCTGCCCTCCAGTCCGGAGCTACCCCTCAGTCCGGAGCTACCCCTCAGTCCGGAGCTACCCCTCAGTCCGGAGCTACCCCTCAGTCCGGAGATACCCCTCAGTCCGGAGCTACCCCTCAGTCCGGAGCTACCCATCCGTCCGGTGGCGCCCTCTGGGATGGTCTTCAGTCCGGGACTTGCTACAAGGGTCGCCGCTCCAGAGGCGCCACCAAAGCGGGTATTGACAATGGTGGAGTGGGGGCCTCGTCCCGCGCCCGAGCCGCCGCCATGATGGGGGCCACCCCGGACCCTCCCCTTCTGTTTCAGGTTCTGCGGCCGGAGTCCGCACCTTTGGGGGGGGGGGGGGGTACTGTCACGCCCTGGCCTTAGTATTCTTTGTTTCCTTTATTATTTTAGTTAGGTCAGGGTGTGACATGGGGAATGTATGTGTTTTTGTATTGTCTAGGGTGGTTGTATGGTTTAGGGGGTTAAGTAGAGTAGATGGGTTTGTGTTTAGTGTAGGTGTCTAGCTGTGTCTATGGTTGCCTGAATGGTTCTCAATCAGAGACAGATGTCATTAATTGTCTCTGATTGGGAGCCATATTTAAGACAGCCATAGGCACTAGGTTAATGTGGGTAATTGTCTATGTTGAACGTTAGTAGCTTGTGTGTGCACTTTCGTTTATAGCTTCACGGTCGTTTTTTGTTAGTGTGTCAAAGTGTTTCGTTTCGTGTTTCATCTTCATTATTAAAAAGATGTATTCATATCACGCTGCGTATTGGTCAGATCCATGCACCTCCTCAGACGAGGAGGAGAACGACCGTGACACAGGGACGTTTTCCAATGCCTTAGAAAGAAGAGCACCTATTGGTAGATGGTATAAAAAAAAGCTGACATTGATTATCCTTTTGAACATGGGGAAGTTATTAATGACACTTTGGATGGTGTATCAATACACCCAGTCACTATAAAGATACAGGCGTTCTTCCTATCTCAGTTGACGGAGAGGAAGGAAACCGCTCAAGGATTTCACCATGAGGCCAATGGTGATTTAAATGGCTGTGATAGTAGAAAACTGAGGATGGATCAACAACATTGTTACTCCATTGTCATCTGCAAGGACTAGGGAGTTTTTTTTAGGATAAAAGAAAAGGACTAAAGCTAAGCACAGGCAAAATCCTAGAGCAAAACCTAGTTCAGTCTGCTTTCCAACAGACACTGGGAGACAAATTCACCTTTCAGCAGGACAATAACTTAAAACACAAGGCCAAAATACAATGTCAAGACGACATTGAATGTTTGTGAGTAGCCTAGTTACAGTTTTGACTGTAATCGGCTTGAAAATCTATAGCAAGACTTGAAAATGGCTGTCTAGCAATGATCAACAACCAACTTTTAAAAAGAATAATGGGCAAATATTGTGCAATCCAGGTTCTCAAAGCTCTCAGAGACTTACCCAGAAAAACTCACAGCTGTAATCGCTGACAAAGGTGATTCTAACATATATTGACTCAGGGGGTTGAATACTTATCTAATCAAAATATATTAGTGTTGTATTTTCAGAGTATTTTGTGTAGATCGTTGACAAAAAAAAAGACAATTCAATTCATTTTAATCCCACTTTGTAACACAACAACATTTTGACAAAATAAAGGGGTGCGAATACTTGCTGAACGCACTGTAACCTACAAGTTCAAGTTGTACATAATCAAATTATGCAAGTGGCTAAGAAGTGCAATTGAGCAGCAGTTAACTCTCCTGCAAGTGCAGCAATTGCACCTTTCATTAGCCAGCTAAAGAGCCCTTAGACGTGACAGACTTATCTGGAGTTTCACACACACACACACACACACACACACACACACACACACACACACACACACACACACACACACACACACACACACACACACACACACACACACACACACACACACACACACGTGCATGCACACACAGGCATACCTCACACACATCCATCATCGTGCCTTAACTCTTCAATAGAAATCATGCTTTATTATTTTTTGTGCATTGTAAAAGCAAAATCATTATCTCAAAGGGTCAGTATTGTAATTATTTTCTAATTAACTCCAATAAAACAATTAACGTCTGCACTGGCCTGATATGTGAAGTAAGGGTCGTTATCAACACAGCCACACGGTCTCTCTCTCTCTTTCTCTCTCTAACTCGCTCTGCAGACTGAGACCTCCTATGGTGACAGCCCATTTTCCTTTTTTTTTTTTTATTTCTAACTCTGCTGGAAAGAAATTGGTGTGGCAAGAAATTCTCTATAGCCCAAGTCGTATTTTCCCAACCACAAAAAGCCTGCATGCGAAATGACTGTTTAATAACCCCCTATTCTAACAGCCGGGGGCTAGGTTTCGACTAAGCTAACATATGGAATTTTAGGACCCCTGTAGGTATCCCAAATAAAGATGTAAATGTATTTGATGAAACATCGAATTTGGCCTTACTGCTATTAGCCCATAAAAACGCATTGAATAACAGATTCATACAAGAAAAAAACAGATAGCCCAAAAATAAATCAAAAGGAAGTATGTTTTGAAGTGTCTGTCCTAAATCTGAGCGATATAAGACAGCTCAGGAATTGTGTTATTATTATTTTTACTGTGGAATGACCCTTTGACGTGGAAATTCCATTTTCACTTTGGCCAGGTACCGGGTTACCTTCAGACGAGTACTGTGACAGTTGGACGATTTTTGGGATGTCTGCTCGTCTGACAAACACTGCTGTAGCTCTGACACCTTCCACCAACTGCGGAAGCAGTAGGGGTTGTAACACTGAGGAAGACGTGGACTGACACTAAAGAGCACCTGGGCGTCCACCGCCAGGGGAGCCCTCGAGTTGATGTTGAGCAGGATGCCTGAAGTTAAACGAGCCGGACGGACGTCGTAGTGACATGGATGTCTTGAGGAAGAGCATTCAGTATCCAGCTCAGAGTTACATCCAGTATCAAGTTCAGCTCAGTGTTACATCCAGCTCAGAGTTACATCCAGCTCAGAGTTACATCTACCATCCAAGTTGAGCGGGATAAAGAATATTTTTTTCATTTTTTTTATTACACTTTACAAATTGTACATACATATGCGGTAGCTGGATTATACATTCAAAGTGCACAGTACATTACCAAGCCCACAAGTTTAAGAAAAATCTATCAGTTATACAAATGTTAAAAAATGTTACAACCATCACTGAGACCTTCTACATATATCAGATCCGTGTATCGTTCGGTCAATTGGTATCCAAACTTAAACAACAAAGAAGTAGAAGAATTTCCACTGATTTAAATTAATTTTTCAAATTTAACCCACCAGATGATAAACAGAGACTGTGTGGGCATGGATAGGAGGGGCTGCAACAGGATAAGTGTGCTAGCTGTTGTCAAATTAAAAACTGTGACTCTAGCTAACTTTACCTGACCATCACTCCAGCTAGCTAGCCATCGACAGGTTAGTAATGAGAGTCACCAACAAGTAAGGTTAGTAAATTAGCTAACTAGCTAGAATCCTTCCTTCAAGGATTTAAAAAACAGATAAAAATACACCTTATGGAACAGCAGGGACTGTGAAGCAACACAAACATAGGACAGACATGTGCATACACACAGACGATAACATACACACTATACACACATGTACAAATGTATTTTGTGTTGTATATATCTGGTAATGGAGTAGGGGCCTGAGGGCACACAGTTAGTGTGTTGTGAAATATGTTATGAATGTATTTTAATGTTTTTAAAATTGTATAACATCCTTAATTTTGACGGACCCCAGGAAGAGTAGCTGATGCCTTGGCAGCAGCTAATGGGGATCCTTAATAAATACAAATACAAATGGTTGGTCGCTTTACTGACAGGGTGCTTATATTAAGAGACACCAAGCATTGAGCTAAAGGCTAAAGCTAGCTAGCTATCATGGTAAACAGGTATGTGAGCACATGCGCTTGTCTGTCTGTCTGTTTGTCTGTCTGTCTCTCTGTCTGTCTGTCTGAGCTAAAGTTGGTGCTGATGTGTTTGTGTCTGTGTGTCTGTGAGTTCTGAATGTTTCCACAGGAGAAGGGTATGGCATCTGAGAGGATCATCATGAACAGCATGTAGTTACAGTACCTATAGAATGTCTACAACCCCTTGAACGTTTTTCACATTTTGTTGTGTTAGAAAGTGGGATTGAAATTGATTTAATTGTAATGTTTTGTCATTGATCTACACAAAAGCTCATGTCTAAGTGAAAATAACATTTTACAAATTTTTACAAATTAAATAACTATAATATAGTTGTTGCATAGAGTAACTATTCACCCCCTTTGTTTAGGCAGGCATACATTAGTTTAGAAGTAAAATGTGTTTTAGCAAATCACATACAATAATAAGTTATATGGACTAACTCTGTGTGAAATAATATGAGTTGACATGATTTTTGAATGACTACCCCATTCTTCTGTCCCCCATACATAAAACATCTGTGAGGTTCCTCTGTCAAGTATTGCATTTCAAGCACAGATTCAACTACAAAGACTAGGGAGTTTTTCAAAAGCCTCCTAAAGAAGGGCAGTGATTGGTAGATGGGTAACAATAACAAATCAGACATCTTTAAAACCTCTATGAGACCGGTGTCCCTATACTGGGACCGTTGGTGACGGTTGATGCTAACGTGCGCTAACGTGCGCTAATGTGACTAGAATGATCATGTATGTAACAGCAAACTTTCCAGGATATACACATGTCTTATATGGGCAGAAAGGTTCAATTCTTGTTAATCTAAATTCACTGTCCAATTTACAGTAGCTATTACAGTGGAAAAAATACCATGCTATTGTTTAAGGAGAGTGCACAGCAACAAACAACTTTTAACATGGCAACTGGTTTGATACATTCACCTCTGAAGGTAAGTAATGTACTTACATTCAGTAATCTTGCTCTGATTTGTCATCCTGAGGGTCCCAGAGATAAAATGTAGCATAGTTTTGTTTGATAAAATCCATTTTTATATTCAAATGTAGGAACTGGGTTCCACAGTTTGAACACCTGCTGTCTCTGCCTCCACACCCACACCGCCCGGCCATCTAGATGTGTGAAAGTTAGTGTATAAGCTAACGATCCATGATGTATCACATTCCTGGGAATGTGTAAACTTACATTTAGTATTACCATTTCATTTTTGTGTGTTCTCTATAGTTATGTACTTAAAAAAATTATCAATTGACTAATTCGGCACATTTGGGCAGACTTGATACAAAATACTGTGCAGTATTGCAGTGCTTCAATGGATCACTCTGAAATTTTGCACACACACTGCTGCCATCTAGTGGCCAAAATCTAAATTCTGCCTAAACTGATATTATATTATTATATTATGGCCTTTCTCTTGCATTTCAAAGATGATGAAATGTATGTTATTTTGTTTGTATTGTCTTTGACCAGATGCAATATGTTATATTCTCCTATATTATTTTCACATTTCCACAAACTCCAAAGTGTTTCCTTTCAAATGGTATCAAGAATATGCATATCCTTGCTTCAGGTCCTGAGCTACAGGCAACTAGATTTGGGTATGTCATTTTAGGTGAAAATTGAAAAAAAGGGTCAAGTTAATAATTATGCTGTGGTATTGAACCACCCAGACACATCAAAGATGCAATCGTCCTTCTGAACAGCTGCAGGACAGGAAGGAAACTGCTTAGCGATGTCGCCATGAGGCCATTGGTGATTTTAAAACAGCTACAGCGTTCAATGGCTGTGATGGGAGAAAATTGAGGATGGATCAACCACATTGTTGTGACTCTACAATAATGACCTAAATGACAAAGGGAAAGGAAGAATAAAAATATATCAAATAAAAATATTCCAAACATGCATATGATGCTTATGTATGCAAAGGATGACACTTTTTGGCCCTAAATGCAAAGCCTTATGTTTGGGGCAAATCCAACACAACACATCACTGAGTAACTGGCTCCTTATTTTCGAGCTTGGTGATGACTGCATCATGGTATGGGTATGCTTGACATCGCAAAGACTGGGGAGTTTTTCAGGATGAAATTAAATGCTTGCTTCAGTCTGATTTACTCCAGACACTGGGAGAGGAATTCACCTTTCAGCAGGACAATAACCAAAAACAAAAAGCTGCTGTCTAGCCATGATCCACAACACCTTAGTAGAGCTTGAATAATTTTTTAAAGAATAATGGGCAGATATTGCACAAAACAGTTGTGCAAAGCTCATATGAGACTTACTCAAGAAGACTGTAATCACTGTAAACCCAATAAGCTGTAATCACTGCCAAAAGGTGTTTCTAACATGTATTGACTCATGGCTGGGGTGAAGTGAGCTTCATAAGTCATTTATCAATTTCAAGCAATTTTAACAAACTAAAAGACCAGTAGCTATAACTATGCTAGTAATTGTTGATTTATGCCCCATTGCTGGTGAGATTGCAAAGTAACCAGTTAATTATATCACCAACAGTTTTTGGTGCTAGAAATTTATGGAAATCTTCTCTTCCTACAGTTTGAAGTTTGCACAGCACCGATCCTATAGCTGTACAGCAAATCAGCAATCTGTTCGCTAGCTCAGTGGTTCTCAATTCTTTTGACCCCCAAAAAGCAGTAGTTCAAAGCTTGCAAACCCCCACGCATACACATGCGTGTGCACAACCGCCGCGCAAATGTAGACTGTTGTCACGATCGTCGTAACTTTGAGGAAGAGTGGACCAAGGCGCAGCGTGAGAGAAATACATCTTCTTTAATGAAGACAAACAAAACACTTACAAACGAACAAAAACAACAAACGATCGTGAAGCTAAACAAACTACGTGCACACATGCAACATAGACATAGACAATTACCCACAATAGCCTAATGCCTATGGCTGCCTTAAATATGGCTCCCAATCAGAGACAATGAAAGACAGCTGTCTCTGATTGAGAACCATTCAGGCAACCATAGACATACCTAGACACCTACACTAAACACAACCCCATAACCTCTACAAAACCCCCTATACAATACAACCACCCAAGACGAGACAAATACACACAAACATCCCCCCTGTCACACCCTGACCTAACCAAAATATTACAGAAAACAAAGATAACTAAGGCCAGGGCGTGACAGTACCCCCCCCAAAGGTGCGGACTCCGGCCGCAAAACCTGACACAGAAAGGGAGGGTCCGGGTGGGCCTTCCTACGGCGGCGGCTCGGGTGCGGGACGTGGCCCCCACTCCACCATAGTTAATACCCGCTTTGGTGGCTCTGGCAGATCCTGGCTGACTGGCGGCTCTGGCAGATCCTGGCTGACTGGCGGCTCTGGCAGATCCTGGCTGGCTGGCGGCTCTGGCAGATCCTGGCTGGCTGGCGGCTCTGGCAGGTCCTGGCTGGCTGGCGGCTCTGGCAGGTCCTGGCTGGCTGGCGGCTCTGGCAGGTCCTGGCTGGCTGGCGGCTCTGGCAGGTCCTGGCTGGCTGGCGGCTCTGGCTGGTCATGGCTGGCTGGCGGCTCTGGCTGGTCATGTCTGGCGGGCGGCTCTGGCTGCTCCTGTCTGGCGGGCGGCTCTGGCTGCTCCTGTCTGGCGGGCGGCTCTGGCTGCTCCTGTCTGGCGGGCGGCTCTGGCTGCTCCTGTCTGGCGGACGGCTCTGACTGCTCCTGTCTGGCGGACGGCTCTAGCGGCTCCTGACTGACGGACGGCTCTAGCGGCTCGGGACAGACAGGCGGCTTTGACGGCTCGGGACAGACGGGCAGCTCTGGTGGCTCGGGACAGACGGGCAGCTCTGACGGCTCGGGACAGACGGGCAGCTCTGACGGCTCGGGACAGACGGGCAGCTCTGACGGCTCGGGACAGACGTGCAGTTCAGACGGCGCTGGCCTGACGGATAGCCCAGGCGGCTCTGGGCAGACGGGCAGTGCAGGCGGCACTGGGCAGACGGCAGACTCTGGCCGGCTGAGGCGCACAGTAGGCCTGGTGCGTGGTGCCGGAACTGGTGGTACCGGGCTAAGGACACGCACCTTAAGGCTAGTGCGGGGAGCAGCAACAGGACGCACAGGACTCTGGAGACGCACAGGAGGCTTGGTGCGTGGTGCCCGGAACTGGTGGTACCGGGCTGGAGACACGCACCATAGGGCGAGTGCGTGGAGGAGGAACAGGGCTCTGGAGACGCACTGGAAGCCTGGTGTGTGGTGTAGGCACAGGTGGTACTGGGCTGGGGCGGGGAGGTGGCGCCGGATATACTGGACCGTGCAGGCGTACTGTCTCCCTTGAGCACTGAGCCTGCCCAACCTTACCTGGTTGAATGCTCCCCGTAGCCCGACCAGTGCAGGGAGGTGGAATAACCCGCACTGGGCTGTGTTGGCGAACCGGGGACACCATGCGTAAGGCTGGTGCCATGTATGCCGGCCCGAGGAGACGCACTGGAGGCCAGACGCGTTGAGCCGGCTTCATGACACCTGGCTCAATGCCCAATCTAGCCCTGCCAGTGCGGGGAGGTGGAATAACCCGCACCGGGCTATGCACACGTACGGGAGACACCATGCGCTCTACCGCATAACACGGTGTCTGCCCGTACTCTCGCACTCCACGATAAGCATAGGGAGTTGGCGCAGGTCTCCTACCTGACTTCGCCACACTCCGTTGTAGCCCCCCCCCCCCCCAAGAAATTTTTGGGTTTGACTCGCGGGCTTCCAGCCTTGCTTCCGTGCTGCCTCCTCATATCGCCTCCTCTCGGCTTTAGCTGCCTCCAGCTCTTCACGAGGGAGGCGATATTCTCCCGGTTGTGCCCAAGGTCCCTTACCATCCAGTATCTCCTCCCAAGTCCATGAATCCTGTGTACGTTCCTGCTGCCGCTTATCACGCTGCTTGGTCCTGGTTTAGTGGGTAATTCTGTCACGATCGTCGTAACTTTGAGGAAGAGTGGACCAAGGCGCAGCGTGAGAGAAATACATCTTCTTTAATGAAGACGAACAAAAACAACAAACGATCGTGAAGCTAAACAAACTACGTACACACATGCAACATAGACATAGACAATTACCCACAATAGCCTAATGCCTATTTGCTAGCTTCGTAGTTTTCAAACCTTTTGACCTGTGACCCCCAAAAAGCAGTGGTTCAAAGCTCGCGACCCCCGACACATGCACAATCGCTACACAAATGTAGCCTATCAATACAGCCATAAATGGAGATGCATTTTCAAAACGCAGTATACAGAAATAAACTGCATTTTACACCTGCATTTGTAGCTCAAAGTCATTAATGTTCGCAGCCAATATCAAGTAGGAATATCATGTCACTTGTCTGCAGTAGCGGTGCGTGAGTAAAATCACTGGGGAAGCCAAGCCAGAAAAAAAGCCATATTACAACCTATGTGTTGTGATAATTGCATTGTTTGCTCTATAACCTGTTAGTTCATACAGTATGTCTTGTGACCGTGATATATAGGCCTTTGTGCCGATAAGAAGACAAATTCAACCACACCTTTGTTTCATCACAAAACTGCAGAGCAACCTCTGTCCGGTGAAGTCCACAAAACATATTGCATGTAACAAACAGTTACATGACCTACAGCATGGTCAAGCAAGTTAATGGTTCCAACATTTTCGGACTGCTAAACATCTACAGTACAACCATGGAGAGTTATCCGAAATCGCAAAGAAAACAGGAGCTGCTCCAGCACCATTTCAACTTTAACATTTTAACATCATCGAATCACCTATGCTACCTGGTGATTCTATCATCGAATCACCTAATACAGTGACAACTAAAAGATACCAAAAACTCTTTAGTCCAATCATCGTCAGCTAAATATGATGTGGCTGTCCATGGTTCTGATTTGTGTGTGTGTGTGTGTGTGTGTGTGTGTGTGTGTGTGTGTGTGTGTGTGTGTGTGTGTGTGTGCGTGCGTGCGTGCGTTCGCGCAAGTAGAAAAAACATGTTGACTCACCCTACTTCTAAAGAAACGCCAATGCCATCCTCCTCTCTTTCATGTTGACGAAACGGTCTATGACTCAGTCATACAGTACATACTTTTATTTTTTGTTGTCTTGGCTAAAATGCTTGCTCGCTAGCCTAACTTTCTTTCATGGGCAACGTTATCAACATTAGCGGAGAATTAAGTAAAACCACAAGTCCAAATCCTTATCTCCATCCATGGCTAATTAGGAAAGGGGCCATTTTAGCTAGCTAGCTAGCCACCAGAGGACAACAACACAACAAGATGCAACAATTCAAGTTGTTTCTGTCAATGGAGTGAAGCTAAATCCAAACTGGGTTCCCTTGACACTTTTTGACGCACCAGGACCATTCACAATTGATCTCACTCAGTTTAGCTCAATGCTGATTGGCTATTATTTTATACTTTTTTTATCAAGGGAGGCCAAATGCTCATTGAATTCCCTTGCATTCAATGCCACAGGCGACTACAATGTCATACTCTTTTTGACCAGACAGCATCTGATAGATAGTTTACAGGGGGCGCCGTTTCTATTGCTCGGATGCTTTCTCCGGGAGATACACTCAGCCTCTTGTGAATTGAAGGAAACTTATGAAAACACAGAGAGACGAAAGATACATAATTTTATTATTTTGGGTGGGGGGAAGCCTGGCATCCCTTGGCATCCATGAATACACGCCACTGCTTCTCTGGAGTCCAGAGCAAGCAGACTCATATGGCCTACCTGTAGCAGAGGTTGCAGAATAGGGTGGAAAGCATGGTCTCTGTGCCCTGCACGCTATCACTTTGGAGCCCCGCAGAATGTTCAATGCCAACAGGGTAGCCCTTTTTCTCCTCCAATTTCTTTTGTTTGTTGCCAGAATAGGTTACATTTTCATCCTATAATATTGAAGGCAGTGCGAAGTTACAGCAATCTTTAGACATATGGCCTATAGTAGTGGAGGCTGCTGAGGGGAGGACGGCTCAAAAAATGGCTGGAACGGAGCAAATGGAATGGCATGGGAAACCAGGTGTTTGATGTATTTGATACCATTCTATCCATTCCGCTCCAGCCATTACCACGAGCCCGTCCTTCCCAATTAAGGTGCCACCAACCTCCTGTGGCCTGTAGCCACCCAAACTAGGCCTATCTAGGCCTATCTGAAATATGAAAATGATCAATGAAAGCACCAGGTAGCCAATTATTGTTCTGGCAAAGATGCCTCTGTAGTTGATTTCTAAACTGTATTTATATGTTTAATATAAACGTAGAACTACTCTGTTTTGTTGGACAAAACCGTAGAAAATTTAGCAAGTGCTTTCTGGTCACTAATAACTGGAAATGCACGCTCGCCCTTTGCGCGCCAATGCTGATGACTTGTTAGTGGTCATGGGTCAACAATCAAGACGTGCAACTTTGTTTTTGAGACAATAATTTAGTGCAATACCATAGGCCTATGTTAGAAACCAGACCAAATGTAATTTTAATAGGCAAAGGTATACACTGAGTGTACAAAACATTAAGAATACCTTCCTAATATTGAGTTGCACTCAGAACAGACTCAATTTGTCGGGGCATGGACTCTACAAGGTATCGAAAGAGTTTCACAGTGATGCTGGCCCATGTTGACTCCAATACTTCCCACAGTTGTGTCCAGTTGGCTGGATGTAGTTGGGTGGTGGATCATTCTTGATACACACAGGAAACTGTTGCGCGTGAACAACCCACCAGCGTTGCAGTTCTTGACACACGCAAACCGGTGTGCCTGGCACCTACTACCATACCCCATTCAAAGGCACTTAAAACATTTGTCTTGACCATTCACCCTCTGAATGGCACACATACAAAATCCACGTCTCAATTGTCTCAAGGATTAAACATCCTTTGTTAACCTGTCTCCTCCCCTTCATCTACAATGATTTAAGTGGATTTAACAGGTGACATCAATAAGGGATCATATCTTTCACGTGGATTCACCTGGTCTGTCTATGTCATGGAAAGAGCAGGTGTTCCTTATGCTTTGTACACTCAGCGTATATACACAGTATAAAATACAAATGGTAGGCTATATGTAGCATATACAAATATATGAAAAATGTGTATTTTTCACATTCAGTTTCACACTCGCAACCCCCCAAAACTTTCTCACTTTGAGCTCACCTGACCTGTGTTAATTGACAGTTTGCTGGTCCAATCAGAGGGCCGAGTGTACGTTTCACTAGCCAATCTGTTGCACATTTGTTTTTAAGTCGATGCTGCGGGTACTGTCTCTGGCTGTGTGGAGAGTAATCAACGGTACCACAAAATGAGTGACAAAACATTACAAAACCTGGCCAGATTATTTAAATTCATCAGTCTCAAGTCATAGTCGAGTATCAAGTCTTGAGGCTACAAGTCCAAGTCAAGTCTCAAGTTATTTTATTTTCTATCAAGTCGAGTCTCAAGTCATATAATTTGTGACTTGAGTCAGACTCGAGTCCAAGTCATGTGACTCGAGTCCACACCTCTGACTTTGACATTAGAGTATTTTGTGTACATTGTTGACCAAAATTACAATTAAATCCATTC
The DNA here is from genome assembly GCF_016432855.1 of Salvelinus namaycush. Classification (NCBI taxonomy): domain Eukaryota; kingdom Metazoa; phylum Chordata; class Actinopteri; order Salmoniformes; family Salmonidae; genus Salvelinus; species Salvelinus namaycush. The sequence continues at coordinate 29,477,321 of NC_052321.1, forward strand.
TAATCACACTTTGTAAGACCTTTTTTTTTTTAAATAAATCCAAGGGGGGTGTAGACTTTCTGTCAGCCAATAGTGTAAGTTAAAATGAGACTTTTTATTGGTATGGATATACTTCACCAACATCCTTTCCTGCTTACTGAAAGGCTATACTCTTCAAGTGTGAACACGACTATTGATACGGCAATTGGCCTACTTCTCTGAATATATACATACCGCAAGTCTGGAGGGCTGATGATCAACAATACGGAGCCAGTCTGATACTACTTAATTTCTGATTCTCTCTCACTCACTCACTCTCTCACTCTCTCCACTCACTCACTCTCTCTCTAATACTCTCACTATCTCACTCGACCATCCTCACAGTTCACTCACTGAGATGGTATGTAGGCTGGTTGATGGCACTTGCAGGCCTGTTTGTAGGACAACTGGATAGAAGATATCAGAATGCTTTGACATTAGCTGACACCCTTCTCTCCTTCCCTGTCCTTCAAAGAAAGCCCATTCTTTGCTCTTCCTGTTGGGCATGATGCTCTCAAGGTGTGTCTCTCCATCTCTCTCGTGTCGTGTGATATTACCTATAGATGACCCCTAGATAGGTTCAAATTGTTTGCCTGTGAATGGTTGTCCTCATAAGATGATTTACTTGTTACCTATATGTTTAAATACTGTGTCCCCGTCACAGAATTTGAATGATCCCTCAACTGCACCTTGTTCTCTCTCTCTCCAGGATACATTAGGGGAAATGTTTTGCTGTTGGCACCAGTCCCATGCTGCCAACTAAGACAACATCAACTACTTTATCCCCCTTATCCTAAACTCACTCATGTTCAACTGCTCTTTGATTAAATTGGTTTACTTCAAAGTTTAAATGTGCTTCAATGCTTTCTAATGAATGTTGACAGATGGCACTTGTATGGAGGGATGTGGGCGTGGGTGGAGAGAGTGGATAGATGGGTGTAGATGGGATTGGTTGAAGAAACTCCCTCTCCCCCTACTTCCTTCCCTTATGTTGATGACTAATACAAGTTAATGTAATTGCTGCATTTTACCTGTGATCCAAAATCTTTAAAAGCTGACAAAATGAGATTTTATGACATGTACTTTGTCTTTACACATCTACTCAATACTGGCCACATGTAGTCACTTCCGCTAACATTACCTGTTTTTAGGCCTGCTTTTACATTTTAAGGTAAACCACTTGAATTCATAACCGAATTCATGTCGCTCATGTTTTTCCAAAATAGTTCCATCTTTTCTAGTATTGTATATGGTACTATAGTTTATTTTATATTTCAGAGATGATCTGTATAAAACACTCAAATGTAGCAGCAAACTATTTGGCAGAGGGGTTGAATATGTGCCCACCTTTCTCCCTAACAGTAGTCATGTAGTTGTCTGATAGTGCAGTCCCATAATTACCTGTTTCCATTTGGATGTGACACTCCTGATCATAATAACCACTGTCTGATTGGCAACACCCCCCTAATAACTGAGAACAGATTGTAGAAAAAAGACCCACACTTCATACTAAGACAATGTTTCAGTTTCTGCCCTCTTGAACCTCTTTATTGATCTTTTGAAGCTATGCTCTAATTCTACACATGGTGTATGTCTGTTTGTATTAAGAGGGGATGCATGCTCAACTTGTTCTTCCAGGTTGTGATCAAAGGCTCTTTGTTTTCATGGCTCTTTTAGGTTTATGGTTTCTATATGTTCTAGATTTTTCACCACTTTAAATGGACCTTTACAGCCCTTGGAGTTTTGTCTTTTCTGAAGATGCATATAATTACATACAACATTTTCACTAAACACAGAATTCAAATTTTCACAGCTTAGGTCCTTCATATTTTATGGTATTTGATTTTATATTTGATTTATTAGGATCCCCATTAGCCGACGCGAATAGCGACAGCTAGTCTTACTGGGGTCTGACACATAACCAAAAATACATTAAAGACAAAATACTTTACAATTTAAATACATTTATTCTGATCTAATCTGATCATGGGGCAACAGAACAAATGTAATTGTCTATATACACAGTTTCTCTTTGTTGACCTACATCTATCATAACTTAGGTTAAAACTACTTAATGGTGTTCTACAGCTGGATCAATTGCTTTGCAATGACCCACTGTCACTAATGATGGCTCCTATTGATTGTGCAGCAAACCTTAGGATACCCTTGGATGTAATATGGCTAGACAATGTATGACACATTGGTCAACTAACGTTAGCTAGCCATGCTGTCTCATGCTAGTTGTGTTAAACCCAGCTATGTTTTGTTTGACTACCAGTGATCATTGCACCTTGTTCTGTCTGTGCCGGTACACTACAATTCAGCCATATTTGAGACTTGACCCAGAATTAATGATAGTAATTTCAACCCAGGGGAAGCACTTTGAGGCAGAGGAGCTGGTCTGGTTCTACATCCCCCTGAGAAAGAAAGGGCACCATCCCAAGCTGGACAGTTACTGTGGTGTCCCTGCATGGTCTTAGAGAGGATGGGGGGGAGGTGGTGTATCGACTCCAGCTGCCTCCCAGGAGGAGAAAGGTGGCACTGCACCGGGACAAGTTAGCCCCATACAGAGGTGCCGCTTCTCCTCCACAAACCCCAGAGACTCCCAAACCCCTCCCTCCGGCAATGACATTCCCCACACACCCACACCCCGCAGACAGGGCTCCAGACGGCCCACTCACCCAGTCTATACCACTTCATCGTTCCCCAGACCCACGGACTGTCCCCTCTTGTGTCACTGAATGGTTTGCCTGAAACTAGATCCCCTACAGACTGGTCTTGACGAGAAGGGAAAAAAACTGTCTGAGAGGTTTTCTTCTGCGCACTCAGTAAATGTGGAGGAGGCGTTAAGATGGAGTGTCGGTCCAAAAATGGAAGTCGAGTCACAGGCTCTTTTTCCATTTCCCCTGAAAACCGGGAACATTTGGTTGTTGGGAGCTCGGTAGAGGCTACTGTGCCCCAGAGGGACAGCCCCTTACCACAGATTGAGCCCCATGTGCCACGGGGGGGCACTGCCCCTGTCACGGCCACACACACAAAGGAGACCTCCGGGTCTCTTCGAGCGTTGTGTGTTTCCTCAAGGACGAGGAATTTTGAGGTGCATCATGACCCGCTTGGACAGTTTTGTGTGCCTGTGTTCTGACGTTCTATTGTTGTGTGGTTATCAGGGTACGTATCAATTTACTCTGGATTTCGTGGAGTCCAGGATGCCAGTCCCCCTGCTGTCTGCCAATCAAGGGGATGCCTGGAATGTTTCAGTGCCAGGCGCAGGAGCGCAACTTTCACCCCCCCCACATTCTGAAATTGCATTTTTTATATATATTTTTTTAATCATTGCTATGTGATACAAATCAAGGCCCAGGTGTGCTATAGGACCATGTGGATGCCTCAGAGCAGTCGGGTAGGCTGTTTTCCTGTTTCAGCCGGCTGGAAATAGGACCACACGGACACAACAGAGCGTGTGGACAGGCTGTGTGAAGGCAAAGCTTCTGAAAGTATAGGACCAGCATGGGAGAGATGAACAGAGGCAGCTGCTGTCTGTGTTGCACTTCTTCTCTGAGTTGTAAAAGCAAGCAGAGCATAAACTGGCTACTCTTTAGTTGACTGATCTAGCTGGCAAGGTACTGCTGTTTGACAAAATAAATAAATAAAATATTCCCAGTGCTGAGCTACTAGCAGGGTTGGGGAGTAACGGATTACACGTTACCTGTAAGGGATAACATAAAAACTGTAACTGTAATCCATTACCAGCTAAAATATTATTATCAGATTACACATACTTTTGAAAAACTAGATGTTTACTTGGAGGATTACTTTTAAATTCAGAAAGGATGTGAACGTAAAAAATCGGACACTTCTCTGTTTTCTCATTGACATTCAAATCAGCATTGAAAAAAGGCGCAGGTTTAAATGTGTTCAACGTGAGAGCGTCTTACCATAAGTCAGAGACCACTATGATGACACACCAAATGTGTTTGATGGATCACGAGAAAAGAGCAAAATAGGATTTTGTAGGCAACAGTCCAAACTATGCCTTCCAATGGTGCTGTCGGCATCCAAATATTATCCAAGGACGACAGCAGTGGTGTAATCTACGACGATATGGATATAATTTATTATTAATATCTACATAGCTACATTAATATCTACATCACACTGCTGCTCTCTCAATTAACTATTTGCGCTCTATGGCTTGTGGTTGTTGTGGATGGCTGTTCACAAATCTAAATGTGTATTTGAAGCAAATAATGGTTTAATTCAAGAAGCTTAAGCTGCCTATCAATCATTGTTTTTGAAGCCAGTGGACAGCCAGTGAAAAATGTGCTCTTGCAACAGTTACATATTGTGAATCTCAGCCTATGGAATAAAAGGGAGGCTTCATGCTGATAAAAAAAATCAATAGGCCTAATGGAAACATGTTCAAACTCGTACACTTTTGATATACTTAAAGGGGCAATCTGTAGTTGCTACATCCGTTTTTGGACTTATAAATTATATTTATATATACAGTTGAAGTCAGAAGTTTACAAACACCTTAGCCAAATACATTTAAACTCAGCTTTTCACAATTCCTGACATTAATCCTAGTAAAAATTCCCTGTTTTAGTTCAGTTAGGATCCCCACTTTATTCTGGAATTTTCCAAGCTGTTTAAAGGCACAGTCAACTTATTGTATGTAAACCGCTGACCCCCTGGAATTGTGATACAGTGAATTATAAGTGAAATAATCTGTCTGTAAACAATTGTTGGAAAAATTACTTGTGTCATGCCGACTTGCCAAAACTATAGTTTGTTAACAAGATATTTGTGGAGTGGTTGAAAAACGAGTTTTAATGACTCGAGTTTTAATGACATAAATATTTGATCACCTACCAACCAGTAAGAATTCCGGCTCTCACAGACCTGTTAGTTTTTCTTTAAGAAGCCCTCCTGTTCTCCACTCATTACCTGTATTAACTGCACCTGTTTGAACTCGTTACCTGTATAAAAGACACCTGTCCACACACTCAATCAAACAGACTCCAACCTCTCCACAATGGCCAAGACCAGAGAGCTGTGTAAGGACATGAAGGATAAAATTGTAGACCTGCACAAGGCTGGGATGGGCTACAGGACAATAGGCAAGCAGCTTGGTGAGAAGGCAACAACTGTTGGCGCAATTATTAGAAAATGGAAGAAGTTCAAGATGACGGTCATTCACCCTCGGTCTGGGGCTCCATGCAAGATCTCACCTCGTGGGGCATCAACGATCATGAGGAAGGTGAGGGATCAGCCCAGAACTACACGGCAGGACCTGGTCAATGACCTGAAGAGAGCTGGGACCACAGTCTCAAAGAAAACCATTAGTAACACACTACGCCGTCATGGATTAAAATCCTGCAGCGCACGCAAGGTCCCCCTGCTCAAGCCAGCGCATGTCCAGGCCCGTCTGAAGTTTGCCAATGACCATCTGGATGATCCAGAGGAGGAATGGGAGAAGGTCATGTGGTCTGATGAGACAAAAATAGAGCTTTTTGGTCTAAACTCCACTCGCCGTGTTTGGAGGAAGAAGAAGGATGAGTACAACCCCAAGAACACCATCCCAACCGTGAAGCATGAAGGTGGAAACATCATTCTTTGGGGATGCTTTTCTGCAAAGGGGACAGGACGACTGCACCGTATTGAGGGGAGGATGGATGGGGCCATGTATCGCGAGATCTTGGCCAACAACCTCCTTCCCTCAGTAAGAGCATTGAAGATGGGTCGTGGCTGGGTCTTCCAGCATGACAACGACCCGAAACACACAGCCAGGGCAACTAAGGAGTGGCTCCGTAAGAAGCATCTCAAGGTCCTGGAGTGGCCTAGCCAGTCTCCAGACCTGAACCCAATAGATTATCTTTGGAGGGAGCTGAAAGTCCGTATTGCCCAGCGACAACCCCGAAACCTGAAGGATCTGGAGAAGGTCTGTATGGAGGAGTGGGCCAAAATCCCTGCTGCAGTGTGTGCAAACCTGGTCAAGAACTACAGGAAACGTATGATCTCTGTAATTGCAAACAAAGGTTTCTGTACCAAATATTAAGTTCTGCTTTTCTGATGTATCAAATACTTATGTCATGCAATAAAATGCAAATTATTTACTTAAAAATCATACAATGTGATTTTCTGGATCTTTGATTTTAGATTCCGTCTCTCACAGTTGAAGTGTACCTATGATAAAAAATTACAGACCTCTACATGCTTTGTAAGTAGGAAAACCTGCAAAATCGGCAGTGTATCCAATACTTGTTCTCCCCACTGTATATATATATATACTGTACTACCAGTCAAAAGTTTGGACACATTTATTCCTTCCAGGGTTTTTCTTTATTTTTATTATTTTCTACATTGTAGAATAATAGTGAAGACATCAAAAACATGAAATAACACACATGGAATCATGTAGTAACCAAAAAAGTGTTAAACAAATAAAAATATATTTTATATTTCAGATTCTTCAAAGTAGCCACCCTTTGCCTTGATGAAAGCTTTGCACACTCTTGGCATTTTCTCAACCAGCTTCATGAGAAATGCGTTTCCAACAGCAATGTAACGTTCTTGATCTGTCAGTTTCCCTAGCTAATTCCCTACTTTTCACACTGACACTGACACAACACTATGCTCATCATGTCTTAGCAGGATCAGATGGTGACAGGTGTCCCTGCAGGGTCAGACAACCAGGGAATACCAATCTATGGAGCTCAGGTAAATTTTGCAATACATTATAACAATCAGTAAATGGATAAAAAGTTCAACCTTGAGTTGATGGGTAGGCTACAGTCTGGGATCTGGGAATAATGGTCACTTAAATTATTAAACCATTCATTCTATTCATGGATAATATCCTTTACGGCAGGTTTTTCCAAACTGGGGTACACGCAATGCCGTCAGGGGTACACCAAATAAAAATGTGATTCACATCAATAACAAAAAAATTAAAACAGTCCATTTATATTTTACAATGGGGCTATACATTTGGGTGAGATTTTCTCCTTGCCTGAGTAGCATTGATTCACTGCCAAAAATAACATTCAACCATCTAGTGTTCAGCAAAATAACAACACAATGTCAAATACAGGTAGCCTAGTCAAATAATTAACATCCAATCACATTAACTGTTACTCTCTCGCGGGAATTCCACTAACGGTCCGTATGTAGCCAAACATAGCTGCTGCTCATGTTGGTATCTGTACTGATGGCTCAAAATCCATGACAGGGAGACATAGAGGAATGGTAACGCACGTGCAAGCGGTTGTTCCCGATGCCACTTGGGTACACTGCAGCATCCACTGAGAGGCTCTTGCTGTCAAGGGAATGCCTGACAGCTTGAAAGACGTTTTGAAACTACAGCGAAAATTGTTAACTTTGTTAAAGCAAGGCCCCTGAACTCTCGTGTATTTTCTGCATTATGCAATGATATGAGCAGCGACCAAGTATGCTTTTACAACATACAGAAGTGCGCTGGTTATCAAGGGGCAAAGTGTTGACACATTTTTTTTTAAATTGAGAGACGAGCTTAAAGTTTTATTTACTGACCATCATTTTCACTTGTCTGACCACTTGCATGATGACGAGTTTCTCACATGACTAGCCTATCTGGGTGATGTTTTTTCTCGCCTGAATGATCTGAATCTAGGATTACAGGGACTCTCCGCAACTATAATTAATGTGCGGGACAAAATTGAGGCTATGATTAAGAAGTTGGAGCTCTTCTCTGTCTGCATTAACAAGAACAACACACAGGTCTTTCCATCATTGTAGGATTTTTTTGTGTGCAAATTAGCTCAAGCTTACAGACAATGTCAAATGTGATATAGCAAAGCACCTGAGTGAGTTGGGTGCGCAATTACGCAGGTACTTTCCCAAAACGGATGACACAAACTGGATTGGTTATCCCTTTCATGCCCTGCCTCCAGTCCACTTACCGATATCTGAACAAGAGAGCCTCATCGAAATTGCAACAAGCGGTTCTGTGAAAATTGAATTGAATCAGAAGCCACTGCCAGATTTCTGGATTGGGTTGCACTTAGAGTATCCTGCCTTGGCAAATCGCGCTGTTAAGAGTGGACTCTCAGCCCTCACTAGCATGAAAACTAAATACAGGCACAGACTGTGTGTGGAAAATTATTTAAGACTGAGACTCTCTCCAATACAAACTAACATTGCAGAAAAAATAACAACATTGTAGAGTGCGCTGACCCTGGTGTTAGAGGGGGTACGCAGCTGGAGGTTGAATGTTTGAAGGGGTATGGGACTATAAAAAGTTTGGGAACCACTCCTCTATGGGATCGGTGTCACTATACTGGGACGGTTGTTGCTAATGTGACTAGCATGACATTGTAATTAACAGCAAATGTTCCAGGACATAGACATTTGTTATATGGGCAGAAAGCTTAAATGATTGTTAATCTAACTGCACTGTCCAATTTACAGTAGCTGTTACAGTGAAAAAATACCATGCTATTGTTTGAGGAGAGTGCACAAAAACAAAAACTTTTAACACGGCAACTGGTTTCATACATTCATTCGGTAATCTTGCTCTGATTTGTCATCCTGAGGGTGCCAGAGATAAAATGTAGCATAGTTTTGTTTGATAAAATCAATTTTTATATTCAAATGTAGGAACTGGGTTTTACAGTTTGAACCCCTGCTGTCTCTGGCTCTACACCCACCCCGCCCGGCCATCTAGATCTGTGAAAGTTAGTGCATAAGCTAATGACCCATCATGTATGACATTCCTGTGAGTGTGTAAACTTAAATGTTGTATTACCATGTAATTTTTGTATGTTCTCTATAGTTACAGTTGAAGTCAGAAGATTACATACAAAACTCGCTTTTCAACCACTCCACAAGTTTCTTGTTAAACAGACCATAGTTTCGGCAAGTTGGTTAGGGCATCTACTTTGTGCATGACACAAGTCATTTTCCCAACAATTGTTTACAGACAGATTTTTTCACTTATAATGCACTGTATCACAATTCCAGTGGGTCAGAGGTTTACATAAACTAAGTTGACTGTGCCTTTAAACAGCTTGGAAAATTCCAGAAAATGATTTCATGGCTTCAGAAGCTTCTGATAGGCTAATTGACATCATTTGAGTCAATTAGTGAACCTGTGGATGTATTTCAAGGCCTACATTCAATAGGTAGGCCTTCCCCCTATCATGGGAAAATCAAATGAAATCAGCCAAGACCTCAGAAAAAAAATTGGAGACCTCCACAAGTCTGGTTCATCCTTGGGAGCAATTTCCAAATGCCTGAAGGTACCACGTTCATCTGTACTAACAATAGTACGCAAGTATATACACCATGGGACCACAGAGCCGTCATACCGTTCAGAAAGGAGATGCGTTCTGTCTCCTAGAGATGAACGTACTTTGGTGCGAAAAGTGCAAATCAATCCCAGCACAACAGCAAAGGACCTTGTGAAGATGCTGGAGGAAACAGGTACAAAAGTATCTCTATCCACAGTAAAACGAGTCCTATATTGACATAACCTGAAAGGCCGCTCAGCAAGGAAGAATCCACTGCTACGAAACCGCCATAAAAAAGCCAGACTACGGTTTGCAACTGCACATGGGGACAAAGATCGTACTTTTTGGAGAAATGTCCTCTGGTCTGATGAAGAAAAAATAGAACTGTTTGGTCATAATGACCATCGTTATGTTTGGAGGAAAAGGGGGGAGGCTTGCAAGCCGAAGAACACCATCCCAACCGTGAAGCACAGGGGTGGCAGTATCATGTTGTGGGGGTGCTTTGCTGCAGGAGGGACTGGTGCACTTCACAAAATAGAAGGCATCATGAGGACGGAAAATTATGTGGATATATTGAAGCAACATCTCAAGACATCAGTCAGGAAGTTAAAGCTTGGTCGCAAATGGGTCTTCCAAATGGACAATGTCCCCAAGTATACTTCCAAAGTTGTGGTAAAATGGCTTAAGGACAACAAAGTCAAGGTATTGGAGTGGCCATCACAAAGCCCTGACTTCAGTCTCATAGAAAATTTGTGGGCAGAACTGAAAAAGCATGTGCGAGCAAGGAGGCCTACAAACCTGACTCAGTTACACCAGCTCTGTCAGGAGGAATGGGCCAAAATTCACCCAACTTATTGTGGGAAGCTTGTGGAAGGGTACCCGAAGCGTTTGACCCTAGTTAAACAATTTTAAGGCAATGCTGCCAAATACTAATTGAGTGTTTGTTAACCTCTGACCCACTGGGAATGTGATGAAATAAAAAAAACTACTATTATTCTGACATTTCACATTCTTAAAATAAAGTGGTGATCCTAACTGACCTAAGACAGGGAATTCTTTCTTGGATTAAATGTCAGGAATTGTGAAAAACTGAGTTCAAATGTATTAGGCTAAGGTGTATGTAAACTTCCGACTTCAACTGTATGTACTTGAAAATATATAAATTGACCAATTCGGCACATTTGGGCAGACTTGATAAAAAATATTGTGCAATGCTTTACTGGATCAATTGGTAACTTTGCATACACACTGATGGCCAACATCTAAACTGCGCCTAGACTCCTATATTATAGTATTGCCTTTCTCTTGCAATTCAAAGATGGAACAAATAAAAACACCCGTTGTTTTTGTTTATATTATCTTTTACCAGATCTAATGTGCTATATTATCCTACATTAATTTCACATTTCCACAAACGTCAAAGTGTTACATTTCAAATGGTATCAAGAATATGCATATCCTTGCTTCAGGTCCTGAGCTACAGGCAGTTAGATTTGGGTATGTCATTTACATTTACATTACATTACATTACATTTAAGTCATTTAGCAGACGCTCTTATCCAGAGCGACTTACAAATTGGTGCATTCACCTTATGACATCCAGTGGAACAGCCACTTTACAATAGTGCATCTAAATCTTTTAAGGGGGGGGGGGGTCAGAAGGATTGCTTTATCCTATCCTAGGTATTCCTTAAAGAGGTGGGGTTTCAGGTGTCTCCGGAAGGTGGTGATTGACTCCGCTGTCCTGGCGTCGTGAGGGAGTTTGTTCCACCATTGGGGTGCCAGAGCAGCGAACAGTTTTGACTGGGCTGAGCGGGAACTGTACTTCCTCAGTGGTAGGGAGGCGAGCAGGCCAGAGGTGGATGAACGCAGTGCCCTTGTTTGGGTGTAGGGCCTGATCAGAGCCTGAAGGTACTGAGGTGCCGTTCCCCTCACAGCTCCGTAGGCAAGCACCATGGTCTTGTAGCGGATGCGAGCTTCAACTGGAAGCCAGTGGAGAGAGCGGAGGAGCGGGGTGACGTGAGAGAACTTGGGAAGGTTGAACACCAGACGGGCTGCGGCGTTCTGGATGAGTTGTAGGGGTTTAATGGCACAGGCAGGGAGCCCAGCCAACAGCGAGTTGCAGTAATCCAGACGGGAGATGACAAGTGCCTGGATTAGGACCTGCGCCGCTTCCTGTGTGAGGCAGGGTCGTACTCTGCGGATGTTGTAGAGCATGAACCTACAGGAACGGGCCACCGCCTTGATGTTAGTTGAGAACGACAGGGTGTTGTCCAGGATCACGCCAAGGTTCTTAGCGCTCTGGGAGGAGGACACAATGGAGTTGTCAACCGTGATGGCGAGATCATGGAACGGGCAGTCCTTCCCCGGGAGGAAGAGCAGCTCCGTCTTGCCGAGGTTCAGCTTGAGGTGGTGATCCGTCATCCACACTGATATGTCTGCCAGACATGCAGAGATGCGATTCGCCACCTGGTCATCAGAAGGGGGAAAGGAGAAGATTAATTGTGTGTCGTCTGCATAGCAATGATAGGAGAGACCATGTGAGGTTATGACAGAGCCAAGTGACTTGGTGTATAGCGAGAATAGGAGAGGGCCTAGAACAGAGCCCTGGGGGACACCAGTGGTGAGAGCGCGTGGTGAGGAGACAGATTCTCGCCACGCCACCTGGTAGGAGCGACCTGTCAGGTAGGACGCAATCCAAGCGTGGGCCGCGCCGGAGATGCCCAACTCGGAGAGGGTGGAGAGGAGGATCTGATGGTTCACAGTATCGAAGGCAGCCGATAGGTCTAGAAGGATGAGAGCAGAGGAGAGAGAGTTAGCTTTAGCAGTGCGGAGCGCCTCCGTGATACAGAGATCAGCGATCTGATCTTTAAGAGGATATAATGTATAAATGTACATCAATGTAATTCTTTGTCATGCCTCATCTGAGCAGGATCAGATGGTGACAGGGGTCTCATCACAATCAGGCAGCAGGGAAGACCAGACCATGATGGCGCAGAGGGGATCTTTTGTAGATACAACACTTTATTCCCTCTGTGCAGCAAACACGGGACAAGCAAAAAGCTTCAAAGATTTAAACTATTTTAAGGCAGTCTGACAAACCTCTAAACTTGATATCCAAACTGAATCAAGGAGGCTTTTCCCGATGACACAAAACAAAATCAAATCACATTTTATTTGTTACATACACATGTTTAGCAGGTGTTATTGTGGTTGTAGCAAAATGCTTGTGTTTCTAGCTCCAACAGTGCAGCAATATCTTACAAGTAATATCTAACTATTTCACAACAATACACACAAATCTAAAGTAAAGGAATGTAATTATGAATATATAAATATTTTGACAAGCAATGTCAGAGCGGCATAGACAAAGATACAGCAGAATAAGATAGAATACAGTATATACATATGAGATGAGTATTATTAAACAATTATTTAATTATTAAACATTATTAAACTGACTAGTGTTCCATTATTAAAGTGGCCGGTGATATCAAGTCTATGTATGTAGGGCAGCAGCCTCTAATGTTCAAGTGATGGCTAATGGCTATTTAACAGTCTGATGGCCTTGAGATAGAAGCTGTTTTTCAGTCTCTCGGTCCCAGCTTTGATGCACCTGTACTGACCTCGCCTTCTGGATGATAGTGTGGTGAGCAGGCAGTGGCTCTGGTGGTTGTTGTCCTTGACAATCTTTTTGGCCTTCCTGTGACATCGGATGGTGTAGGTGTCCTGGAGGGCAGGTAGTTTGCCCCCAGTGATATATGTCCTGTATGGCAGGAAGCTTGGCCCCAGTGATGTACTGGTCCGTACGCTTTACACTCTATAGCGCCTTACGGTCAGATGCCGAGCTGAAACCGGTCAGGGTGCTCTTGATGGTGCAGCTGTAGAACTTTTTGAGGATCTGGGGAATGAAATTCTTGAGCTCGTTTTTACTTATGGCCTAGAGACCTCAAACTCAACTCTGGACCTCGAAGCGAGTTCCACTGCATCTTTTCATTGTTCCCATCTAACCAGGGACTGATTTAGACCTGGGACACCAGGTGGTTGCAATTAATTATCAGGTACAACAGAAAACAGGCTCCGGACCTCGTAGGGTAAGAGTTGAATACCCCTGGCCTAGAGAAACATAAACTAATGAAAATGCTGTTATGTTCTTTGAAATAATCGTTTTTTTTTTCGTATTCTAATGTTACCTAAGACTCATAAAAACAACCAAATGATTATTCTTCCAATAGCATATATGAAATGTATTTATTAATGTTGACCCATCATTGGCTGGAAGGAGGGGTCCATCGAGGCCATGAGTATGCTAAAGGAGCCGCCCTACTATGTTCTCTAGCGGATATTTATAGGCTGAAAGGCCCGGCCTTTCGGATATCAATTGAAAAAACAATACACAGATCTGATAGGATATGTACAATTGAATGTATATACAGTAACTTGGATGCTGGATGTAACTCAGAGCTAGATGCTGGATGCTCTCCCCAAGACTTCCAGCTCGCTCTTCCTTCCGCCCGGCTCGTTTCATTTCCGCATCCTGTTCCACATCCACTCGAAGGATCCTCCAGGTGAGAGACTCTACTGTCCGTCTGCGTCTTCCTGAGTTTTACAGCTTCCTCTCTGCAGAAGGCCGACATCAGCATATGCAGTGGATTGGGGATTTTTTATTATGCTAATTCATTTCCATGAAAGGGGTGGATATCGACTCTTAAAAAATACTGTGAATGCTAAAATATTGTTATCCTAACTTGACGACAGCATATAATATGTGCAGGTCATGAAGAATTTGTCTACCTGACTCAAAAGACCCAGCTCTGTCTCCCAGACATTCCTCTTCTTTGAGAACTTCTCCTTCGTCATCATTCAATCCTTTAATATAAATCATACTTTGTCTGAGTGGCTAAAGGAGATAGACCAAGAGATGGAACATTGTTTAGTATTATATACAAATGATTGCAGTCTTTTCCTATAGCTTGTGCTGCATACACTTGATTCTATTTGCACATCTGTCAGCAGTTCAATTTACCAATCTGATTGGTAACAACAACAACTGTTTCTTTTTGGTAGTCTGAATGTCATCCCGCATCCAATTTAAGAGGAATCACATTTTAAGCTGTAGCTGAATTACAAGTTCCTTTTATAAAAAAAAAATATTAAAAAATCCACAAGCCTGACAATTTACTTAACATGGGGGGTGCTATTTCGATCTTGGAAAAATTGGTCCCCCAAATTAAACTGCCTCGTACTCAATTCTTGCTCGTACAATATGCATATTATTATTACTATTGGATAGAAAACACTCTCTAGTTTCTAAAACCGTTTGAATTATGTCTCTGAGTGAAACAGAACTCATTCTGCAGCACTTTTCCTGCCAGGGAGTGAGATTTCTGAAATCGTGGTCCCTGTTCCCAGGTCAGTTTATAAGTCCCTGTGAACGCTGTGGGGCTACAAACACTGCATACGCCTTCCTCTAGATGTCAGTAAGTGGGGACAATTTGAATGGAGTCGATTGCGCAATCTGGGACCTTATATAAGATCCTGGAGCGGAAGTACCTTTCTTTTCAACCGTGCGCCTGACGCACAATGGACGTCGGACTGGCCTCCTTCCAAGCTTTGGTTTAGCCTGTTCTATATCTCCGGTCATGTTTTTATTCGTTATAGTTGTTAAAGACATCATAAGGTAGTTAATTTAAACCGACTTATAGCAATTTATATCAGTTTATTGCGATTTTCTGGCATTTCTTTGTGACGCACTTTCAAGAGTTGGACACTTTTCCGGTACATGCCGAACGTTAGTGGCCATTTCGACAGGACAAGAGGACATCTTTCGACCAAAAGACGATTAGACCGGAGAAAGGACACCTTGCCCAAGATTCTGATGGAAGCTCAGCTAATAGTAAGAACTATTTATGCTGATAAATCGTTGTTCTGTTGAAAATAGTCAAATGCATAAAACGCCATTACTTGCAATGTAGCCTTGCGTTATCGGACCCTGTATTGCGCAGCAACGTTAATTTTAAAAATGTAATTCAGCGATTGCATTAAGAACTAATTTGTCTTTCAATTGCTGTCCACCCTGTATTTTTTAGTCAAGTTTATGATTATTTATTGATTAGACTAGGTGACTCTCCAAGATGGCGCCCGACATTTTTCTGGGCAGCTTGGCAACTTTTCTCATTGTATAAGCACGATTTGTGCCGCTAAATATGCACATTTTCGAACAAACTCTATATGCATTGTGTAATATGATGTTACAGGACTGTCATCTGAAGAATTCTGAGAAGGTTAGTGAAAATTAATATTTTTGGTGGTGAATACGTTATCGCTATGTTTGGCTGGAATCAATGCTGTTGTGTGGTTTGCTACTGTGCTAAGCTAATATAACGCTATATTGTGTTTTCGCTGTAAAACACTTAGAAAATCTGAAATATTGTCTGGATTCACAAGATCTGTGTCTTTCAATTGCTGTACGCTGTGTATTTTTAAGAAATGTTTTATGATGAGTAATTAGGTAATACACGTTGCTCTCTGTAGTTATTCTAGTCGAGTTGTGATGGTGGCTGCAATGGTAAACTATGATTTATACCTGAAATATGCACATTTTTCTAACAAAACATATGCTATACAATAAATATGTTATCAGACTGTCATCTGATGAAGTTTTTTCTTGGTTAGTGGCTATTTATATCTTTATTTGGTCGAATTGGTGATAGCTACTGATGGAGTGAAAAAATGGTGGAGTAAGAAAAACGGTGTCTTTTGCTAACATGGTTAGCTAATAGATTTACATATTGTGTCTTCCCTGTAAAACATTTTAAAAATCAGAAATGGTGGCTGGATTCACAAGAAGTGTATCTTTCATCTGGTGTCTTGGACTTGTGATTTAATGATATTTAGATGCTAGTATTTACTTGTGACGCTATGCTAGGCTATGCTAGTAGCTTTTCTACTGATGGGGGTGCTCCCGGATCCGGGTTTGGGAGGTGTTAGAGGTTAACAGAAAGATCCATTCAACCTTTACTTAACAGAAAGATCCACTCGACCAAAACCAGGCTAGTGAGCAGATGTTGATGAAACTGATTTCCTAAAACCATCCACGTCGACTATACCATTTATCTTTAGTCTGTCCAATAAAGAAGTCTTCGTACAGAAGTAAATTTAAAGAAGTGTTATGTGCAGGAGCGTGGCACAGTGGTAGTGCTGCAGTCTACCAAGCACATATTGTCCATGAGCTACATCTATCATTTCCACCCCAGACACTTGGAAACTTTCTCTGTGCCCCATTATTTACATTCCAAAACGTCTGAATAAAAAAATTAATTAAGGAGGGCGAGTCCTACGGCACTTCCTTCCAAAAATAGAACTTACTGTAGCTGCTGCTCCTTACAAGGTACTCTGAGTTGTTTAGAGAACAGTTTAGTCTGTATCATGAAACAAATAGTGGATCTAAGTTTCTCTAAACTGCCAGATCCAAGTTTGATGTAGAGTGTGATTTTTTCAGAGAGTTATTGACGTGTCTCTGAGCGATTAAATTATGATGGACGCATACGGACTATGTTTTAATTGTGAAGTGACTTTAAAATGAACAGTCCGCCCGAGGTTAAACTGTCAGAGGACAAACAGAAAACCACAATCAAGAAGAAGACATTTGGTTCTGCTCACCTTAGAGCTCACCTTAGAGCTCCCAATTTAAAGGACCAATGATGTTTTGCTTACGTTTTACTCTACCCACACAGTCACACATACTACACTGAAACTGCAACACGCACACACACACACGTGCACATTGACGCCAAACACACCCTCACACATTTTTACACTCTTCACATACGCTGCTGCTACTCTGTTTATTATCTATCCTGATTGCCTAGTTACTTTTACCCATACCTACATGTACATATTACCTCAATTACCTCATACCCCTCCCTGCACATTGACTCGGTACCGGTACTCCTTGTATATGGCCTCATTATTGTTATTTCATTGTGTTACTATTTCCTTTTTTATTTTGCAAATGTGTCTAACTCTGCATTGTTTGGAAAGGGCTCATAAGTAATCATTTCAAGGTATAGTCTATAGCTGTTGTATTCAGTGCATGTGACAAATAAAATTAGATTTTATACATGCTATGTGCACATGTTCATTGTTTTTATGCAAGGTCAAAGATACACGTCTGTCCTCTTATAAAGACACATTATCAAGCAAAAGAACTCAATAATATAATATTTTCAAAAACGATTTCATGAGAACAGTTCAATCACAGGCATTCAGGTGTGAGAGAGAGACGTGTGGAAAGACCATCACAATAAGATCAAATTTCATATGTGCCTGACAATAACCTTTGAAATGGGCCAGTTTTTAAAATGTTAATCTTTAAGAAGATGTGAAACTCGAAACTCAAATCTCAGAACCTCAAAGCGGTTTTCGCCGCCACTCTAGTGTGAAATAAGACTGTGTATTACCTTCAGTGAGAAAATCATCTCCAGAATCTTGCTACATGCAAACAACAGTCTGTTCCCCTTAACAATAGGCTGTCTGTGAAAAGGCAGCCATGGAGATGGAGCCATGGAATGCGTCCCAAATGCCAACGTATTCCCTATATAGGGCACTGATTTCGACCAGGGCCAATCTGTGGTCAAAAGTAGTACACTATTATAGGGAATAGGGTGCCATGTAGGACGCAGATATGGAGATTAATCCTTGGCAGTGAGAGGCGGGATGCGAGCAGAGAGAAGAGAAGCAGGCTGAGGCGGGGATGTGTTTGTGTGAAGGTGTCGCTTCAGCACATCCTGTATGTTTCAGTAATGACCTCCAGTTTCTGACGATCCCAGCGTTTTAATCAATTTCAGACATGGCTTCTTCTCATCTCAGATACTCACCCTTGTGCTTTTGGGTTTTTTGCATATTTATTTCTATGCAGAGGAGCAGAATTCCTCAAAGTCATCTGTGCATCGCTTTTCAATTAGTCACTCGTTTCTCCATGACACCAGGCACTGGTCCTTCAGGGTGGAAGGGCCCTGTCTATTTCTTTGTGTGTGTGTGTGTGTGTGTGTGTGTGTGTGTGTGTGTGTGTGTGTGTGTGTGTGTGTGTGTGTGTGTGTGTGTGTGTGTGTCTGTGTGTGTCTGTGTGTGTCTGTGTGTGTCTGTGTAGTATGTGTGAGTGTGTGGTTAGAGTCCAGTAAGTGTACATCGAGCCTGTGCAAGAGAGTCAGTGCAAAAAATAAGAATAAATAAGAATAAAATAAGGGGGTTAGTGCAAATAGTCCAGGTAGCCATTTGATTAACTGATTAGCATTCTTATGGCTTGGGGGTAGAAGTTGTTAAGGAGAATTTTGGTCCCAGACTAGACACTCCGGTACCGCTTGCGTAAGGTAGCAGAGAGAACAGTCTATGACGGGTGGCTGTAGTCTTGACAATTTTTAGGGCCTTTCTCTGCCACTGCCTGGTATAGAGGTCCTTGATGGCAGGAAGCTCGGCCTCATTGATATACTGAGCTGTACAATCTGTAGCATCTTGCAGTCAGATGCCGAGCAGTTGGCATACCAAGCGGTGATACAACCGGACTAGATGCTCTCGATTGTGCAGCTGTATAACTTTTCAGCCTCCTGAGGAGGAATAGGCATTGTCGTGCCATCTTCACAACTGTGTTAGTGTGTTTGGACCATGATAGGTCCTTAGCGATGTGGTCACCAAGGAACTTGAAGCTCTCGACCCGCTCCACTACAGCCTCATCGATGTGAATGGAAGGGTGCTCGGCTCTCCTTTTCCTATAATCCACGATCAGTTCCTTTGTCTTGCTCACGTTGAGGGAGAGGTTGTTGTCCTTGCACCACACTGCCAGGTCTCTGACCTCATCCCTAGAGGCTGTCTTATCAGGGTCTGTGATCAGGCCTACCACCGTCGTTTTGTCGGGAAACGACTGGTAATGGAGTCGTGTGTGGCCACACAGTCGTGGGTGAACAGGGAGTACAGGAGGGGACTAAGCACGCAGACCTGAGGGGCCTCCGTGTTGAGGGTCAGCATGGCGTATGTGTTGTTGCCTATCCTCACCACCTGGTGGAGGCCCGTCAGGAAGTCCATGATCCAGTTGCAGAGGGAGATTTTCAGTCCCAGGATCCTTAGCTTAGTGATGAGCTTGGAGGGCCCTGGGTTGTTGAATGCTGAGCATTCTCACGTAGGTGTTCCTTTTGTCCAGTTGGGAAAGGGCAGTGTGGAGTGCAATAGAGATTGCATGATCTGTGGATCTGTTGGGGTGGTATCCAAATTGGTTAGGATTAAGGTTAGGGTTAGGAGTTAGGTTAAAGGGCTAAGGTTAGGGGAAGGGTTAGGTAACATGCTAAGTAATTGCCGCTAAAAAGCCACTAAAAAGTAGTAAGTAGTTGCAAAGTTGCTAAAATGGTCCATGATGAGATTCGAACACGCAACCTTTGGGTAGCTAGACATTTGCATCCTACATCTACCCATCCACCCGCCCAGCCACCCTACTTTAGTTTTTGCCTTAGGTAACCTTCTGACTCATGTAGCCACACCAAATGCAACATATCATACTAATTTGAATGTCCCGGATCTACATTTACTATGTTACGTCTAGTCTATGAGACCAGGCTGCAATGTCATTCAATTTTTTGGTGTTTTGTAACAGATGTCTCTTTCCATTCATCAAATTGCACTGTATGTAGTATTGTGGAATTATTTTGGAGTGGACGAACATGTGCAGGTAGCCTACTTTTTGAAGTGATTTGTTTGACAATAAGATAAAAGCATCATTACTGGTTGTGTTCATGTCAAATTAAATGGTAATAAAAATATATATATGTTAAATGGCATGTCTTTACCACAAGGCCCATAATTTATTTTTACATAGGAGGTCCTGTCCTTTTTTTAACCCCCTGAATGGTCATGCTATAATATAATTTGTACTCTGGTCCCACCTCTATGTAATGGTACAGTTACGGTGGGGGGGGCAATGTAATGATGCGGCTTCCTATGGTGCAGTGCTCTGGTCACCTTTGATGTGGGCAGGGCTTTGAGGGAGAGTGAGAGAGGGTGTGTGTGTCTGTGTGTCTGAGCATTAACACGTGAGCAGTAAGCAAACAGCAAACACTTGTCCCCGAGTGGGTCCCCATAGCGATTGAGCGTAAGCTGGGAAATGAGTGTAGGAGGCATGGCCTCGTGTCCTTGCAAGCACACTCTGGATATCCTGGGGCCCATACCAAGCCTCCTATAATAAGACTCCCAAATAAGACTGTCCTTTTTCAATGGCAATGACCTCTGTCTATTGCTTGATGAAAGTAACTCAATAATAATATTAATAACTTTATTTGTATAGCCTTTATACAGTGCATGCACATATAGATGCAGATAGATTATATAACTATAATAGATATAGATAGATGATAGAACTATAAACAGAACTATGACATTTTACATGGTCTCTATGTTTTGTATTGTATACAGTGGCCCTGTCCGAATTCCCATACTTGCATTCTAAATAGTAGTTGTTTCAGGTATGCAAAAATAGAACGTTTTATAGTATGTGAAATTTCACACATTTTGTATGCTTTAAATGCCAGGATGTCATACTCATTTTGACTCTTCATCTAGTAGAATTCGCTGCACACTATTGAGGAAGATAATCTTGTGTTTGACAACAGCTGATAATCAGATATGGTGACACACTGTACCAAAATGCTATACCAAAATGAACGAATGTCGGGAATCAATGCAATTGTGCATTAGATGACGTATTCTCAGTATGGATTAGTCAATAATTTAGTCCTATAACTTTTCTTTCAAAATATAACCCAGTTAGCACATTTGGTTCCTTGGAAGTTGTGGAAACGTACAATTTTGGTTTCCCGTTGGTTCAGGGAACAAAGTAAAACCGAAGGTTTCTTAAATGTTCTGAGAACGGAAGTGAAAATTTTGCCTGTTAAGAGAGAGTTTCGAAATGTACGCAATAGTTACCTGGAGGAAAATGGAGGATGGTCATGCTTTTTCAATTTCAGTCAGGGGGAGGGTTTAGTATTTTTTTTAAATTTAGTCCAGTGGAGGGTCATGTCATTTGTAATCAATTAAAGGAAATATTGCTAAGGGTTTGAGAATTAGTTGCTCATTATAGTATCTCATGTATGCCGATGATGTCCCTCATCCCTGATTCTCTGCTGGGTGCGTAATATCAAGTCTGCCTAGTGTGGTCTCAATAAAATGATCCATAGCCTATACCAGCCTTTCTTAAACCCTGGGCGTGGAGGAATGGTTGCTGGTCTGCAGCATATTTGTCTTGAATATGATTGTTATTGTTTTGTGGTTTGCGGCATATTTGACTCAAATAAATCCTTGCTGTAGGCCTACTTGCGCAATAAACAAATTGTGTTGCCATGACTAAGTATACCTACACCAACACACACGTCTAGCTCTGCTGCGCAGCCTACACGAACTTAGCGAGTGAACCAGTCAGATGCCAGCTGAGCGCAAGGGTCTAAAAAGTTTACTTGCCTTGGCTGTCTGTGAGTGACCAGAGAACCTGTTTAAAGGAACAGGGAAAGGATCTGAACCTGATAGTGCGGCTTGTCACGGTAAGTAAAATAAAATACAAATATTTAATAATTATAGAATACATCATAGAGGTTGTCAATCCTATTAATATATATTATTTTCTGAAACATGGGTTCAAAAACACATCAATTTTATCTAGCTAGCTATCTAGCTAGCTAACGTCAACCTAGCCAGTGCAGTGCACAGTAATGTTAGCTAAATTGGTTGTTGGCACTATCATTCTTTGCCATGAGGTTTGAGGACAATTATTTTACCCAGTTGGCTGCTCGAGGTGGTTAACTAGCTATCTAACTTAGCTGAGGAGTGAGACAAAATGAAAGTTTCAGATTTTAATTAGCACTAGCTAGCTGGCAAAGTTGTTTGCTAACTAGTAACTAAGTTCATGAATTAGTAAAGTGGCTGTGGTTTGTGTGTGTGCAGTCATATGCATGTTGCCGAGAAAGCCTGTCAACGTTCTGTTTTTGTCTCGGCTAAATAAGAATTTAGCCTCTTTATTTCTTAACATTCAGTCCATTCTACATGTATCACGACAGGAGATTGTCAACAGCCCACCTGCAAGGAATTCCTTGACCTCCGTCCCGCTCTGCATTTGGAGTCACAGGTAGGATATTTATTTTTCGACATCTGCAGATATCATAGAATGGCCTAACATGAGTGTACAATATAGAAACAAATAACTGATACTAATAACATGTATTATTGTCCCCTTTGTCAATTTTGGTTGTAGGTCTATGCAGAGTCCCACAGAGTGCCTATGCAGAGTGTCTACCCTTACCACCTGGGGGCGGCCCGTCAGGAAGTCCAGGATCCAGTTGCAGAGGGAGGTGTTTAGTCCCAGGGTCCTTAGCTTAGTGATGAGCTTCGTGGGCACTATGGTGTTGAACGCTGAGCTGTAGTCAATGAACAGCATTCTCACATAGGTGTTCCTTTTGTCCAGGTGGGAAACGGCAGTGTGGAGTGCGATTGAGATTGCGTGATCTGTGGATCTGTTGGGGCGGTATGCGAATTGGAGTGGGTCTAGGGTAGCCGGGAGGATGCTGTTGATGTGAGCCATGACCCGACTTTTTAACCACTTCATAGCTACAGACGTGAGTGCTACGGGGCGGTAATCATTTAGGAAGGTTACCTTTGCTTCCTTGGGCACAGGGACTATGGTGGTCTGCTTGAAACATGTAGGTATTATAGACTCAGTCAGGGATATTTTGAAAATGTCAATGAAGACGCTTGTCAGTTGGTCCGCGCATGCTTTGAGTACACATCCTGGTAATCCATCTGGCCCTGCGGCTTTGTGAATGTTGACCTGTTTAAAGGTCTTGCTCTCATCGGCTACCAAGATTGTTATCACACAGTCATCCAGAACAGCTTGTGCTCTCATGCATGCTTCAGTGTTGCTTGCCTCGAAGCAAGCATAAAAGGCATTTAGCTCATCTGGTAGGTTCGAGTCACTGGGCAGCTCGCGTCTGGGTTTCCCTTTGTAGTCCGTGATAGTATTCAAGCCCTGCCACATCCAACGAGTGTCAGAGCCAGTGTAGTAGGATTCAATCTTAATCCTGTATTGACACTTTGCTTGTTTGATGGTTTGTCTGAGGGCACAGTGGGATTTCTTAGAAGCATCCGGATTAGTGTCCCACTCCTTGAAAGCGGAAAATCTAGCCTTTAGCTTGATGCAGATGTTGCCTGTAATCCATGGCTTCTGGTTGGGATATGTACATACAGTCACTGTGGGGACAACGTCGTCGATGCACTTATTGACAAAGCTGATGACTGAGGTGGTATAATCCTCAATGCCATTGGATGAATACCGAAACATATTCCAGTCTGTGCTAACAAAACTGTCCTGTAGCGTAGCATCCGCATCATCTGACCACTTCTGTATTGAGCGAGTCACTGGTACTTCCTGCTTTAGTTTTGCTAGCACAGACGGGCCCCTCAAGGGTGCGTGCTTAGTCCCCTCCTGTACTCCCTGTTCATCCACGACTGAGTGGCCAAGCGTGACTCCAACACCATCATAAAGTTTGCTGACAACACAACAGTGGTAGGCCGGATCACCGCCAATGATAAAACAGCTTATAGGGAGGAGGTCATGATTTGGCATGGGTCCCCAGATCGTCAAAAAGTGATACAGCTGCGCCATCGAGAGCATCCTGGCCGGAATCATCACCGCCTGGTATGGCAACTGCTCGGCATCTGACCATAAGTCGCTACAGAGAGTAGTGCATATGGCCCAGTACATTACTGGGGCCAAGCTTCCTGGCATCCAGGACCTATATACTAGGTGGTGTCAGAGGAAGCCCCAAATTATTGTCAAAGACTTATGGTGTAAAATTACAAGATTACATTTTAATACTGTTTATGCATCAAATAAGGTTTCTCAGTACTTTTTCATCTGTGTCTGTGGGACTGAGTTGGGCTTCTGGGGCTTGGCACTAGCAATTGATTTATGGTGGCTTGGTGATAGAACCTACAGCCTGCAGTCCATTGAATGATTAGTGTCTGAAATGCTGGCCTGTCTGCCAGGGCCAGGTGAACCCTCCCTCCATTTTTTCTCTCACATACAGATGTGTGTTAAGGAGTACGAAACTGAGAAGCTAACCTTGTATAAACAAGCAGATAGAGAGATATAAAGCTGGGGCAATGTAAATCTTGCTGTCTGTTGCTTGATTGCACAATGGACATTTGTATAATTCTACACATCTGCTGTTTGTCATGAACATTCAGGAGGATCTACTTTGCTATAAATAGCTGTAACCCAAATCTGCTCATTGGGCTCTCAACGATTTCCAATGAGTGGTCGTTGACCAGCTCCATTATTGCAATTCTTAATCGATAATAAAGATTGATTGTTTGAAGAAATAACAAAGTCTCTCTCACTTGGTTAGAATTTCCACCATAATATTTGGCGACGAGGATGCATTGATAATCTTCATTTTACTGATTGTTCCCAGGGAAATCCAGGTAAACCGTGCATGGGAGTTGCATTAGATGCAGCCGGGGAATCGATACTCCACTAGACGGAGCGGATCAGATCCCCGCCTGGCTGGGAGCGTCAGTGGAATGGATACGTCATTTTGAACAGAGGCAGATAAATAGGGTGAGACTGTCATTTCTTGGAAACAATTATTATTATTGTTTTCCGAGTTCCGAGGGGACTGTCATCTAACGTTAGCATCCAGACCTGTGTGGACCGGATGAAAAACTAGAATCTGTGTGAACTAGTTAAGATCATTTAACATGAACATCCAAAGCTGTGTGGACCGGATGTATAACTAGACCATTTTAGGGCTAGTTAAGGCCTAAAAGAGAAAGTCCTGCGTGGACTAGAGAAAGCGTTATAGAAATAAGAGATACTGAGTCCTGAAGGTACTGTCGTTTTAAGGTTATGAGATCCTGATGGTATCGTCATAATAAATTGGAAGTCGTGATTGTACTGTCCTGAAGTAAGAATTGATTTGGAATCCTACATGGTTTTGCCGTGAAACATTGCAATACCATGGGTTAGTATTGTAAGATGTAAATGTATGAGTTGTGTTATCCCAGGAACTAACACTGAGATAGAAATGAGAAAATATTCATGCAGGTTATAAAAAATATTGTAGAAAACAACTAAATGATTAAGTGTGAGAAGTGGTCTGTGGTCACCACCTGCAGAACCAGTCCTTTATTGGGGGGTGTCTTGCTAATTGCCTATAATTTCCACTTTTTGTCTATTCCATTTGTACAACAGCATGTGAAATTTATTGTCAATCAGTGTTGCTTCCTAAGTGGACAGTTTGATTTCACAGAAGTGTGATTGACTTGGAGTTACATTGTGTTGTTTAAGTGTTCCCTTTATTTTTTTGAGCAGTGTATAACGTTATCTTGGGGTTCCGTCCATCACTGCCCATCATAGAATATCACAGGGTGTTATTGAGCGGTTTGAGTTCCGCGGGGAGTATGTTAGCAGAGCTGCTTTGTAGCAGCGGAGAGTCGTGTAAAACGCACATGGAGTGGTTCATGTGAGTACCTAAGATTTATAACAATATATATGGATTCTGTGAAGATATGGGTGGAAAAAATGAAATTGTATGTGTGTATAATCGATTACTGGATTTGATAACGTAACAACGGAAATAATAATAATATGCAACTTCAAAACTTCTGTAAGGGGTGTACAAAGTATTCTGAAATGTTCAGCGTGGTCCCTTTATGGATCATTTCATGAAGTAAGGGTTAAACATTATATGACTGTCTGCAGGGTCCGGGAAATAGTCTTAGAAAATGGTTGGCGTATGTCCACTTTTGGTAAAAGTATGGGAAATTGACTTACCTCTAACCAGTAAAACTATAAATGCTTATGGGATTTTCTCTTTCTGGGTAATACTGCCCATAAGGGCTGAAAATGTGTTTTTTCCCGCAGTAAGAGAGGAGTAGGCCATTCTACCTACAGTGGTTCCTCCTATAAAAGTTGTGTCATACTGCGGCACACCTTGCGTGCTACCGCAGCATTCTGTGGCACGTCATTTAACCTGTTTGGGCTGCAGGGGGAGTATTGAGTAGCCAGATAAAAGGTGCCCATTTCAAACGGCCTCGTACTCAATTCTTGCTCGTACAATATGCATATTATTATTACTATTGGATAGAAAACACTATCTAGTTTCTAAAACCGTTTGAATTATTTCTCTGAGTGAAACAGAACTCATTCTGCAGCACATTTCCTGACCAGGAAGTGGAAAGTCTGAAATCGATGCTCTGTTCTACTTCCTGCCTATACATGGGCATGATACGTAAGAGTCTACGTGCACTTCATACACCTTCCCCTGGATGTCAAGAGGCGGTGAGAGAAGAAATTTCGTGTTTATCTTGGTCTGAGGTGGAATAAAAGCTCTTTGTATGACGTGACCGTCCATTTTCTGTTTTCTGGAGCGCGCGAAAGGGGACATGGATTTGCCTTCTGTTTAGCTGTCGTTATGGACGACTAATATCTCCGGCTATGATTTTATTTGATACATGTGACCATATCATCGTAAAGTATGTTTTTTCAATATAGTTTCATCAGATTATTGAAAATTTTTCGGGAGTTTTGCCGTGTTCCGTTCTCTTCCGTTTGTTGACTTGGAGAGCTTTGTGCCACTTGGCAAGTGCGCGTGCTAAATCGAGAGGGAAAATTAACGTTCTAAATCCAAACAACGACTGTTCTTGACAAAGGACACCTTCTACAACATTCTGATGGAAGATCACCAAAAGTAAGAAACATTTTATGATGCTAATTCATATATCTGTCGTGCATGTGAATTAGTCGTGGGCGCCCAACTTTGGGGTACTCAGCTATACCGAAGCTGGATGTCGTAATGAAGTTATTTTTTAGAATTCTAACACTGCGATTTCATTAAGAACTAATGGATCTATCATTTCCTATACAACATGTATTTTTTACTTATGTTTATGAATAGCTATTTGGTCAGAATATGTGTGTCAGAAAACGTGTCAGAAAAATATCGTTGCTGTTTAGACGTTGTGGAAAAAGTAGCTAAGTTAGCACAATGTGTAACCACTGATTTCAGCTCTAAATATGCACATTTTCGAACAAAACATAAGTGTTTGTATAACCTGATGTTATAGGACTGTCATCTGATGAAGAAAATCAAGGTTAGTCAAAAATTATATATATTTTGCTTGTTTGTTACGATCGCTAACTTTTGCTACTGGGAAATTGCTTGTGTTTTTGGCTATTGTGGTAAGCTAATATAACGCTCTATTGTGTTTTCGCTGTAAAACACTTGATAAATTGGAAATATTGTCTGGAATCACAAGATGCCTGTCTTTCAATTGCTGTACACTATGTATTTTTCAGAAATGTTTTATGATGAGTATTTAGTTATTTGACGTTGGTGTCTGTAATTATTCTGTCTGCTTTCGGTGCAATTTCTGATTGTAGCTGCAATGTAAACTATGATTTATACCTGAAATATGCACATTTTTCTAACAAAACATATGCTATACAATAAATATGTTATCAGACTGTCATCTGATGAAGTTGTTTCTTGGTTAGTGGCTATTTATATCTTTATTTGGACGAATTTGTGATAGCTACTGATGGAGTAAAAAACTGGTGGAGTAAAAAAAGTGGTGTCTTTTGCTAACGTGGTTAGCTAATAGATTTACATATTGTGTCTTCCCTGTAAAACATTTAAAAAATCGGACATGTTGGCTGGATTCACAAGATGTGTACCTTTCATATGCTGTATTGGACTTGTTAATTCTCAGCCATTTTTTCTGTTACTGCAAGTTATTGCTGGTTTGACCACCAGAGGGCATCTTTGAGAGTCTTCCATATTGTATTGTAAATAAGAATTAGTTCTTAACTGATTCCATATGTGTTATTTCATAGCTGTGATGTCTTCACAATTATTCTACAATATAGAAAATAGTACAAATATAGAAACATCCTGGAATGAGTAGGTGTGTCCAAACTATTGACTGGTACTTGCTTAATTAATTTGATTAATATTATGGTGTTTCTATTCCAGGAAAAACTAAAAACCCTCTGGGTTTCGGTTAGGATGGAACGGAAAATATGGTGCTGTACAACGTGACGGTCGGCAGTACAGTACTGGGCTATTTAGCTAAAGAATCCCTGTGTCGTGCAGACAGGAGACCGGGGTTCAATCCCACGATGGGGGGGAAGGAGTAGGCTGTCCTTGTAAATAAGAATTTGTTCTTAGTTATGATATGTGTTATTTCATAGTTATGATGTCTTCACTATTATTATACAATGTATTAAATAGTAAAAATATAGAAACATCCTGGAAGAGAGTAGGTGATAAATATTATGGTGTTTCTATTAACTTCTTATGGCTGCAGCCCGACGTCGGTACACTTATGACAACAGCCAGCTCAAGTGCAGGGCGCGAAATTCAAAATATATATTTTTAAAATATTTAACTTTCACACATTAACAAGTCCAATACAGCATATGAAAGGTACACATCTTGTGAATCCAGCCAACATGTCCGATTTTTAAAATGTTTTACAGCGAAAACACCACGTATATTTATGTTAGCTCACCACCAAATACAAAAGAGGACAGACATTTTTCACAGCACAGGTAGCATGCACAAAGCCAATCTAACTAACCAAGAACCAACCAAACTAACCTAGAAACAACTTCATCAGATGACAGTCTTATAACATGTTATACAATAAATCTATGTTTTGTTCGAAAAATGTGCATATTTCAGGTATAAATCATAGTTTACATTGCAGCTACCATCAGAAATTGCACCGAAAGCAGACAGAAAAATTACAGACACCAACGCCAAATACTAAATACTAAAATACTAAATACTCATCATAAAACATTTCTGAAAAATACATAGTGTACAGCAAATGAAAGACAGGCATCTTGTGATTCCAGACAATATTTCCGATTTATCAAGTGTTTTACAGCGAAAACACAATATAGCGTTATATTAGCTTAGCACAATAGCCAGAAAGACAAGCCATTTCCCAGTAGCAAAAGTAAGCGATCGTAACAAACAAGCAAAAGATATATAATTTTTGACTAACCTTGATTTTCTTCCTCAGATGACAGTCCTATAACATCAGGTTATACATACACTTATGTTTTGTTCGAAAATGTGCATATTTAGAGCTGAAATCAATGGTTACACCGTGTGCTAACTTAGCTACTTTTTCCCACTACGTCCGGATTTTTCCTGACACTTTTTCTGACACACATATTCTGACCAAATAGCTATTCATAAACATAACTAAAAAATACATGTTGTATAGGAAATGATAGATCCATTAGTTCTTAATGAAATCGCAGTGTTAGAATTCTAAAAAATAACTTAATTACGATATGCAGCTTCGGTATAGCTAGAGTACCCAAACGTTGGCCGCCCACGACTAGTACAACATGTTCGACAGATATATGAAATAGCATCATAAAATGTTTCTTACTTTTGCTGATCTTTCATCAGAATGTTGGACAAGGTGTCCTTTGTCCAGAACAGTCGTTGTTTGGAATTAGAACGGACACTTTCCCTCTTCATTTAGCACGCGCGATTGCCAAGTGGCACGGATCTCTCCATGTCAACAAACGGAAGAGAACGGAACACGGCAAAACTCCCGAAAAAATTTCAATAATCTGATTAAACTATATTGAAAAAACATACTTTACGATGATATGGTCACATGTATCAAATAAAATCAAAGCCGGAGATTTTAGTCGTCCATAACGGCAGCTAAACAGAAGGCAAATCCATGTCTCTCTTCGCGCCTGCCTGAAAACAGGAAATGGAGGATACGTCATTCCATGAGCTGTAATTCGAGTCCAGATCAAGTTACACAGTCCATTTCTTCTCTCACTCCTTGTCGACATCTAGTGGAAGACGTATGAAGTGCATCTAAACTAATAAATAACAAGGGATTTAATAGGCAGCCCCTGGAACAGAGCCTCAATTTCAGACTTTCCACTTCCTGTCAGGAAGTTTGCTGCAGAATGAGTTCTGTTTCACTCACAGATATAATTCAAACGGTTTTAGAAACTAGAGAGTGTTTTCTATCCAATAGTAATACTAATATGCATATTGTACGAGCAAGAATTGAGTACGAGGCCGTTTGAAATGGGCACCTTTTATCTGGCTACTCAATACTGCCCCTGCAGCCCAAACAGGTTAAATGAAAAACGCAAAACCCTCTGGGTAAATTCAGAGAGCAACTTCTCCCAACCATCCAGGAACAGTTTGGTGACAAACAATGTCTTTCCCAGCATGATGGAGCACCTTGTCATAAGGCAAAAGTGATAACTAAGTGGCTTGGGGAACAAAACATCAATATTTTGGTGTCCATGGCCAGGAAACTCCCCAGACCTTAATCCCATTGACAACTTGAGGTCAATCCTCAAGAGGCGGGTGGACAAACAAAACCCCACAAATTCTGACAAACTCCAAGCATTGATTATGCAAGAATGGGCTGCCATCAGTCAGGATGTGGCCCAGAAGTTAATTGACAGCATGCCAGGGTGGATTGCAGAGGTCTTGGAAAAGAAGGGTCAACACCTCAAATATTGACACTTTGCATCAACTTCATGTACTTGTCAATAAAAGCTTTTGACACTTATGAAATGCTTGTAATTATACTTCAGCATTCCATAGAAACATCTGTCAAAAATATCTAAAGACACTGAAGCAGCAAACTTTGTGGAAATTAATATTTGTGTCATTCTCAAAACTTTTGGCTACGACTGTATATACACAGTTGAAGTCGGAAGTTTACATACACTTAGGTTGGAGTCATTAAAACTCAAAAGAGTCTTTGCAGCGTGTAGATGGTGCAGGTATCATTGCCAGAATGATCTAGCTTCGTTGCATTGTACAGTAAAAATGCTCTGTTCCTGCACCGGTCTCTCGTCCACAGTGATATAAATCATAATATATTATATATATATATTGACTTAAATGTTCTCTTGTTGACCATAAATGTCCTATTAAGTAAGGTGCCTTATTAAGGAAAAATAATAAACAAACAAAACACATAGACACTGAGTGTATAAACATCAAGGACACCTTCCTATTGAGTTACACCCCTTTTGCCCTGAGAACAATTCGGCGCATGTGACAAATACAATTTGATTAGATTTGAATTCGTCGGGGTATGGACTCCACAAGGTGTCAAAAGCGTTCCACAGGGACACTGGCCCATGTTGTGTCAAGTTGGCTGGATGTCCTTTCGGTGGTGGACCATTCTTGATACACACGGACAACTGTTGATGTCACGTTTGCTCCCTCTCTGTTCTCTAGGTCATCAGGCTGCTTGTCATGGCGCACACCTGTCACCATTGTAGATACATACATACCGTAGAATGATAAATCATGCAATTATAATTCTCAAGCTAGCCAAAAGCATTTAGCTACAAACAGCTGTTCCTGTCATTTTCAGTTGAATTAATCTAACTTTCTTTCATGTTAACTCATGAGGCCATGTCCTATTTGTTTCATAGTTGATATATAATCATATTTCATGACAGTGTAACGGTTAGCTTTGTTAACAGAAGGATGAAAGAACACTATGTCTGTCAGGGAATGCTATTCTGATATGTCAGATTAAGAGTTAAGACCAGAAAGTCAGCGCCATTAAGGCAAGGATGCCACATACGGGCTTTAGAATGGTCAAAGGACGTCTCAGAGCAATGGGCCATCGTGTACAATGGCAAAGTGTAACGGCTTTCTTCTGTGGACGAAGGAGAGGACCAAAGCGCAGCGTGGTTAGTGTTCATCATGTTTAATAAAGTCAATAAATGTGAACACTACAAAATGCAAAACAACAAATGTGAAATAACCGAAACAGTTCTTTCTGGTGCAGACACACGAAGACAGAAGACGACCACCCACAAAACCCAACACAAAACAGGCTACCTAAATATGGTTCCCAATCAGAGACAATGACTAACACCTGCCTCTGATTGAGAACCATATCAGGCCAAACAGAAACGGGAAAACTAGACACACAACATAGAATGCCCACTCAGCTCACGTCCTGACCAACACTAAAACAAAAAAACAAAGAAAACACAAAAGAACTATGGTCAGAACGTGACAGTACCCCCCCCCAAGGTGCGGACTCCGGCCGCAAAACCTGCACCTATAGGGGAGGGTCTGGGTGGGCATCTGTCCGCGGTGGCGGCTCTGGCGCAGGACGTGGACCCCACTCCACCATAGTCTTTGTCCACTTTAGTGTCCTCCTAGAAACGGCGACCCTCGCCGCCGACCTAGGATTGGCAACCCTACTAAATGGCCCCACTGGACTGAGGGGCAGCTCCGGACTGAGGGGCAGCTCCGGACTGAGGGGCAGCTCCGGACTGAGGGGCAGCTCCGGACTGAGGGGCAACTCCGGACTGAGGGGCAACTCCGGACTGAGGGGCAACTCCGGACTGAAGGGCAGTTCCGGACTGAGGGGCAGCTCCGGACTGGTGGGCGGCTCTGGCGGCTCCTGACTGGAGGGCGGCTCTGGCGGCTCCTGACTGGCGGACGGCTCTAGCGGCTCCTGACTGGCGGACGGCTCTAGCGGCTCCTGACTGACGAACGGCTCTAGCGGCTCAGGGCAGACGGGCGGCTCTAGCGGCTCAGGGCAGACGGGCGGCTCAGATGGCGCTGGACAGACGGGCGGCTCAGATGGCGCTGGGCAGACGGGCGGCTCAGATGGCGCTGGGCAGACGGGCGACTCAGAAGGCGCTGGGCAGACGGGCGGCTCAGAAGGCGCTGGGCAGACGGGCGGCTCAGAAGGCGCTGGGCAGACGGACGGCTCAGAAGGCGCTGGGCAGACGGATGGCTCAGATGGCGCTGGGCAGACGGGCAGCACAGGCGGCGCTGGGCAGACTGGCGGCGCAGGCGGCGCTGGGCAGACGGGCAGCTCATGCGGCGCTGGGCAGACGGCATACTCTGGCCTGCTGAGGCGCACAGTAGGCCTGGTGTGTGGTGCCGGAACTGGTGGTACCGGACTGGGGACACGCACCTCTGGGCGAGTGCGGGGAGGAGGAACAGGGCGTACAGGGCTCTGGAGGCGCACAGGAGGCTTGGTGCGTGGTGTTGACACTGGTGGTACTGGGCTGGTGCGAGGGGCTGCCACCGGAGGGCTGGTACGTGGAGGTGGCACCGGATAGACCGGACCGTGAAGGCGCTGTGGCGAAATCCTGCACTTAAGTGCGCTGCCACTTTAAGAGCGCATGAGCAGTAGGAAGGAGGAGATAAAAGAGCTCGTTAAGCTCTATTGGGGAGGAGCTATTGATTGGCGTGACAGTTTTGGTTGTGTGTGTTATGCTGCAGAGTTTGTTTGTTTATCTTCAGCGTATGTGGGTGTACAGTGTTTGGAACAATCCTCGGTGTGATCGCTCGACGACGTGGTTGTTCTCATGTGGGACCGCGACGGTTATGGATCAAAGGGATTAGTAGCAACATTGTTGCGAAGCGTTCAACTACAACCCAACACTCCATTCGGACAGTCAGACTGTACACCTGCAACCTCAAGACCACAGCTAAGACCTCTCTTGTTCCCTTTCTCTCTTTCTCTTCCCGCTATGGTCCAGTGCTTTACACTGCAACCGACTCTATTTTCATAAATGCATTGAAGTTTCATTGGAGCTGGACTAGTGTGTATATGAACACCACACATTCATACCCTCTGCACTCCTTCCCTGGAAGAGAATACAAATTCTTGCAATCCTCTGTGTGATGACTGGTTTCATTCGTTATTGTATGAAGTTGCTGTTTATTTGCTCTGCCATTATTGTTATATGAGGTATGCTTGGTGGGGTTACCAAGAATTGTGGAAGGACTGTGATGTGATGTGGGATCTATAGGGTGTGTATTCTTTTTTCTATCCGCTGGCTATCTGGTCAACAGGCTACACTCTAGGCAGTCTCTTCTGTTGATGTGTGTGGGTCTGGTAGTGGTACTCTCGCTGTTCTACTATTTTCCTTTCGGCAGGATTAATACCTGCCTGGCGCCCGAACAAAATCTTCTTTACCTTTCTCTAATTAATACCGCTACAGCGCACTGGAGCTCTTGAGCACCGAGCCTGCCCAACCTTACCTGGTTGAATGCTCCCCATAGCCCGGTCAGTGCAGCGAAGTGGAATAGCCCGCACTGGGCTGTGCTGGCGAACCGGGGACACCATGCGTAAGGCTGGTGCCATGTACGCCGGCCCGAGGAGAGAACGATATCATAATAAAGTCAATAAACGTGAACACTACAAAATGCAAAACAACAAATGTGAAAAAAACGAAACAGTTCTGTCTCGTGCAGACACACGAAGACAGAAGACAACCACCCACAAAACCCAACACAAAACAGGCTACCTAAATATGGTTCCCAATCAGAGACAATGACTAACACCTGCCTCTGATTGAGAACCATATCAGGCCAAACATAGAAACGGGAAAACTAGACACACAACATAGAATGCCCACTCAGCTCACGTCCTGACCAACACTATAACAAAGAAAACACAAAAGAACTATGGTCAGAACGTGACACAAAGAGTCTTTGCAGCGTGTAGATGTCGCAGGTATCATTGACAGAATGATCCAGCTTCATTGCATTGTATGGCAAAAATGCTCTCTTCCTGCACCGATCTCTCGTCCACATTGGTACCAAGATGTATATTGTCTCCATCAAATCTAAGAAGTTATTTTAACTTTTTTATTCATACTTATTCCTAGACAAATGTTCAATGATGTATGAAATTGGAGTTGTTCTTCATCAACTGGTAATACATAAATAATGAAGCAGGTTAATAGGTTAAACATTTCACTTTTAATTCCAATGCTTTTTTTCAAGATACAACAGGTAAGTATATTATTTTGTATACATATTGCATATTTCCCATCACCTAATGAACAACCACAATACCAGTCTGGTGTTGAGCTTTCTATGCTGTATTGACTTATCCTGAAAATGACATCTGCTGCTTTAGATTGAACGGTCATCTCTCAGTTATTGTTTTCATATCTACCAAAAATATGCACATTTCTTTACTTTCAGAGTGTGAGCTGATCAAGGGGTCAAAAATGTAGATATCGCCAGATGTTCTCTGTCCGAGGAACACGCCGTGGAAGCTTTTTTGCTGGCAAAAGTGTCCATAACCAGAGGTAATTAAACTGTTCTGTGTTATTTTTCTCTCTTCCTCTCTGCCTGTCTTGTTGTACATGGAACCTGTCTCACATGCACAGTTTGTAGGAGGAAGGATACCTTGACCTGTCAAATTCTATCCACCTCTTGTGTGTGGGATATGTGTTCCTACCTCGTCTGCGGGCAGATCTGCAGCATTTCACAGAGAGTTGGAATAATTACTCTTTAAGTACAGAGGCGAACCTGACACCTCACCAGCTGTGGCATATCGGAATGCTCCAAACACCTGTGCACATTTTTGTTTTTGCCTTAACACTACACAGCTGATTCAAATGATCAAGTCATCATCAAGCTTCGAGTGGTATTTATGTCTAATAATGACATTATCTTCTATTGTCTGTCCTCGTGTGTCTGTTTTTCAGCATAAAGTACTCTTTGGCCACTTAGTGTGGACACCAGGTGAGACCACACACACACAATAACAGTCTCTCTCCTGTACTTCATCCCTCTCCCCCTTCTCCCTAAATCCTCTAGGTTATATCAGCTGTGTCGGTGAACCCCTCCCGCATCTGAACTGGCTGACACAGAGGGCACAGCATGTTCAGAGGTGAGAGGTCAGGTCAACAGGAAGTATTATTAAAGAAATGCTTTACATTGAAATACAGATAGAGATGTAGTAGTCCCAGAGTTAATGATCTACGGTCAGTTTTGCATTTCACCTCTTGATGATTATGATGACTGACTATGTTAGAATAAAAAAAACAAAGCTTAATCATGCTCTCTCTCTATCCATCTGTCTCTCGTCTAAAGGTCTGTTCTTGTCACGCCCTGACCTTAGAGATCCTTTTTGTCTCTATTTGGTTTGGTCAGGGTGTGATTTGGGGTGGGTATTCTATGTTCTATTATTTGTATTTCTATGTTTTGGCCGAGTAGGGTTCTCAATCAGGGACAGCTGTCTATCGTTGTCTCTGATCGAGAACCATACTTAGGTAGCCCTTTTTCCCACCTGTCTTTGTGGGAAGTTGACTTTGTTTGGGGCACATAGCCGTAAGCTTCACGGTTTGTTTTGTAGTGTTTATTGTTTTGTTCGGCGTCTTTTCTAATAAAAATAACATGTACGCTAACCACGCTGCACTTTGGTCAAGTTCTTTCAACGGCCGTTACAGAACTTCCCACCATCAACGGACCAAGCACCGTGGTAGGGAGGAGCAGCTATCTGGAGAAATGGACATGGGAGGAGATACTGGACCCTAAGGGACCCTGGAGGCAGGCTGGGGAGTCTCGCCGTCAACGGGAGGAACTGGAAGCAGCGAAAGCAGAGCGGCAGCGTTACGAGGGAACACGGCTAGCAAGAAAGCCCGAGAGGCACACGGGGAGTTTGGCTGAGTCAAGTTGGAGATCTGAGCCAACTCCCCGTGCTTACCGTGGCGAGCGTCGTACTGGTCAGGCACCGTGTTATGCGGTGGAGCGCACAGTGTCTCCAGTACGCGTTCTTAGCCGGGTGCGCTACATTCCAGCTCCCCACATCTGCCGGGCTAGGGTGAGCATCCAGCCAGGACGGGTTGTGCCAGCCCTGCTCTCCAGACCTCCAGTGACACCTCAGTGTCTCTGGTACGTCTGCACAGCCCAGTGCGTCCTGTGCCAGCGCCCCGCATTTGCAGGGTGAAGATAACCACCCAGCCAGGACAGGTTGTGCAGGCTCTAAGCTAGAGACCTCCAGTGCGCCTCCACGGCCCAGTGTATCCGGTGCCTCTGCCAAGGACAAGGCCTCCTGTATGTCTCTCCAGCCTGGTGAGTCCTGTGCCTGCACTCAGAACTAATCCTCCTGTATGTCTCCCCAGCCTGGTGAGCCCTTTGGCAGCTCCACGAACCAGACTGCCCATACGTCTCCTCACTCCAGTGATGATCCATGGCACGAAGCCTCCAGTGATGATCCATGGCACGAAGCCTCCAGTGATGATCCATGGCAAGAAGCCTCCAGTGATGATCCATGGCAAGAAGCCTCCAGTGATGATCCATGGCACAAAGCCTCCAGTGATGATCCATGGCACGAAGCTTCCAGTGATGATCCATGGCACGAAGCCTCCAGTGATGATCAATGGCAAGAAGCCTCCAGTGATGATCCATGGCAAGAAGCCTCCAGTGATGATCCATGGCACGAAGCCTCCAGTGATGAATCATGGCAAGAAACCTCCTGTGATGATCCATGGCACGAAGCCTCCAGTGATGATCCAAGGTAAGAAGCCTCCAGTGATGATCCATATCACGAAGCCTCCAGTGAAGATCCATGGCAAGAAGCCTCCAGTGATGATCCATGGCAAGAAGCCTCCAGTGATGATCCATGGCACGAAGCCTCCAGTGAGGAGTCATGGCACGAAGCCTCCAGCGACGGTCTCCAGTCCGGAGCATCCAGCGACGGTCCCCAGTCCGGAGCCTCCAGCAACATTCTCCAGTCCGGAGCCTCCAGCGACGTTCTCCAGTCCGGAGCCTCAGCAACGTTCTCCAGTCCGGAGCCTCCAGCGACGTTCTCCAGTCCGGAGCCTCCAGCGACGGTCTCCAGTCCGGAGCCTCCAGCGACGGTCTCCAGTCCGGAGCCCCACAGCGACGGTCTCCAGTCCGGGGCCCGCAACGAGGGTGCCCAGTCCGGGGCCCGCAACGAGGGTGCCCAGTCCGGGGCCCACTACAAGGGTGCCCAGTTCGGGGCCCGCAACGAGGGTGCCCAGTTCGGGGCCCGCAACGAGGGTCCCCAGTCCTGGGTCGGCGACGAGGGTCCCCGCACCAGAGGTGCCACCAAAGTGGGGTGAGCCAGTGGTGGAGCGGGGTCTGCGTCCCGCACCTGAGCCGCCACCGCGGATAAATGTCCACCCAGACCCTCCCCTATAGGTTCAGGTTTTGCGGCCGGAGCCCGCACCTTTGGGGGGGGTACTGTCACGCCCTGACCTTAGAGATCCTTTTTATGTCTCTATTTGGTTTGGTCAGGGTGTGATTTGGGGTGGGTATTCTATGTTCTATTATTTGTATTTCTATGTTTTGGCCGGGTAGGGTTCTCAATCAGGAACAGCTGTCTATCGTTGTCTCGGATTGAGAACCATACTTAGGTAGCCCTTTTTCCCAACTGTCTTTGTGGGAAGTTGACTTTGTTTGGGGCACATAGCCTTAAACTTCACGGTTAGTTTTGTAGTGTTTATTGTTTTGTTCCACCTTCGCGGATTGCTAACAAAAACTGCGCCCGCCCCTCTCCTTCTCAGTGGCTGACATGAGTAAAACATTTAAACATTTAAACTTGTTAATCCTTGCAAGGCTGCTGGCTCAGACAGCATTCCTAGCTGTGTCCTCAGAGCGTGCGCAGACCAGCTGGCTGGTGTGTTTACAGACATTTAATCACTCACTATCCCAGTCTGTTGTCCACACATGCTTCAAGATGGCTACCATTGTTCCTGTACCCAAGATGGCAAAGATAACTGAACTAAATGATTACCGGCCCGTAGCACTCACTTCTGTCATCATGAAGTGCTTTGAGAGGCTAGTCAAGGATCATATCACCGCCACCTTACCGGCTACCCTAGACCCACTTCCGTTTGCATACTGCCCCAACAGGTCCACAGATGACGCAATCGCCATCACACTGCACAATCCCATCGGGACGAAAAGAATACCTATGTAAGAATGCTGTTAAATGACTACAGCTCAGCATTCAACACCATAGTACCCTACAAGCTCATCATCAAGCTGGAGGCCCTGGGTCTCAACCCCTCCCTGTGCAACTGGGTCCTGGACTTTGATAGGCCGCCCCCAGGTGGTGAAGGTAGGAAACAACATCTCCACTTCGCTAACTCTCAACACTGGGGCCCCACAAGGGTGTGTGCCATGCACGCCTCCAACCCAATCATCAAGTTTGCAGACGAAACAACAGTAGTGGCCTTGATCCCCAACAACGACGAGACAGCCTACAGGGAGGAGGTGAGGGCACTCGGAGTGTGGTGTAAGGAAAACAACCTCTCACTCAACGTCAACAAAACAAAGGAGATGATCGTGGACTTCAGGAAACAATAGAGGGAGCATCCCCCTATCCACATCGAAGGGACAGTAGTGGAGAAGGGGGAAAGTTTTAAGTTCCTGGGCGTACACATCACAGACAAGCTGAAATGGTCCACCCACACAGACAGTGTGGTGAAGAAGGCGCAACAGCGACTCTTCAACCTCAGGAGGCTTAAGAAATTTGGCCTGTCACCAAAAACCTTGACAAAATTTTACAGATGCACAATCGAGAGCATCCTGTCGGGCTGGTACGGCAACTGCACCGCCCGCAACCGCAAGGCTTCCAGATTGTGGTGCGGTCTGTACAACGCATCACCGGGGTCAAACTACCTGCCCTCCAAGACACCTACAGCACCCGATGTCAACGGAAGGCCAACAAGATCAAAGGACAGAAACCACCCAAGCCACTGCCTGTTTACCCTGCTACCATCCAAGAGGCGAGGTCAGTACAGGTGCATCAAAGCTGGGACCGAGAGACTGAAAAATAGTTTCTATCTCAAGGCCATCAGACTGTTAAACAGCCATGACTAACACATTGAAGCTGCTGCCTACATACAATCTTGAATCATTGGCCACTTTAATACATGCATCACTAGTCACTTTAATAATGCCACTTTAATAATGTTTACATATCTTACAATACTCATCTCATATGTATACAGTATACTGTATTTTATACCATCTATTGCATGTTGCCTATGCCGCTCGGTCCTTGCTCATCCATATATTTATATGTATATATTCTTATTCCATTCTTTTACTTAGATTTGTGTGTATTAGGTAGTGTTGTGGAATTGTTAGATTACTTGTTAGATATTGCTGTACTGTCGGAACTAGAAACACAAGCATTTCGCTACACTCGCAATAACATCTGCTAACCGTGTGTATGTGACCAATATGATTTGATTTGAATGGAGAGGGGGAACCCTCTGATCCTGAGAGTGAATCTGATCCTAATCTATTTGACCTATATCCATTACCAAATTACATTTTAATGATAATACTCAGGAACTATAGCAGGTTTGTGCTAATGGCACATAGAGTCTACAGGTGTTGCCCTTACAAATAGTGGGATCATGATGTTTGTCCTTGGTCATGTTCATTAGGCACCAAACGGAATGCATTTTACTTAAACCGGGATTCACTACCTGGATTTGTCCAACAATATATGCTAATTTTAGTTTCTACAGATGGTGCTATGGGGATGGAAATAGTCATTTCCACCATGCTGACCAATGGGAGTATGCTCAGTGTCAACACAATGATTGTGTTTCCTACTGATGGAAAATGTACTCCGATTTAGATTGATGAGAATTTCTTAATGATTATTTATGTTAAGGTTGAAAACTCAATGAACCAACGGATGGTCATTTGCAATGGTAATATACTAGTACAATTATGTTTTTATAAGCTTAAGTTATCACGTTTCAGGTATGACCCAGATGCAGACAGTGTCGAAGAAACAAAAGTGTATTTCTAATACAGGGGCAGGCAAACGACAGGTCAAAGGCAGGCAGGGGTCAGAAATCCAGAGAAGGTGCAAAGGGTCCAGAACGGCAGGCAGGCTTAGGGTCAGGGCAGGCAGAAGGGTCATAACCTGGAAGGACTAGGAAACAGGAGCAAGAAACAGACAGGAGCAGGGTAACAAATGCTGGTAGGTTTCACGAACAAAACGAGCTGGCAACAGACAAACAGAGAACACAGGTATAAATACACAAGGGATAATGGGGAAGATGGGTGACACCTGGAGGGGGGTGGAGACAAGCACAAAAACAAGTGAAAAAGATCAGGCTGTGACAAAGTTAGAAGTTGTTTGACGCCTCCTGTGTTTTTCTACATTTGTATTCATGTCTTTTTCAAACTTGTAATTTTCTTTGAAGTTTGAGACACAAGTCTCAAAATGGGGGATTATGGTGTGTTTATGCATCTGTCATGACTCTCCTATGAGGATCCAAAGATCAGGTTAGAATGGAACAATGTCGACAGAACCTTCTTACCTGCAGAGGGGAGGAGGGATTGGTGTGGGGGTTTTATGACACCTCACGCCACTCGTAAATTTTATGCAGCAGGTGACTCCTTTTGGTCTCTAGTATTGGTGATTGAAATTGCTTTGTTACAGAAGATTTTGCCGCCAAAAAAATCTAACATTCAAAAGTGAACACTGGGACAATATTTTCAACATCCAAATTGTGGAGAATGATGAGAGAAGGAATATGGGAAATTAATGTCTGTCATTAAAAATGGTATAAACATGTCATAAGAAAAATATTGAAGAGCCTTCACACTGTATATGTCAGGTTTACATCCTTTATGTTGTGTAGGAAATATCAAGGATGAAGAGAATAATTTAGTTAAAATAGGAATGGGATTTTAGTTTTCTAACGAGATAATAGTTTTTGATGATGATTTGCCCCGTAACTATTCACGCCCGAGGGAGCTCAGAGAGTGTGTCAGTATGACGGAAACGCTCATTTTGACCCAAGTGTATAAAAAATTGAGTTAAGAATTAGCATACCAGACAGGGAGGATGACAAAGTAGCCTCCCTAACAATCGATGTTACGGCTGAGTAACTGTTCTAAGTACTGTATCTAAGAAAGTGAATTTAAGTAGGATCATCCAGTTACTCTTTCGAATCATTGTCGACTACACTGCTCTCATCACCCCACTGGGGATCATCAACACGGCTGATTAGTGGTCTTCAGAAGACCACTCTTCCAGAACAAGTGCAAAGTTCTTCTTCAAACTACAGGACAAGGCCTTGAAGCCAAGGACATCAAAGAAGAAGGACATTGTGACCTCTTGTGGACAATCCGAGCCTTACACTTAAGAGCTTGGGAGAAGGCCCATCAGAACCCTCTTCACGGTGGCCTGGGTCCAACAGAGATACTTGACGAAGGAAGACATTCAACACATAAATACATTCATTAATTCTTACCCAAATGGTCGGCAGTTCGGGGCAAAGTGTTATGATTACTGTGAGAGAAGGTTCCACATGTATCCAAGTGTTGTGTCTCTCTTTCTCTCTCTCTTTATCTCTTTAAAGCAATCTATAACAACGCTACACTGAACAAAAATATAAACACAACGTGTAAAGTGTTGGTTTCATGAGCTGAAATAAATGATCCCAGAAATCTTCCATATGCACAAAAAGCATATTTCTCTGAAATGTTGCGATCAAATTTGTTTACATCCCTGTTGGTGAACGTTTCTCCTTTACCAAGATAATCCATCCACTTGACAGGTGTTGCATATCAAGAAGCTGATTAAACAGCATGATCATTACTCAGGTGCATCTTGTGCTGGGGACAATAAAAAGCCACTCTAAAATGTGCAGTTTTGTCACACAACACAATGCCACAGATGTCTCAAGGTTTGAGGGAGCATGCAATTGGAATGCTGACTGCAGGAATGTCCATCAAAGCTGTTGCCAAAGAATGTAATGTTCATTTCTCTACAATAAGTCGCCACCGATTTATAGAATTTGGCAATACGTGTTTGTGCTTGGCGTAGAAAATATTCTATATTAAGATTATCAGAGTGAGAGATACAATGCTTATAATTGCTTTCAATGTGTGCTCAGTCAAAGTATAGGACCCTTATACCTGGCGT
Source organism: Salvelinus namaycush (assembly GCF_016432855.1). Lineage (NCBI taxonomy): Eukaryota > Metazoa > Chordata > Actinopteri > Salmoniformes > Salmonidae > Salvelinus > Salvelinus namaycush. Next base: position 29,520,421 of record NC_052321.1, read on the forward strand.
TGCGATTTTTTTTCCAAATTTAATCGATCAAGAATCATTTTTGTAGTCTTGCATTTTCATTTCAATACCAGGTGTAGGCAATTTCTTTGTCAGCATCCAAACAAGGAAAGTGGGCATTACCCCCTCCTTTGTTTTTACACTGCTGCTACTTGCTGTTTATTATTTATGCATAGTCACTTTACATATTACCTCGACTAACCTGTACCCCCGCACATTGACTCGGTACCGGTACTCCCTGTATATAGCCTCATTATTGTTATGTCATTTTCTTGTGTTATTTTTATTTATTTTTTAATTAACTTTAGTTTATTTAGTAAATATTTTCTTAACTATTTATTGAACTGCATTGTTGGTTAAAGGCTTGTAAGTAAGCATTTCACGGTAAGGTCTGCACCTGTTGTATTCGGAAAATGTGACGAATAAAATTTTATTTGATATCCAGTCTAGCATCCAGTATAAATGTTTTAATTTACCCATACGTTTGCCGCTCAATGTTACAGCATATCAGTTTAACAATCATGTGAAACTGCAAATAACTAATTTTAGAAAAAGGGCTTATTTTGAGCACAATTCAAACATGAATTGGATATGCAATCTCTTTTCCGCTCACGTTATGGATGTGTCATTGCAACCGTAAAGGTCCTCAATGATGCCACCTTGATTCTAAGCAATATTGTGATGATATTTTTATTGGCTTGGCCAAAGCTTTTGATACGGTAGACCATTCCATTGTTGTGAGCCGGCTAAGGAGTATTGGTGTCTCCGAGGGGTCTTTGGCCTGGTTTGCTAACTACCTCCCTCAAAGAGTGCAGTGCATAAAGTCAGAAAATCTGCTGTCTCAGCCAATGCCTGTCACCAAGGGAGTTCCCCAAGGCTCAATCCTAGGCCTCACGCTCTTCTCAATTTACATCAACAACATAGCTCAGGCAGTAGGAAGCTCAATCATCCATTTATATGCAGATGACACAGTCTTATACTCAGCTGGCCCCTCCCCGGATTTTGTGTTAAATGCTCTACAACAAAGCTTTCTTAGTGTCCAACAAGCTTTCTCTGCCCTTAACCTTGTTCTGAACACCTCCAAAAACAGAGGTCATGTGGCTTGGTAAGAAGAATGCCCCTCTTCCCACAGGTGTTATTACTACCTCTGAGGGTTTAGAGCTTGAGGTAGTCTCCTCATACAAGTACTTGGGAGTATGGCTAGACAGTGCACTGTCCTTCTCTCAGCACATATCAAAGCTGCAGGCTAAAGATAAATCTAGACTTGGTTTCTTCTATCGTAATTGCTCCTCTTTCACACCAGATGCCAAACTAACCTTGATTCAGATGGCCATCATACCCATGATAGATTACGGAGACATAAATTATAGATCGGCTCTCGAGCACCCTTACCTAGATGTTCTTTACCATTCAGCCATCAGATTTGCCACCAATGCTCCATATAGGACACATCACTGCACTCCATACTCTTCTGTAAACTGGTCATCTCTGTATACCAGTCGCACGACCCACTGGTTGATGCTTATTTATACAACCCTCTTAGGCCTCACTCCTCCCTATCTGAGATATCTACTGCAGCCCTTATTCTCCACATACAACACCCATTCTACCAGTCACATTCTGTTAAAGGTCCCCAAAACACACACATCCTTGGGTCGCTTCTCTTTTCAGTTTGCTGCAGCTAGCGACTGGAACAAGCTACAACAAACACTCAAACTGGACAGTTCTCTTCATTCAAAGACTCAATCATGGACACCCTTACTGACATTTGTGGCTGCTTTGTATGATGTGTTGTTGTCTCTACCTTCTTGACCTTTGTGCTGTTGACTTTGCTCAATAATGTTTGTACCGTGTTTTTGTGCTGCTACCATGTTGTGATGCTACCATGTTGTTGCCATGTTGTGTTGCTTCCATGCTGTGTTGTCATGTTTTGCTGTTATGTTGTTGTCTTAGGTCTCTCTTTATGTAGTGTTGTGTCTCTCTTGTTGTGACGTGTGTTTTGTCCTATATTTATATTGTTTTTTTGGGGGGGTGGGGGGGGTGGGGGGGTTAAATCCCAGGCCCCTGTCCCTGCAGGAGGCCTTTTGCATTTTGGTAAGCCGTCATTGGAAATAAGAATTTGTTCTAAACTGATTTGCCTAGTTAAATAAAGGTTAAATAAATAAATAAAAATGAGCCATGCACATCTGGCAACATCACAATGTAGGTTTTATGGAATCCACACTTCTAGACTGAGAAGAAGTATTGTTAAACTGGGTATTTGTTATTTGTTCATGGGAAAGGAGGACGGTTAAAAACAACCATAACATCTCTTCTTTTAAGGTCTTACGTTTCTTTGTGGAGAAAAATCCAACCAAAACTTCCCTGTTCTTTGATGTGAACTTTGTTTGATCAGCATTACCCTTTTGCATGGACTCTGGGGACTGCTCTTAAGAAGAAGAAGAAGTGCAGAACTGACCTCACTCCTCTGTTCACTGCTTATATTACTTTCCAGCTAGCACATAACGTTCTGAGAACCATACTGTATGTTTCGTAGAGCTTGGTGAGAAGGTTGTTGTTCTATGGTTATTTGGCATACAACCTTCCCACAACTTTCTCGGAATGGTGCAGGATAGTTGCTTGGCTTTGGAACATTCTCATCACAATTAGGGAACTTGACCTCAAAAAATAAATCTTCTTGGTATTTCATTAATTTAACAGAATGTTTTTTAAAAGTTCAAACATGGTTACATTTAATTTTGGTAATGTTCTAGGAACGTTCTTCAACTGGTTTGACATTGGGAATGTTCTCAAATAGTTCAGAGAACGTTAAGAAACAACATTCTTCTGTGGGATTTTCAGTACTTCAGCATAATGTTTCCTACAGTTTTCCTCATGGTTCTATTTAAAGTCATGTTCTCAAATTGTTCTGAGAACATAAAGAAAACTTTCCATAAAAACTCCCAAAAACTTTAGTAACGTTCAGAGAACGTTCTAAGAATGTTATTAAAAAGAATATTCTATCCATCCTCAGCATCAACAAAACTCTCTCTTTCCTCTATCTTAATAAATGTGTGTTGAGGTGTGTTGGCCTCACCCACTAATTGGCCAAGCCTGATCAAGAAAATAAGCTTTTAGTGGGCATGGAACATTTCTGGGATCTTTTAATTCAGCTCATGAAACATGGGAGCTTTACATTTTGCGTTTATGTTTTTGTTCAGTATATTTATTTTTGTTAAAAAATCATTGCATTGTTGACAACACACTATATTAAGCAACAAATGACTATTTTATACATTGTAGAATAATAGTGAAGACATTAAAACTATGAAATAACACATGGAATCATTTAAACCAAAAAAGTGTTAAACAAATCAAAATATATTTTATATGTGAGATTCTTCAAAGTAGCCACCCTTTGCCTTGACAGCTTTGCACACTCTTGGCATTCTCTCAACAAGCTTCATGAGGTAGTCACCTGGAATGCAGTTCAATGAACAGGTGTGCCTTGTTAAAAGTTAATTTGTGTAATTTCTTTCTTAATGTGTTTGAGCCAATCAAGTTGTGTTGTGACAAGGTAGGGGTGGTATACAGAATATGGTATTTTACCAAATAGAGCTAAGTCCATATTATGGCAAGAACAGCTCAAATAAGCAAAGCAAGTCCATGATTACCTTTAGACATGAAGGTCAGTCAATGCGTAAAATTTCAAGAACTGTGCAGTCGCAAAAACCATCAAGCACTATGATGAAACTGGCACACATGAGGACCGCCACAGGAAAGGAACACCCAGAGATACCTCTACTGCAGAGAATAAGTTCATTAGAGTTAATTGCTCCTCAGAAATTGCAGCCAAAAAAATACTTCACAGAGTTCAAGTAACAGACACATCTCAACATCAACTGTTCAGAGGAGACTGCGTGAATCAGGCCTTCATGGTCGAATTGCTGCAAAGAAACCACTATTAAAGAACACCAATAAGAAGAAGAGACTTGCTTGGTCCAAGAAACACGAGCAATGGACATTAGACCTTTGGAAATCTGTCCTTTGGTCTGATGAGATTTTTGGTTCCAACTTCTGTGTTTTTATGAGATGCAGAGTAGGTGAACAGATGATCTCTGCATGTGTGGTTCCCACCGTGAAGCATGGAGGAGGAGGTGTGATGGTTCTTTGCTGGTGACACTGTTGGTGATTCATTTAGAATTCAAGGCACACTTAACCAGCATGGCTACCACAGCATTCTGCAGTGACACGCCATCCCATCTGGTTTGCACTTAGTGGGACTATCATTTGTTTTTCAACAGGACAATGACCCAAAACACACCTCCAGGCTGTGTAAAGGTTATTTGACCAAGAAGGAGAGTGATAGAGTGCTGCATCAGATGACCTGGCCTCCACAATCATCCAACCTCAACCCAATTGAGATGGTTTGGGATGAGTTGGACCGCGGAGTGAAAGAAAAGCAGCCAACAAGTTCTCAGCATATGTGGAAACTCCTTCAAGACTGTTGGAAAAGTATTCCTCATGAAGATGGTTGAGAGAATGTAAAGAGTGTGCAAAGTTGTCATCAAGCCGCAGGGTGGCTATTTGAAGAATCTAAATATATTTTGATATGTTTAACACTTTTTTGGTTACTACATGATTCCATATGTGTTATTTCCTAGTTTTGATGTCTTCACTATTACTCTACAATGTAGAAAATAGTAAAAATAAAGAAAAACCCTTGAATGAGTAGGTGTGTCCAAACTTTTGACTGGTACTGTATATTTTTTTATTTGCCATCAATCCTAATCTAACAATGCTTACCTACCTATAGAAGCCATTGAATGCCCGTAATATTGTTGAGATTAGTAAAAATCCAGTGCAAATTGCCATTCTAATATGGCATTGCTGGCATGACCCTCTTTTTACTTCTCAACCGCCTGGTAGAGCTCTGTTATTCCCCCCAAATAAATTATTTGAAGTTTAGTTATATGAATTTAAGGTGCCATACTGTTCTAAACATGTTTTTGAAGAAAAGACCGTTAAAGGTAGACTCAGCAATATGACGTAGATGCAGAAAGTAAATAGCATAATGGGTTAATTTCTGCAACAGCTAAAAGCGTTGAGGCGTGAGGCTCATCTTCTGCTGGGTGCCACCCTGTAACAGCATGAAACAAACTCATGTACATGCGCAGATACTGTGTGAGTCTTGTATCTCGCTCATCTCAATATTTGCGATGCTGCTTGTGACATTTAATGTTGGCCTTGTTGAGACTTGATAGCGTGTGTTATTAATCTATTTCATGTTGCACTATATGCGCCGTTCCACAAGTAAATTTGCCAATTCAAGATAAGGTGGAGTAGTGGTTGACATTGTACACGCCATTCCACAGACCTTTAAACCTAATATTGCAGTGATAATTAATGGCTGGGGCCATTTTTGTTTGTTTTTGCTGTTCTAGAAATAGCTTCTTTTTTTTTAAATTGTGTAGAAATGCAGTAAATGAGCTTCAATTTCTCAAAAAGTTTTGGGAATTTTAAATGCGCTAGGTTTAGCTAAACTGACACCACTGAGTTCAAGTAATACCACTCCACCTCTGCTAGATTAACGATAACTTGGGCTGGGTTATAAGAAACACAGGGCTCCACTGCTCTTTATGAAGACAGATGGCTGAAGGGGCTGCCAGATTTGTTGTGTAAAATAACATAAAAACTATTTTTCCAGCATGATATGATGAATGGGGCTGAACCCCCCTGCCCTGACCTTTGACCTCTACATATGACCTTGATATGGGGCCGGGGTTCCAGTGGTGGGGGATAGGGAACCTCCATCACTAGTGGCTTTAGAGCCGCCGTCTCCACCTTTCCACGGCACTAACTGCTTGAAGTGATATAACCTTATATTTATACTAAAACCTTATAATGTACTGGTAAGTATACACAGTACATGCTGCTATTTCACATTATGCCAAGGCCATCTTCAATGATCGGAGTAAGACCAAACATTTTACTGTAATTATCTCAATATTTCCTGAATATTTTGAGTTATTATATTTCTACACTCACAGTAAATCTATCATCTATCTGTCTATATATTCCTGTTATTACACTATGAAAAAGAGTACAGAAAGACTGATGACAACGAGATCGAATTAGATGTTTTATGGTGTACAGAATACATGTATATAGTTCGTAAATATTTTACCTTTATGATCCAGTGCTGGGAGGCATTCCACCATTCACACTGACGTCTGTGGTAATAGAAGGAGGCACTTCTGCACTTCAATTCATGTTACAAAACAGAAGACAGCATCATGGAGTCCTAATAGTCCTAGACTGGAACCCAGCTAGACATGTATATTTAAACACTTGAAAGCCACCATTGATGAATTATAGAGTAAAACTAAAACTAAAATGTTGTTACTTTTCACATTTCACCACATAAAGTATAATATCTGTTCCTTTTCAATGTTCTCACATTTCTGCTAATCTGTATTCAAGGGATTCTGGAATTAGTCATTTGATGGCGTGTTGACTGATGTTTAGTACTGCGGTAATTATAGTTTATATGATTACTAATTGGCTACGTGAGAAGATAAATGTCAATAATTTATAAATCAAAAGAACAGTTTAACATTTAAAAATACACCCACATAAAGATCTAAACTTTCCCTTGCAGTGTGAAATTATCAATACTGCAGTAGTAAAACTTTTTGAGAGAATTGTATTCCTCACAAAAATATCCGCAATAACATTGCCTTCTGGAATATTTCATGAAGCTATTTGAACATCTGTTCATTTGATTGGTCACATCTGAGGAAAATTATACCTGATTGGTCGCATTTGGAGTGCAATGAGGGGTTATGCCTGCCTGATGTGTATATACATGCTAGTGGCCTTTTAAACATAATGTATAGGAGGAAGAAGGGAAGGAGGGAGGTAAGGAAGCAAAAGATGGAGAGATCTGTTCTTTGTGGAAGCAGCACCGGGAGAGAGACGAAGACACTCCCTGTTAGCTCATTCATTAAAATGTTTACTTCACTGTGGAATGATGCATTGTTTATAATAATGCCAGACTAACACATGGCGAACTACAATTACTCTGCATATGTTAAAGTCTTAATAATAATGAAGCTGAATAATATATGATGTTTCCGTGATGACTGATAAACGGATGTCTGTGCAAAGCTTAGAAAAACTACCAACGGGGCCTCCCGAGTGGCGCAGCGGTCTAAGGCACTGCATCGCAGTGCTAGAGAAGTCACTACAGATTCGGGTTTGATGTCGCTGCTGTGTCGCTGCCAGCCGCGACCGGTAGACCCATGAGGTGGCGTACAATTGGCCCAGCGTTGTTAGGGGAGGGTTTGACCGGCTGGAATGTCCTTGTTCCACCGCACTCTAGCGACTGCTTGTGGCGTACGGGCGCATGCATGCTGACACATTGGTGCAGCTGTCAAGCAGCCTGTCAAGAAGCAGTGCCGCTTGGCGGGGTCGTGTTTCGGAGGACGCATGGCTCTCGACCTTTGCCTCTCCCGAGTCCGTACGGGAGTTGCAGCGATGGGACAAGACTGTAACTACCAATTGGATATCATGATGTTCGGGAGATTTTTTCAATTTTATTATATTTTTGACTTTTTTTAAGGCTGTAATGTAACTAAATGTGGGAAAAGTCAAGGGGGGTCTGAACACCTTCCAAAGGCACTGTAGATTCTTTCGGGAATTTGTACAATAGCTCGATCCAGAAAATAAATACCGGGCCAAAACTTTTTTAAGACCCCCAACAAATATGCCCATTCCACCCTATCGAATGCTTTTTCAGCATCTGTTGAGTGTTCTATTGGAGCGTTCAAGTTATGTATGATGGATTATATTGAAAAAATGGTGGAGATTGTCTGAAGACATCCTGTTCCATATAAACCCTGTTTGAGATGAGTGAATCAACTTTTGTATTACTGTTTCTATGCAAAAAGCCAATACCTTAGCAATTATTTTGTAATCCACATTCAAAAGTGATACTGGGCAGAAGGATCCGCATGACAATGGTTCCTTATCTTTCTTTTTAAGTAGACACAAACAGCTACATTGACAATAGTGTTGATCAGTTCTCAAGCGTCTTCGTGGGCATGTGTTCACAATACATAAAAAAACTAAACTAAACAATAAATCCATCATGTTTGTCTTTCACCTCCTCCCCTTTCCCCTTTGACGCTTCCCGCATGAATCTGTCCTGTACCGTTGCACAAGTGAGAGAGTGACGATATTGGTGCCTCCGTAGTGGTCATTCACTTTAATGTATGTACATGCGTGCTGCACACATAGCTTAGTTTTCGCGGAATATCATCTGCAGACAGCAAGAGTGAGCAGCTCTCAACTGGTTTTGGCATGGAGCAGCTCACAAAAGAATGACATCAGTAGCCAGTAGGGTAGGAAAGACATTTCAACTTATCTACCAGTAAATGATAACTAAGGCAACAATGGCTATACCAACCAGGTATTTAGTAGACTATTTGTGATGCTCAATTGTCATCAGGCGCCATTTGCATCAGGGGCGTAGACATGGATGGGCCTGGGTGGACAGAGGCCCACCCACTGGAGAACCAGGCCCTGACAGGCCCACACAATCAAATTGATGTGGTTTAAGGACTGTTGTGGACTTAAACCAATTTTTTTCTATAAAATAAAAAAGTATGATTTTGAGTGTGAAAACTCTTTCTTTTTTATTTATTGGAAAACAAGATTTTTCACACCGGGAGCCTCTCCTTCACTGGGCAGGCCATTTGGGAACTTTTTGAGTATACACACTTCTCCAGGCACAACAACATCTCTGTATACCTGTCGCAAGACCCACTGGTTGATGCTTATTTATAAAACCCTCTTAGGCCTCACTTCCCCCTATGAGATATCTATTGCAGCCTTCATCCTCCACATACAACACCCGTTCTGCCAGTCACATTCTGTTAAAGGTCCCCAAAGCACACACATCCTTGGGTCGCTCGTCTTTTCAGTTCACTGCAGCTAGCGACTGTAATGAGCTGCAACAAACACTCAAACTGGACAGTTTTATCTCAATCTCTTCATTCAAAGACACAATCATGGACACTCTTACTGACAGTTGTGGCTGCTTTGTGTGATGTATTGTTGTCTCTACCTTCTTGCCTTTTGTGCTGTTGTCTGTGACCAGTAATGTTTGTACCATGTTTTGTGCTGCTACCATGTTGTGCTGCTGCCATGTTGTGTTACTACCATGTTGTTGTCGTGTTGCTACCATGTTGTGTTGTCATGTGTTGCTGCCATGCTATGTTGTTGTCTTAGGTCTCTCTTTATGTAGTGTTGTGTTGTCTCTCTTGTCGTGATGTGTGTTCTGTCCTATATTTTTATTTACATGTATTTTTATTTTATTCCCAGCCCCCGCCTCCGCAGGAGGCATTTTGCCTTTTGGTAGACCGTCATTGTAAATAAGAGTTTGTTCTTAAAAAAGTGTCACTACTTTGCCCCTTGATAACCAGCGCACTTCTGTATGTTGAAAAAGCGTTACATGGTCACTGCCCATATCATTGCATAGTGCAGAAAATACACGAGTTCAGGGGCCTTGCTTTAACAAAGTTAACCATTTTCACTGTAGTATCCAAAACGTCTTTCAAGCCGTCAGGCATTCCTTTGGCAGCAAGAGCTTCTCGTGGATGCTGCAGTGTACCCAAGCAACTGCTTGCACTCGTGTTACCACTCCACAATGTTTCCCTGTCATGGCTTTTGCGCCATCAGTACAGATACCAACACATCTTGACCACTAAAGTCCATTTGATGTCACAAAACTGTCCAGTACTTTAAAAATATCCTCTCATGTTGTCCTGGTTTGCAGAGAGGATGTCTTAATTGACCCCCCCCATAAACGTAACGGACATATACCAGGAGCTGTGCCAGGCCCGCCACGTCTGTTGACTCATACAGCTGTAACGCATAGAATTCACTGGCTTGTATGCGAAGCAGAAATTGTTTCTGAACATCTCCTGCCATGTCAGTGATGCGTCATGAAACGTGTTGTTTGATGAAGATATTGTCTGTATAGTTTTTTGGGGCCTTTTCCCCCAGCATTGTCCCAGCCATATCCATGGCAGCAGTAAGAATTAAGTCCTCCACAATAGTATGGGGCTTGCCTGTCCTAGCCACTCGGTAGCTCACCATATAAGACGCTTCTAGCCCCTTCTTATTAATGGTATCTATTGCTTTTATAAATGTCTTACTACTCGAAAGTCATCTTAATTCTCACTCAAAAAACTCTGTGGCTTATTTTTACAATTGGCATGTTTTGTTTGTAAATGTCTGCACAAGAGTGAAGGTTTCATCGAGATGTGAGATGTATGTGCAAAAGTACTAACACCGTGGCTGAGTAAAGGCACTACTCCCAATATAAGTGAACAACAAATGTAGAATTACTGATGTGGATGTGCTCGTGGAAGCAGAACAACTTGTCGTCGACAGGTGCAGTACTGCTGGTAGTAGCAGTTGGTAGTAGCAGTGCTACCAGTAGAGCTGGTATGTCTCTCTATGGACGCGGACCTTACTTTAAAAAAAAAAATAATAATAATCAATTTTCGAGCAAACGGAATGAGCAGCAGCTACATACAAACTGTTAGTGGAATTCCCGCGAGAGAGTAACGGTTAATGTGATCGGATGCTAATTATTTGACTAGGCTACCTGTATTTGACATTGTGTTGTTATTTCTCTAAACACTAGATGGTTTAATTGTATTTTTGGCAGAGAAATGAGGCTACTCAGGCGAGAAAAAAAGGTCACCCAAATGTATAGCCCCATTGGAAAATATAAATGGACTGTTTGAAAATGTGAATAATTTTTGTATTTTCTTTTTTATAACAAAAAATATATATAAAAAAAATATGAATCACATTTTTATTTGGCGTACCAGAGTTTGGGTATACCTGATCTACACTGATTGAAGGGATCATAGCATCATAGCATTCACCTGGATTCACCTGGTCAGTCTGTCATGGAACGATGTTTAATACATTCAGTGTATAACACTATGACTTATGATTCCATTGGTAAATCCAATATATATTGCCCACCTAGGACTAAATAAAAATGTACTTATTTATTTGAAATTTGAGTCAGTATGCGAAGTCACCGACAGTAGAGGGGTCTGGGTCGCTGCGTGTTCAGCTCCCATACACATTCTCAACCACTGTGGAGTGACTGTCAGTACCACGGTATGTGTCCATGCTATGTGTAGTTAAATAGTATAATTAGTGTTTGAGGTAAATATAGTGATTTATATTAAGGAGTCCTGTCTAGGGCTGGCTCTACCGAGATAGACGAGACACTTCGATATACATTGACCATTTGTCCTGGCTTGTTTTTGATTAGTTATTTTTTTTAAGCCAGTGGAAAGGAATAGGTTATCCCTCTCAGGGTCAATTATAACGCCTGCTCCCGCTCTCCCTCTCTTCACTACGCACACCTGTCACCATCGTTACACGCACCTGCGCTTCATCACCAGTCACCATCGCGAACAGGCGCATCATTGGACTCACCTGAACCACATCATTATTTGATTGCCTCCCCTTTATCTGTCGGTTTCCTCTGTTAGTTCCCCGTGTCTGCATGGATGTCGTTACTTTGTTCCCTGTCCAGACGCTCGTCCTGTCCTATGTCCGTCATTTATTCTCCCTGGTTGTACCTGCTTCCTGTCTCCAGCGTCAAATCCTTAAAGTCAACAGCAAGAGAAAAACAACATAAACGCACTTGCCATCACTCTGTTAATTGAGAATAAAATGTATTTGTTTTAGGCATTATGTATCATTATAGTATATTAAAGAGAGACAATTGTTGAACTCCATATAATTCTCCAATGAAGTAAATGCAAACAGATGCAGGCCTATAACCACTGGAGTAGCCTACAATTCCGTTGTACTACATGCAACCACATTTTTCAATTAATATATTAATTTCTCTGTTAGCATGCCTTGATTGCGCATATAAAACATAACATATAAATAACATATAAAAAGGGAGAGGAAGCAACGGAAGTAAAAGTACTATGTAGTTGCAATTTCAGCGACTTAGGCTGCATGACATTTGATCTTTCAGTCTTTTTCCACATATGGGCCATTTAAATTCTTCCCACCCACTCAGGCCTTTGTTTCTTATCAGCTGGGGAGCATTCAGAAATAATTGTCCAGATCATAGCAATCATCATGTTGACTTATTCACTTGTCAGTTTGTTACTAAAATAAATAGATCATGGCTATAGTTTACCATTTAATGTGTTGTCATTTAGGCTGCGTAGCCCATAGTCATAGATCGCCTGTGTGGTGCTGTGATTGTCTTTTCAATAGGAGTTTGAGCAAAGGCAACACTTACCTTTCTCTTTTGTATCTTGGATGTGGTGGGATGTAATAGTCCATCATTCACCTCATTTCAGTAGCCTAAACAGTTCAATAATCGAATGCCCCATGGTCTGTTGAGAGGCTGTCATTTCTACCGTTCTCCTTGTCCAGGTTATCCAGGAATCGAGTACCTTATTTTGCTGATTTTCAGTGTGATGTCTCTTTCCTTCCATTTGACCCGTAGTTGTGCCAGGTACACCAGAAAGAACATGATTCGTTTTTCACATAGCTTTTTCTTTATGGAATCGAATTCCCTGCGTTTCATGTAGAGGTCTCTGCTCATGTCGGCATTGATGTAGATCTGATGGCACTCATACATCAAATTTCCGACTCCTGAGATTTTGGCTTGGATGGCCAGTCAGAGAACTTTATCTTTGTACCTATAGTAGGGAGCCCGTGTGAAGTTCTCCTGGCCCAGTAGATGTTATATTACCCTTTCCAGGAATTCTTCCATTCCGGTTGTTCCACAGCTTTCGGGAAATGTACGAAACAAAGATTTGCACGGCGACAGAAGTCCTCCATCCAGTTTCATCTTTCAGTAAGCCCAATAATGTATTTTTGTTCACCTACGTTTTTCTGGGGCTTTTGTCATGCCCTTTTCTCCATGGTTAACCCGGTTTTGGTCTCCTGCATGCGTTTGCCCAGTTCAGTCACATCAGTTTAGATTTTTCTTACATCGTTGGATATTTGATTCATCTGCTTAGACTGTTTCTCATTGCCAATGCATATTTATGTTTGTAGCTACTTCGTCCATGTTCGTGTTGTTTCGCTGTGTTCGTTTGTCTCTATTTCTCACATCTCTTATCTAGTATTTGCCATAACATGCAATTGCTAACATAACGTTTCCGTTATATCTTCACTTTAGAGTTGAGTTCTTTCCTAAACTCAGCAAAAAAAGAAACGTCCCTTTTTCAGGACCCTGTCTTTCAAAGATAATTCGTAAAAATTCAAATAACTTCACAGATCTTCATTGTAAAGGGTTTAAACACTGTTTCACATGCTTGTTCAATGAACCATAAACAATTAATGAACATGCACCTGTGGAACGGTCATTAAGACACTAACAGCTTACAGACGGTAGGCAATTAAGGTCACAGTTATGAAAACTTAGGACACTAAAGAGGCCTTATACTGACTCTGAAAAACACCAAAATAAAGATGCCCAGGGTCCCTGCTCATCTGCATGAACGTGCCTTAGGCAGGCTGCAAGGAGGCATGAGGACTGCAGATGTGGCCAGGGCAATAAATTGCAATGTCCGTACTATGAGACGCCTAAGACAGCGCTACAGGGAGACAGGATGGGCAATTGATCGTCCTCACAGTGGCAGACCACGTGTAACAACACCTGCACAGGATCGGTGCATCCGAACATCACACCTGTGGGACAGGTACAGGATGGCAACAACAACTTCTCGAGTTACACCAGGAATGCACAATCCCTCCATCAGTGCTCAGACTGTCTGTAATAGGCTGAGAGAGTCTGGACTGAGGGCTTGTAGGCCTGTTGTAAAGCAGGTCCTCACGAGACCTCACCGGCAACAACATCGTCTATGGGCACAAACCCACCGTCGCTGGACCAGACAGGACTGGCAAAAAGGGCTCTTCACTGACGAGTCGCGGTTTTGTCTCACCAGGGGTGATGGTCGGATTCGCGTTTATCGTCAAAGGAATGAGCGTTACACCGAGGCCTGTACTCTGGAGCGGGATCATTTTGGACGTGGAGGGTCCGTCATGGTCTGGGGTGGTGTGTCACATCATCATCAGACTGAGCTTGTTGTCATTGCAGGCAATCTCAACTCTGTGCGTTACAAGGGAGACATCCTCCTCCCTCATGTGGTACCCTTCCTGCAGGCTCATCCTGACATGACCCTCCAGCATGACAATGCCACCAGCCATACTCCTCGTTCTGTGCGTGATTTCCTGCAAGACAGGAATGCCAGTGTTCTGCCATGGCCAGTGAAGAGCCCGGATCTCAATCCCATTGAGCACGTCTGGGACCTGTTGGATTGGAGGTTGAGAGCTAGGGCCATTCCCCCCAGAAATGTCCGGGAACTTGCAGGTGCCTTGGTGGAAGAGTGAGGTAACATCTCACAGCAAGAACTGGCAAATCTGGTGCAGTCCATGAGGAGGAGATGCACTGCAGTACGTAATGCAGCTGGTGGCCACACCAGATACTGACTGTTACTTTTGATTTTGACCCCCCCCCTTTTGTTCAGGGACATATTATTCCATTTCTGTTAGTCACATGTCTGTGGAACTTGTTCAGTTTATGTCTCAGTTGTTGAATCTTGTTATGTTCATACAAATATTTACATATGTTATGTTTGCTGAAAATAAACGCATTTGACAGTGAGAGGACGTTTCTTTTTTTGCTGAGTTTATTTAAGAGGCATATTTTAGTAAAGTAAGGTCATGTCAAACAGATTACCGTCACCTAACTACATTAAGGTCGCCATACCGGAAATCAGTGAATTTACGTTGAACAAACCTAACACACCAGTATTATACTTGGCTGGCCTTGATATTTGTAATTGCTGATGAAGTCTTTGATAACATTTAGGGTTCTAACAGCCAATTAACTCCTGTAGGGAGTTATACCCTCCAATAGAACTGATTTCTGGCAACTGAAACAACCCCACTTCACTGGACTGCTTGGTGAGATTGAAACAACCCCGCTGGTCCAGCAAACGAGAGTAGTTTGTACACCTTCCTGGGTGCATTGAGGACAATTATTGGCTGCAGGACTGTTGTGTAGAGACTGAAACAACCCCACTGGTTCCCCTTACAGTGGCTTGCGAAAGTATTCACCCCCTTGGCATTTTTCCTATTTTGTTGCCTGACAACCTGGAATTAAAATAGATTTTTTGGGGGGGTTGTATCATTTGATTTACACAACATGCCTACCTCTTTGAAGAGGCACAATATTTTTTATTGTGAAACAAACAAGAAATAAGACCAAAAAACTGAACTTGAGCGTGCATAACTATTCACCCCCTCAAAGTCAATACTTTGTAGAGCCACCTTTTGCAGCAATTACAGCTGCAAGTCTCTTGGGGTATATCTCTATAAGCTTGGCACATCTAGCCACTGGGATTTTTGCCCATTTTTCAAGGCAAAACTGCTCCAGCTTCTTCAAGTTGGCTGGGTTCCGCTGGTGTACAGCAATCTTTAAGTCAGACCACAGATTCACAATTGGATTGAGGTCTGGACTTTGACAAGGCCATTCTAAGACATTTAAATGTTTCCCCTTAAACCACTCAAGTTTTGCTTTAGCAGTATGCTTAGGGTCATTGTCTTGCTGGAAGGTGAACCTCCGTCCCAGTCTCAAATCTCTAGAAGATTGAAACAGGTTTCCCTCAAGAATTTCCTGTATTTAGCGCCATCCATCATTCCTTCATTTTTGACCAGTTTCCCAGTCCCTGCCGATGAAAAACATCCCCACATCATGATGCTGCCACCACCATGCTTGGTGGTGATCTCGGGGTGAAGGGAGGTGTTGGGTTTGTGCCAGACATAGCGTTTTCCTTGATGGCCAGAAGGTTACATTTTAGCCTCATCTGACTAGAGTACCTTCTTCCATATGTTTGGGGAGACTCCCACATGCCTTTTGGCGAACACCAAACGTGTTTGCTTATTTTTTTCTTTCAGCAATGGCTTTTTTCTGGCCACTCTTCTGTAAAGCCCAGCTTTGTGGAGTGTACGGCTTAAAGTGGTCCTATGGACAGATACTCCAATCTCTGCTGTGGAGCTTTGCAGCTCCTTCCCAGTTATCTTTGGTCTCTTTGTTGCCTCTCTGATTAATGCTCTCCTTGCCTGGTCTGTGAGTTTTAGTGGGCAGCCCTCTCTTGGCAGGTTTGTTGTGGTGCCATATTCTTTCTATTTCTTAATAATGGATTTAACGGTACTCCGTGGTATGTTCAAAGTTTCAGGTATATTTTTATAACCCAACCCCGATCTGCACTTCTCCACAACTTTGTCCCTGACCTGTTTGGAGAGCTCCTTGGTCTTCATGGTGCCGCTTGCTTAGTGGTGTTGCAGACTCTGGGGCCTTTCAGAACAGGTGTATATATGCTGAGATCATGTGATAGATCATGTGGCACTTAAATAAAGTCCACCTGTGTGCAATCTAACTAATTATGTTACTTCTGAAGGTAATTGGTTGCACCAGATCTTATTTAAGGGATTCATAGCAAAGGGGGGTGAATACATATGCACGCACCACTTTTCTGTAAAATAAAATTTTGACATTTTTGAACCAATTAATTTTTTTCATTTCACTTCACCAATTTGTACTATTTTGTGTATGTCCATTACATTAAATCCAAATAAAAATATATTTAAATTACAGGTTGTAATGCAACAAAATAGGAAAAAATGCCAAGGGGGATGAATACTTTTGCAAGGCACTGTATACTAGTTGAAATGAGTACTAAACAACGGCAGAAGGCCCATTAGAATTTTGTGGTTTATACAGAATTTGTGCATACTTACAGGATGAGGAATCAGCAATGAATCAATTGTGCTTTAAAATGGTAACATTAATTAATGTGATCTATTCTCTGACATAATACAGTGCCTTCAGAAAGTTTTCACGCCCCTTGACTTTTTCCACATTTTGTTGTGTTTCAGATTTCGATTTATTTGTCACTGGCCTATAAACAATTCCCCATAATGTCAGTGGAATTATGTTATTCAAATATTTTACAAATGAATTTCAAATGCAAAACCTAAATGTCTTGAGTCAATAAGTATTCAACATCATTTGTTATGGCAAGCCTAAATACGTTCAGAAGTAAAAATGTGCTTATCAGGTCACATAGTAAGTTGCATAGACACTGTGTTTAACATGATTTTGAATAACTACCTCATCTCTGTTCCCCATACATACAATTACCTGTAAGGTCCCTCGGTCGAGCAGTGAATTTCAACCACAGATTCAACCACAAAGAACAGGGAGGTTTTTCAATGCCTCACAAAGAAGGGCATCTATTGGTAGATGGGTCAAAATAAGACATTGAATATCCCTTTGAGCATGTTGAAGTTATTAATTACAATTTCGATGGTGTATCAATACACCCAGTCACTACAAAGATACAGGCGTCCTTCCTAACTCAGTTGCTGGAGAGGAAGGAAACCGCTCAGGGATTTCACCGAGGCTAATAGTGACTTTAAAAACAGCTACAGAGTTTAATAAGGGCTGTGATTAGAGAATTCTGAGGATGGATGAACAACATTGTAGTTACTCCACACTACTAACCTAATTGATAATTGGATATTCCAAAACATGTATCCTGTATGCAACAAGGCACTAAAGTAATATTGCAAAAAATTAGCAAAGCAATTCACTTTTTTTTTTTTTTTTTTTTTTTTTTTTTTTGAAAACTCTGTTTATTAAGTTTTACACACACACAGACAAGACAAAGCAATATAAATAATATACTCAACTAGAAAAAATACAAATAATACATATAAAAAAAATAACTTTAAAGATACCATACTTTAGACAAGTTAAACACACCAAGCAGAAGGCTACAAAAGGTTAAAGGGCAATCTATAGTATAGGGACAGAGCAAACACCTCACCATTGTTCCTGTGAACAGTCAAGGGATGGGGTGGAGAAATGCAACCACTCACAGACAGTCAAGGCCACAGACCAACCATCCACTGGACCAAAAATAAAAAGTTTACAATGCTTTAAAATAAAAAATGAATAATAATAATTTTATGTAGGCGTGAACAGAATTAAAAAATAAAAATAACTGGGAAAAACAAGCTCACACCTTAGTCTCTGCCCGGGCAAGATGAACAAGGCATCCGCAGGTCACAATCAATAAGCACATCAACCTTAATGCCCCCCACCCCCACCCCAGAAAAAAACACAGAGAAATGCTCATCCAACCTCTAAGTCACAGGGGGGTCAAATACAGACTTATTTTGGTTTTAATAGGAATGCCATCAGAGGATGGACTGTTTAAAGTAAGACCGGAATGGAGCCCAAGCCTCATTAAACAGTTTGGGGTTCCCACGTGAATTTAATTTAATTTTTTCTAGTTTCAGAGAGCACAACACATCTCTCACCCAATATTTATAAGATGGGGGAGCTGCCATCTTCCAGTTCTGTAGTATTAGCCGTCTAGCTAAAAGAGTTGTATAAGCAACAGTGTCCGACTGGATTCTTGACAGGGGGGTACCTATGGGCAGTACTCCAAAAAGGGCTGTAAGGGGAGAGGGATCTATAACAGTGTTATATATATCAGAGAAACATTTAAATATTAATTCCCAGAAACCTGACAGTTTATGACAGCCCCAGAACATATGCAACAGTGTGGCTGGTTCAATTTTACATCTGACACAGGTAGGATCAAAATCAGAGAATATTCTTCCAAGTCTGGCCCCAGACCAGTGGATACGGTGAACCACCTTGAATTGAATGAGGCTGTGTCTAGTGCTAAAAGAGGACGAATGCACCCTGCGCAGCACAGATTCCCAGGTGTCTTCCCCAAGTTCCTCCCCCAACTCCTTTTCCCATCGAGTCTTTAAAGGCACCAAAGAAGGGTTCTGTAAGTCATGAATGATTGCATATACATCTGAAATTGCACCCCTAGGAAGCTTGTTCAGCTCCAGGATGCTCTCTATAGCTGTATTCACAGGCCTATGGGGAAATTCAGGTGTATTAGCTCTGACAAAGTTCCTAGTCTGGAGATAGCGGAAAAAGTGGGATTGGGGGAGGTTGAACCTTTCCTGTAGCTGAGCAAAAGAGGCAAATGTATCATCAAAGAATAATTGGGCTAGTGAGGAGAGGCCTAGTGAGTGCCAGATGCCAAAAGCCCCATCATTCAAAGATGGAGGAAATAAAATGTTCTGATTGATTGGGCCTGATAGAGAAAAGCCTCGGAGGCCAAAGGCTAAACGGAACTGATTCCAAATTTTAAGAGACTGCTTTACAATTGGGTTGACACACCTTTTGCCTAGGGACACTGGGAGAGACGAGCACAACACAGAAGAAAGTGCAGCAGGTTTACACGATTCAGACTCCATCTGGACCCAGATTGGTCTAGGGCCAGTAGGATCAGTCTGCAGCCAGTACAGAAGGGCTCTGAAATTTGCAGCCCAATAGTATGTCTGAAAATTTGGTAGAGCTAAACCCCCCAATGACTTAGGCTTCTGTAAATGTTTTCTGCCAATCCGTGGTACCTTGCCATCCCAAATAAAATGCATGAATGTTTGATCCAGTGAAATAAAAAAAGATTTTGGAATAAAAATGGGTAAACATTGAAATAAATATAGAAATTTGGGCAACACACTCATTTTAATGACATTAATCCTTCCGATAAGAGAAAGAGGTAGCGCCTTCCAAAAAGTAAAAGATTGTTTCAAACTGTCTGCTAGAGCAACCAAGTTTTCCTGAAACAGATTGGAATATTTCCTTGTCACTTTAACTCCCAAGTAGGTGAATTGATCCCGGACAATCCTAAACTGAGAACTTGTAAAAGAGCACTTTAAAGCAGCCTTGTTTACAGGAAAAAGCTCACTCTTGCCTAGATTCAGCTTGTACCCTGAGATTGATCCAAACCTTTTAAGAACAGATAAGGCGCGTGGCAATGAGGTATCAGGGTTAGAGATAAACAAAAGGAGGTCATCCGCATATAGCGAGACTTTCTGCTCTGTGCCCGTCCGGATTATTCCTTGAATGGCATCATTAGAGCGTAGTGCAATGGCGAGAGGTTCGATTGCCAAAGCAAACAACAAGGGGGAGAGTGGACAGCCCTGTCTGGATCCGCGGTGCAAGGGAAAATAGTCAGAGGACAAGTTGTTAGTCCGTACCGAAGCCATGGGGGAAAAATAAAGAATCTTTATCCACGCAATGAATTTGGGGCCAAAGCCAAATCTATAAAGAGTAGCTGTTAGGTAATCCCACTCAACGCGGTCAAACGCTTTTTCTGCATCAAGTGAGACCACCACCTCTGGGTCCTCCGACGCAGGGGAGTACAGTATATTCATAAGGCGCCTAATATTGAAAAACAAATGCCTATTTCTCACAAAGCCAGTCTGGTCAGAGTGTATTACTTGATGCAGCGAGCCTTCCATACGGATGGCTAAAAGCTTGGCTAGGATTTTGTAATCACAGTTTAAAAGCGAGATTGGGCGATAGGATCCACATTCCAGGGGGTCTTTGTTTTTCTTTAATAGTAATGAAATTGAAGCCTGATAAAGACTAGGCGGTAGCTTTGAGGTATTAAGGCACTCTGCAAATAGTCGAGACAAGAATGGGCAAAGCAGACCAGAAAACGTCCTGTAAAATTCGGTTGGAAAACCATCCGGACCTGGTGATTTACCACTTTTCATTGCGGACACTGCTGTTGCAATCTCCTCAGGTGTAAATTCTTCTTCTAGACAGTCATGGGTGTCTGTATCAATTGAAGGCATATTCAGGCCATTAAAGAAGGAATTAATCAGCAAAGGGTCTTGAGGGGATTCAGAGGTGTATAGCGCAGAGTAAAATTGTTTGAATTGATCATTGATCTCTTTATGTATAACTGTGGTGGCACCAGACGGGGTCCTTATTTGTGGGATTAAACGTGAGGCCTCAGATTTACGGATCTGATGTGCAAGGAGTTTACTGGCCTTGTCGCCTTGTTCATACACTCTGTACCGAGCTCGCAAGAGTAACTGTTCAGCTTGCCTGGTAGAAAGCTCATCAAATTCAGATTGGAGTAGTTGGCGCTCTTTATGCAGATCAGAGGAAGGAACCGTGGCATACTTCTCATCCAATGTGGCTATGGATTCGCTCAGGTCCCGAAGTCGCTGAGAGCGAACTCTGTTTTGGTTGGCTGTATAAGAAATTATTTGGCCACGTAGATATGCTTTGAGAGACTCCCATATGGTAGAGCAGGACATACCTGGTGTTGAATTAGTTTCTAGGAATAAGGTGATTTCAGAAGAAATGAAATTGACAAACTCCTTATCTGAGAGTAAAATGGGGTTAAGACGCCATTGATAACACATAGGAGGTCGCTGGGGAAACTCTAGTTCAAGCACTAATGGTGAATGGTCAGAAATAACAATACTCTTGTAAGTACACTGCCGAAGGTTAGGCAGAAGTTTTTTGTCCAAAAAGAAGTAATCAATCCGGGAGTATGTTTGATGAACATGAGAATAAAAGGAATACTGTCTATCTGTAGGATGTAGGAAACGCCAGGCCTCAAACATGGCATATTTCTGAAGAAAGGCTTGAATAAGTAGGGCACATTTAGATGGGCCTGTAGTTGTTCGTGAGGACTTGTCAAGAACTGGGGACATTTTGCAGTTGAAATCCCCCCCTAAAATCAACAAATGAGAATCTAAATTGGGTATAGCAGACAAAAAGGAAGAAATGAAACTTGTGTCATCCCAATTGGGAGGATAAACACTAGCCAAAACAAGAGGGGTAGAAAACAGTTTACCGGTTACTATGACGTATCGTCCCTTAGGATCAGCGATAACCTCAGAAGCTACAAAGGGAGTGGCTTTATCAACCAAAATGGCAGCCCCTCTTGATTTACTATGAAAGTTAGAGTGGAACACTTGACCAACCCAGTCCCTACGCATCCTAAAGTGCTCACCAGTCCTCAAGTGAGTCTCTTGTAGAAATGCAACATTTGCATTCAAACCCTTTAAGTGTGTCAACACCCTCTTACGCTTCACTGGGTTATTAACCCCTTTGGTGTTCCACGAAATGTACTTGATTGCATTGTTTCGGCCCCTCTGGGCATTCCCGTTATACAACCCTGTCATTAGAGCATAGAGTGGAAAAGCAATGAGCGCCCAAAAACCCCAGAATAACTTGTCTCAGAGTAATAATGTACGGTGGTAGATGTTTGGAAAAAGTACAGAAAAAAAAAAAAAAAAGACAGAATGACAACATTAGAACTGAACAATTCAACCCCTCCCCCCACCCCCTCCCCCCATCCCAGACAGTACCTCCCCAAACGAGGTACAAGCCTAAATAGAACATGTTCTCTTCGCACAGTATGTCTGTGAGAGTGCGGTCTTAAACCTAAACCCACAGTCCCGCTCTTTAAAGTCGTGTTTTGTTAGTGGATCAAACAGCAAAAAGAGATAATCATTTTTTAAATAAAAAAAAATTAAAGTGAATCCCTTGTGCAGACGAAATTACAAAAGCACCACTTGTAGATGTATATAATTATATTCCCAGTCTTATAACAGGCATTTGAGAGAGAAAATAAAGAAAATAAATAGAATGTATAAAGGCTCTCAGCCGAAAACCTAATTTGAAGTAAGGAAATCGTAGTAAGACAATCAAAAATAATAATAATTATTATTATTATAATAGTTGTCTAGTTGAAAGCTGAGACAGCTTACAACCAAGACCAAAAAACTACGTGTGCGCAACGTTGAACGCTTGCTGGGCATAAATGACGCTCAGAACTTTTAAAATTTAAGTGAAGACCCCAAAAAACGTGTCGCCTCGGGAAGCATTTACTGTTTACTGGGTCAATGCAAACGGATGCAGTAAGCAAATAACCAAGAATATTTTGAGTCACTGAGACACTATGTAAACAAACTGAATAGGTGAGCAAGACAGCCTAGAAAACACAGGAGTATAGTAAAACCGCAATACAATGAAATTAAAATGACTGAATGCTTGTAAGGCAAGCACACTAGATGATCAAAACATTAGATCACATCAAATAAGCCTGAATGGGTACGCCAACTCCCCAACTATACAAAATTAGCATGTTGTAGCTAAACATAATTGTACCACAGGTGGGTTACATTTACATTTACATTTAAATCATTTAGCAGACGCTCTTATCCAGAGCGACTTACAAATTGGTGCATTCACCTTATGATATCCAGTGGAACAACCACTTTACAATAGTGCATCTAACTCTTTTAAGGGGGGGGGGTTAGAAGGATTACTTTATCCTATCCTAGGTATTCCTTAAAGAGGTGGGGTTTCAGGTGTCTCCGGAAGGTGGTGATTGACTCCGCTGACCTGGCGTCGTGAGGGAGTTTGTTCCACCATTGGGGTGCCAGAGCAGCGAACAGTTTTGACTGGGCTGAGCGGGAACTGTACTTCCTCAGAGGTAGGGAGGCGAGCAGGCCAGAGGTGGATGAACGCAGTGCCCTTGTTTGGGTGTAGGGCCTGATCAGAGCCTGAAGGTACGGAGGTGCCGTTCCCCTCACAGCTCCGTAGGCAAGCACCATGGTCTTGTAGCGGATGCGAGCTTCAACTGGAAGCCAGTGGAGAGAGCGGAGGAGCGGGGTGACGTGAGAGAACTTGGGAAAGTTGAACACCAGACGGGCTGCGGCGTTCTGGATGAGTTGTAGGGGTTTAATGGCACAGGCAGGGAGCCCAGCCAACAGCGAGTTGCAGTAATCCAGACGGGAGATGACAAGTGCCTGGATTAGGACCTGCGCCGCTTCCTGCGTGAGGCAGGGTCGTACTCTGCGAATGTTGTAGAGCATGAACCTACAGGAACGGGTCACCGCCTTGATGTTAGTTGAGAACGACAGGGTGTTGTCCAGGATCACGCCAAGGTTCTTAGCACTCTGGGAGGAGGACACAATGGAGTTGTCAACCGTGATGGCGAGATCATGGAACGGGCAGTCCTTCCCCGGGAGGAAGAGCAGCTCCGTCTTGCCGAGGTTCAGCTTGAGGTGGTGATCCGTCATCCACACTGATATGTCTGCCAGACATGCAGAGATGCGATTCACCACCTGGTTATCAGAGGGGGGAAAGGAGAAGATTAATTGTGTGTCGTCTGCATAGCAATGATAGGAGAGACCATGTGAGGATATGACAGAGCCAAGTGACTTGGTGTATAGCGAGAATAGGAGAGGGCCTAGAACAGAGCCCTGGGGGACACCAGTGGTGAGAGCACGTGGTGCGGAGACAGATTCTCGCCACGCCACCTGGTAGGAGCGACCTGTCAGGTAGGACGCAATCCAAGCGTGGGCCGTGCCGGAGATGCCCAGCTCGGAGAGGGTGGAGAGGAGGATCTGATGGTTCACAGTATCAAAGGCAGCCGATAGGTCTAGAAGGATGAGAGCAGAGGAGAGAGAGTTAGCTTTAGCAGTGCGGAACGCCTCCGTGACACAGAGAAGAGCAGTCTCAGTTGAATGACTAGTCTTGAAACCTGACTGATTTGGATCAAGAAGGTCATTCTGAGAGAGATAGCAGGAGAGCTGGCCAAGGACGGCACGTTCAAGAGTTTTGGAGAGAAAAGAAAGAAGGGATACTGGTCTGTAGTTGTTGACATCGGAGGGATCGAGTGTAGGTTTTTTCAGAAGGGGTGCAACTCTCGCTCTCTTGAAGACGGAAGGGACGTAGCCAGCGGTCAAGGATGAGTTGATGAGCAAGGTGAGGTAAGGGAGAAGGTCTCCGGAAATGGTCTGGAGAAGAGAGGAGGGGATAGGGTCAAGCGGGCAGGTTGTTGGGCGGCCGGCCGTCACAAGACGCGAGATTTCATCTGGAGAGAGAGGGGAGAAAGAGGTCAAAGCACAGGGTAGGGCAGTGTGAGCAGAACCAGCGGTGTCGTTTGACTTAGCAAACGAGGATCGGATGTCGTCGACCTTCTTTTCAAAATGGTTGACGAAGTCATCAGCAGAGAGGGAGGAGGGGGGAGGAGGGGGAGGAGGATTCAGGAGGGAGGAGAAGGTGGCAAAGAGCTTCCTAGGGTTAGAGGCAGATGCTTGGAATTTAGAGTGGTAGAAATTGGCTTTAGCAGCAGAGACAGAAGAGGAGAATGTAGAGAGGAGGGAGTGAAAGGATGCCAGGTCCGCAGGGAGGCGAGTTTTCCTCCATTTCCGCTCGGCTGCCCGGAGCCCTGTTCTGTGAGCTCGCAATGAGTCGTCGAGCCACGGAGCAGGAGGGGAGGACCGAGCCGGCCTGGAGGATAGGGGACATAGAGAGTCAAAGGATGCAGAAAGGGAGGAGAGGAGGGTTGAGGAGGCAGAATCAGGAGATAGGTTGGAGAAGGTTTGAGCAGAGGGAAGAGATGATAGGATGGAAGAGGAGAGAGTAGCGGGGGAGAGAGAGCGAAGGTTGGGACGGCGCGATACCATCCGAGTAGGGGCAGTGTGGGAAGTGTTGGATGAGAGCGAGAGGGAAAAGGATACAAGGTAGTGGTCGGAGACTTGGAGGGGAGTTGCAATGAGATTAGTGGAAGAACAGCATCTAGTAAAGATGAGGTCAAGCGTATTGCCTGCCTTGTGAGTAGGGGGGGAAGGTGAGAGGGTGAGGTCAAAAGAGGAGAGGAGTGGAAAGAAGGAGGCAGAGAGGAATGAGTCAAAGGTAGACGTGGGGAGGTTAAAGTCACCCAGAACTGTGAGAGGTGAGCCATCCTCAGGAAAGGAACTTATCAGGGCGTCAAGCTCATTGATGAACTCTCCAAGGGAACCTGGAGGGCGATAAATGATAAGGATGTTAAGCTTGAAAGGGCTGGTAACTGTGACAGCATGGAATTCAAAGGAGGCGATAGACAGATGGGTCAGGGGAGAAAGAGAGAATGTCCACTTGGGAGAGATGAGGATCCCAGTGCCACCACCCCGCTGACCAGAAGCTCTCGGGGTGTGCGAGAACACGTGGGCAGACGAGGAGAGAGCAGTAGGAGTAGCAGTGTTATCAGTGGTAATCCATGTTTCCGTCAGTGCCAAGAAGTCGAGGGACTGGAGGGAAGCATAGGCTGAGATGAACTCTGCCTTGTTGGCCGCAGATCGGCAGTTCCAGAGGCTGCCTGAGACCTGGAACTCCACGTGGGTCGTGCGCGCTGGGACCACCAGGTTAGAGTAGCAGCGGCCACGCGGTGTGAAGCGTTTGTATGGTCTGTGCAGAGAGGAGAGAACAGGGATAGACAGACACATAGTTGACAGGCTACAGAAGAGGCTACGCTAATGCAAAGGAGATTGGAATGACAAGTGGACTACACGTCTCGAATGTTCAGAAAGTTAAGCTTACGTTGCAAAAAATCTTATTGACTAAAATGATATAGTACTGCTGGCTGGTGAAATAGGCTAGCTAGCAGTGGCTGCGTTGTTGACTTTGTTTGAAAGTGTAGCTGGCTAGGTAACCTCTAACTGGCTAGGTAACCTCGACAATTACTCTAGACTACACAATTATCTTGGATACAAAGACGGCTATGTAGCCAGCTAAGATCAAACAAATCAAACTGTTGTACTGTAATGAAATGAAATGTAATACTACCTGTAATACTACCTGTGGAGCAAAGCGGAATGCAACTACTCGCTCCAAACCAAACCGGAAGTGCGTATCGTAGAGGGAGAGGCAATAGAAGTGTTGTTTCTTGTATTATTGTCTTTTGTGTCTTTAGAGGACTGCTTCACCTTAATGTCCCCTTTCCCTTTTTCTTCTGTCCTTATTTTGTCCCACTTTGTCCCTTCTTTGTCCCTTCTTCTCTTCTGCCAACTAGACACTCCTTGTTAGCTAGCTAGCTTCTTTCAGGAATGTCCCTAGCAACTGCCTAGCAACAGGTAAACAACTTAGCTAGCTAAGAAAACGGTATAATTTTATGAAAAATTGTTACTTTTTCAAAAGCCTTTCTTCTTTGTTTGCTGCTTGTTTGGTCTCCTATTCAGTTTGCAGTTTTCTTTTGATTTTTTTTCGATGTACTTTACTCTAAAAAAAACATTTAAATTTCAATATTTGTAGGAGCTCATCTTTTCAGCTGCTGCTGCTTAATTTGGAACTCCGGAACCATCGGGTTACTTACTATCCACAGTTCGCAAGCAACAGTTGCTGAACTATGAGCAAGTTCAAGACTTCTTGATGTGACGTTGAATGTGAGAGAGAGCCTCATCCGGAGAATCAAATGTGTAGTCTTTACCATCATGAGATAGCCATAAACGGGCCGGGAATCGCAGTCCGTACTTCACACCTGGATGGTCCCGAAGTAGTCGTTTGGCCTGTCCGAAAGCTGCGCGCTGCCTGGAAACAGTGGGGGAGTAGTCCTGGTAGATGGAGAAGCTCTGTCCTTGAAAGCTCAGAGTGGTATTGCGGGCTCGTCGGAGAATCTCCATCTTCTCATGGAAAAAGTGCACTCGAAGAATTATGTCACGGGGCCTCTCCCCATCCCGGGGCTTTGGGCGCAGCGACCGGTGGGCACGATCAATCAGGGGCTTTTCATCTAAGGCAAGAACATCCTTCAGCAGCCCAGAAACGAAATCCGTGGCGCGAGGCATTTCCGCTGACTCTGGGACTGATACAAGTCTCAGGTTATTGCGGCGAGAGAATCCCTCTAAACTTACACAGCTCTCCTTCACCTTTTTCAAATCCGCAGCTAGGCGTTTCACGTCAGCCTCCAGGGATGTAGTTAAGTCGGAGACATTTGTAGCGAAGGTCTCCAGTGCTGCAATCGTTGTAGTGTGCGACTCCATTGTTGTTTTGAGTGATGCGATTGCTGGCACCGTCTCGTTCCGCAGGATGGTTAGATCTGCTTTTAAAGTATCAGAAACCTCCTTTATTCGGGCCTCAATCGTAGCAACCACCTCCGTTTTCATTTCAACTATCTCAGAGCGTAGTAGTTTGATGGCCTCGAGAATGTTCACTTCAGCGCCGCCAGGCCAAGCCGCCCCCCCGGGTAAAGTATCAGTCCCCGGGCCGTCAGGCTCAGGGGAGGGCGGTGATGAGAGTGTGTCTTGTAGGCCGGGTTTTCTCAAAGTCATGCTTTTGGCCTTATGTTTCGTCGACATGCTGACATTTGGAAGTAAAGTAGTCTTGGTTTTTACGGGAAGGGATCACCAAAATAATATATGAAAATAAATACAGTTCTGCTGCAAAATTCACATAAACTTTAAAAATACCACGGGAGCAAACGGAAAACACGTCAGTCGCACATGGCGTCCCTCCAATCCCCCAGCAATTCACTTTTTTGTCCTGAATGTAAAGTGTTAGGTTTAGGGCAAATCCAATGAAAAGCATTACTGTGTACCACTCCATATTTTCAAGCATAATAGTGGCTGCATCATGTTATGGGGTATGCTTGTAATCATTAAGGGGGGTTTTTCAGGATGAAAAAAGCTATGGGATGGAGCTAAGCACAGGCCAAATACTAGATGAAACCCTGGTTCAGTCTGCTTTCCACCAGACACTGGGAGATGAATTCACCTTTCAGCAGGACAATAACCTAAAACACAAGGCCAAATCAACATTGGAGTTGCTTACCAAGAAGACAGTGAATGTTCCTGAGTGGCCGAGTTACAGTTTTGACTTAAATCTGCTTGAAAATCTATGGCAAGACCTGAAAATAGTTGTCTAGCAATGATCAACAACCAATTTGACAGAGCTTGAAGAATTTTGAAAGGAATAATGGTCAAATGTTGCCCAATCCAGGTGTGGAACGCACTTAGAGACTTACCCAGAAAGACTTACAGCTGTAATCGCTGCCAAAGGTGCTTGTAAAAAATATTGACTCAGGGGTGTGAATACTTTTGTAAATGAGATATTTCTGTATTTCATTTTCAATACATTTGCAAACGTTTCTAAAAACATGTTTTGACTTTGTCATTATAGGGTACTGTGTATAGATAAGTGAGTAACACAACAAAATGTGGAATAAGTCAAGGGGTATGAATACTTTCTGAAGGCACTGTATGTGATTATGATGTAAAAAATGTAACCTGTGTTCCTCAGTTCATAGGCAGGAATGCATATCTTGGGTGCGTTTGAAATGCCACCCTATTTCCTATATAATGCACTACTTTTGACCAGAGCCCTAGCGACCCTGGTCAAAGTGTAGAACTACATAGGGAAATGGTGCCATTTCAGATACAGACTTGGTTCAGACCTTTAGCAAACATGAATGCTGCTGTCTGTCAGCCAGGAGGCCATTCTTGTTCAGTAAAGCAAGGCACTCTGATCCCTTCCTTACTTTAGTAATTTCCTTTTATCAGTTTCAAGCCTCAGAAAAGCTTGCTACAAGCAGTGAAAAGTTCCAGGGGATGAAGGATGATGGGGATTGTGGTTGTGAGACATACAGTTAAAGTCGGAAGTTTACATACACTTAGGTTGGAGTCATTAAAACTAGTTTTTCAACCACTCCACAAATTTCTTGTTAACAAACTATTTTGTATTTCAAGGCCTACCTTCAAACTCAGAGCCTCTTTGCTTGACATCATGGGAGAATCAAAAGAAAATCAGCCAAGACCTCAGAAAAAAAATTGTAGCCCTTCACAAGTCTGGTTCATCTTTGGGAGCAACTTCCAAACGCCTGAAGGTACCACGTTCATCTGTACAAACAATAGTACGCAAGTATAAACACCATGGGACCACGCAGCCGTCATAGCACTCAGGAAAGAGACGCGTTCTGTCTCCTAGAGATGAACGTACTTTGGTGCGAAAAGTGCAAATCAATCCCAGAACAACAGCAAAGGACCTTGTGAAGATGCTGGAGGAAACAGGTACAAAGGTATCTATGTCCACAGTAAAATGAGTCCTATATTGACATAACCTTAAAGGCCTCTCAGCAAGGAAGAAGCCACTGCTCCAAAACCACCAAAAAAAGCCAGACTACGGTTTGCAACTGCACATGGGGACACATATCATACTTTTTGGAGAAATATCCTCTGGTCTGATAAAACACAATTAGAACTGTTTGGCCATAATGACCATCGTTATGTTTGTTGGAAAATGGGGGAGGCTTGCAAGCTGAAGAACACCATCCCAACCGTGAAGCATGGGGGTGGCAGCATCATGTTGTGGGGGTGCTTTGCTGCAGGAGGGACTGGTGCACTTCACAAAATAGATGGCGTCAATGATGTAGATATATTGAAGCAACATCTCAAGACATCAGTCAGGAAGTTAAAGCTTGGTCTCAAATGGGTCTTCCAAATGAACAATGACCCCAAGCATACTTCCAAAGTTGTGGCAAAATGGCTTAAGGACAACAAAGTCAAGGTATTGGAGTGGCCATCACAAAGCCCTGACCTCAATCGTATAGAGAATTTGTGGACAGAACTGAAAAAGTGTGTGCGAGCAAGGAGGCTGTCACGCCTTGACCATAGTAAGCTGTTTTTCTCTGTGTTGGTTTGGGCGTGATAGTGACTAGGGTGGGTCATCTAGGTGTTTGTATGTCTAATGTTGGCCTGATATGGTTCCCAATCAGAGACAGCTGTTTATCGTTGTCTCTGATTGGGGATCATATTTAGGTAGCCATTTCCCCATTGTTAGTTGTGGGATCTTGTCTACAGTAAGTTGCCTTTGTGCACTCCAGTAGCTTCACGTTTAGTTTGTTCTTTATTGTTTTGTTTTGTGAGTTTCTCTTTATTAAAATTATGTGGAACTCTATGCACGCTGCGCCTTGGTCTCATCATTACGACGATCGTGACAGAAGATCCCACCAACAAAGGACCAAGCAGCGTGCCCAGGAGGAGGAAGCATCCTGGACTTGGGAAGAGATCCTGGATGGGAGGGGATCCTGGACTTGGGAGGAAATCCTGGCAGGACAGGATCGCCTTCCTTGGCGGGAGTCGCCTAGGAGCATGAGGGGACAGCAACGACGTCGGGGAGGTAGGCCACAGAAACCCCAAGAATTTTCTTTGGGGGGGGGGAACATGGAGCAGTCGGCGAAGTTGAGGGGTGAGTCAGAGACTGTCGAGGAGTTATTGGACAAATTGGAGGAGAGTGAACGGAGGGGAGAGTTAGAGACCTTCGAGGAGTTGTTGATCAAATTGGAGGAGAGTGAAGAGAGAGAGAGCTGTTGGTTTGGCGTAGTATGCACGACATTCGCCCTGAGGAGCGTGTTAGCTGTCCGATGCCACCTGTGCCAGTTCCTCGTACTCGTCCTGAAACGTGTGTTAAAGTTCCGGAACAATTGCTGCCGGCTATACACACTAGGTCTCCAGTGTACCTTCACAACCCAGTATGTCCTGTGCCAACTCCTCGCACTCTCCCTCAAGTGCGCTTTTCCAGTCAGGTGTGTCCTGTTCCTCTTCCCCGCACTCGCCCTGAGGTCCGTGTCATCAGCCCAGTGCCACCTGTACCGGTCCCACGCATCAGGTCTCCAGTGCGCCTCCACAGTCCAGTATGTCCTGTGCCTCCTCTCCGCACTCGCCCTGAGGTGCGTGTCATCAGCCCGGTGCCACCTATACCGGTCCTACGCATCAGATCTCCAGTGCGCCTCCACAGTCCAGTACGTCCTGTGCCTCCTCTCCGCACTCGCCCTGAGGTGCGTGTCATCAGCCCGGTGCCACCGGTACCGGTCCCACGCATCAGGCCTCCAGTGCGCCTCCACAGTCCAGAGCTTCCGGCGACATTGGTTTTTATTGTTCTAAGAAAAAAAAATGTTCAAAAAAAATTGGGTAATATGTACAAAAAGTCCTGTATTTCTAATCGATTCACCCGATATGCATGAAAATACACTCAAATTAAAGCTGACAGTCTGCGCTTTAACCTCATAGTCATTGTATCATTTCAAATCCAAAGTTCTGGAGTACAAAGCCAAAACAACAACACATTTATCACTGTCCCAATGCATTTGGAGAGCACTGTAAATAAATAAAAATATCCTAATGAAATCTTGTGAATTACATGTAAGCAGACAACATCATTTGTAAAATAAGGAACATTTGACTGAGGATGAAAAAGTTAAACCATTTAGTTCCATATACACTCACAAGCCAGTTTATTAGGTACACCCTTATATTACTGGGTCGGAACCCCCCCTTTGCCTCTAAAACTCGCTGTCATGTTCCAGCCAATGGTTTTCCACTCGTGCCCACTGAAGTCTCTTGTTCTTGTTTGTAGCTGATAGGAGTGGAACTTGGTGTGGTCATCTACTGCAATAATCCATCCGTGACAAGGATCGACGAGTTATGAGTTCCCAGATGGCTTTCTGCACACCTCTGCGCCGTTGTTTGTCTCTTTGTGGCCCGCCTTTTAGCTTGCACGATTCTTGCTATTCTCCTTCGACCTCTCTCATCAATGAGCTTTTCTCACCCACAGGACTGCCGCTGACTGGATGTTTTTTGTTTGTCGCACCATTTTAGGTAAACCCTAGACACTGTCGTGCATGACAATCCCAGGAGGGCGGCCGTTTCTGAGATACTGGATCCAGCGGGCCCGGCACCTGCAATGATAGCACACTAAAAGTCGCTTAGGTCACTCGTTTTGCCCATTCTAATGTTCAATCGAACAGTAACTGAATGCATCGATGCCTGTCAGCCTGCTTTATATAGCAAGCCACAGCCACGTGACTCGCTGTCTGCAGGAGCGATCCAATTCCGTGAATGGGGTGGTGTACCTAATAAACTGTCTAGTGAGTGTGCGTATTTAGGGGCCATTTTAAGAATCAAGCTATTTAATTCTTCATAGAGAAACACTCTCACGTTTACCCTTAATCTGTGATCAAAGTAACAATTTAAACATGGGAGAAAAAATTGCTAGCATGCCCAGTAAACAATTGAACATTAGTTTGATTAAAATGTGGCTGTAATGATTACAAAACTTTTTGCAGTTATTGATTGTTGATCAACAGTTTAAAATATGAAGTGTCTTCCTTGACAGATTGTCTGCATAATCATGGGCATTAATGTGGAGTTGGTCCCCACTTTGCTGATATAACAGCCTCCATAACAGAGGTCGGGCACTGAAGTTGGGCAATTAGGCCTGGCTCACAGTCGGCGTTCCAATTCATCCCAAAGGTGTTCGATAGGATTGAGGTCAGGGCTCTGTGCACGCCAGTCAAGTTCCTCCATACCAATCTCGACAAACCGTTTCCGTATTAACCTCCCTTTGTGTAAGGGGGCATTGTCATGCTGAAACAGGAAAGGGCCATCCCCAAAGTTTTGCCACAAAATTGGAGGCACAGAAACGTCTCGAATGTCATTTTATGCTGTGGCGTTAAGATTTCCCTTCACTGGAACTAAGGGGCTTAGCACGAACCATGAAAAACAGCCCCAGACCATTATTCCTCCTCCAAAAATTTGACGAACTGACTTGTTGGAATATGATGGTGCCATGTTGAAAGTCACTGAGCTCTTCAGTAAGGCCATTCTACTACCAATGTTGGTCTATGGAGATTGCATGACTGTCGCTCAATTTTATACACCTGTCAGCAACGGTGTAGCCTAATCCACTAATTTAAAGGAGTGGCAAAATACTTTAGTATATATAGTGTAGCTTTGAGTAGCAGTTCATACTCGCTATGGCGTTTTTTTTTTACCTCTCTTCCTCTCAGATAGTATAAACAGCCATCACAAATGCTTGTGCTTTGCTTAACAAAAACTGTAATTTGCGTATCATGAATGTCATTTGCAGTACATTTCTATACAGTGGATCTCAGTTTGACTGCTGCTAGCCCGCTGGGCTCAGAACTTCTTGGAGCCCTAGCTACTCCAGCTGTGTGAGCCAGTAGGACGCCTGCAGAAAGCCATTACATATCAAACCACCATTACATATCAAACTAACCTCATTGAGGAAGATCACACCCAGCATGGGAACAGTCACCCACCCGGCAGGCAGGAAGGCAGGGATGCTCTGGATCCAGCTCTGGCTCCGCTACTCACTCTGCCTCATCTCTTCCTCTTTCTCTCTCGCTGTTTCTGCCTCTCTCTCTCTCTCCACCCTCTCTCTTTTACCAAACAGGGTAAAAGTGGTTGCTCATTGCTCTGCATATCTGAAAGCAGCACCTCTTGTATTGGTTTTGAGCTATGAGGACGTCTGTGTTTTAAAATTATAACAGAGTAGGATTGTGCTTTTATATATTTTCTCCTCAATGGATGTAAAGCTTTATTCAATTAGAGGACTCATCACAATGTGTGTAGTTACTTGTCTTGTTGTGAGGCGGAATTGCACTGAATCATATGGGTACGCAAACATGCTGATAAAAGAAAAGGAATTCACAAAGTATACTGAACAAAAATATAAACCCAACATACAACAATTTCAAAGATTTTGCTGAGTTACATTTCATGTAAGGAAATCAGTCAATTGAAATAAATTAATTCGGCCCTAATCTATGGCTTTCACATGACTAGGAATACAGATATGCATCTGTTAGTCACAGATACCTTAAAAAAAAGGTGGATCAGAAAACCAGTCAGTATCTGGTGTGACCACCATTTGCCTCCTGCAGCGCGACACATCTCCTTTGCATAGAGTTGATCAGGCTGTTGATTGTGGCCTGTGGAATGTTGTCCCACTCCTCTTCAATGACTGTGCGAGGGTTGCTGGATGTTTTTTTTTTTTTTTTTTTTTTTTTAAATAAATTTGACCCCCTTTTCTCCCCAATTTTCGTGGTATCCAATCGCTAGTAATTACTATCTTGTCTCATCGCTACAACTCCCGTACGGGCTCGGGAGAGACGAAGGTCGAAAGTCATGCGTCCTCCGAAGCACAACCCAACCAAGCCGCACTGCTTCTTAACACAGCGCGCCTCCAACCCGGAAGCCAGCCGCACCAATGTGCCGGAGGAAACACCGTGCACCCGCCCCCCTTGGTTAGCGCGCACTGCGCCCGGCCCGCCACAGGAGTCGCTGGAGCGCGATGAGACAAGGATATCCCTACCGGCCAAACCCTCCCTAACCCGGACGACGCTAGGCCAATTGTGCGTCGCCCCACGGACCCCCCGGTCGCGGCCGGCTGCGACAGAGCCTGGGCGCGAACCCAGAGACTCTGGTGGCACAGCTAGCGCTGCGATGCAGTGCCCTAGACCACTGCGCCACCCGGGAGGCCCCGGGTTGCTGGATGTTGGCGGGAACTGGAACACGCTGTCGTAAACGTTGATCCAGAGCATTCCAAACATGCTCAATGGGTGACATTTCTGGTGTGTATGCAGGCCAGCTTCCAGGAATTGTGTACAGATCCTTGCGACATGTGGCTGTGCATTATCATGCTGAAACATGAGGTGATGGAGGCGGATGAATGGCACGACAATGGGTCTCAGGATCTCGTCACTGTATCTCTGTGCAGTCAAATTGCCATAGATACAATGCAATTGTGTTCGTTGTAAGTAGCTTATGCCTGCCTATACCATAACCGTACTGCCACCATGGGGCACTCTGTTCACAATGTTGACATAAGCAAACCGTTCGGCCACAAAACACCATACACGTGGTCTGCGGTTGTCAGGCCGGTTGGACGTACTGCTAAATCCTCTGAAACGACGTTGGAGGCGGCTTCCATTCTCTGGCAACAGCTCTGGTGGACATTCCTGCAGTCAGCATGCCAATTGCACGCTCCCTCAAAACTTGAGACATCTGTGGCATTGTGTTGTGTGGCAAAACTGCACATTTTACACCTGTCAGGTATATGGATCATCTTGGCAAAGGATAAATCCTCACCAACAGGGATATAAACTAATTTGTGGAACATTTCTGAGATCTTTTATTTCAGCTCGTGAAACATTGGACTAACACTTCACATTGCATTTGATATTTTTGTTCAGTATAACAAGCATCTCTATTCATTAACTGAAACAAGTTGTTTCTTCCCCTTTCTATTCAAGAGAAGTTTGAATTATGTGCAGTCGGACATAGACAGGAGTTCCTGCTATGAACATTTAATTCCAAATGAGTTGTGTGCATCACGGGGGTCTGAGGTTTTCTCCATCTCCCATTCAGAATATACTGACATCGACTTTCCTTGACGCACATAATGGCTATATGTCACAACCACTGTCAGATTTAGGCTAATTTGTCATTTGCATTCATGTGTCACCATACCCAGGTGAGAGAATAGGGACAGTTAGTGTTGTAATGTCTTCTCAAGTTTATTGCCGTTTGATCAATTTTAAAACTAAACGCAGTGAGCACTTTGTTACATTAAAACCACTTGGCTCACACTTTGTCAGCATTACTCTGGCATCGTATCTGTCATTTGATAAGTGATGATTTACAACGGGAGAGAAGTTGCTGTCTGGACGTTCATGATAACACCAAAACTTTTTCTGGCTTCAAAATAATGATTCATCATTTCACTTAGAGTAATGTAAAAAGTTGAATTTCAGGACATCTTATGGAAAATGTGTAATTACTGTAGCTTAAGGCAGAATGCTTCAAACATCTTTTTAATTGGATTCCAAGTTTTTTGTTTTAATTAGTTTGACCCTGTAAATCTTTTATTTTTTCAGCAATGCTGCTTTAGTTGCATTGAAAGATAATTTCCGATTGAGCCAACATATGCAGCTTTTACCACGAATGTAGTCTCCGCGATTATACCCATAAATCCCACTGCTGCTGTTGTGGCCTGAATAATATATCAGATGCAATTCAGCCTAACAAGGATCAAGATGACTTTGCATTTGCTGTTATTAAAAACCTCCTCATAGACATTCACCACCACCTCCATGCTGTGTATCTGCATCGTGTGAATAATACCTATTTAATTGCACCTCACATATGAAATTGTCTCTGCTTTGTGTTACAGGGGAAAAAACACAATTTAATATTTGCGACACTTATGAGATACAGTGTTAGTGTGTGAGAAAAGTGTGAATAAGTAAACATTAGTTGCAGGAAAATTATTTATTTGCTATTTAGAACATTCTTTTTGGATTTATTCATAAATTCAAACAATACCACAAACATTTATGAACAGAAGTGTCACATACAAATGCATATACTGTACCATGTAATGTATCTTCCTTTGGTCTCAATTAATGCATTATAAAATGAATATTGTAATATAATATATAGAGTGAGCAGGCAGAAAGCTTTGAAGCTCAGTGACCAACGCCCCGGGTGCTCCTCTTGGGAGAATCTATTAAGCTCTAAACTGGATCAGTTCTGTAATAGGAAGGAAAGATGATGGCAGCTAAGGTCTGCTCCACTGAGATAGGCCAGAGCAGAATTATCACACCTCAATTAGGAATGATTCTCTCAAAATAGGGAGAAAAGTTGTGTTTCATAGCCCACACATAGAAAGAGATTCTGATTCAGTGCAGGAGTTCTTTGCCAAGCGCAATGCTAAAAGCAACCCCCCCTATTTTAGATAATAGAGCTGAGGATGAAGGTGATTAATCATTGAGTCTATTAATAATCAAATCTTAGAGAAGAGGATTTAAATTTGGCTATCTCTGTGGAACAGATCGGCCTGTCTTTTCAAGGTGTTTTTTAATTTAAGAAATGCTATAAATTCCTTTTGAGTTTTATACTATCAAGCTTTTGATATAAATTTTAAATGTACCTCCTCATGTTAATATACCAGCTTAAACTTGAAAAATGTAAGATCAATACATGTAAAATCATTGAAATTAATACTTAGAAGTTCAAATATACCTAATTCAACAGAGAGTGACAACTATAGTAACTTAGCTAGCCACTATTGCCTTATACTGCATTTTCAAAATCTAAAATGTCAAAAGAATATCATTAAGCTGTAATATGGGAGATAAGCTACAGTATCAAAGTTCATTAATAATTCAAGTGTAACGCTTCCATTTAGCTGAGCTCAATTCAATAAAATTATCATTTGGGAACTCTTCTCCCTGGTTCCTTTAAATGTACGGTAGTCTACTGTCCATCCGCTGGACTAAACTCAATGTGAGAATTACTTGTGACCTTTACTCCTGACACTCTAGCTGATATAGGGTTTTTTCAGACTCATTTTCCTGTCATGAGAGAGAGCCTATCTGTGCCAGTGGGAACACTCATCATCCAAAGAACCTTGCAGGTTGCACTTCGTTTTCATAAGCCGCTGATCTGCTGACACCCAAACACCTTTCATCATGTTG
Source organism: Salvelinus namaycush (assembly GCF_016432855.1). Classification (NCBI taxonomy): domain Eukaryota; kingdom Metazoa; phylum Chordata; class Actinopteri; order Salmoniformes; family Salmonidae; genus Salvelinus; species Salvelinus namaycush. Next base: position 29,558,475 of record NC_052321.1, read on the forward strand.
TATTTATCCAGCATAGGGAAATCATTTAAAGGGAAATCAGCAGTTGAAACAATAACAGCGTTCACCCCGCCACTGTTGCAGTAAAAAGCTGAGGGATGGTGCTGGAGAAATGTTACCACTCTCACATTCAAAGACAGAGCTATGGAGGCAAGAACTGACCATTTATGACAGGGTTCCCTGAGTGCCGTGGGTACCGAATTTGGCCTGCAGGTTATTTTTATTTGGCCACCCAAGTTTTCTGACTCCCAAAAAGAAATGTTGAACATAAAAGACTAAAAACATCAGCAAATCAGCTCGAAGTGATTTTAATTTAGGAAATCTGTTCCAATGTACACTACCTTTCAAAAGTTTGGGGTCACTTAGACATTTCCTTGTTTTTGAAAGAAAAGCAAAAAAAATTGACCATTAAAATAACATACAATTGATCAGAAATACAGTGTAGACATTGTTAATATTGTAAATGACTATTGTAACTGGAATTGGCAGATTTTTTAAATGGAATATCTACATAGGCATACAGAAGCCCATAATCAGCAACCATCACTCCTGTGTTCCAATGGCACATTGGGTTAGCTAATCCAAATGTATCATTTTAAAAGGCTAATTGATCATTAGAAAACCCTTTTGCAATTATGTTAGCACAGCTGAAAACTGTTGTACTGATTAAAGAAGCAATACAACTGTCCTTCTTTATACTAGTTGAGTATCTGGAGCATCAGCATTTGTGGGTTCGATTACAGGCTGAAAATGGCCAGAAACAAAGAACTTTCTTCTGGAACTTGTCAGTCTATTCTTGTTCTGAGAAATGAAGGCTTTTCCATGCGAGAAATTGCCAAGAAACTGAAGATCTCGTACAATGCTGTGTACTACTCCCTTCACAGAACAGCTCAAACAGGCTCTAGCCAGAATATAAAGAGGAGTGAGAGGTCCCGGTGCACAACTGAGCAAGAGGACAAGTACATTAGAGTGTCTAGTTTGAGAAACAGACGCCTCACAAGTCCTCAACTGGCAGCTTGATTAAATAGTACCCACAAAACACCAGTCTCAATGTCAACAGTGAAGAGGCGACTCCGGGATGCTGGCCTTCTAGGCAGTAATTATGTTCCTGCACCCTGACCATCCCCTCAGAAAAAAATCAGTCCGCGGCTGAATCTAATTGATGATCCCTGATTTATGATATAAAAAATATAGTTTTAACCATGTTAGAGTGTTTGTTTACATTAGCTTTGTTTACAAACATTTGCGTAAAACAAGCTTATATTTTGGGGGGGTTCTGATTGGGTATGGCAATTAAACTAGGCTGATGAGTCATTTATAAGATATGTTCTTTAAGTAGGTACATATTAATAATTCATAAGTTAAAAAAAATATGTAGCAACTGCAGATTACCCCTTTAAGTGCCTATCTGCAGCACAGGGTTGCTTACTGTGTGATTTCCTGGCTGGTTTAAATAAAACACTGCCCTGTCTGGTCTTTGTAGTGGTGGCATAGGTTATAAAGACATGTATTTTAAGCAAATGCATTATAATGACATGTATTATAAGGACATGCATTTGCATTGTAAGGACATGTATTATAAGCACATGGGTTATAAGGACATGTGTTTTAAGCAAATGCATTATAATGACATGTATTATAAGGACATGCATTTGCATGGTAAGGACATGCATGGTAAGAACATGTATTATAAGCACATGCATGGTAAGGACATGCATGGTAAGGACATGCATGGTAAGGACATGCATGGTAAGAACATGTATTATAAGCACATGCATGGTAAGGACATGCATGGTAAGGACATGCATGGTAAGGACATGCATGGTAAGGACATGCATGGTAAGCACATGCATTGTAAGAAAATCTGCACTCTTTTTGTCTACGTATAAAGCCCTCTTGCATAAACTTCCACCGTACCTTACCTTATTGTTAACCTTCAGACGTACGAGTTATCAGACCCTGACTCAGGGGTGGCTAACCCTGGAGATCCCTTCAATCTCCACTGAGTTAGGTATATCTGTAGTTTTTTCCTGCCTCTCATGTGGAACGATCTCCAAAAGTCCTTAAAGTTGCTGGATTTGGAGCCTCTCAAGCAATTCAGGCAGATGTTAGAGGACCTTTTTACTGAAGAATCTGTTTGTTTCACATGATTGTGTTTTGCTTTTTGTGTCTTGTGTGTTTTCATGTATTGTGCAATTGATGTGTATATAAATATGTATACTGTATGTGGTTATTGATGTGTTCATTGTAATTATGACATCTCTTCTTAATTGACTGAATATATTCGCACAGATAGCTAATTGATCGGAAACAAACAAATGTTTCTATGTTGGTCCTTAATTTGCATATTCATGCAGTGCCAACTCCAAAAGAAAAACAAAATAATATATCTGACTGTGAGAGCTAGGCTATTTTGGGTGTATGTACGCAACTAAATAAAGATGATGCCAGAGGATGGTTAGAAATTGTTGAGGAATTCATGTATTTCACTCCTTATGACTTTAAATCGCCATTAAGGGAGTGCATTATCACCAAGCAGGCTGTAAACAGTCTTCTCTGCTTCTGGGAGGAAAACAGAGCTATCTACCAGTAGCTGTCTAAAACTCCCTTTATTTGTTGACATTTAGAGTAAAAGAAATAGACATGTTTGACAAATCACTCTTTTGACTGCAGACCCAGATAGAAACGGGTCAAGGGAGGTGAGGAGGGTAGGAGGATGGAAGGAAGTTTAAATTGAAAATACAGATGGAGAAACTATAGGTTTTGTTTTCTAGGAAAGTATGGAGGTTGACTTTTTGGTTCCTCTGACATTATCTTCAAAGGGTGAGTCATGTACTTGGTTGCTGGAGCGTTACTCTCTACTGTGATCAAAGCCGACGCAGGATAATAAACGCCTTAAGATATTAATATGTGTGGCATTATTTAAAAAATAAATGCCACTCTGCTGCAGATTACAGGACATAGCCACGGGGAGTGAAGTATTCATTTACATCTAGGCCCTGTCCATGTGTGCTTATATAAGGAATAACCCCTTAGTTATTGCTCTGTCTGGCAATATTTTCCTTATCAATGCTAAGCTGGGAAATATTGCAGAAGAATATTGCATCTGGAGAATTTGTTAACACACAGCTTGTGCTTAGAGTTGTGCCTACAAGAATAAACACCCTGGCTTTGACTGTGTGTGTGTGTGTGTGTGTGTGTGTGTGTGTGTGTGTGTGTGTGTGTGTGTGTGTGTGTGTGTGTGTGTGTGTGTGTGTGTGTGTGTGTGTGTGTGTGTGTGTGTGTGTGTGTGTGTGTGTGTGTGTGTGCGTAAGTTAGGTGGAGAAGAAAAACAAAAAAAGGGTAGATGGGTAGGGGTTTCTAAGACTATTTCATAATTTGTTTTATATATTTTCTTAGAGGTGCAGAATATGTACAGTATATATTCTTCTCCCACCCATACACCCAACATAACTTAAATCAGCACGTGTAACTCTTCAAGTCATCCCCCTCCTATGTTATTTTCAATTCCATTTCTCATCCTAATCCCTGCACCATCATTGGAGCTTCGTTCATTCTTAGAATGCGATGTCACAATCAAGATTCTAGAACCTGTTTATTGTCCCTGGTGGCATTTTCTTCATGCAGTTACTTTATTCTTTAGCTTCAATCCCATTCTAAAACTTGACATCCCCTCCATCCCTGCCACTACACAGAACTCCATCTCCATCGGCTGCCCTAGTTACAAAACAAACATCTTATCTTCATCCTCCTCCCACTGATGTGTTCAACCTTGCAATCACCCCTCGCTATCCCTTTATTTATCTTACTGATGTACAGGTGCCCTGTGTTTGGTGCTATGACTTGTACACAAACCAAATCTCTTGTTGTAGACCTACTTCTGCTTTTGAGAAAACAATACCCTTATATTATGGCATAACATTTAGTACCCCTGCCATTTGATATTATTTACATTTCTTTCTGATATTTTCTTATTTCTGAACATTACCATGTCATAGCTGTCAGTGTCTAGGCCATCCAATATAAACCAACTCATATGTGCATCTCATACCATGAATACTATCATTCAGAGATGACAAAAAAGCCCTCGGTGTTTATTTGTGTTGCGTCTCATACTATGCTGAAATACAGTGCTTGGTTTGTTTTGATGTGAAAAAAGACAGATGGAATGTCTTAACCACCCCAGCAGGTTGAACTGGACCCCTGTCCCCCAGTCCATCAGGCTTTATGCTGTGCCCTGGCGATTGCCTGTTTTATTTGTTAATCTATTTCTTCCGAAATTATCTCAACTTGATTGTGAAGCTCAACAGTCACTTATGGATGTTTTGAACATGATGAGTGAAAAATGCTACAATCAGTCCCATGACTTGAATGGGATTTGTGCCACAAATGCTAAAATGTTAGCATGTGGAAACAAAAGCATGGGTTGCTGTCATACCTTGTCCATAGACCGCTTACAGGTAAGTAAACCAATATGTAATTTTGGAAATTGGGTGAACTATCCCTTTAACCTAACTCAGACATAAAGAACACTCCGCTGGGTACACCACAGGGGCCAATATCGGACCCGCTCTCATTGATTGAGAGCCTGTTAAAAGGCATCTCATTGTCTCTCTGTTTCACAGATGCTTTGCATCTCTGCACATCCCAGTAAATGTCAGACACACTCTACATTTCCTGGGCCTGAATGTACTGCCAGAGCCCATGGAAAACTCTGTATGTCACGATGAAATAAAATGGAAATCAAAAATGACAAAAATAAAACATTAAGAGTGACTCCTGAGGCATAGAGTCTGTCTAGTCTATTTTGTATGCCATTCTATTGTGTCATCTGTCCCACTGTCTGCATGTTCATCTTCATTGATTATGAAACCACTTACAGGAGGTACAAATACACTCTCTCTGTAACCTGTCGAATTCCTGACACACAGATGCCCTGTGTTTGGTACTATGACTTATACGTGAACCACACCTCTTGTTGTAGGCCTACAGTCAGGCTAATGAGATAGGTAAATCTCTCTTTCTCTCTCCCTCTCGCTATCAGCCATCAGTGATGTATTCACCCTGGTCCTTGTGAACATTCTGTGCCCATCATCTCTCAGTGGAGTATGTTTGTGGGTGCGTTCATGCGTGCGTCTTCTTGTTTGCCCAATGTTTTCTTGAAAACAGGGAGGTGATCAACAGTTCAAGTTGAAGTTATAATGGCAGAGTCAGAAGACGAATAGAAGATTATTCTGCAGCTACAGCACTTTCTCGTTTCCCAATGTGAGATTAAGTGTGTGACTGTCTGGATGACGTAGAGGTGAAAAAAGGACAACTGTCTTTACATTTAGTACCTGTTATTTACTTACACTTTTAATGTCACTTTTGAACTAAAGCTGGGTGAAAACCCAGGCAATTAATTTGTGCCCTTGACATGCTCTTGAGTTGAACAGCTGATGCTGTATAGCGTGCCCGAGTAAGACTCAAACTGACACATGCTGCATATGTAATATCTAATGCCCGCCTGCCTTGGCTATATTGCAGTTAGTTCAATAAGGCTGCGAGATCAATGTCAAGTTATCTTCATTTGACTTTTACTATACAGTATCTATGCTATGCGTCTGATGTCTGTATTAGCGTTTGTATTCGCTTTTCATTGTAGAGCCATTTGGAAAGGTTGCCACTAGCAGAGTGCTCTTTGACTGTTCATGAGTTATTCCTGAAGAAACAAAATTATTTCAATGATTTTACATGATTTTACATGCCCCCGTGTTCATGAGTTATTCCTGAAGAAACGAACCCTCGCTCTTCGCTGGCTGCCTCTTCTACAAAGAAGCTCTTCGAACTGCTGCAAATCTTGAGCTGCGAATTGCAATAGAAACAGCTGTCAGAGAGAGAAAGCAGGCCTCCTCCCAGCCGTGTTGTAGTAGAGTAAGTTGGCTAGCTGCAGCTCTCCTCTCCTTGTCTCAGCACAGCAGACGGAGCTCAGTGAGAACCAAAGAACTGCCTCTTGTTTTCAATCCTAATGTCTGACTGTGACGCTTCAGAAGGCTTGTTCTGTCCTGTGTACTCTCCCCAGTGTAGAGCAGCACAAGGCAAAATGCTTCTTATGGTGAGCCTCCCCGTTGGTTCTAACATGCAGACATTCTTTTTTTGAGGACAATCTAAGCCTAAGTCTGCTCTCTGAGACAGATGGGATACTGGTGTCATCTTTTATTCCACTGTTGTATTATCAGAAATCTTCTGCTTCTCATGACTTTTTCCTGCCTAGTTGCAGTGAGATCAGGTCTGAGGGGTATACTACAAAGAAGGATCAATGAGTTAGCCAGCTAACTTTGATAAACAAACAGAAATAAAAGTAGATTTTCTGGTTCATTAAGAAAGCTAAACGCAACATGCAACAATTTCAATGATTTTACTGAGTTACAGTTCATATGAGGAAATCAGTCAATTGAAATGAATTCATTAGGCCCTAATCTATGGATTCCACATGACTGGGCAGGGGCTCAACCATAGGCCCACCCACTGGGGAGCCAGGCCCAGCCAATCAGAATGAGTTTTTCCCCACAAAAGGGCTTTATTACAGACAGAAATACTCCTCAATTTTATCAGCTGTCCATGTGGCTGGTCTCAGGAGAAGAAGCCGGATGTGGAGGTCCTGGGCTCACGTGGTCTGCGGTTGTGAGGCCGGTTGGACATACTGCCAAATTCTCTAAAACGACGTTGAGAAATTAGAGAAAATAACATAAAATTATCTGCCAACAGCTCTGGTGGACATTCCTGCAGTCAGCATGCCAAGAGACTTCTGTGGCATTGTGTTGTGTGACAAAACTGCACATTTTAGAGTGGCCTTTTATTGTCCCCAGCACAAGGTGCACCTGTGTAATGATCATGCTGTTTAATCAGCTTCATATGCCACACCTGTCAGGTGGATGGATTATCTTGGCAAAGGAGAAATGCTCATTAACAGAGATGTAAACAAATGTGTGCACAAAATATGAGAGACAAACTTTTTGTACTGTACGTATGAAACATTTCTGGGATCTTTTATTTCAGCTCATGAAACATGGGACCAACACTTTACATGTTGCGTTCATATTTTTGTTCAGTATAGATATGTGTTTTTGGTTGTTCAGTAAATTAGGCCATACCCATTTCAAGCGTACTTTTCTGAAGACTAAAAGGTTGTTTCAGAATATTCAGGCAGGTTAGCTGGCTAACCCCTTCATCCTGCTTTGTAGTGTACCCCTCTGATCTCTATATTGTGTGTAGACGTATAGGCCTATTAATTTGCTGGCTTATTGATATAAAATTGACCTATTTAAGTGTACATTTATAGCAGAGTAATCAAATCCGAACCTTATTAATGCAGTTTAAACAGAGTTTTAGGTAGGCGGAACAATTTACAGCAAATAGAAGGCCTTAGGTGTCTGCTTTGATAATGAAAGGTAACATAGAGAATGACCCCAAAAATCAAGTGTGCTTATTCTCAAGATGTACACTTTCACAGAATTATGCCGAAAAGAAACGTTAAATTGACAAGGAGAACAATTATTTCACTTCTTGGTCACTTATCTGGCATATCTGGTTTTCTTACTGGAGCCACTCAATCAACATTGCATTGAGTAAGGGCTTGTGAATCAAATCTTGCCGCTGTCAAAGTGGGAACAAATCCTGGTTTAAAAGCCCTGGTGGCTACTGTAGTACAGTCCCACTACTGGAAAACAGGAGCAACAAACTCCAAGTCTGAGAAGTCACTTCAGCATTGACAGTGTGCCAATTGAATCATTAGAAATAGCCTTAAAGAATAAAACCAAACAACAACACATGAGAGGGAGAAAAAAGAAAAAAGCCTTCAAGAAACAACATGCTGGGAATGTCATGTCAACAACACACTCTCTGTATCCCAAATGATACCCTATTCCCTATATACTGTAGTGCACTACTATGGTCAAAAGTAGTGCACTATATAGGGAATAGGGTGCCATTTGGGAGGTAGATTCGCTCCCAGTACATCATTTGACACATGGCATTTAGACATGACAGAGAAAGTACATATCACACGTCATCGTCCTGTTTTTTTCTTATTGACGGATAGCAAGGGGCACACTACAACACCCAGACATCATTTACAAATGAATCATTTGTGTTTAGTCCGCCAGATCAGAAGCAACAGGGATGACCAGGGATGTTCTCTTGATAAGTGTGTGAATTGGACCATTTTCCTGTCAAAATGTAACGAGTACTTTTGGGTGTCAGGGAAAACTTTTGGAGTAAAAAGTACATTATTTTCTTTGGGAATGTAGGGAAGTAAAAGTAAAAGTTGCCAAAAATATAAATAGTAATGTAAAGTACAGATACCCCAAAAAACTACTTAAGTAGTACTTTAAAGTATTTTTACCTAAGTACTTTACACCACTGACAGTATGTAGTACGAATCGCTGCATAATACTGAGGAAGAGAATCGCCTTTTCATACCCACATGTATTTGACAACAGCTAACAGCAAATTGGTCAGTGTTACCTGCACTCTTAGAAAAAAAGGAGCTATCTAGAACCTAAAAGGGTTCTTCGGCTGTCTCCATAGGAGAACCCTTTGAAGAACCCTTTTTGATTCCAGGTAGAACCCTTTGGGTTCCATGTAGCATCCTTTTCACAGAGGGTTCTACATGGAACCCAAAGGGGTTCTTCTATGGGGACAGCCTAAGCCTTTTGGAATCCTTTTTCTAAGAGTGTAGTGGTGATTTCTCAGTGTAACATTTCTAGGGTTGTAAGTACAATTAATTGTAAGTATTCAATTAACATGCATTGGTGTAAAAGAACCCCAGTGACGGTGTTAATAACCAGAGTTGAACCAAAACCATGCCAATCATTATCATATTCCCCAGCATGCTTTGTTGCCGTTAGATCTTTTAGAATTGTTTGTTTCAATATCTATGTTTTTGGGGGAGCGAAAGAGAGCTCTGCAGCCTGTTGCTGTGTTGTAGACCAGGCACGGATGGAGCACGGATGGAGCCTGCCCCCGCTGCGACGCTGTGTTTTATTTCTGTCATCAGGGAGTCATGCAGGTGAGAGCTGGTGGTTTAGATGGATGATTAATAATAAACATGGCCCTTTTTCAGGCACATTAGCTCAGGAGAGAGAAACACATTGGCCTCCTACTGTGTCAGCTAGGAGGTGGCCCAGGTAAACGGGGAATGAAGGAGCTGCTAGCAACCCGCTGGCACGTGTCCTCCGATTCGACCCACACCCCCGGGAGGGACTTCTCATCGCCCACCACCACACACACACACACACACACACACTCAAGCACACACACACACCACCCAGCAGAGCTTGCTGCATAAGACACCACATGTTAACATCTTACCCCCCTTCCTCCCATGGACCCCTGCTAAGTCTACATCAACACACTCCTCATCATCACAGAGATACTAATCCTCCTCAGCCCAGCCTCGGCCGTGGTCCAGGCCCCTGGCCAAAGGAGGGGCCTGTAGATTGCTAGCCAGTATAGAGGGCTTCTCCATGGTGAAGGCCATTTTATAACCCTGCTACAGCTTTGATCTGAATTGAGTAGGCCCTTTGATGTTGTATTCATGTCAGACCTGGCTTCAAATACTTTTTCACACAATTACTCAGAGAAAGAGGTTTTGTTTAACAAGTAATACAAATAATCTAAAAAAGATAGGGATCAAAATAAACAGAAATACCTTATTTACATAAATATTCAGACCCTTTGCTACGAGACTGGAAATTGAGCTCAGGTGCATCCTGTTTCCATTGATCATCCTTGAGATGTTTCTACAACTTGATTGCAGTCCACCTGTGGTATATTTAATTCATTGGACATGATTTGGAAAGGCACACACCTGTCTATTTAAGGTCCCACAGTTGACATTGCATGTCAGAGCAAAAACCAAGCCATGAGGTTGAAGGAATTGTCCGTAGAAGGCTACCAAAGAATTTATGAAGCATTGAAGGTCCCCAACAACACAGTGGCCTCCATCATTCTTAAATGGAATAAGTTTGGAACCACCAAGACTCTTCCTAGAGCTGGCCGCCCGGCCAAACTGAGTAATCGGGGGAGAAGGGCCTTGGTCAGGGAGGTGACCAAGAACCCGATGGTCATTCTGACAGAGCTCTAGAGTTCCTCTGTGGAGATCGAAGAACCTTCCAGAAGGACAATCATCTTTGCAGCACTCCACCAATCAGGCCTTTATGGTAGAGTGGCCAGATGGAAACCACTCCTCAGTAAACGGCACATGACAGCCCGCTTGGAGTTTGCCAAAAGGCACCTAAAGGACTCTCAGACCATGACAAACAAGATTCTCTGGTCTGATGCAACCAAGATTGAACTCTTTGGCCTGAATGCCAAGCGTCACGTCTGGAGGAAACCTGGCACCATCCCTACAGATAAGCATAGTGGTGGCAGCATCATGCTGTGGGGATGTTTTTCAGCGGAAGGGACTGGGAGACTTGTCAACATCGAGGAAAAGATGAACAGAGTAAAGTACAGAGAGATACTTGATAAAACCTGCTCCAGAGTGCTCAGGA